>NC_136065.1:1064323206-1064923206 GCF_964261635.1 Lissotriton helveticus | reverse complement strand
CTCCATCAGGATTCAAGCAAGCCGGGCCGAAGAGGCTGAAATGCCAGAAACCGGTCCCCGGTAGCTTGTCTCCTTTCTGGTGAAGAATTGGCTTGGTAGTTTGGTCTGCCCTGTTCCCATGATGCACTGGGCCAGGGACAGACTAATTTGCATATAGCCAGGTTCTGAGCTGGGATGGGGCAGTGAGATAAATAACGGTGATGGATCAAGCCCTGATCTTTGGACTGGGTAAGAGTGGTCTGCTTAATTCAGACACTCTGTTCATCACCACCCCCTTTTCTGTATCGTTTTTGGCCACTATAGGTGTGGCAGGGTATACTCAGACATGAGTCCCTTTCTCACTGCTCCATCAGGATTCAAGCAAGCCGGGCTGAAGAGGCTGAAATGCCAGAAACCGGTCCCCGGTAGCTTGTCTCCTTTCTGGTGAAGAATTGGCTTGGTAGTTTGGTCTGCCCTGTTCCCATGATGCACTGGGCCAGGGACAGACTAATTTGCATATAGCCAGGTTCTGAGCTGGGATGGGGCAGTGAGATAAATAACGGTGATGGATCAAGCCCTGATCTTTGGACTGGGTAAGAGTGGTCTGCTTAATTCAGACACTCTGTTCATCACCACCCCCTTTTCTGTATCGTTTTTGGCCACTATAGGTGTGGCAGGGTATACTCAGACATGAGTCCCTTTCTCACTGCTCCATCAGGATTCAAGCAAGCCGGGCCGAAGAGGCTGAAATGCCAGAAACCGGTCCCCGGTAGCTTGTCTCCTTTCTGGTGAAGAATTGGCTTGGTAGTTTGGTCTGCCCTGTTCCCATGATGCACTGGGCCAGGGACAGACTAATTTGCATATAGCCAGGTTCTGAGCTGGGATGGGGCAGTGAGATAAATAACGGTGATGGATCAAGCCCTGATCTTTGGACTGGGTAAGAGTGGTCTGCTTAATTCAGACACTCTGTTCATCACCACCCCCTTTTCTGTATCGTTTTTGGCCACTATAGGTGTGGCAGGGTATACTCAGACATGAGTCCCTTTCTCACTGCTCCATCAGGATTCAAGCAAGCCGGGCCGAAGAGGCTGAAATGCCAGAAACCGGTCCCCGGTAGCTTGTCTCCTTTCTGGTGAAGAATTGGCTTGGTAGTTTGGTCTGCCCTGTTCCCATGATGCACTGGGCCAGGGACAGACTAATTTGCATATAGCCAGGTTCTGAGCTGGGATGGGGCAGTGAGATAAATAACGGTGATGGATCAAGCCCTGATCTTTGGACTGGGTAAGAGTGGTCTGCTTAATTCAGACACTCTGTTCATCACCACCCCCTTTTCTGTATCGTTTTTGGCCACTATAGGTGTGGCAGGGTATACTCAGACATGAGTCCCTTTCTCACTGCTCCATCAGGATTCAAGCAAGCCGGGCCGAAGAGGCTGAAATGCCAGAAACCGGTCCCCGGTAGCTTGTCTCCTTTCTGGTGAAGAATTGGCTTGGTAGTTTGGTCTGCCCTGTTCCCATGATGCACTGGGCCAGGGACAGACTAATTTGCATATAGCCAGGTTCTGAGCTGGGATGGGGCAGTGAGATAAATAACGGTGATGGATCAAGCCCTGATCTTTGGACTGGGTAAGAGTGGTCTGCTTAATTCAGACACTCTGTTCATCACCACCCCCTTTTCTGTATCGTTTTTGGCCACTATAGGTGTGGCAGGGTATACTCAGACATGAGTCCCTTTCTCACTGCTCCATCAGGATTCAAGCAAGCCGGGCCGAAGAGGCTGAAATGCCAGAAACCGGTCCCCGGTAGCTTGTCTCCTTTCTGGTGAAGAATTGGCTTGGTAGTTTGGTCTGCCCTGTTCCCATGATGCACTGGGCCAGGGACAGACTAATTTGCATATAGCCAGGTTCTGAGCTGGGATGGGGCAGTGAGATAAATAACGGTGATGGATCAAGCCCTGATCTTTGGACTGGGTAAGAGTGGTCTGCTTAATTCAGACACTCTGTTCATCACCACCCCCTTTTCTGTATCGTTTTTGGCCACTATAGGTGTGGCAGGGTATACTCAGACATGAGTCCCTTTCTCACTGCTCCATCAGGATTCAAGCAAGCCGGGCCGAAGAGGCTGAAATGCCAGAAACCGGTCCCCGGTAGCTTGTCTCCTTTCTGGTGAAGAATTGGCTTGGTAGTTTGGTCTGCCCTGTTCCCATGATGCACTGGGCCAGGGACAGACTAATTTGCATATAGCCAGGTTCTGAGCTGGGATGGGGCAGTGAGATAAATAACGGTGATGGATCAAGCCCTGATCTTTGGACTGGGTAAGAGTGGTCTGCTTAATTCAGACACTCTGTTCATCACCACCCCCTTTTCTGTATCGTTTTTGGCCACTATAGGTGTGGCAGGGTATACTCAGACATGAGTCCCTTTCTCACTGCTCCATCAGGATTCAAGCAAGCCGGGCCGAAGAGGCTGAAATGCCAGAAACCGGTCCCCGGTAGCTTGTCTCCTTTCTGGTGAAGAATTGGCTTGGTAGTTTGGTCTGCCCTGTTCCCATGATGCACTGGGCCAGGGACAGACTAATTTGCATATAGCCAGGTTCTGAGCTGGGATGGGGCAGTGAGATAAATAACGGTGATGGATCAAGCCCTGATCTTTGGACTGGGTAAGAGTGGTCTGCTTAATTCAGACACTCTGTTCATCACCACCCCCTTTTCTGTATCGTTTTTGGCCACTATAGGTGTGGCAGGGTATACTCAGACATGAGTCCCTTTCTCACTGCTCCATCAGGATTCAAGCAAGCCGGGCCGAAGAGGCTGAAATGCCAGAAACCGGTCCCCGGTAGCTTGTCTCCTTTCTGGTGAAGAATTGGCTTGGTAGTTTGGTCTGCCCTGTTCCCATGATGCACTGGGCCAGGGACAGACTAATTTGCATATAGCCAGGTTCTGAGCTGGGATGGGGCAGTGAGATAAATAACGGTGATGGATCAAGCCCTGATCTTTGGACTGGGTAAGAGTGGTCTGCTTAATTCAGACACTCTGTTCATCACCACCCCCTTTTCTGTATCGTTTTTGGCCACTATAGGTGTGGCAGGGTATACTCAGACATGAGTCCCTTTCTCACTGCTCCATCAGGATTCAAGCAAGCCGGGCCGAAGAGGCTGAAATGCCAGAAACCGGTCCCCGGTAGCTTGTCTCCTTTCTGGTGAAGAATTGGCTTGGTAGTTTGGTCTGCCCTGTTCCCATGATGCACTGGGCCAGGGACAGACTAATTTGCATATAGCCAGGTTCTGAGCTGGGATGGGGCAGTGAGATAAATAACGGTGATGGATCAAGCCCTGATCTTTGGACTGGGTAAGAGTGGTCTGCTTAATTCAGACACTCTGTTCATCACCACCCCCTTTTCTGTATCGTTTTTGGCCACTATAGGTGTGGCAGGGTATACTCAGACATGAGTCCCTTTCTCACTGCTCCATCAGGATTCAAGCAAGCCGGGCCGAAGAGGCTGAAATGCCAGAAACCGGTCCCCGGTAGCTTGTCTCCTTTCTGGTGAAGAATTGGCTTGGTAGTTTGGTCTGCCCTGTTCCCATGATGCACTGGGCCAGGGACAGACTAATTTGCATATAGCCAGGTTCTGAGCTGGGATGGGGCAGTGAGATAAATAACGGTGATGGATCAAGCCCTGATCTTTGGACTGGGTAAGAGTGGTCTGCTTAATTCAGACACTCTGTTCATCACCACCCCCTTTTCTGTATCGTTTTTGGCCACTATAGGTGTGGCAGGGTATACTCAGACATGAGTCCCTTTCTCACTGCTCCATCAGGATTCAAGCAAGCCGGGCCGAAGAGGCTGAAATGCCAGAAACCGGTCCCCGGTAGCTTGTCTCCTTTCTGGTGAAGAATTGGCTTGGTAGTTTGGTCTGCCCTGTTCCCATGATGCACTGGGCCAGGGACAGACTAATTTGCATATAGCCAGGTTCTGAGCTGGGATGGGGCAGTGAGATAAATAACGGTGATGGATCAAGCCCTGATCTTTGGACTGGGTAAGAGTGGTCTGCTTAATTCAGACACTCTGTTCATCACCACCCCCTTTTCTGTATCGTTTTTGGCCACTATAGGTGTGGCAGGGTATACTCAGACATGAGTCCCTTTCTCACTGCTCCATCAGGATTCAAGCAAGCCGGGCCGAAGAGGCTGAAATGCCAGAAACCGGTCCCCGGTAGCTTGTCTCCTTTCTGGTGAAGAATTGGCTTGGTAGTTTGGTCTGCCCTGTTCCCATGATGCACTGGGCCAGGGACAGACTAATTTGCATATAGCCAGGTTCTGAGCTGGGATGGGGCAGTGAGATAAATAACGGTGATGGATCAAGCCCTGATCTTTGGACTGGGTAAGAGTGGTCTGCTTAATTCAGACACTCTGTTCATCACCACCCCCTTTTCTGTATCGTTTTTGGCCACTATAGGTGTGGCAGGGTATACTCAGACATGAGTCCCTTTCTCACTGCTCCATCAGGATTCAAGCAAGCCGGGCCGAAGAGGCTGAAATGCCAGAAACCGGTCCCCGGTAGCTTGTCTCCTTTCTGGTGAAGAATTGGCTTGGTAGTTTGGTCTGCCCTGTTCCCATGATGCACTGGGCCAGGGACAGACTAATTTGCATATAGCCAGGTTCTGAGCTGGGATGGGGCAGTGAGATAAATAACGGTGATGGATCAAGCCCTGATCTTTGGACTGGGTAAGAGTGGTCTGCTTAATTCAGACACTCTGTTCATCACCACCCCCTTTTCTGTATCGTTTTTGGCCACTATAGGTGTGGCAGGGTATACTCAGACATGAGTCCCTTTCTCACTGCTCCATCAGGATTCAAGCAAGCCGGGCCGAAGAGGCTGAAATGCCAGAAACCGGTCCCCGGTAGCTTGTCTCCTTTCTGGTGAAGAATTGGCTTGGTAGTTTGGTCTGCCCTGTTCCCATGATGCACTGGGCCAGGGACAGACTAATTTGCATATAGCCAGGTTCTGAGCTGGGATGGGGCAGTGAGATAAATAACGGTGATGGATCAAGCCCTGATCTTTGGACTGGGTAAGAGTGGTCTGCTTAATTCAGACACTCTGTTCATCACCACCCCCTTTTCTGTATCGTTTTTGGCCACTATAGGTGTGGCAGGGTATACTCAGACATGAGTCCCTTTCTCACTGCTCCATCAGGATTCAAGCAAGCCGGGCCGAAGAGGCTGAAATGCCAGAAACCGGTCCCCGGTAGCTTGTCTCCTTTCTGGTGAAGAATTGGCTTGGTAGTTTGGTCTGCCCTGTTCCCATGATGCACTGGGCCAGGGACAGACTAATTTGCATATAGCCAGGTTCTGAGCTGGGATGGGGCAGTGAGATAAATAACGGTGATGGATCAAGCCCTGATCTTTGGACTGGGTAAGAGTGGTCTGCTTAATTCAGACACTCTGTTCATCACCACCCCCTTTTCTGTATCGTTTTTGGCCACTATAGGTGTGGCAGGGTATACTCAGACATGAGTCCCTTTCTCACTGCTCCATCAGGATTCAAGCAAGCCGGGCCGAAGAGGCTGAAATGCCAGAAACCGGTCCCCGGTAGCTTGTCTCCTTTCTGGTGAAGAATTGGCTTGGTAGTTTGGTCTGCCCTGTTCCCATGATGCACTGGGCCAGGGACAGACTAATTTGCATATAGCCAGGTTCTGAGCTGGGATGGGGCAGTGAGATAAATAACGGTGATGGATCAAGCCCTGATCTTTGGACTGGGTAAGAGTGGTCTGCTTAATTCAGACACTCTGTTCATCACCACCCCCTTTTCTGTATCGTTTTTGGCCACTATAGGTGTGGCAGGGTATACTCAGACATGAGTCCCTTTCTCACTGCTCCATCAGGATTCAAGCAAGCCGGGCCGAAGAGGCTGAAATGCCAGAAACCGGTCCCCGGTAGCTTGTCTCCTTTCTGGTGAAGAATTGGCTTGGTAGTTTGGTCTGCCCTGTTCCCATGATGCACTGGGCCAGGGACAGACTAATTTGCATATAGCCAGGTTCTGAGCTGGGATGGGGCAGTGAGATAAATAACGGTGATGGATCAAGCCCTGATCTTTGGACTGGGTAAGAGTGGTCTGCTTAATTCAGACACTCTGTTCATCACCACCCCCTTTTCTGTATCGTTTTTGGCCACTATAGGTGTGGCAGGGTATACTCAGACATGAGTCCCTTTCTCACTGCTCCATCAGGATTCAAGCAAGCCGGGCCGAAGAGGCTGAAATGCCAGAAACCGGTCCCCGGTAGCTTGTCTCCTTTCTGGTGAAGAATTGGCTTGGTAGTTTGGTCTGCCCTGTTCCCATGATGCACTGGGCCAGGGACAGACTAATTTGCATATAGCCAGGTTCTGAGCTGGGATGGGGCAGTGAGATAAATAACGGTGATGGATCAAGCCCTGATCTTTGGACTGGGTAAGAGTGGTCTGCTTAATTCAGACACTCTGTTCATCACCACCCCCTTTTCTGTATCGTTTTTGGCCACTATAGGTGTGGCAGGGTATACTCAGACATGAGTCCCTTTCTCACTGCTCCATCAGGATTCAAGCAAGCCGGGCCGAAGAGGCTGAAATGCCAGAAACCGGTCCCCGGTAGCTTGTCTCCTTTCTGGTGAAGAATTGGCTTGGTAGTTTGGTCTGCCCTGTTCCCATGATGCACTGGGCCAGGGACAGACTAATTTGCATATAGCCAGGTTCTGAGCTGGGATGGGGCAGTGAGATAAATAACGGTGATGGATCAAGCCCTGATCTTTGGACTGGGTAAGAGTGGTCTGCTTAATTCAGACACTCTGTTCATCACCACCCCCTTTTCTGTATCGTTTTTGGCCACTATAGGTGTGGCAGGGTATACTCAGACATGAGTCCCTTTCTCACTGCTCCATCAGGATTCAAGCAAGCCGGGCCGAAGAGGCTGAAATGCCAGAAACCGGTCCCCGGTAGCTTGTCTCCTTTCTGGTGAAGAATTGGCTTGGTAGTTTGGTCTGCCCTGTTCCCATGATGCACTGGGCCAGGGACAGACTAATTTGCATATAGCCAGGTTCTGAGCTGGGATGGGGCAGTGAGATAAATAACGGTGATGGATCAAGCCCTGATCTTTGGACTGGGTAAGAGTGGTCTGCTTAATTCAGACACTCTGTTCATCACCACCCCCTTTTCTGTATCGTTTTTGGCCACTATAGGTGTGGCAGGGTATACTCAGACATGAGTCCCTTTCTCACTGCTCCATCAGGATTCAAGCAAGCCGGGCCGAAGAGGCTGAAATGCCAGAAACCGGTCCCCGGTAGCTTGTCTCCTTTCTGGTGAAGAATTGGCTTGGTAGTTTGGTCTGCCCTGTTCCCATGATGCACTGGGCCAGGGACAGACTAATTTGCATATAGCCAGGTTCTGAGCTGGGATGGGGCAGTGAGATAAATAACGGTGATGGATCAAGCCCTGATCTTTGGACTGGGTAAGAGTGGTCTGCTTAATTCAGACACTCTGTTCATCACCACCCCCTTTTCTGTATCGTTTTTGGCCACTATAGGTGTGGCAGGGTATACTCAGACATGAGTCCCTTTCTCACTGCTCCATCAGGATTCAAGCAAGCCGGGCCGAAGAGGCTGAAATGCCAGAAACCGGTCCCCGGTAGCTTGTCTCCTTTCTGGTGAAGAATTGGCTTGGTAGTTTGGTCTGCCCTGTTCCCATGATGCACTGGGCCAGGGACAGACTAATTTGCATATAGCCAGGTTCTGAGCTGGGATGGGGCAGTGAGATAAATAACGGTGATGGATCAAGCCCTGATCTTTGGACTGGGTAAGAGTGGTCTGCTTAATTCAGACACTCTGTTCATCACCACCCCCTTTTCTGTATCGTTTTTGGCCACTATAGGTGTGGCAGGGTATACTCAGACATGAGTCCCTTTCTCACTGCTCCATCAGGATTCAAGCAAGCCGGGCCGAAGAGGCTGAAATGCCAGAAACCGGTCCCCGGTAGCTTGTCTCCTTTCTGGTGAAGAATTGGCTTGGTAGTTTGGTCTGCCCTGTTCCCATGATGCACTGGGCCAGGGACAGACTAATTTGCATATAGCCAGGTTCTGAGCTGGGATGGGGCAGTGAGATAAATAACGGTGATGGATCAAGCCCTGATCTTTGGACTGGGTAAGAGTGGTCTGCTTAATTCAGACACTCTGTTCATCACCACCCCCTTTTCTGTATCGTTTTTGGCCACTATAGGTGTGGCAGGGTATACTCAGACATGAGTCCCTTTCTCACTGCTCCATCAGGATTCAAGCAAGCCGGGCCGAAGAGGCTGAAATGCCAGAAACCGGTCCCCGGTAGCTTGTCTCCTTTCTGGTGAAGAATTGGCTTGGTAGTTTGGTCTGCCCTGTTCCCATGATGCACTGGGCCAGGGACAGACTAATTTGCATATAGCCAGGTTCTGAGCTGGGATGGGGCAGTGAGATAAATAACGGTGATGGATCAAGCCCTGATCTTTGGACTGGGTAAGAGTGGTCTGCTTAATTCAGACACTCTGTTCATCACCACCCCCTTTTCTGTATCGTTTTTGGCCACTATAGGTGTGGCAGGGTATACTCAGACATGAGTCCCTTTCTCACTGCTCCATCAGGATTCAAGCAAGCCGGGCCGAAGAGGCTGAAATGCCAGAAACCGGTCCCCGGTAGCTTGTCTCCTTTCTGGTGAAGAATTGGCTTGGTAGTTTGGTCTGCCCTGTTCCCATGATGCACTGGGCCAGGGACAGACTAATTTGCATATAGCCAGGTTCTGAGCTGGGATGGGGCAGTGAGATAAATAACGGTGATGGATCAAGCCCTGATCTTTGGACTGGGTAAGAGTGGTCTGCTTAATTCAGACACTCTGTTCATCACCACCCCCTTTTCTGTATCGTTTTTGGCCACTATAGGTGTGGCAGGGTATACTCAGACATGAGTCCCTTTCTCACTGCTCCATCAGGATTCAAGCAAGCCGGGCCGAAGAGGCTGAAATGCCAGAAACCGGTCCCCGGTAGCTTGTCTCCTTTCTGGTGAAGAATTGGCTTGGTAGTTTGGTCTGCCCTGTTCCCATGATGCACTGGGCCAGGGACAGACTAATTTGCATATAGCCAGGTTCTGAGCTGGGATGGGGCAGTGAGATAAATAACGGTGATGGATCAAGCCCTGATCTTTGGACTGGGTAAGAGTGGTCTGCTTAATTCAGACACTCTGTTCATCACCACCCCCTTTTCTGTATCGTTTTTGGCCACTATAGGTGTGGCAGGGTATACTCAGACATGAGTCCCTTTCTCACTGCTCCATCAGGATTCAAGCAAGCCGGGCCGAAGAGGCTGAAATGCCAGAAACCGGTCCCCGGTAGCTTGTCTCCTTTCTGGTGAAGAATTGGCTTGGTAGTTTGGTCTGCCCTGTTCCCATGATGCACTGGGCCAGGGACAGACTAATTTGCATATAGCCAGGTTCTGAGCTGGGATGGGGCAGTGAGATAAATAACGGTGATGGATCAAGCCCTGATCTTTGGACTGGGTAAGAGTGGTCTGCTTAATTCAGACACTCTGTTCATCACCACCCCCTTTTCTGTATCGTTTTTGGCCACTATAGGTGTGGCAGGGTATACTCAGACATGAGTCCCTTTCTCACTGCTCCATCAGGATTCAAGCAAGCCGGGCCGAAGAGGCTGAAATGCCAGAAACCGGTCCCCGGTAGCTTGTCTCCTTTCTGGTGAAGAATTGGCTTGGTAGTTTGGTCTGCCCTGTTCCCATGATGCACTGGGCCAGGGACAGACTAATTTGCATATAGCCAGGTTCTGAGCTGGGATGGGGCAGTGAGATAAATAACGGTGATGGATCAAGCCCTGATCTTTGGACTGGGTAAGAGTGGTCTGCTTAATTCAGACACTCTGTTCATCACCACCCCCTTTTCTGTATCGTTCCATGACTTCCATTCAGTGTGGTCTAAAAATGTAGCACAGTACTCACACATAAGTTTCAGAAGTAGTGCATAGCTAAGTAAAACACTCATTTATGGTCACATAATAATGGAAAACAATTTAAAACACACAAGACGTGCTAAACACAAATAAAGCATTATGGTGTTGGTTGTTAACACAAAATGTGCTCCAAACACAGCCCAGTAGTTCTAAACAGATAGTACTGGTCACATGACAAGAAGTAAAGTTTAAAGTCATTGGTTTATAACACTAACGGGTCTATAAACACAGCCCAATACTACCAAATAACTGATAGAACTATAACCACTTTGGTGTCTTTTGCAAAACAATACTGGTAGAAAAACTAAGTACAGCTTTATACTGTAAAAAAGGGTCATCTTGGATTAGGCTTATTAGTAGTGAAATAATAGGTTTTTTTATGTCATTTAACCAATGGATTTGCTGAGGTTTTCCACAATGCCTCCAAAACATTACCAGGAGAAGCAAATATGTTTATTGCACAGCAGAGACAAAAGACAAAAACAAAACACAGAGATAGAAGGAAGATCTGTGCAGAAAAACAACACAACTGATAAGAGTATTGAAAATGTTAAGATTGTTTGTAAATACAGTAAAATGAATAATAAAAAGGTTAACACGAATCAATTAAAGAAAACTGCACAATTACCAGGTAGACATTACAACAAGAAAAATATGGACTATTCAGATACATTATACACTATGACAAGAAGGGAGAAGATCCCGAACATTACTGCAAAACACTTTAAAATGTGTGTCCTCACAAATCTACTACAAACACTTAGTTTCATAGGAAAAAACACAGTTAAACTCTCACAGCAAGAATATGTTCACTATATGGATGAAAAAGGATTTAATGTGAAAAGAAAATGTTTTCATTATGAATCCCATCCAAAGGCTGGACTGTTATATTTCAACCTATAAACTACGAAACCTAGGCAAGAAATTACTAACAAGACCAAACTTCTGCAACATCTTCCATGTAAACTGGAAACATAAATCAAGTACTGATTACTGAATCATATGTTTGGGAAAATGCTCACCATCAGCACAGTAATTGTGTACTTTCTGTCCCACGTGAACGACATTGTTATGAAGTGTTACATTGAAATATGGCAGGGATAGAAAAAACTGTGAAACTGCACTTTATCTACCGATGGTTCATAGGAGGAAGACAAATAAATCAATATATAGATGGAATTTATCTTGTATTTGCAGTATCCAAAATACTTCTATTATGAAACCAAGGACATTTCTGATGACATTTAAGAAATCCTCAATTCTAAAACAATTACATTACTACAACCCATTTTGCAACATTCTTAACCTACAAGGACATTATTTAGGTTACCTGAAAGATCAGAAGTGTGACTACAATTTACATCACATCAAGATGCTCTCCATACATCATTCAACTATAAGAAAACTTGTCCAAACCTTACAATTTGTGAAAACCTGATCCTTGCAAGTTCAACAACTCAATTCTGCTCTACGTCACTCAAATCCAGCACAAGTCTACAGTATTAGAGAATACATATAATGTAAATAGTTTAATGCAACATCTGAGACTGATAACTGTCTAGACATTGTGCTTACTAATAATCCAGGAGAAAATTCATTAATGTACTTGGACATTTACCAAATTAACATTTTTCAATTTCAAGCTACTACAAAATCAAAATTGGACTTGTAGGAGAACACATTATAAAAAGCAAGTTAAAATGGTTAATCTTCTTGCATAAACAGAAAATTAATATAAAAAAGCTTGGATACATTTTTCTCTTTTTCTAATTGCAGAAGAAAGGTTCGATGTCTGTGAATATCCGCGAATCTGCAATTACTGCATTTGAGAACTAGACCATAACTTCATGCCTTCAGGTGGGATTCATAACAATTTGGAAATGTTTCCAATACTGTTTGAACTACTGTAACTGAATTTTTATGTAAGTATTTTAATTTAAACAGCACATCCTTTTCAGACTATTATTAGACTGCAACCAAAATGTGGAAAATGTCAGCCACAATAATTAGTTTAAAAACATCACCACTCTTGGGATACAATGTGAATTAGAGGAACCTTTAGTTGTATTAGTTAACAGAGAACTTACAAAAGACAACAAGTTTGACAAGAATTAATAAGCACTGACAAAGTTCAAAGAGCTGTATGTTACCTTAACAAAAACAACATATGCTGTAAAGATTTGGACATTGATAATTTTATCTCATCGGCATACTTATCATTTAGAAATGAAAATGGTACTGGCTAATTTGAGAAGATTAATCAGGAACAAGCTGAACAAATATATGAATATGTCAGTATACACCCACTACACAGAAGAGATATGATAGGTGATGCTTTAGAACTTTATCAGATGAAGGAAACTGGAGGCGAGCCAAATAGTATCTAGGTAAAAACACTGGAAGCAACATACTATCCACATTTATTCCCCTCTGGGAAAAGCAGATGATATGATGACCATCCAATACAAATAAGTGCACTGGAATTATGAGGAACAATATTATGGTCAGAGTATCACACTTTTATCAAGGCATTCCTTTACATTTTCACACTATTATATGAAAGTGAACTTTCAGTCACTTCTTATGCTGCTGCACATGTTATGCGAACTGGAACTCGCTTCACTAATATAACAGCACAGGATTTTGTTCAAAAAGTGTATGACAAAGATGAGAAACTAGAATATAACTTAATCAACATTATGGCATATAAGCGAGGGACAAATGAATATTGGTTTCAAAGACATGGAGAACTGAAATGTATGCTTAGAAATTTAGGACCACCTACTTGGTTTCTAACTTTAAGCTGTGCTGAGTATGTATGGGATGACTTAGATCAATTTCTACTTGAAGCTTCTGCTAATATTGCAGACATTATCTGCAAGACAACAGCTGAATTGTATTCTTTGGATACCGTTAATGTCTGCAGATATTCCACCCACAAATTTCAAACTGTGCTTTGGTACTTATGCAACAAAAACAAAAATCCCACTGGAGACGTATTTGATTTCTTTTGGAGAAAATAGTATCAAGCAAGAGGTGAGAGGAAAAGTGTAGCTGGTCCCCAAAGCAGCTGTGGTTTGATATGGAATGCTTGCAGGTTAGCAACGTGTTAAGGAAAGCAGGAAGGACCAGGCACCCCAGGAACCCTATGATTACTCTTGAGAGCAATAATCATAACAAAACGGTGTATGAGACCATGATTAGGGCTAAGAAGCAGGCCTATTATCAATCTAATTGGAACCTCATGATTAGCACCCTTCAGGGTAAAGACATGAGATTTTTGGGAAGTTAGTAAAGAAGGGATGTGGTGATGTGCCACCTCCGGTAAGATGCATGATTCCGGAAACAGTTTGGGTAAACTTTTTAAGTGATATTTACAAGCCCAGAGAGAATATTGTGAGGGAGAACTGGCCAGAATTGGAGGAGGAGGCATTGGCTTCCTTCTCCGTCCAGTTAATGGTCAAGTTAATACCCTCCTTTTATCTGACTAAAGCAGCCAGGCCAGATAATCTTCCTGCAATTGTGCTAAAGACTAACCCTCTGTGGTGGGCAACTTTGTTCTCAAAGGTGTTTATAGCCATAACCAAGTCAGGTATATTCCAGCTTAGTTGGAAGGGTACAGTAATCAAACGATCCATCGAAAAGGGAAGCTGGATGTATCTGGTAATTATCGGTTGATAAGCCTACTAGATATGGGTATAAAATTGTATTCTAAGGTCATACATATCTCATTAAAGAACTGGATTGATTGTAATGAAATAATACCAATGGAACAAGGCAGGTATAAATGCGCTCACCTCATCTATAGTTCATTGTTTTAGTTTTTGGCCTTGGGCAAAAAGGCAATGGAGACTACACAGAGTTTATTCTGTTGTTTCATAGATTTTAGTTCGGCTTTTGATTTGGTAGATCGCAGAAAGGTTTGGACTAAACTTCGACAACAGGTTATTCCTCTATGTTTATTGGCAATCCTGCAGGAAATGCATTCCAAAAGTGGGCCCAGGTGGAGCTTGACATGGATGGGGCCCTCCCAGAAAGGATATTTCTAGGCAATGGTGTTGTGGCCCACATGCTGTTTTTCTTTTTCCTTGCAGACCTCTCGGGGGTCCTTGCTGCTACACAGTCATTCTCACTGAAAATGGGTGGTAGACATGTGCTTTGCTTGCTTGTTGCAGATGACCTGGTGATTCTTGACCTGACCCAATTTGGCCTGCAGAGGAAATTGAATATGTTTAACCAGTACTGTGCAGCAAATAAGTTAAAGGTGAATAAAGGTAAAACAAAAATAATACCTTTTGGGAAAAAAAAACATTTAAGTGATCTCTGGGTAACGAGAAATTGGAGGTGTAGTCTTCATATAAAAAATTAGGTATGATGTTTACAAAAAAGCTGAGCTGGACCCTACATTAAGAATTGGTTGAGAAACGGGCAGCTGCAACTGTAGCGGACCTAGTCCGCTTTAGGAATATTTTTTACGGTTCCTCTTGGTCTCCCCTTTTAACAGCATATAGTGGCATTGCTCCCACTCAATGTCTGTTGGGGCCAAGGTACTGTCCTTAAGTATGATGGGAAGTTGGGAGAGATGTGAGAATAAGTGCTTGAATAAACTGCTTGGCCTCCCCAAATCTGCGATGGGCCGGGCAATAAGACTTGAAGGTGACCTACAGGCCTGGAATTTCTTGGTGCATAAAATAACTCTGAGATTCTGGGATAAATTCTGGTCCTCAGAGACTTAGAAGATAGCAGTTCTTTGTGCTTCCGAAATAGGAAGAAGTGAGTTAAGGTGGGCATATCAGGAAGATATAAGGCATCATCGCTGGGGCCTTAAAAATTGAAAGATATAGGGTGACCAAGGCTTCATTCCCCTCAAAAGCAGAGGTACAGATGGCCAGTGTAAGGGAGTCTAGATTGTTGGACATGAAGTATGTGGGGATGAAACCCTCTGCAAGTTATATGTTGGATTCATGGGGAAATATGAGTGTTTCCCTACTTAGTGGCTTTACCTCATGCCAATTTATGTCCACTTCTCTTAAAATTTCAGGTGGTCATGAATGTTTGGTATCTGAGGGATGAGAAATTGAAATCTTTTTTTGGATATGGAGAATAAATATACATGTGGACTGAAATGTCCAAATTTTTATGTTCATTTTTCTAATCGATTGTCATCATTTTTATAGGCGTAGCCACTCCATGTTTAAAATGCTTTTTTATAAAGTATGGTATAAAACATCGTAAGAATGAACTTGCACCTTTGTTCAATATGGAAGTTTTAGATGTTGCTTTTACCATAACAAGATTTTCAAACATATGCATTGGCTAGAAATATAGGAATCCTGACGGAGGAAGGGTTATTGATGAAGTCTATCCAAGTATCTGTGACCTAGGCCTTGGGACATGGTGGTACAAAGACTGAATCTGTATTAGATTGATTGTTAATTTTAATGTTAATGTAACTTTAAATCTTCATGTAGTTATGTTTTAAAGACCTTAGTCTAAACATTAATAAAATGTAATTGAATAAAAGCAAAATAAAAATAAAAATCCCACTGTAGAGGTACTTAATTTGTTTTGGAGAAAATAGTATCAAGCAAGATGTGCGCAACACATTCATATGCTTTTATAGTTTAAGGACCCCATATTCTATTTTTCTGCCCTACCTATGACCTGCAGAGGAAAAATTGTTATTGCCCTGGGCAGGAATTTGGGTAGTACGAGGCACTTGCAGGCGCTCAGACTGTTAAGGACAGATAGCTCTTGCCAGGCTGGCGGGTATTAGGCATGCCCTTTCTAGTTGTGGGATCATTGACATGTAATTTCTGTGTGGGGAAAAATAACTTTGTATTTGTTTTTCTGTTAATGCTTAGTTTAAAAATTTGGGGGCAGATTTACAATAACTGGCGCATCACTGCATATCAGCAGGGATGCGCCAGTTATTACTGATGAAAGAGTTACCTCCGGACTTTGAATTCTTCTGAAGAAAAGGTGTTCATTCACGAGTCGTCAAAGGGACAAGCTGCAAGCTGGGTCGGGGTTCAACGACAGCAGGTTGCTGAAGAGTGGGGTTCCGACGTGGTCGTCACTGAAGGCAGGAGCGTTCCAAGTGGGTGGAATTTGGTGCCTGTGCCCAGGAAGTTCTTGACATTGATCTGCTTCAGCTAGGCTTCATTCTCAGTAAAGCCCTCTACATTTGGACTTAGAAACTTTTAGTCAACAAATTGTGTCCGACCAGCGATTCAGCGTTGGTGGCTTCGGCTCCACGGTAGGGTCAGTCTTATGTCATTTCTTCAAAGAAAAAAGTTTCTAATTCCCAGCTTTTGCAGTTTGATCAGTGTGGGTACACTCTAACACTAGCCGAGCGTTCCAGCATCCCTGCTGTGCCGTAAAAGTGTGCCATCTGTGCCGTAAAAGTGGCGCTTTGCTGGATTTGCGTCGCAAGCGTGACGCAGCTCCAGCAATGCTCTGGGGGCCCTATCTAGTTAATGCTGCGTCAATCCTTACATCTGCTTCTGGCAGGCGCATCTTTTTGACGCAGCATGGGCCTAGAAGTGACTGAGTGAGATCCTGTAGATTTCACTCAGCCGCTTTTAGGAGACGTTCCTGCTCCGGAACTCCCCCCCCCCCCTGCACAGGAACGCCTACATGTGGCGCAGGGCATTACAACGTGACGCATCTCCCAGATGCGTCACGTTGTAAGTACCCCCGCACCATGGAGCAGGATTTGCGCCGCCGCTGCGTCACAAAAGTGATGCAACAGCAGAGTAAATGTGGTGCAAGGGGCTTGTAAATCTGCCCCTTCAACTTTTCAACCGATTCTGCATTTCCGTGACCCAGGGACGACCTAGCATCATATACTGTAATGTCTTTACTTTTGCCTTTCAATCGTATTGCCGCCTGTATCCTCTTGAAGCGTTCATTGACATCTAGTTGATTTTTTGTCTGGCTATGAGTACTTATTTCTGCTTCGCTCTGCCCCCGCTGTATGTGGCACAGCTATGGTGTTGTGATCAATACATGTATGTTTCACAAATACTCAATAAAATCATTAAAAAAACAGATAGATAGTTGTAGGCTGGTGATATTCTCTGTTGTGAGATGCCTTATGGCTACCTGGATCTGGCGCTCAAAATGTAACTGAGTTAGTGATCAGGAACATTTTCGATAGTCATGTGGGCGGGCTTGGAATAGTGTCTCTTTCTCTCGGCTCACATACTGCTTTAATCCCTCGCTAACTGTCTGTTATGCATGTTAACTCATTGTATTTACCCATGCAACTGTATTTATTTGTGGTTATTAACTTTTATATTATTTAGCCTTGTTTGAATTCATTTTATTGGCACTTTGTTATATGTTGATGAAGAGGACAAATGAAAAATTGCACTTTTATGCCTAGTGGCTAACTGCTATTTTGCATCTTCTTCTGTGCCCAATAGATCTAATTACCTGGGTCCAGACGCGGGCACTAGAAGAACTTGTAGTTTGATAGTTGTACTGTTTTGTGCAGGGTGGACCAAGGGAGCACACAGACACTTTATATATTTATTTTGACCCCATAGCACATCTCTCTTTCCAGATAGGTGGTATGCTCCAATGTATACTATTACTTAGGTTTCATGTAACATAGGTGTAGCCATTGCAAATCTACACATGCCTTGTATTTTGTGATAGGGAGAACAGTGGACTCTACATGATGCATTGTATGAATTATCACAGATTTAAGAGTAAAATGTTTGTACTTTTGAGATTTTTAATTTGTATGGGATCTATGGATATTGATTGGATAGTTTTAATGGGCTCTTTTTGCATTTGTGCTTTTATGATCCTTGGTGATCTAAGTAAAGTTTTATAACAATGATGATGGAATTAAAGATGCACCTAAGTTTGGATATGACTCGGATGAATCGGTTCTACATTTAATTGAACGCTATGCCACTTGTGACATCCCAAATAAAGAGCAAATAAAGAAACTATTTGAGCAAGTTTTACACTTTCAATCACAAAGTGTGGTACATACTGCTTAAGAAAATATCGTACCAAATCCAAATCAATCAATCAATGTCATTACTTGTGGTATGTGGCTATTCACCCCGGGGGTAGTCGAAGAGCCAGGTCTTGAGTCCGTTACTGAAATCCATGTGTGAGGGAGATGTTCGCAGGCAGAGGGGAAGGTTGTTCCTTAGCAGCGAGGTAGGAAAAGGAACAACCTCTATTGTGGCTGCAGCGAATGTGGGAAATGTGTGCAGTTGTGGAAGCAGGTGGAGGAGATAGCGTTGAACTGGTGTTTCATGGTGAATTTGCTGTCTAGGGTGAGCATGAGGTTGTGGGCGTGGTCGTGGGGGCAGGTGTGGGTCTGAGTTTGGATGGCTATCTGGTGTCGTCCCACGGGGAGGTGTTTTTCCTGAAAATCAACACTTCCGCCTTGTCCGTGTTGGGCTTTAGGCAATTGGTCTTCATCCAGTTGGTGACGCTTATCATGGCATTTCGGAAGTTTTTTTCTGGTGGTTTTTGGGTCTTCCGTGAGTGTGAGGATGAGTTGGGTGTTGTCTGCGTAGGAGACGATTTTGAGTCCATGGGTTCGGACGATGTCAGCCAGTGGTGTTATGTAGGTGTTGAACAAGGTGGGACTGAGAGAGGGGAAAAAGTGAAATGAAATTCCCACTCTGCATTTCTTCAAAAGTGTCTCTTAGTGCCTGACATCTCGATTCGATTCAAAAATCTTTATTCGGATTTCAACAAATCCATAAAAGCAATACATTTAAAATATAAAAATTAAAATACATTTCAAGGACTATATACTACAAAAAGTTCATACAGGTGCAAAGATTCCATATGAAGCCAATTATTAAGGTGCAAAAATACTTGGGCAACTGTAGTACAAATAAATCAAGGGCATTCCATGGTTTTACGTGTATAAAAGATAACTCTCAGAAAAGTACTTACACGAAATATCAATTCATCATTCTCTAATTTTAGGAGCATAGAATAGGATTGATTCAGGGAGAGTGGTCTGTGTTTTTTAAAATATGGGGCTAAAAACCATTTAATATATTTCATATAAAATTTGCAGTTAAAAAAGAAGTGTAAATCATTTTGCCTGCTAACTCCATCGCATGGGCAAGGCATATTTCCAGAATTCGTCATACTATGGCCCAAAGGAAAACAGAGTGAGAATTTTATAATCCCTGCTCTCATGCGAAATAATAACGATCTTTCCCAATTAGTCATTGGCAATGTCAAGTATAATGGGATTAGTTGTAAAAATAGATCATTATTTACGTTATTCACATAGGACTCAACAGTTTGTTTCCGCATTTCTTCTTCCAACCTCTTTTCCCTATAAAGGGCATATAGTCCAGATTGTACTTCCTTTTTGTCAGTGTTCTTAATCTGAAAAGGATCATCAAAAAGGTGGCCTTTGCCTACACTGGTCAAACTTTCCTGCGTTGCTCGGAGCCATGGAATAGTCATCCCTTTGTCGCAGACCAAGCACTCCTTCAGGATATCCTGTGTTAGAGTAGCACAGTCATTGGCCCAAATAGCCAGCCAGAACAAAGCAGGCCTTGCTGCGATGAAATCAGTTATGAAGGGCAAATTTAATTCAGCATGGCAGATGTACCCAGATGAGGAAATTGGGGCTCCCAGTAGTTTCCTACACAACCGATTTTCTTCTATTTGCAGACTGGGAGTTTTCACTACCCCCCAAATCTCGGCGCCGTAGGTTGCTACCGGGGCACACTGCAATCTGTATATTTTTAAAATCGCCTAAGTTGCTCCAATCCTCTTTGGCCGTGGGAGGGAAATAATTGAATTTATGGCTTTTGAGAACTTGCCTGTGGCGTGGGCAAGGTGCCCACTCCACAGGCCGTTCGCAGCAAAAACCATACCTAAGTAGGGGAATGTTTTTGTTGAATGCAACTTGTCCTGTCCTACTGTGATAAAATTGAGTTGTCTGGATCCCGGCCCGCAGGACATAATAAAGGATTTTTAAAAATGTACTTTAAGATCAAGGTTCCCCATATAGTGTGCAAAGTTCTTAACTAGGGCGCGTAGGGCGTTTGGTGTTAATCCCATAAGCACTGCATCGTCGGCGTACAAAAGCGCGGGTAACAGCCCCCCTTTAATTTTGGGGACATCAGTGGTCGCCCTCTTCAGGGAATCACTCAATCCATTTATGTAAATAATGAACAACAGGGGTGCTAAAATGCACCCCTGCCTCACACCTCTTTCAACCTTAATTGCCCCAGAGATTGCACCCTCCATGCCAATCCATACCTGCGCTTTTGTGTCTGTGTGTAAATAGGCCAAGAAGTGTACTAGGGGCTCATCAAGACCATAAGACAGGAGGATCGACCACAGTTTGGACCTATTTACCAAGTCAAATGCGGACGATAGGTCCATAAATGCTAAGTAAATAGGCGATGCCCTAGCTATATTATGTTTGCTGATTATAAGATTTAAGTTCAGGCATTGTTCAGTGGTCCCAACCCTACTTCTAAAGCCCATTTGGCAACGGTCCAGCACCCCCATTTCCTCAGCCCAGTCGTTCACTCTGTTGTACAGTACCCGGCCCAGGATTTTCAAGGTGTTGTCCAGGAGCGAGATAGGCCTATAATTCGCGGGGTCAGATCTTTCGCCCTTTTTATAAATAGGTACTATTATACTTGTTGACCAGGTATCAGGGATTGGCACCAACGGAAGACTATTAAAAACATTTACAAAGATTGGTCCCCAAAATTCCGGCTTATATTTAATTATATCTATTGGGAAGCCATCAGGCCCAGGCGCCTTGTTACCAAGGCTCTGGTTAATAGCCGCGGTGACCTCCCCCAGGGTAATTTCTAGTGGTTGCAGATTGCCGGTGCTATAATCTTCTATGGCAGTGCCCGGATTTGCATATATTTTAGAGAAATGTTGTTCCCACTGATCGCTTGAAATGGTGCAGCTTATTGGGGATAACTGGTTACCCATATCCCGCATCTTTCTTACAGCAGGCCAAAAGGTAGCACCATTCCCCACAGCAGCGGAAACAGTTAATTCCTCCCAATGCTCTGCCAATATAGCAGCCTTCCTTGCCCCCATAGCTGTTTTATAATTTTGTCTAGCAGCCCGTACCTCTATTTGAAATCTAGGTTTAGAGTTTAGAGCCCTACGGAGAGCCTTGTTTGCTGCTGAACAGCGACTATCAAACCACCTTGGCTCATAATTAATCCTTTTGTTGGGGGCACTTAAAAGGGTCTTTATAATTTTGCAAAGATTAACAAAATCTTTAACTATCCTCTGATGGTTCCCATCAGAAAGTGAACAAGAATCAACTATGGGTCGGTGGTTACTTGTAATTGCATTCACAATACAGCCACTATTCACCCCCCTCCATTTCAGCCTTAAATTATTGGTTGAGGGCGTGATATCCCTGGCTCCAGGGGTACAAACAGAGGCATTGGAGGATCCTAATCTAATGTTCACCTCCAGTGCATTATGGTCCCCAAAGGTGGTCTCCAGGACTCTAGCCATAGTGACTCTATCTATTAATTCTGCTGACATAAAAATATAGTCCACTGTGCTAGAAAAATCTCTGCCTCTAAAGGTTGGGATGTAAGTAGATACATTGGTCTTACTTACATCCATTATGTCCATTAAGATATGTTCATTTATAAAACTTTCTAGTTCCCTACCCCGTTTAGTGGCCCTATCCATTTGTGTGTTGCCCTCTTTAGAGTTAGGAAACTTCGCATTAAAATCCCCGGCTAAAATTATCCTATTGCTCGCACAATTATTAGATAATTCAGCTATTTTTTATAGGTTTCCGAATAATTCTATATAATTCTTATTCGGAGTGGAATGGAAATCATTATTGTAGAAATTAATCAAGTAATAAGGAAACCTACGTGTGAACTCAATTATCTGAATATTTGCACTTTTAGTGGGTATTAATTTAATAGACCCCCCTATGGTTATCTTAAACCCGATCAGTAAACCTCCAATCGGGCGACCAAAGACAGGCTTTTGAGCATTAATACTATAACAATGGAAGCCCTCTATATCTACAGCAGAAGTAGCCCACGTCTCTTGCAGCAATATTATATCTTTTTCGGATAGAATGTTTAACCATTCCAAATCCGACACCCGCTGTTGGAGTCCTGCGACATTCCAACTAAGGATCCTGAGCTCATTGTTGGGTTGCTTTTTTAGGTGTTGTTTCCCAGGCTTTGTGTACATGTCCAAAACTTTTTGGGGACTGCTTGGGTCTTGAGGCCCAAATGCCACGGCCTCCTTAGTGGTGCCACCTACTAACTCTTCCCTTGTTAATGCCATCCTGTGGCTAGTTGGACCTGAGGCTACACTGAGAACCTCCTCAACACAGGCGTCTTTAGTCTTCATCACCTTACTCTCACTGCCCCCTTTGTCTCCCTCCAGTGTGATGTTTTGCAGCCCAGTCGGTGGTAGAAGTCAATCAACCATCTCTAGGCTGCTAAATCTATTAAAGGTTGGGATCCCCCAGTGGGCATCCCTACCTGTTATACTTCTTTGGGGATTTCTATGAGGATTTCTCCCCCACTCTCCCCAATTGTTCCCTGGGTCCCTCTGCCCCTCCCGGCACCAACCTCCATCAGAGCCATGGTCATGATAATCTGACCTAACGTGACTCCTGAGTGGATAGAAAAAGGAGAGGTGCCTTGTCTCAATACCTTCACTATACCCCTGACTTCTCCAGGAGCAGATGTAGTCTACCGTGCGTGGGTCTTCGAAATTAATAATCACACAGTCACCCTGTGTTTTCTTTCTCTCATGGCCCACCCACGGTACTCTCCGGACTGTTAACATTTTACTTGTACAATATGGGGGTAGGGGCCTGTTGTTATTTAGCCAATGGTTGACCTTATTTAGTAGGGACCAGGTGGGCTCATCCATGTTATCTAATGTCTCTGGGACCCCCGTCATCACAACTACAAAGGGACCTGAACCTGGGGGCAAATTAGCAGCGAATATCTCCTTATTTCCTTTGTTCCCGTCCTTATCAGAACTCACGCCCTGCGACTTTGGCGGATTCCCTTGCGATTTTATGTTTACAGTGGGAAGGGTTGGTTTATTTACCACATCCTTGGTCACCAGTGATGGCTTGGGTTTGGTGTTTGAGGCTGCCACGGCTTTCTTTACAGGTTGCCCCAGTAGTTGGGGGGGTACAAGATTTTGCTGCCTCTCCTATAGGTGCTGCTTTTGTAGGGGGGCTTCTGACTAAGGTGCTTAATTCAATTAATTGTTTTTCTATATTCCCCAGTCTTGCATCTATAGTTGCCAAATGGGCGGTTATAAGTTCCCCAACTTTCATTATTAATTGGCTATTTGAGGAGCAGTCTTTACATGTTATCCCCAAAGTGGGCAAATCCCCTGTGTATTTACTTTCTTTTTGCCCTTCTTTGGATTGTTAAGTGGACCTTTCCCCTGCTTTCTCTGTGGCAGAGGATTCCCCTTGGGTATAGATGTACTTAAGCCTTTAAGCTGTTTCTGTATGGCTCCCTCCCTTAGTCCTCTCAGCGCTCTCGGGCTTGGGGTTGGCTCCTCCAATATGTGAGTAATAACTGGGTCTACTAGAAGAATGGGATTCGCAGCCACCAATTCCGAGTCTACAATCAGGATCGGGTCGGTAGCAGAGGCACGTGTGGTATCCGTCATAAAAGTAGGTAATAATTCTGACTCCAGAATAGGGTTCGAAACCTGAACCGGGCTCACAGCAGGGATCGAATCGGTTACCAAATCCAGTTCCGTATTAAAGTTATCAGTCAAATATAAGTTTGGGGATTTTTCCAAGCTTAGCTGCGAATCAGAAAGTGACTGTGTTGCTGACAGATCAACTATATTAGGCATGCTATGGATTTCCACTCTAACTCCGGGCATAGCACCAGTGTCAATATCCGGGTTTGGAGTTTTGGTTTCAGCCACCTCCTCCAACTCTCGCACCTGCCTACTTTCCGTCTTTGCCAATCTTTGGAAGTGGATGGGCATAAGATGATTCCTCATCCTGAAGGTCCCAAAAGAATATTGCTGCCATGTGCCATGGGGGATGACTTTTTGGCACAGGTTGTATATTACTAGTGAAGCGTTAATGTTTTTCGCCCCAGGTGGCAAGTAGAAAAATTACCACACCACCAATTCTTTGAGTCTCTTTCTCCTGTCGTCCTCTTCGTCCTCCTGCAACAGGACTTCCTCCTCTTGCTGTTCCTCCTCCTCCTCTTTTCCATGGTGACTAGGATGAGATTGGTAAGCCATTCTGAAGAGCAAATACTCCAGCTTCTGACGATAGAACCCAATACCACATTTTCGTTTTCCTTAAAGCTACTCAGTGGAAATGATGAGTGAGGTGTGTGAACTTCCTGTTTCCTATGATTGGCAGTTATCCAGCCAATCAAATACTATTTTAGATTCACAAAGTACCTCAGTACAACTGCAGTATTTTCTAGGAAGGGCTACTAATTTTCACAAACACAACTACAAAATAGTGTGTTTTTATAATCTATATACATTTTTCATTATAAATATTACAGTAAAACCAAAGTACTCTGTGGGCTACAAAGATATCCCAGATGTGCCCAAACTAGACACCAATTCACACCAACCATAGAGACTACATTATGGTTGAAAGTTTTAATAAATGTGCTATCACCAAAGCCCAAAAATACTAGATTACAGCACAAACCGTACAGATTGTGAAGACTGCAGGAAAATATTATAATTCAATATCTAATTTCGAAAAACATAAATCATCAAATACGCATACCGTAACATATATATGTATATATGTGCATATATTTCAGTACAGGTTTAAAATGTAATTGATTATCAGCATTTTTAAATACACTATATTATTTTATGTTTTATACATGAAAAATAATAAAGTTCATTAAAAAAAGGTTAAAGCTTATGTATAGTTAGAAGAACATTACTTTTTATTTTCCATACAATAAAAACAAGTATTTGCAATGCAATAGGTCTCGCATTATGAAAGTTTGAGCTATTGGTCTTGTAAATGACAATTCTTTTATTTATGTGTTGGTTTTGAAAATAGCTAAATTAATAGCTTTGTCATTTACAATGCCAATAGTTATAACTTTCGCAAATGTGACACCTATAGCATTTGTAATTTGTAAATAGGAGCTGTATTGTGAAATGATACGGGTTTCTGTATGTTCTAGTGGCTCAGTAAAGCACCTGACTGGCCGGTTTCTAGAATTTAAGTCAACGCCGGCCCTAGAAGTACTGGGATGCCATTGAGAAACCATTTGATAGGAAGCTGTATTTCCAGCTGAGGGTTGGCACCCTCCCTGTCACGGAATTTACTAGTAAATGGGCAGGGCTCGCAGAGACTGTATGCCCAGGGTGCCAAGATAGGCGAGAGACGATCAGCCACCTGTTGTTTTTTTGTCCATTATATAAGAAACCTCGTGCAAAGTGGATTATTCCTACTTGCAAGTTGTTAGGTTTTAGAAGGCATGAGGAGGCGTTGAAAGTTCTTTCAACCGATCCAACTCTCTTATTGTCAGTAGCTATGGCTAAGTTTTTGGGTTGGACCTGGTGCATTCGATCTAGGGCACTCTCCCAGGCCCCTCGTATTGTTGTTGATTAGTGCCACCCTGAACGGCTTATGTTGTGTTTCTATTGAATTTGTTTTTAAGGAATTATTAAGATATTGTCATTGATTCTCCTTATTCGACAGCTATGAATGTTTAATATTTTCTTAAAATGTTTTTAGGTCTGGATTATTTATGTTTTTATACTGTATGTTTGTATGTATATTGTGCTTTTATGACTCATCTGTCGAATAAAAGCTATTGAAATGGCAACATGTTTTGTGTTAACGTGACTTAGATGTAATAATTAATACTTAAATAAAAGTGATTCTAATTTACAACGGCAATAGCTTAAACTTTTGTAAATAACTTTTGTGAAGATTATGTTCAGTGTATTTTATTGTGATGAAAATCCAAGAACAGAAGTGAAATATTAACATATTTTTGTGACATTTGTAATAAAGCTTGAAACATTGAGAGAACATATTTGAACCAGTTGTTGTTGAATGGTTGCAGAGATTGATGCTGTGATGGCGCGGAGTGATGCTGGGGTTGCGCTGAGTGATGCAGGGGTTGCGCTGAGTGATGCAGGGGTTGCGCTCAGTGATGCTGGGGTTGCGCTGAGTGATGCTGGGGTTGCGCTGAGTGATGCAGGGGTTGCGCCGAGTGATGCAGGGGTTGCGCTGAGTGATGCAGGGGTTGCGCTGAGTGATGCAGGGGTTGCGCTGAGTGATGCTGGGGTTGTGCTGAGTGATGCTAGGGTTGCGCTGAGTGATGCAGGGGTTGCACTGAGTGATGCAGGGGTTGCGCTGAGTGATGCAGGGGTTGCGCTGAGTGATGCAGGGGTTGCGCTGACGGGTGCAGGGGTTGCGCTGAGTGATGCTGGGGTTGCGCTGAGTGATGCTGGGGTTGCGCTGAGTGATGCTGGGGTTGTGCTGAGTGATGCAGGGGTTGTGCTGAGTGATGCAGGGGTTGCGCTGAGTGATGCTGGGGTTGCGCTGAGTGATGCAGTGTTTGCGCTGAGTGATGCAGGGGTTGCGCTGAGTGATGTTAGGGTTGCGCTGAGTGATGCAGTGTTTGCGCTGAGTGATGCAGGGGTTGCGCTGAGTGATGCTGGGGTTGCGCTGAGTGATGCAGTGTTTGCGCTGAGTGATGCAGGGGTTGCGCTGAGTGATGTTGGGGTTGCGCTGAGTGATGCTGGGGTTGCGCTGAGTGATTCTGGGGTTGCGCTGAGTGATGCAGGGGTTGCGCTGAGTGATGGTTGCGCTGAGTGATGCAGGGGTTGCGCTGAGTGATGCAGGGGTTGCGCTGAGTGATGCAGGGGTTGCGCTGAGTGATGCTGGGGTTGCGCTGAGTGATGCTGGGGTTGCAAGGGGGAAAAAACAAGTCTAACAGAGGGCAGAAGGGCACAAAAAGCGAGTCTAACAGAGGGCAGAAGGGCAGAAAAACAAGTGACAAACGAGTCTAACAGAGGGCAGAAGGGCACAAAAACGAGTCTAACAGAGGGTAGAAGGGCAGAAAAACAAGGGAAAAACGAGTCTAACAGGGGGCAGAAGGGCACAAAAAACGAGTCTAACATAGGCAGAAGGGCACAAAAAACGAGTCTAATAGGGGCAGAAGGGCAGAAAAACAAGGGAAACAAGCTTCGGGTAGAAGGCATTAGTGCACTCGGATTTAAGAGTAGATTGAAGTATCCTCATGAGGGCAGGAAGAGGCAGCCTGAGAATAGGGTGCTCTGCAAGGGGGTAGTTATGAAGC
Source organism: Lissotriton helveticus (assembly GCF_964261635.1). Lineage (NCBI taxonomy): Eukaryota > Metazoa > Chordata > Amphibia > Caudata > Salamandridae > Lissotriton > Lissotriton helveticus. The sequence continues at coordinate 1,064,895,909 of NC_136065.1, read as the reverse complement.
GTTTAAGTCGGCAAGAGGCGCATTTCAGAAAAAAACACGGGAAAGCGCGGGAATATTTCTGAGGTGAAAGTGGGTGGTTAATGGAGGCAAGAGCTTCGTACATGCTACGGGTAAATGTTCCTTGAACAACATGAAACAAAAATGCATTCATAACGTAGACAGACTACAATGCTAGAAATTACAGCTTCGAAACTTCAACACACCAACCTCTGGTCAAATAACGGCTAAATTAGTTTATTACAGGAAAACGAACCATAGAGAAACGGAAACGCGTGTATAGGCATTGATGTGGACAGTTGAAAGCAAGAAAACTGTACTTGGATGGAAAAAGGTCACAGTAAAACAACAAAAAACAGCAGCAAAGACTGCTTACAAAGGTAAAACAAGTACTGGAAATGCAAGCGGACGGGAAATGCTAGTGCTGGGAAATGAGCTTTCCTTTGTAGTGAAGCAGGGGGCGGGGGAGAGGATCCCTTTGAAGTAGCTCACGGCCTCGCGGCCGTGAAAGTGAAAGCAATTAGGGGGGAGGTGGGAGGGAGGCTGATGGCTTTGATGTGGACGTGCTTTCCGCACTAGTAATCAACACGCACTGTCCAAAATCCGCAATGGTTTCAGAGCTTGGATTGCCTACTATAATTCTCGACACCAAGCATTGCAAAAAGCAATGCTTTAAGTCAAGACCTAAAACGGCACAACCATTAGAAATTTTTCAGTTATGATATCACACATTTACTATTGACACAACTTCTTCACATTATTAAAACTAACGCAACTTTATACATGCTCTTATCTACTCAGCAAACACACACCTACAACTATATTTTGCACATTTTATTTACACTAATTATACCCTTTCATATTACATCACTTATACCATGTTAAAACATAGCATTTCAAAGAACATATAACTTCTTAAATCATTTAAATTGAAAATAACCCCCACAGATTACGTTGACATTATTTATAATAGGCTCCCAGAAGTGCTGATCAATACACTTAAATACTCAAAAAGGAAGCTGGAGGAACATGCCTGATTGCATGACAAGGCTTTAAATACATGAAGCACAGAGGCATCAGCCACAGGTAAGAGTGGTAGGGCGGTGGGGCTGGGTGAGGGGGGGGTATTTCAACAGAGTGGGGCGAGGGAAAATATATTATTTATTTAATTTTCCCTCATGATCGTCTGTCGAATCCCCCCCCAACCCGGCCCACCGCCCCACTGCTATTCCCTGCACAGGCCGCTCCTGCTTGTCCAAACTCTGTCATAACAGTAATGCTCTGATGTGACCCAGCCACTAATGAATAAATAACCATCAGAAAGTAATGTTGCACCCTCTTTATTTGTAAAATATCGATTTTTTGTCTTGCTTACTATGAAATCAGATAGCTACCAAATCTTTCACACTGTCAAAAATTTGCTATCAAAATACCAGATTACTTTCCTAACAAGAATTTTTAAATATTTGCTTCAAGAGAAAGACATGGGACTCACAGGTGCTGCTTTGATGTTTTTAGCAGTGTGTGCTTAAACGCTCACACTATTTTCTAAAAAAATGTATATCATTTTATCCACATGTTGGGGATTTTAAAGGTACGCAATGCTTTTTTTGACATTTTTTGTGTGAAAATATGAACAAATTGCTTCGTAGAAAATTGGTTTTTTCTACAAAAATGGCATTCAGAAAATGTTTGCTGTGTAAAGATCACCCACTTTCCAGATTTCAAGCACAAGCAAAGTTATAAAACAAAAATCATAACTTAACCATATGTTTTCCACGTTTCTGAGTGGTTGTTGATTTTTCTTATTTTGTGGTTTTTATCTACTTTCAATTTGTGGTAGAAACATTTGAAACTCATGACTGAATTTGACAAGCTATACATTTCTGAAAACTAACCAAATTTCTGAATTTAGCCAGAGGTCATTTGTGCAGAGAGCTCATGGGTTTTCCAAATAATCCAATTATTGAATTAAAAAATAGGAAGGAAACAATATAATCACAGGGCAATGCCTTCATCTGTATGGTTTTGCCATGACGGCGGATTTTGAAAAGTAAGTATGCCTGTGGAACTCTTCTGGTCACAGGACATATATGCTTTGTTGGTTGTCCAAAAACACACAATGCCTAGAGACAACAAGTGAGCTGCAGCTTATAATGAGTTTTCATTGTTCACTTACTATGCATAAATTCACATGGTAAAATATAGTGAATGAATAACAACCAGGAAGGAAACAAAGTCGTTTTTTAAATGTAACAAGGACGATGAATTAAAAATCTATATTGGTCATGTGTACAAGCCTGAATTGGAGATTATCCCTAACATTGTGAGTTTCAGAGGCTATTTTGCAAAATGTTTTCTTTTGTGCACAATGGCTCACATTTGAAGCCAAAAATTGAGAGAAATTCAATGACACGAATGAGAAATCCAAGAATTTTTTTGTTGCATATTCTGTATTCTCACAGTTGTCCCAATAAAAATGGTACAGTGCTCATGTATCTGGGAATAACGCCCGCTACAGGAAGGGCTCTAAAAGGCAACAAAGAAATATCAAGATTTTGCTTTTTAAATTGACACATCCTGGCAATGTGACTATCTGTGATATTTAGGATCAGGCTTGGTTGTCACCTGGGGAAACTCAACAAACCCAGACCTTTCTGAAAACCGATTACAAGGGGTGTCGTGGTTGGGATGACTTGCATGGATCCGACTAGGTTTTCCTACTCAGAATGCCCTGCAAAATGTCAAGCTTTCTCTAAAATGACAGATTTCCTCACATTTCTGTGAGGGACAATTCCAGAATCTGTGAGGATCAACACAGTTCCTACCACCCAGCATTTCTACGCTTCTCCCAATAAAAATGGTACGCAACAAGAATGGTTGAACCTTTTATCTACAGCAGGAAAGGCCACAAAACCCAAAAAGGAGGCACCACGATTTTGCAATTCATATTTGGCCCATTCTGTGTGTACAATGTGGTTAGCTGCAGTATTTGAACCAAGGCTCAGCTAGCACCCAGGGAAATCTAACAAACTCAGACATTGCTCAAAACTAGACACTGTGGGAAGTCCTAGGTGGTGTGGCTTGCATAGATTCCCCCACATTTTGTTTACTCAGAAAGCCCTGCAAAGTTCATACTTTGACTAAAATTATGGATTTTCCTCATATTTCTGAGAGGGAAAGTCTAGAATCTGCTGGGTTTCACAATATTCCTACCACCCAGTGTTTCCATACTTCTCCTAATAAAATGATATCCCAATATGTGGCTGGGCCTATTGTCCATGACAGGTTGGGCCCTAAGATGCAACAGGGAAACTGAAATGCAATTACAATCACACTATTCAAAGAAGTAACAATGCAAAGCTGTACAGAATCTGAAAAATAAAAAAACATAAAAAATCAGATAGGTCATAAACTTCTTTTCTTCAAACTAGGATTTCAACTTATAAGCAAAACTAACCTAACAGAGGAGTTGATGCACACTTTATAATCCATGCGGGAGAGGGAAGCAAGACCCTCAGGCACAGAAAAGTCTGCCATTTCCCCTTCCCTAGGGGCAGCAGATCGGGTGTGGGGGCCCGGACCCTATCAAACCATTAGGGAAAGGAAAATGGAACAAAATGTATTGTCTCCATGGGAGGCAGCCCCCAGGTCAGTGGGGGGTGAACCCCTCAAAAAAGCATATCGCTCGTGGCCTAGTGGGGATTGTGGTTCAGGTTTCGCACTATGGTTGTGATTCCCAGGAATTCATTTGGTAGAGGCGTTTTTGGATATGGAACACTGTTTCCTTTCCAATGGCATCCTTCTTGCCAACATTCTCTTTGGGGTGGCACAAGGCACATGGGTACAAGCAAAAGAGAAACAAAGTGGTGCCAATCCTTTTCAATTCCCTGGTGGGACCAATTGAGGGTGGTTCCAATTGGCCCACTGAGGGCTGAGAAATGAAGAAAACACATCTAACTCACATCAGGACATCGGCCTTTATGTAAGTGGGTAACCCCCCAAACAACATATCCCTGGGGGTCTACTGAATCCATTTGGGAGAGGGCCTGTGGAAAAGGGGAGACTCACCTTTTCAATGGTGTCCCTCTTGTCAAAATTACTTGCCTGGGTGCCGCATAAGGCTCACTTGTGCAAGGAGGGCCTAAAGAAAATGGCGGTTGTCATTGTTTTTTTTCTGGGAGGAGGGCATGGGGGTCCTGGGGCCCAATAGATCCCCATGAGAAGTCTTGTCCCTAGGGAGAGAGTCATCCCCTATGCCAAGGTGGGGTTGGCCCCATAAAAATAGCTCTGGGGGCCTAGTGGGCGTTTCTCCAAAGGGATCGCAAAGTGGTAGGAATCCATCTAGGAGACGCGCAGTTGGAAAGGGTATACTCTCCCCTTTCCAATGGCACCTCTCTGTCACCCATGGGACCGAGTGGAAGCACCAGACGTGGAGAAAGAGACATAATTTTCTCCTTGGTGGCAGTGATTCAGTGCGCCAATGGTGTCATCATTGCCTCCTCATTGATCTGCTAAGGGAGGGAACACGAACTGAAGCAGAAGGCTTCCATATTGTCTCCAAGGGAGGTCTCTGGTGCAGGCACAGGGGGATTTTTCACCTGACTCTCAGAACACAAAATATTCTCATTCCCCCTCCCAGCGAAGTAGTGAGGAGGACTTGAATATTTCACCCGAAGCACTAAAGCTGTAAAAGTGGAAGTATGCATAGGCCCCCTTTCCAACGACAAATGAATCGTAAGAGAATCATAAATGTTAAACCACTGGAGGAATTGTTGAAGCAGAACATTGGGTCACAGTACGCTATACTATGAGCAACCAACCACTCTCCTCACTCACACTATGCAACTTGCCTTCAGTAACTAACAGGATGTATGTCCTAATCTGAAACCGCAAAATGTAATCTGCAAATAATAGTGTATCCAGGAAACGACTACCAAAATATTATGTCAGTAAGTATATAAAGAAAAGTTTACATTTACTATTCTAACCCCACATCCATGTACCTTTATCATAGTTTGTATGCATTTATCAGGATGATAGTTAAAACGCCCTAGTGTGGTAGAATTCCAATGGAACCCCCGTGGACAACATATGTGGTTGATTTTGGAGCACTTGGGCCCAATCCAGGGAAATATTCTCCAGGACTTATTGCAGAGTTATCGGCACTTTAGTGCAGCAAAAGTGGCGAAAGAATTATCGCCCCATTCTCACGCTGGTGCAAACTGCCGATATCGCCAGTTTTCCAGCGATAGCTTCTGCAAAAAACATCGCCATGGATGAGAGCAACAACTAACGCTAATGATATGCAGAATAGGCGTTCCCGTGCAAAAAAACACAAAAACACCACTTCGCAATATTCTCAACGACCAGCTTGATCTGGGATGCAATCCAAAAACAGGCAATAAGGCGTGTTAGCATGCCTTTTACTGGTGTAAAGCAGGATGACAACCTGAAGTATGAAAGGGAGCCCAGCCCAGAGCCACATCTGAAGACCAACACATGTCATGGAGCTACTGATCATGCAGCTACGAGACCCAAGAGGGCCACAACACCCACCGCCACCACCCCCAGGACCCCCCGCAGACCACACCCTCTCCCGACTACCACTGAGGCAGCGTAGAACAGGACAGCGGACGTTCCGAAAATGGCATGGCCCGTCAGCCACATAATAGCAGAATGTGGGGAGAGGTGGGAACCAAGTATGTGTGAAGGAGGCAAGTCAGCCATGAATAAGAATGCACACAATGCCAAGTGTGGCGGTGATGTCCTGGACAGACCTCAGTATGCAGAGGACAGACCTGTCAGGGCGACGGCCCTCACCCAGCCACAAGGCCACCGCCGTGAGCGCCGGCCTCTATGACACAGGCCCCCAGCGAACCCAGCAGCACAGCACTGCGGAGTTATGTCTGTGCTGACTACTGCCTTTGACCTACACTGTGGTCAGCAGGGCTCACAATTCAGATCAAGTCGAGATTGCAGATGACGCAGTCCAGTAGGCTAAAGGCATTGCTACCAGTGTGGCCCACCTGGACCATGCATCATCGCATGGTGTGTGCTCTTCAGGTGCCGCTAACTCTGTGCACCACAAGTCAAAGCCAGGTGGCTTTATTGAGGCAGAATTAATTAGACAAAAGACATTGCTCCCAGTGCTGCCCGCCCAGATGACGCATCATCGCAGGCTGCACACCCCCTGAGCTCTTCAGGTGCCACTAACTCTGTGCACCACAAGTCAACGCCACGTGGCTGAGGGCGCCTGCTGACATCTGCTCTGGCCTACACTGCGGTCAGCAGGGCTCACACACATCCAATCCATTCCTGACCTTCACAGATGATGTATTATCACAGGCTGCGCACCCCCTGAGCACTTCAGGCACCACTAAATCTGTGCACCACAAGTCAATGCCTGTGGCACCTACCTTTACAGGGAGGGGGGTTAATTCGGTCATCGACTACATTTTTGTGTTCCCCATACTCCTGACTAAGACATTGTCTTATAGTGTAGTGGTGTCACCATTTAGCGATTATAACCCGCTTGTACTAGAAGTTGACATGGGTGCCAATAATATTAGCAGGGCACCAGGAAGGGAAGCACCCCGAGCCATTTCCACAAAAGATCAAGGTAGACAGTTAAAGTGGGACAAAATAGTCCCAGAGGCCTTTTTTAACGAACTGGTGGCCAAGATGGAGTCCAATATTGGCATCTGCCTGGATGACAACGACGTGGGTGAGGGAACGATAACCTCCTTTTCAGCAATCTGTAATCAAATCGCTGATAACCTCCACAAAGGGAGTGGGTCACACCGCAAGTTAGCTCAGAGATGGTTCGACTCATCCTGTTCAAAAGCTCATGAGGCCCTCCTGGAGGCCCTTAAGAGGAGCCCAAGGGATAGAATCCTGGCTTCCTCTCTCCGCAAGGAGTATAAATTGGCAATCTCCGTGCGGAAACAGAAAATCAAAGAAGAGGCATGGGATATTCTACAGGCTACTGACGTACTAAAGGATAGCAGAAAGTTCTGGGCCATAATAAACCAGCCTTTCTTTATGGAAAGCGACAATCTAGACACGGATTGCGTAATCCCAGATGACCTATGGCTCCAGCACTTTAAGAACATCTATGGGGACAATGATACGCTTGAGTTAACATCTGTATTCCCTACCATTAGTTGTCCCAGGACACCCATTAAATTTGAATTGAAGGAGGTAGAAAGGGCTATTTGTGCCACTTCTAAAAACAAGGCCCCAGGCCCCTGATGGGGTGCCTGCTGATCTTTACATCATGTACCCCAACTTCTGGGCAAAAATTCTGACAAATGTATTTAATGCCGCAGCACTGGTGGGTTTTCCCTCCTCCTGGGGTTCTTCCATTATCGTGCCCATTTTTAAAAAGGGGAGCCGAGGGAACCCCGCCTGCTATAGGCCAATTTCCTTGTTAGACTCTGCCGTCAAGATCATGGGAAGAGTCATTCTTCAGAAACTGGGAGAATGGCTGAATGGCAGGGGGGTGCTCTCGAATCTTCAGTACGGCTTCAGGGAGCATAGGGGCACCATGGACCAATGCCTCAATTTATATCTTTTGATTAATAAATATACAGTGGTAAAAGAAGGCTTTTTATATCTAGGGTTCATGGATTTATCATCAGCCTTCGATATGGTGAATCGCTCGAAATTATGGCGTATTTTGTTAGACATGCGTATAGATGCTTCCTTGGTTTATTTTCTTGGCTCCCTCCATCAGGACCTAGCAGCAGCTGTCAGGGTCACACAGGACGGTATGTGCACGGGCCAATTCAGTTCTAGACGGGGGCTCAGACAAGGCTGCATCCTGGCCCCTCTTCTCTTCACAATCTATATAAACGGCCTGGAAAAATCTCTGTTTGGGGTTGGTGCGGATATTCCAAGTGCAGGAGGAACGGGCATCCCGGTCCTCCTGTATGCGGATGATGCCGTACTTATTGCCCGCACGGGTCTGGGGTTGCAGAGGTTGCTGGACAGCTTCGGAGCTTTTATGGACTCCCTTGATCTTAAAGTTAACAGCAACAAATCTCATGTAATGATTGCAGGGGCCCGCAGGAAAATCAAGAATGTTAAAACTTTTAAATGCCTGGGTGCGGAAGTCTCTAGGGTCCCAGTTTTTACTTTTTTGGGTTCCTATTTGATGAGAAAGGCAACTGGGGTCCCCAGCTGAAGCATAAAAGCAATATAGTGGCTAGATCTACAACAGCGCTTCTTAATTTTGCCAAAAGGCTGGGAGCCAAACCTTTGGAACCTATGCTTAAAATCTACAAGGCTAAGTGCTGTGCGATTGCCTCTTATGGCGTGTCGATATGGGGCTATGGTCACATGGGCAAAATTCAATTGGTTGAAAACAAGTTCTTTCGATCTCTGTTGGCGGTACCCCAGTCGTCGTCAACCTTGGCGGTTCATTGTGAACTGGGAGTGGCTTACATCTCTGACTATCTTAAAGCAGCCCCACTGATTTGTTGGGTAAAGACATGGCTCAACGAGGACATTACTCTTAATCACCTCATCCTTAAAGACTGCCTGGCCCTTGACAAGGCATACAGCATCCCATGGCTGGCATAAGTTAGAGCGGCGTGTGTCAGGCTGGGACGTCCTGAAATGTTTACCACCCCAGAGGGAATTAAGAAAGAGGATCTGGGATGGATTAAATACCATTTCAGGACTATGGCAGAGGCAGACAGGGAGGAGGTGGAGCTTAAAAAATCAGGAGTGAGAAGCATTTATGCTCTACAGACCTCACCTTACATTGAACCCTACCTTAAGATTGTCACTAAGCCGTACCATCGCTTCCTGTTGATAAGGTTCAGATTCAATCTAATTCACCCTGTACTAGGAGACCACCAACAGTGGGGCAACCCAGCTGATTTCCCACCATGTTCTTGTGATAATTTTTCGACACAAGATACCCTTCACCTAATTATGTTTTGTGAAAATTTCTCCGAGGCACGAAACAAATTTTTGTTACCTATATTACGTGAAGCGGGGTTTCTACAGGTGAGGCCTGCACTGCTATATTTGCAATTGCTGAATAGTGTGCGGGTCATCTTTAGTGTAGCAAGTTTTTTGGTGGCTGCAGCAAGAGTAAAGAACAAAAGAATACTATACATGAATTGAACCACTGCCCCACAATCATGGAATTGATGTCACCATAAAATTTAAACTTTAATTGTATTTTAATAGTAGTTTTTAGGCCATTTGGAGACATTTTGTATTAATTGTCTTCCCATGAATTATGTAGGACAAATAGTGTATACACATGAATGTCTGTAAATATTTGCCTGCTCATTTTAATTGTACATATATTTTTTATTTATTTGTATGTATGTATTGCTGCTTCTTTTATGATTTTAATTAATCGAAATAAAGAGTTTTGACTGACTGACTGACAATGCATGTGGCTGTGGACCCCTGTTGACCTCTGCTTCCAGCCTACACTGTGGTTAGCAGGGCTCACACACATCCAATCCATTCCTGACCTTCACAGATGATGTATTATCACAGGCTGCGCACCCCCTGAGCACTTCAGGTGCCACTAAATCTGTGCAACACAACCCATGGACCCTTTATGATTGAGTTATGTGCTGTGCACGCAACAATGCCACCTCAGGCAGTGTGGAAGACCTGAGACGATGATGATGAAGATAAGGCAAGTGTGACACACACCACTGCAGCAGGAACATCCCGAACGGACACAATCATTGATCATTTCTTCACATGAGCATGCTCAGCTCTGGTGCCCCTACCTCAATGCACCACAAGTCATGGCCCCTTCTGATTGAATATTGGGTGACCTCTGTACTTGCTCCTGCTACCTCCATGATGCTACACAGTTGTTTGTATAATGTTGGTGTTTTCTGTTTATGCTTTAATTGTGATCACTGTTCAAGTTGTTGCCAGGTGTAGGGTGAGTGTGGGCCACTCCCTGAGGGCTGGCCCACACTCACCCTACACCCATCCAGCACAGGCAATCCTGGATATGTGATCCTGGTAATAAAAGGGGCCGGGCGCACGTGTCCATAGCCAGTTCCACTACCTATCCAAGTGTGTCAGTGTGATCATTATGTATGAATAATGGCCCCGGGTCCTACCACATTCCATTGTGCTATGGACAGCGGACATAACCATGTCACCTCAGGTAGTTGGTAAGAGCTTGGACATGTAGCTAAGCCGTCGTCCCCTGTAAGCCACAATGTTGCAATGTAGCATGCATCCGGAGGGCGGGCTCACATGAGTGAGTAATGAAGGAGCGGAAGACCGCTCAGGGTCTGAGATCATACATGCCAAGTGTTATATCTGTATTGCCATTGCATTAGCCAAATGCCTAGCCACAGTAGCAGCGCCAGTTCAGCTAGGCATGTACTCTACATTTGTGTCTGCCCTATCCTTACTATAGGCCTACACTCGCGTGCCCCACCACCTTCAACGGCCAACATCACAGTGTAGTTGTCAGGCTTGTGTACATGCGCAGACAGGCATGACAATGGTGTGCCGAAGGAGTGCAAGTGATGCAATTGTGCAGCGCACATAAGTAGATGGTTTCGGGGCGAGGGAGGAGCAGCTGAGAGGCAACATAACACACAGTTATGCCGCTCATATGCCACATGCAAGCCATGTCGAACAACGTATACATACCCCACAGACAGAAGTCCTTGCTCTAAGTTATCTTGCATGGAATGTCCTTCACACTTACTCCAACACCATCCCAGGCATACAATCGTTGGACACTAAAACAACTCATTGATCCGAGCTGTGGCATTTCATCCACAGAACTGGCGCATGTCAGAACAGTGCCACTGATGCAAAGGCAGAACATCCCGGACAGATGCACAACCCCTGTCACGTGGGACTGGACCATGCACGTATTCGGCATTTGCTGGGGGCACTGCCATTGGCAGTGGTGCGGATCAGTTACCGACTGAGCTTCCGCCTTGCCAATGTCACCTACTTTCAGCCTGTGTTGCATTGCCAATCATGCATATTCGAATGGTGCATGGATGTCTGCCTATCCAACAGGACAGTAGATGAACTGGATTTTGACATGTGTGTGCGCCCCCTGTTGGCACACAACCAGGAGTGTCACCGTGATACCCGTTTATCGGATTCCTTGATACTTGGTATACATGCTGGCAGCTGGACCTGGGAGATTGCACAAATCCTCGTGTGCAGTGACCACATTGAACCGCTCCCTTATTGGGCTGTAGTGCAAGTTGGTGAAAGTGGACGCAGCACATCTGTCCGAACCTGCTAATGGATGGACTTGCCGTCTTTTAAAAAAAATATTTGTCCTCATTTTCGCCCTTGGAGTATCGCATAGAAGCACTAGGAGAGAGGATTATACTGCCACAGATAAACTGGTAGTGCCAGCAGCCAACTAAGTCGGTGTTGACACATAGTACTATCGCACCCCTCCGAAAAGCGCCACAATATGATGACCATAGAAAGGCGATGTTGCTGCTGTTCAATACCCATTGCAAGTGGGGGAGCCATGGTGTTGGGTATATCGAGGAGAGGAGCAGACCAATCATAGGACAGTGGGGGAGAAAAAAAAAACACAGTCAGATACCAATTAAACCCAATTCAAAAGGAGCCAAAAGTTACGTTTGTCAGGATTGCCAGATCTTGCTAGGTCAACTTTTGAGGTTTGCAGGACTGAGATACGCCAGTCTAACAGGGCAGGAGGTACTGGGTCCTTCCATTTCCTACAGATTTCTCTTCCGGCCAACAGTATGCAGTAAAAAAAAAGATTTTTGGCAGGGCCTTGAACCTCTGGTGATGTTCCAAAAATTGTAAGCATTGCGTTTATCGAGATCTGAAAGCCCAGAGCTATGGTCAATAGCGCACTAATTGAATCCCAGTAGGGGAGCAGCAATGGACATTCGAAGAACATATGGATGTCAGAGGCTGCTAACAACCCACACTTGGGACATGCCACAGGTGAGTCTGTTGAAAATTTCGATAGCCGCTGTGGTGAGTAGTACGCCCTATGCAGGGTAAAAAGATGGTTCCTGCGGAGCCAAGCGGGCTTCACAATACCACATATTTTCGAGGTCGTGACCAATACAAAAAGAACTCCACAGCGTCACTGGTAGTAGGAATTCGCCGTCGACCTCTTCTAATAATAAATTATACCAAACTGAAATCTCCTTACTAACAGGAGTCTTGTCCAGCATCAGGGCCACTAGGCTACTACCTCCTCCCAGTTGATATCAACCCCTGATAGAATTCAGTGAGTGGGCCCAGCTCGTAATCTGCAGGTATTTGAACCTAGAAAGACCCAACCCTATTCTAGCTGACAAAGAATCCCAAGGGAGCAGAGACCCTTCTAGAAAGAGGGCCCCCCGACCTCCAGACCAGCCTCTCTCAGCGGTATTGCGAGGCTGTCAAGAAGCCATCCCGGACACCCCGGGGAGTCCCACAATGGCGACCTGCCTGCAAAATAACCCACTTTTATGGCACCTCTAAGTTTAACCCACGTTTTTGTCATAGCAAGCAAGATCTTCAGCTTCACCTTTTTAAAGAACTTGGGGTCCCCAAATTTAAACCAAAAGCCCTGCTGGCCCACCCCTTCTCCTCTGAGTAGAGCGGAAAACATACTACCAACTCCCAGATTCGTGGGCATTTTAAGCAGCATCCTGGCATGGGAGAATTGAAATGCCCATGCATATAGTTGTAAGTCAGGAGCTGCTAGGCCCCCCTTTCCCTCCGGCGCCTGAGTTTTTTCCATGCTATCCTAGGTATACGATCATTTCAAATAAAAGAACTAATGTCACCTTGAAGTTTAGCTATGATGGAGGGCTCAAAATACAACCGGACAGTATTAAACAAAAAAGAGACTTTTGGTAAGATAGACATTTTAACTAGGTTTACCCTACCTATAATGGACAGAGGGAGTGAAGACAGGATCGCATAAGTCTTCTACAATATCTAGCCACGGTAGAAAAGTTCAACATTGCGATTTTATCTATGTCTTTAACGATGGTAAGACCAAGATAACGCACAGAGTGACTCAACTGGGCCCCTGCCACTGGCTCAGGATCATTCCACAGCATCATCTCAGTCTTAGATGCATTAATTTGATATCCAGATATCTCACCAAAGTCATGAGCCAAAGCAATCACCAAAGGGAGAGCAGTACGCAGATCTGAAGAAAAGATAATAATATCATCCGCGTACAGAGCTACTTTCCTCTCCCATCCCCTATAGAAAAAAGACTTAATGTTGCGGTCATCCCTCAGCCGTTGGGCGAAGGGTTCAATATATAAATCAAATAGGAGAGGGGAGAGGGGGCAGCCCTGCCGGGTACCCCGAGTGATGTTGAATGGGTCTGACAATTCTCCATTAACCAGTAAAGAGGCTGAGGGATTCTGGTAAAGGAGACTCACGGCTCTACGGAAACCCGCCCGATGTTAAATTTACCCAAGACCCCCGACAGGTATGTCCAATTCACCCTGTCGAAGGCCTTGGTGGCATCCAACGTGAGAATAGCCAGGGGAAGGGAGTCCATAGTCGCCATATCAATGGCTCCCACCAGATCATAGTTTAGTTCAAAGAGCTGGCGACCCCTCACAAAACCCCGCTGATCCTGATGCAGGATGCACGGTACCACCACACCCAATCTACTGGCAAGAACTGACATAAAAAGCTTGTAATCCGCATTCAAGATGGAAATCGGTCTGTATGAACCGCAACTGGTGGCTGGTTTACCTGGCTTCAAGATCAAAGTAATAGAAGCATCATTCCAAGAATTAGGGGGAGACAACCCTGCCTAGAAAATCTAGTTAAACAACACGGTTAAAAAGGGAAGAATTATTGGCAACAGGGCCAGAGAAACCTCAGAAGGAAGGCCATCAGGGCCTGATGCCTTGCCCTTGTTACTGCCAGAGATAGCACGACTAACCTCTTCCTGCGTAATAGATTTATCTAAGGAAGCCCTCTGTTCCAACGATAGGGAGGGGAGAGGCACCCCCCTCAACCATTCGTCAACTTGCTTCACCTCAATATGCTTTTCCTCATGATATATGTTCTGAAAAAAATCACGAAAGGCTCTCCTAATATCGTCATCAGCCGAATATGTCACATCGTCAACCATGATTTGATCTATATTGTTTCTGACTCGATCAGTTTTAACCTTCCAGGCTAAAAGTTTCCCGGCCCCCTCTCCATATTGAAAGTGGGCCAGCTTACTGGCCTCCCATCTCTGAAGTATACGTACATTCAAAATTGAGCTCAGTTCCCCTTTTAAGGTGAGTAACTTATTTTGCCATTCTTTTAAGATTTCTGTGGAGGCAGCAGAATGTAGCAAGATATCCTCTTGCACCTTAGCCATATCGGTATCCAGGGAAGCAACCGCTTCTCTGTAAATCTTCTTTTTATATGCTGCCTTGTTAGTTATTAGGCCAAGCAAAAAAGCTTTGAATGCATCCCAAACGTAACCTGGGGAAGTGGACCCGATGTTGTTATCAAAAAGAATTTGTGCTTCGATTTTTAGAAAGGTGATGTCGTCAAGAGCCGCGAGTAATGAACGGTCGAACGACCAGGTTCTCGGCGGGTTTTTTAGAAGCCCACCCAGTTCTAAACAAATGGCCGCGTGATCTGATAGATGGAAAGGAAGGTGAGAGATGTTTTGCACCGAGTTAACTAATTGCTGGCTGGTCAGGATATAATCTATTTGTGACTGATGGTGATATTTATAGTTGCGGAATGAAATGCCTTGCTGAAGCCCAGATCTAAGTCTCCATATATCAACATAACCAAACTCCTTCATTTTGTCAAGTAGAAAAGCTCTAGTTTTAGAGGGGGTTATCGGTCTATTAGTCGGGAATTTATCTAGTTTAGGATCTAAGATTATATTGAAGTCTCCGGCCAAGATGGTCGGCTCCGGAAACGAAAGTAGGTGGGAAAACACGGATCTCAAGACTGACGGATCGTCTTGGTTGGGCCCATAATAACCCACTATAGTAACTGGAGCCCCCGCAACAGCTACAGACACAATAAGCCATTTACCCCCTGGGTCCATCTATTTGTCAATTAACCTTGCCTTTAAAGACTTTTTAAAGATAATCGCAACCCCTCTAGAATTTACCGATTGTGTAGTGGACAAGCAAAAGTCGACCCACCTATTTTTTTTAACAACAGAGAACATCTCTGTCTCAGTAAGATGGGTCTCTTGAAGAACAAGAACCTGAGCGTCTGAGTCGCGAAGGTATTGCATTATCTTCCACTTTCTTGGGCTAGTACGCAGGCCATTTATATTCCAAGAAAGAACTTTTAATTTATTCATAGGGACATCTCCCCCCTGCCCAATGACCAAGATCAGAAACCCCCCACAATATCTACTGTTGTTTACCTTGGGACTTACAACTCTCCAAAAACAATAAATTGAAACAGAGCAAAAGACGAGGACTTTTTAAAAAATTTCCCCTTGCCAACCCCCCCGTGCCCCAGACAACCCCCCCACCCCCCATGGGAAACCCTTGCTCTATCTATCTGGAAGATCCAGAAGATAGCGCCCCTTCTGAGTTCCTGTCCTATCTAAACTCGAACTTTATCCGTGCTAGGAAAGAAAAAAGAACCCCATAAAAGAAAAGAAAACGAAGACATAAGTGTAAATATATACCATTCCAATTTACTGTTTCACTATTATTTCACTATTGTTATACTTCTAGTAGCTGCATAGCCTCTAATAGCCTTTTTTATTCTTATTTTTCCTCTTTTTTTTTTCTTTCAACTCTTAGTTTTTTATTAAACTTTCCCAAGCATAGTGCTCTCCTTAAGCATTTTCCCTTTTAGCTAGATGCCCCCTTGTTCTTGTCTTTATCTTTTCCAAGCCCCATGGACATCAGCAGTTCGTCAGCTGCTTGTACCGATCTAATATAATGCATTGTGTTGTTGTGCATAACCTTCAAAGCTGCCGGAAACACTAGTTGAGCTACTGCCCCCTGGCTCCTAAATGCTTCGAGCCTCCTCCCAAACTCCCACTGTTTATCAAGCGTGGCCCTCGAGAGATAGGACCTAATCTGAAAGTTGAAACCCTTCCCACTCACAGATTTCTGCTTAAGGGCCAAGCTCAAAATGGTCTCTTTAAGAGTATAGGTGTGGTAGTTCACTAATATTTTCCTCGGTTTTGCCCTTTGAGGGTTCTTCCTGAAGGGATCTCTATGAATACGTTGTATATCTGTACCCAACTCTTCCACCGATTGATCTAATCTCAAAGATTCCTTTAGCAGCTGGATAATGTATTGCTTGATGTCCGACCCCTCACTATCCTCTGGAACATTGAGAATGCGGAGATTGCTACGACGCGCATTGTTCTCCAATGACTCCATTCTTTCCGCCAGCATCAGATCCTCTTTCCTAAGTTTAACAATGTCCGCCTTAGCTTCGTCCAAGTGCAGCGAGAGGCCCGTCACTGTATCCTCCAACCCTTCTGTTCTTGAAGTTAAACCATCAATTTTGCTATCCAAGGACTCACAAAAGTTCAGAATTTCAGATTGGATAGCAGATGATGCCTCAAAGCCTGTCTTGATGTCTGCTGACAGAGACGAAAACATAGACTGTAGGCAGGTGACCAAAGATGGGTTGTCACCACCATCCACCAGAGTATCAGAGAGGGCCATCACCCCATAACTCCGAAAATCATCCCTTAATGACGCAGCATCACTTAGAAGCCCAAGTGACAGTGTAGCTAGAGATAGCGCAGATGGCGCAGATAGAGGGGGAGGCATAAGAGGCAAGGAAGGATACGAAGACTCTATAGCTTTATAGATAGGGGTAGCAGCAAACGCCTCCACAGGTTTGTCACCCAGAATTAATGAGCCATCCATGATATTAACAACCTCCACCTCAACCTCAGCCTCAGCCTCAACATCAACCTCAACAGAAGCAACACTTATCTCACTGGATTCATTGATGTTGCCATCAACATCAACAGCTTTATCATGCGTCATGTTGGCTGTAGTAGTTATGCCTGCAATAATAGGAGTATTAGGAGCAGTAGGGGTAGCCCCCTGAGGTTCTAATGATGCCATCAGTTATGGAGCACCTTTGGGAAGTTGCTGGTCTGAAAGGCGCAAAACCTGCGGAATCACCTTAAAATAGGACCGCAATGACGGCGTTATCCTCGACCCGGTGCTGTTAGCTGACTTGGAGTTTTTAGAACTTCTTACTGTTTTACAGGTAAAAGCTCGTTTTGCTTTAACCTCTCCTGATAAATAGGAAGAGACTTTCTTTTTGGAGGAGGTAAACTGAGCTGTCTGACCCAAATCAGGCGTAGAGCGGTTGTTAACACTATGGGGCTCTAGTTCTTGCCAAGACCCAATCGCTAGATTTCCGGCGCTTTTAGCCTCCTTACAACTAGGAGCACACTTCCCCCTCCTTCTGCCTGCCTGTTTGGAAGTTGGAGAAATACAGGGGGTGTCAGACGAGCCAAGATCCTCCGGTTCCACCGATGCCGACACCGCTCTACCCTCACCTTGCAATCCTTGCTTACTTCGGACCCCCAGATCTATCACCGTAGCCGTAGCCGTGGCAGCCACTGCTTCACCACCTTCCTCAGTCGCCTCCTCCTCGACCCTTCTCAGGCTACCCTTGCCAGATCGAGAGCTGGAATAGGATCCCACCGAGCTGCCTCAGGGACCCAAGAGGGTCTTCTTCCCTCGACGGAGCTCCAGCGCGGCCAAACACCAATGCCGCAAGCCCGAAACAGCCTGCAGCGGATTCAGGAAAGTTGTCGGCAGCCTCAGCGGCAGGCTCAGCGGCAGGCTCAGCGGCAGGCTCAGCGGCGGACTCAGCATGGGCTGGGAAGGGAGGGAGAATGCGGCAGCGAACGCCGGACAGGTCGGACACGCCCCGTCTCCACACATGAAACTCCGAGGAGACGGAGGTTACCATGCAGGGAACAAATATCCGAACAAAAATCTGAAAAGGGAAGATCACTCCTGGGGCAGGATGTCCTCGCGGTTGTTACAGATGGTTCGGCAAATTGACGAGTCCACGGTCGTGCCTCTCCAGTGCAAACGGATGGAAACCCAGGTCAGAGCACCGTGGCAGCTCAGCTAGCTGCCACCATGTTTCCCCGATAATCGGTTGTTCGATGGACTTGCCGTCTTGTTTGATAAAGTCGACAACGACCCCATGTTGGAAATATTAGCCTACGAAGCTGCAATCGCTTTCATGGACAAGTAACTACGTACCTGCAGCCACAGCAGACTGGCACACATTGCACATGTCCCAACACCTTGTTGCATCTTGGAGATCTGGTCACATATCCCACGACAACAGTGGACTTGGCTGCATTTGCCTTGACTCTGAAAACATGAGCAGACAACAACGCAGCTTAACACACACCTGTGAAAGGTAAGGCACTTCCCCAGAGTGGACAGCGGCGCTTGGCAACGTTCCTCATTCTGACATACTGCTGCATTGGTCTGCATGTTTAGGCGCTTATTATGCCCGTACTGACACACATATGCTGATAAAGTCTACGCACCTTCACTTGTATTGAACTGTGATGAGTGTTGATTGAATGACAATGTGTGTCTCAATGCCTATCTGGGTCACGGCCATAGATGTGCATTAATAGCATTAACCAGGGGGTACCTTTTTTGTGTAATCACTGTCCCTACATTCATCCATACTTTCATTCTTGATTGATCATGGCCATGACACATCTGTGTGAATTGAAATGTTTTATTCACATTCAGTGGACTTTTGAAGCTGGACCAGTACAGGGCTATGCAAACCCCGCTTTAGATTGTTGGCCCGTGGAGGGCCAGCCAGAGTCCTTTCGGGATTGACAAGTTCATAGGGAGTGGAAGACTACAGTCCGCAGTGTGATTGCTGTCATTGGTAACCAAACCAAATATGGCACTCCATGTCGAGGTCCAAGGAGAGTGTTGCTGAGTGTATCGGGGGACAGTGGGAGGTGTTATTCCAAGGCATGATGCAGAGGGCAGAACCAAGCTGAACGCGGCCATATGGTGGAGATGAATGCTACCACTTCATTCTTACCACAAAGCCAGTTTTATCATCATCTTCATCCTCTGATGTGTCAGGTGCCTCACATGCAGGTGGTGGTGTTTTGTCTGCATCACTGTGTGGCACTGACACTTCAGAGGGAGATGTGGATGGGGTGGTAGCACCAGCATCCATCCGCACCAGGCCTTGTGGTGGCAATGCCATGACAAGGATCTGCAGGGCATGGAAGATCACAGCTACATCTTGCTGATATGCAACCATGGCAGGCATTGCTGTGGCTTGCATCTGCTCCATGTTCTCAATGATCATTCACATGTGACGCAACTCCTTGCTGACACGGCTGGGGCCACTCTGACTAGATAGTTGTTCTTGGCTCAGAGTCATGACTCCAGCTATGTCAGCCATGGCTTGTTGTGGAGCAAAGAGCGGACAGTGGGTGTCCGTTAGGGACTGTGAGTGGTCCCTGATGGGACTTAGACACCCATGTATGGCATCTAGTTTGGCTGCCATGAAGTCGTAGCCAACCAACAGCTGGTCGGACATCTCCTCCTGGCACCCTAAAACACGGTGTTGAAAGGTCATGTGTTGGTCGTCGGGGTCCAGGGAGACAGCTGTGGTGGTAGGTTCTTCCTGCTGTGTGGTCTGTGCAGGGGGTGTGGTCTCATGGATGCAGCTGGGCTGCCTTCTCCCGGAGGTGGGGTGCCGGAGCTGTCCCTGAGCTGTTGGAGTGCGTTGGTGTAGATGTTGGGGAGGTCCTATTCATCATCAGTGCTGATTTGTTGGGTCTGCTCTGCAGGAGCTGTTGTTTCTCCCTCTGCAATGTGAAGGGGAAATGCAGATTGACATTGTGTTCACATGTATTTTAACGCATTGTACAAGTTTACTGTCAGGCTGTATGGCAATGTACATTGTGACTGTTTATGAGGAGAAGCCTATTTGAAGCGGGACACTTGGCATTAATATGCCATCAGGGATGTAAGGTTTTAGTTGTACATTGTCATTTCACAGTTTCCTGCTATGTCAAATTCGAGTGGCCATGTTCTAAACACAAGCGGCAGCAGTTGTGTCCTCTCTTCTGTTGTGAAAGTGTTGCAGCTTGTACCACATTGTTGTCAATGTTGGGGCGCTCTGCATCATAGGTGTGTGTGCTGGATTGTGGGTGAGTTGCCCCCTCGGCTCTGATTTGGCTGGCCCTTATCCCTTTCAGGCGGTGTGCCATTCACTTCTGTGCTCATACAGTGCTCAGAGTTTGCAGACTTGGGTAAATTGGGCTCTTGGTCAGAGTTGTGACTCTTGGGCATGGTTTGTCTGCAGATGTGCTATACTTAATTGTGCATGTGTGCCATTGGGCCCATCTCCCCCGTCCTCCCAGTCCCTGGTCATTACTCACCCTGTTACTGTTGGCTCAGGTCATATTGTGCAGTTTCCGATCCCCCAACTCCTGCCACCGTTTCCCCAATGATGATCCCAGCATGGTCCTCCGTGAGGGTCATGGGGTTCTGCTTGTCCTCTGTACTTGCTCCTGCTACCTCCATGGTGCTTTGCAGTTGTATGTGTTTTGTTTGTGTTTTTTGCTACTTTTACAGTGATTTTTCCCGCCTGACTTGTGGGACTTGCAGGCGTGGCGCTGCTTATCGCTGCATTTTTTATCGCAGTTGGGCCCATCACAACTGTTTTCACGTTCAGGTTTAGATTTTTATCGCCGCCCTGGTGATTTTATCACAGGCATTTGACACGTTATCAGGAGACTATTGCATGTTACCGCCGTGTTGTGAATAGGACGTTAACACAGAGTTATTTTCCCGCGATACACGGCGATATGGAAGATTGTATTAACTGATTTTGGCCATGATTATCGCACGTTCTTGATACTATCCCCCTCAGTGTGTTGGATTCTGCTGCAGTACTTACCATTCAATACCAGTGAGCTACAAGAATCGCCCACCAGCCCAGTGGTTACGAAAAAGGATCTCAGTTTAACAGGTAGCTTCTTTTTTTGTGCCAAAATACCAAGCCTCCTGCCACACATTCTGCAGCACATGTGCTTGTTTGCGCTTATATGCTGTTGTGGCTTCTGAGTTACAGTGCCATGTGAATGGAAGGTATACCACTAAGAAAGTGTCGGCAGGTATGTGATGTTTGTCCTACTGCTGAATATCAGCAATGTGACTGGGGCCCCTGAACCTAGCAACACACTCCCTCTCTGCTGGCAGACAACATTGCTAAGTAGAATGGGAAAACAGGGGGAGAATGCTAGTGCTGGTTATACAAACACCAATGCCAGAAATGTAGGGGACATGACGCTTTGTTCCATGGGGAAGTGGCAGATCTCCCCATGTTTGAACGAAACCCATGATTCGAAAGGATACATCACTTCCTCACAGTGCAATGCAAGGCAGTTGGCCTGCTCCACTATGCCAAGCAGTGCTTTGATTTTCAGACAGTGGCTTGCCATTTTATCGAGAGCAAAATTGAAATTTCGGGGGTAGAAAAATCATGCCAACAAAAACATTGAGCGAAAAATATTGTGTTGGTTCAAAGTAAGGGTTGGTTACAGGTGCAAGGAAAGAAATAGGGTAAGTTGCAGGCTTAAATGTAGGGTAACGGAGTAGTGCAAGGGTCACGTTTTAGGTTAAAATTAGAGATAGGTTAAGGCAAATGATTAAGGATAGGATTAAATTAATGGTAAGGATGACATTTACATCAAAGTTTGAAGTAAGCATAAGGTGTAGTGCGAGGTAAAAGTGTACGTATAGATTTTGGGATAAGTAAAGTATTAGCAGGGGTTTGTGCCACTCAGCACAATCCCCATTATTTCTTCACCTTATAATTGCCCTGGTCTGGGACCCGATAAATCTGGAGTGAGGGAAATATTGGGGATTACGGATATTTAGGGAATACCATGTGCGGGACAGTCCTAATGAGGCCCTCGGTGTGCAGCTGACCCATTGCTAAAATGAACGTAGCTTCTCTTTTATACAGTTGAGTTAAAATATCTGTTATTACATTTTTAAGTACAGACTTCATAGGGAATGATTTACGCAAATGGCTATAGATATTTTTCAAAATACATTCTGATTGAAGACAAGCGAAAAGGCGGACATCAAAACTAAGGACGTTTTATGATGTGTTCTCTGCAGAAGTTTCATGGATTGACTCTTGGTTATTTGCCTTCTAGGTAGGGGCACATTACTATCTATTACGATTGCGTGAGTAAAACCTCCAACTTCCACATTCAAACTTCGGTCACAAGGTTGTCTGCTAATCACGAGTTTGCACAAGTCATTCTCACTACACTATCTCCTTTGTACCGCTTTGTTCGCCATAAGTTGGTAGGGTATGCTCAGACGTGAGTCCCTTGCTAACTTTGCCACTGGATTCAAGCAAGCCTGGCTGAAGACGGCTGAAATGCCAGAAATCGGTCCTAGGAAGCTTGTTTCCGGTCCAGGGAAGGCATGGCTTAGCAGTTCGGCTGGACTGTTCCCATGAGGCATAGGGTCAGACTGATTTGCATATGGCCATGTCTGAACTGGGGTGGCAGAGTGGGCTAAAGAACGGTGACGCATTAAACCCAGATCTGTTGACTGGGTGTGAGTGTTTGATTGGTTCATATGCTCCGTCCATCACCACCCCCTTTTGTACCGCTTTGTTCGCCATAAGTTGGCAGGGTATGCTCAGACCTGAGTCCCTTGCTCACTTTGCCACTGGATTCAAGCAAGCCTGGCTGAAGACGGCTGTATTGCCAGAAACCAGTCCTAGGAAGCTTGTTTCCGGTTCAGGGAAGGCATGGCTTGGCAGTTCGGGCTGGACTGTTCCCATGAGGCACAGGGTTAGACTGATTTGCATATGGCCATGTCTGAACTGGGTGGCAGAGTGGGCTAAAGAACGGTAATGGATTAAACCCAGATCTGTTGACTGGGTGTGAGTGTTTGATTGGTTCAGATGCTCCGTCCATCACCACCCCCTTTTGTACCGCTTTGTTCGCCATAAGTTGGCAGGGTATGCTCAGACGTGAGTCCCTTGCTCCCTTTGCCACTGGATTCAAGCAAGCCTGGCTGAAGACGGCTGTAATGCCAGAAACCGGTCCTAGGAAGCTTGTGTCCGGTCCAGGGAAGGCATGGCTTGGCAGTTCGGGCTGGACTGTTCCCATGAGGCACAGGGTCAGACTGATTTGCATATGGCCATGTCTGAACTGTGGTGGCAGAGTGGACTAAAGAACGGTGATAGATTAAACCCAGATCTGTTGACTGGGTGTGAGTGTTTGATTGGTTTAGATGATCCGTCCATCACCACCCCCTTTTGTACCACAAAAACATCATAGCCAGAACATCCACTAAAGTGGACAGAGAATAATGACGAAGAAGAAAGATAGTAAAAAAAGACCTAGGGTTGGGTAGAGGCACAAGAATATATGTAGTGGAGACACTCTAATCTGGGATATACATGAGATATTCAAGGGTTAGGCAGAGATAGGAGTGCTAGTGTTAAGAGAAGCTTGCGCATGTGTATGCAACAGGGTATGTGTAGGGAGAGATACCAAAGTTGAGGGGAGCCAGAGAACTGACAACAAAGATGGCCACCTGAACTGAGCGCTCCGGCAGCCCTGTGAAACATTGCTGCACCTATGCTGCTACAAGCTACCATTCACGGTGACTTGCAGAGCAGGGTACATCGTGGTGGCAGTGCGGCAGCTGATGGCTCTCAGGGCCACTGTGAGAAGGAGGACTGTGGTGGATTTGCTGAGTGCGGAGTTGCGGCATGGTGCAGCCTACCTCATGCGCCAGCTGCGGTCACGCTGACTGAGACCTTATGCCGGCTACGTACTGTCACTAACCGGTGAGGCTGTACATCGACGGCACCTGCTATCCAAGTAGACCTACCCACATCACCGACCTATTGATGCTGGGCCTGATTGAAGCCAGCAAAGTGCTACCTTTATCCTCCTGTATTTAAGCTTTAGGCCCTGACTCCTGCACTGTTCTCGGGCGTTGGATCCGCTACTGCACTCTCTAAATGTAATCACTTCCTCCTCACTAGTTGAAGCTTTTGTTGGCAGGTGTTTGGTGTGCTTGTTAAGTGAAATTCCCGAAATTATGCCATTATGCCACTTTGTGTAATTATGCACTGTTTGCAGTACAAAGTTACAGCAATGGCACAATTTGTGGTAAAAATGTACTGTTAACATTAACACACAGGCACAACCGAACACAAGTAGCTGTTTTCTCAGCTTGATTTTGATGCAAAAATGAAAGGACACATTTCACTCTAAAATCGTACACGCAATTTCTGACTAGCATTCACATAATTGTGTGTAATTTCACATAATTTGTCACAATTATGCTAAATACAATTATAATAATGTTGCACACCTGTAGTGAGGAGCAGTTGGTGCAACTAATCCTTCCCCAGGAAAATATCTGCCTGAACTTCATAGTAGTGTATAGATGGAACTGCATGCTACTACCACCCATATGCTCTTTTGTCGTCCATGCCTTACTGAGGTAGCTTGTCATAGATTTTATAGCCTTCTAGTCCAGGTCACTTAAGAGGAAGAGGACCGCTGTACTCAATCCCTGATCTCTTCTTTCTCCCGTGTGGTAAAATCCTACTTCTGCGAGGATGATTACCTGACTGGCACAATAGGATAACATGCTGTATGAGCTCCTTTAGGGATTGACAGCAAAAACGTACTTCGCCTTTGATCTTTCATATTTTTTCTAGGAGAACTGCAGATCATATGCTGTTTTCTGAAGCCTAGGCAAATAACCTTCATTTTCAAGTGTTTGTTAGTGTGTGGAGACATTGTGCAGCTCTGCTGTTAAGTTTCTCCAGTTTCATAGCATCTTATTTTAGGTCTCGCCTACAGACATTTTGGATACCGATGAAAGACAATACCAATACTTACAGTGGGCTTTGAACGAGCCCATTGCTTTTCCCTGGTCAGCTTTCTTGTTTCTTGCTTCTTATTTTCTTATTCAATATTTTTCCTTCCGCCTCTTGTTTTTGTCCCTCAAGCATAGACTCTTTCCAGCCCTTCAAATTAGATGACTGATTCATTCAATGACGCACGTGAGGGAATTGCGTTTTATTCTTTTTCTTTGAGCGGTCCATGTGAGTTCATGTGTGTTTTCTTGCTCTCCCCTCCCATGTCCTGCTTCCCTTCTCACCTTCCCTACTTTCCTGCTCTATTCTATACCCCACCTCTCCCAGGGCATCCATAAAAGCACAGCAACAAGTATATTTTTCCAGCTTTGAATACAGAGCAGACTTTTTGGAGTTGGTTTTCTATCTCCTGCATTCCAAATGTTGCCAGAAAGCCCAGATTTTAGCATGCAAAATCAGCATTTATGGAAGGGAGGCAGTGCAGCTGTACTCACTCAGCCTGCATTAGAGACAGAATATTGACTTAGGGAGACTGGACTGGATAGCAGATGCCTCTTCTCTCGGATTCCCATAAATCCGCTACCTGGGTTAGTGCAGAGACCAAGGGGTATATTCACAAGAACGTGTGATAACTACTGCAAGAGTAGCTTAACGCAACTTTCAACATCGCAGCCTATTGCAGGAAAATAACCCAGTGTCAACGTGGAATTCACAACGTGGCAGTAGCATGCGATAGACACCAGATAACGCAGCAAATGTCTGCGTGAAAATCAACGCCACGCCACAAAAATGCGATACTCGAATGCAAAAAAACATGCGATGAGGCCAACCACGGTACAAAAAGTAGTGAAAACCAGCCACAGGCCTGCAAATCCCACGCGTCTTGTGGGACAATGCACCATAAAAACACCATAAAAAATACACCAGAAACAAGCCAAAGCAAGTAGCAACATGGATGCACCCTGACCCAGCACAGAGGCCAACTTGAACCCCACAACCACCACAGATTACCAGCAAGGAACAACGGGGTCGGGGAAGGTCAAGGAGAAGAGGGAGAGGGAGAGGAAGACGGGGTGCAGACCACAGGAAAACAAGACCAGCGTCACAGAGGTGACAGAACACTACTAGCAACTGACCCACAAGCAGACCACCTGGAATGCAGTCAGAGTGCCGAGTAGGCCAATCCAGGAGGCCAATAGGCGACGGCATGATGTGACTACCTAAACCATGCACAAACCCGCTGCCAACAGGAAGGCAGCAACGGCGAAAAGAGGTGGCAGTCCAGCACCACCGGAGGAGCTGGAGGAAACCCAGGCAACAGTCATCAGTGTGGAGACGGTGCAAGTAGTAGGGAGTACGGACACAGCTCAAGAGGACCTGACACAACAACAACAACAGGTAGTGCAACGAACAGGGACTGGGGGGACGGGGGAGATGGGCACAATGGCATACATGCACAACGAGGCGTAGCACACTGCACACCCGCAAACACCCAGGATCATGTCCCAGATCCCCTTGTCACACTGCAGAACACACACATAGCACGAACAGCACACCCACATTGACAACAACGTGGAACAACGCGCATAGCCGACACTGCAGAACAGAGGACGGAACTGGCTCCGCACATGCACAGAAACATGCCCACTACATCTGACAGAGCCAGAAACAGTGAAATGGAAATGTATATGTACGACCTCACACCCGTCATGTAGTCCAAATGTACACTTACATGCAGAAGAATCCAGCACCCCCAAACAGTCACAATGTACACTGCTTTACAGTCTGCATGCAAATTAGAACAATGTGCCAACATATATGTCAACACAAAGGCAACACACACCTACCTCCACATCGCAGAGGGGACACAACACCTGCAGCAGAGCACATAATACAACACATCAGTGATGCCGGAAGAGGACTGCCACACCGTAGTCACCGATGCCCTACAACAGCACGTGGATATCCCACACAACCCTCCACCAGAAACCAGACAACCAAGCTACTCAGAGGAGAACTCCGAACCTGCAACAGACCACACAGCAGGAAGCACCCACAAGCACAGCTGGCTCACAACACTTCACCCACCCACACATGGTACCCCGGTGCCAGGTGTCAGCACACCAAAAGGAGGTGGCCCAACAGGTGTTTGTGGGGCCGAACCCATGGAATGCAGACCAGGACACATACGTAGGTGTCTATCACCCTCCAGGGCTCACCAATACCCCACTAAGGAGACCCGCACTGCCATAGAGACACATGCAGATGCACATTCACAGTACAGAACCATGCCCAGGGGCGCTCAAATTGTAGTCACACACCCATGTTGGCTCTGCGTACAACTGCCCTGGCCACTCCCCTTATGAATTGAGTGGGTGACGGCGAAGCTACATGTTCAAGCTCCAACCCGCTGCCTGCGGTGACACGTCTGCCTCCGATGTACACAGCACAATGTAATGTCGTAGGGCCCAGGGCCCTCATGCATACAATAAGACCACAGGGACACACGCAGATATCATTTGAACTGGCTATGGGCACATGCGCCCGGCCCCTTTATTGGCAGGGCCACATGTGCAGTGATGCCTGTGCTGGATGTGTGTGGGGTGAGTGTAAGCCATTCCGCGCGGAATGTCTGGTGCTGCACTTGAACATTGGACATCAGTGCAACGGAAACAGTAAACACTTGCATAACAGAGTCAACTGCTGAGCAACATGGAGTGAGCCGGAAAAAGTCCAGAGGACAGCCAACATGCAAACAGAAGTGTCCGTGAGCTGCAGTGCACTGGGGTTGGGACACTGGAGATGAGCGCGATCATGGTAAGAAAAAGTCTCGGATTGTGTCCCTTCGGTATGTACCTGATGCACATGCAGTGGGGTGTGTTAGACCTGCATCATCTTCCCCATCATCATCTCAGGGCCCCCACACTGTTTGAGGTGACATAGCTGCGCAACCACCCCACAGCACATAACTCCATCAGCAACGGACAATGGCCTGCGGTGCACTGAGTAACTGGCACCTGGAGTGCTGAGCATGGCATCAGGCCGATGATGAAGAGTTGAGTGTGCTACAAGGGTGTAGGCACATCCCTGTGGTGGGCACACTTGTGTGGTTCAGTGTGCAGGAAACAACACAGTGAATTCCAAATAAAGTTCAATTGGAGTTCCAAAAGTTCAAAGTTTCAAAATGTATTGAATATTTTCCATTGGAATGTATTTCATATTTCCATCATATGAATCATCAAGCGATTGATTTTAGCGACATCAAAACGCTAAAAGGGCTCCAATGCATTTCGGACGGAAAGTCCTTTTTCAAGGAGCACTGCAACAAAGAATATACAATGGGTCCAAATCAATAAAGATACTGGAACAACAGCGTGGCAGATGTTATAATGGTGTCTAAGTTAATCAACCTCATGCACCCTTAGAAGTGGTTGAAAAAAGAATAGAAAAGTTCCCCTGATGTTCGAAAAGTGATGGGAAGGGCACAAAAATATATAACGTGAGAATTAATAGAATATGTGGGGAAAGTGGGGGCTAGTCGTCAAAAAACGGGTGAGGTGAAAAGCTGTGAACGGCGGGAGACTGTGAGAGTGAATGTGCGAAAGTGAAGCGAACTGCTCGGTTGTAAGCGAGACTTACGTAGTCGTTTACAGAGGTTCGGGCTGGGTGGCGGTCATGCTTTAATCGAAAGCGGAAAGAGGCAAAAGGTTATCGGAGCGGTGGGGTGAGGACTTACTTGATCTGGAGGTCGAACGAGGGTTCGAAAAACGGGTGTCGGGTACAGAAACTCCGCGGGGAGAATGCGGAGTTTTGGGAAGGAGTGGTGAGGTGATGGGAATAAAAAACGGACTGTTGGGGAAAAATGGGATGCTAGGGAGAAGTGGGATAAGCGCGGCCATCTTGGAAAGGAGTCAAGGTGAAGGAAAAACACGGTGTTTAGAACAGGTGTGAGGTGAAACAATCAGAAAAACAGAAATAGAATGCAGCAATAGACGTCCGTTATAAATAACAGCTCAGTTCAGTGCGGTCATTGAGACCAAAATGTTTCACCTCACACCTGTTCTAAACACCGTGTTTTTCCTTCACCTTGACTCCTTTCCAAGATGGCCGCGCTTATCCCACTTCTCCCTAGCATCCCATTTTTCCCCAACAGTCCATTTTTTATTCCCATCACCTCACCACTCCTTCCCAAAACTCCGCATTCTCCCCGCGGAGTTTCTGTACCCGACACCCGTTTTTCGAACCCTCGTTCGACCTCCAGATCAAGTAAGTCCTCACCCCACCGCTCCGATAACCTTTTGCCTCTTTCCGCTTTCGATTAAAGCATGACCGCCACCCAGCCCGAACCTCTGTAAACGACTACGTAAATCTCGCTTACAACCGAGCAGTTCGCTTCACTTTCGCACATTCACTCTCACAGTCTCCCGCCGTTCACAGCTTTTCACCTCACCCGTTTTTTGACGACTAGCCCCCACTTTCCCCACATATTCTATTAATTCTCACGTTATATATTTTTGTGCCCTTCCCATCACTTTTCGAACATCAGGGGAACTTTTCTATTCTTTTTTCAACCACTTCTAAGGGTGCATGAGGTTGATTCACTTAGACACCATTATAACATCTGCCACGCTGTTGTTCCAGTATCTTTATTGATTTGGACCCATTGTATATTCTTTGTTGCAGTGCTCCTTGAAAAAGGACTTTCCGTCCGAAATGCATTGGAGCCCTTTTAGCGTTTTGATGTCGCTAAAATCAATCGCTTGATGATTCATATGATGGAAATATGAAATACATTCCAATGGAAAATATTCAATAAATTTTGAAACTTTGAACTTTTGGAACTCCAATTGAACTTTATTTGGAATTCACTGTGTTGTTTCCTGCACACTGAACCACACAAGTGTGCCCACCACAGGGATGTGCCTACACCCTTGTAGCACACTCAACTCTTCAACCTGTTAGGACGCACCCGAACAGTTGCGTCACCTGTAGGAGCACCTTTAAATTGACAATTCACCTTAAAACCTTGTTTAACTTTATCTGGCACTACCACGCTGTGCGCCAAGCCTAATTTACCTTGTTCATCAGGCCGATGATGACATCCACAACAGGTCTGAGCAACTCCGTAAATCTGTCAGGACCACCATTTCAACTCTGGCAGATGGCAGCTGCAGGTGGTGCTTGCGGTAGTGGCGTGTGCCTCCTGCAGTGATGCGATGTCCTGGCCGATCTGGACTCGCTTTGGTGTGTGAGCCTTGGTGGGCCACATTCAGGGCCAGAGGCTGCGTATAGCGCAAGGCCACAGAGAAATGGCGTTGATGACCCCAAGGCCTACGCATTAGGGGCCATCCAATGTCTCCGGAGAAGGGGTCCCAGACTTGACCACCACAGAATTGGTGGCCCCGGTTGCACTGCGGTCGGCACAGGCACCAAGCCACGGGACGGTGACTAGCGGTGCAGTCAGCTGGACCATGCGACCTGTGCGGGTCACCATCAATGTCCAAGGTGTATATTATGGAGTGTTTCGGGGAACAGTGGAAGGTGTCCTCCAGGGCTACATGCCGAAAGGTTTGATTTTAACTGGAAGCAGCAAATGGAGGAGTGGAATGCGACAGCCTAGTTCCCACCTCCAATTTGGTGTCAGCTACATGAGGATGAAAACTGCCTCCTAGTCCATAGACTCAGACACCACCAAAGTTCGACCAGAGAGTGTCCATGAATGTCGGGCAACAGCCTTAGTGGCACTGGGGCGGAGTGGGGATGCAGTCTGCGATAGCAAAATCATGGCTCTGTGACCTACTGGACCGCAGTGTAGGCCAGAGGCAGTGGTCAGCAGTGGCCCACAGCCACGTGTCATTGGCTCACGATGTACAGCGCTAGTGACACCAGGGCAGTTGTCAGTAGTGTACAAACACATCCGTAACAATGATCTTTTTCTCTCCACCAAGATGCAAGGCGACATCCTCTTAGGCCTCTCCTTGCATGCAATGATGTGTAATCTGCCTTTGCATACTCAATGTTCAGTTCCAAATCTGTGACCTACTCGAGCACAGCCTTGGCCAAGAGAAGTGTAGGTCGGAGGCAGAGGTCAGCACGGGCCATTCACCGAGTGTCGCCGGCATAGGTTGGTGTCCCCACCGGCCTGCGTAGTTTAGGTTC
This sequence comes from Lissotriton helveticus, assembly GCF_964261635.1. Lineage (NCBI taxonomy): Eukaryota > Metazoa > Chordata > Amphibia > Caudata > Salamandridae > Lissotriton > Lissotriton helveticus. The sequence goes on along the minus strand of NC_136065.1, from coordinate 1,064,864,871 downwards.
AGTGGCACCACGTGTTCGACACCTCCGTGAATGTGACCAGGCTTTCGTCCAGACTGAGCTGCATCTTCCTCTTTCTCCTCTCCGTGTGACCACCGGTGTGGACTCAGCCATTCGTGATTCACGACTATGTGCTGGATGTGAGACCTACTGGTTCGCAGGGTAGTCCTGGTCCCTCATCCACGTGTGACTGGCTGGCTTTGAAAAGGGTTTGTGGCAGCACGGCTCGCTGGCTGGCGTTGGACAGGGTTTGTGGCAGCATGGCTCACCGGCTTGCATTGGACTGGGTTTGTGGCAGCACGCTTCGCCAGATGCCCATATGGAACTATGTGTCACTGATCAGGGAGGTCTTGTGCTGTGGCCGCTGTCCCAGATTTGGGGTCACTGCCATTCAGGAGCCACGACACAGTTTCACATATAGGACCCACTGGGCCGCAGAGGAAGCCAGTAGAATATGCAAATGAGAAAGGAGTAATGTGGGCCAACGTCGGGGGCCAGCAGTGGTCTGAAAGCCTGACCGGGTCGTGGCCCTCGTTGACACACACCGGTGTCGGTTGCTAATGAGTGTGGCCTGGCTGCGTAGGGTCGGCCCAGACGGGTTCGTGGTCCATCGGTGCCGGGGCATGGCAGGCACACAGGATCTCAGGCAACTCCGCTAACGAGGACGGCATGGGCCTCATGGTGGGGTGGGAGGCACCGCCCTGGCAGAGCTGTTGGGCTTTCCGGAAGAGGACCAGGGCTTCGTGCTTTTTATTCACACCCCTACGCTGCCCAGGCGTATGCCGGGCCATCCCACTCTGCTCACGCTTACGTGGGGCGTAACAGGCAACATTTCCGCAAGGACCCCCACTGGCTGGGGTGACATGGTTGCGTCCACTGTCGACTACACTCCATACACCAGAGGTGTAGGTCGCCGTGGAAATGGGTGTGTTCTGCATACTGCGGTCTGTCCAGCACTTCACCGCCACTCTTGGCATTGTGTAATTTGCCAATCATGGTTCTACTGCATCCTTCGGACATGTCTGGTTGCCACCTCTCCCCACATTCGGATATTGTGTGGCTGAGGTGCCATGCCGTTGATTGGTTATGTTCACGGCTTGTCCAGGTTACCATTGTAAGTTGTTCCATTGTGTCTGGTGGGAGGGCATGTTGTTGTGCATGGTGGTTGTGAGTTTGTGACGTGTGCATTGCCAGAGTTGTGGATTTCATGGTTGTGGAGTTGAGGTGAGTGGGGTGTTAATTGGGAACTTGCCATGGGGCTGTGCATTTCCCTTGGTGCCATCCTGGGAAGGCTGGTTGCCGATGGACTGTCAGAGGGTGAAGGGATCATGCTGTGTATTTGGAGGCTAAATTGGTGAAGGTCCCACGGTGTGATGTTGCCTGCACATTGATGTGTGACGTGTGCTTCCTGTGGTGCTGATTTTGTGCTGGGTCACCAGGGGCACAGGTGGGACATGTTTGCTTAGGATTGCCCTCTACACATGCATGCATCTGGCTATGGCGTATGGTCCCTGCTTGGTCTCCAGCGGTTCCTGCGTATTGTGTTGTACGTATGGGGCCTGGGGTGCCAGGGTGATGTTGATGTCCAGGACAGGTGTGGGGGACTTGGATGCGGGGTGGCTGTGAGACTCCGCCGACTCTGGTAGGTGTTGGTTGTGGTGTGCCAGGGGCCAACAGGTGCAGCACATCCAGGAGCTTGGTGTGTGGTGGGATGTTGGTTGTCCGCTGTGTTGGTGCCGTTGGCCTGTTGAGCGATGATGGCCAAGATGCATAGGATGGTTGTCCCTTAAAGCCTGTAATGGACAGTGACATTGTCAGGTGTTGGGCCTGTGAGGCAGGTGCGTTTCCTGGGAGGCGCTGACTTTGTCTGCGCAGCCTCTGTGGTGGTTTGGGGGGGGGTGCCGGGTGGGTGTTGTGGCCCTCTTGGGTTTCCGGCCTGAATGATGTGTGGCTCCATGGCATCTGTTGCCCTTCTGATGACGCCCTGGACTGTGCTCCCTTTTGTAGTGCAGGCTGCCGTCTGACTTTACACCCGGTCAGAGCAGGTGTAAATTTCCTGCCAACGTGCCTTATCGCGGGTTTTGTGTTCTTATTGCTGATCTGTCTGGTCGTTGTGAATGTTGAGGTGTGGTGTTGTCACAACTTTTTTCACGGGAACGGGATCATGGGGAACAAGCTTTCAAAATTCTGCTCCGAATCTCCTGCATGAAATTTGATAAATAAACCATGCAGTATAGAACAATTACAAATATACAATTCAATGTTCAGCTATGGGTTGTAGCGCCTAGACTCCTTAGGGCATTAGCTCACGCTGTATAAATATATAATCAAAATCAAAATGTATTGAAATGTTTTAAGAAATTGTGTTTGATTTTCTTTTTTTTTTCTAAAAAGGCTTTGTAAACAAGCATTGGCAAAGCTGTTAGCTTAGCAGTTGCATTATAAAGTCATGATCTATTCGCTTTGCCAGTCCATTTTTTACTTGTGATTGTGCACGTTTCCATCTACTATGGAAGTTGTGTGATCTTGAGTGTCTTAAACTGGGGACATTTAGACTGTGAATTTCACCCTGAATAGCTTTAATGATTTTGTAGGATGCGAGGCAGATTAATATTCTCTCTGTGCTTAGTCCACCAATTTTTGTACCTAAAGTTGTTTCTCTTTAGATAGGGACAATTCGGATCCCGTCCAACAATGAGAGACAAAGGCATGTCTCAGTCTAGCACTGTTTTGGGAAATCCCATAAAAAAGGAACAGGAATTTCTTACAGAAATGTCTTTAGCAGATTCTAACAATATGGGTTTTTGCATCAAGGCTCCATATACAACTACGATGCCGTTTGGCTTGTTCCACCTTATTCAATATGCTCAGCAAATTTGTTGCCATATTTGTCTGATATATATAGCAAAGTCACATTTGCACTCTTTTCAGTTGTGGTTGGTGCTGCTGTTCGAATAAGTTAACACATTATGCTAACTAATTAAAACCTTTACTTGCTTTAAATGTAGGAATTGGAGTAGGATTTGTATTAATGAAATATAATGCACTTACGCAAAATCAAGCATACATTTAAGAAACAGCGTCATGGTAAAATGTACAGCTTGTGAAGCAGATTTTTGTCGAAGTATATAGATGTTAGTGTGAAGTAGGTGGAGTAAACGTAGAACAAAACTAAAGGGGGGAGTAAAAGTATGGGGAAGGCAAGCTAGTTGAAGGAAAGACATAAAGCCGACTATGTTGTAAAATTATTAAGCCATATTTTTGATACTGCAATTTCTGAACTGTGACCTGTTAGTACCTTTGTTCTTCTCCAGGGTCACAGATGTTTGATCTGCCAGAATTATTTATGGGACCAATTTACTTAAATAAGGACAATTTATGGCTCTTGTAAGTCAAGTTTATGTGTTTTCTTAAGTTAAACCTGCTGGTAGTGTTTCCTATCCTTTCACCTCCCAAACAAGCATAAATTACGACTCTTTCGAGAACAGTATTAACTGTATGGAATTCCCTAAAATATACACTTTATCTGTTCTCCTTGCCCCAAATTTGCCCATTTCGAACAATGAGTAACATAAGCCAATTTGCGAATATTTTTGACAGTGTGATTGTTGCTTTTTCCACCTCTATCTGCAGTAGTTTTAGTTAGGCATTCCAGTTGTAACTTAAGCCGGCATATAATAGTGAGATAATCACTTACTCATTTTAGTAAATACCCAAAACGTTACACGAGTGGGTGCACACCAGGTTTGCGTGGGATTTCCCTCCAATCTCCCCTGATAACTGCGAATGCTCTACCCCCCATTCTAGACCGGCGAAATCGGGGAGAATGTAAGAGGCAAAGATGATTTGATGTGAGAGATCGGTTGGATTGAGCATGCTTCAGTCTGGCTCTAAGATAGACCGGCCCCTGACCCTGCATTGCTCTATGTGCCAGGACCAGAGATTTAAACTGAATCCGGCTAGTCACAGGTAGCCAATTTAGTTTTGTAAGTGAGGAGAGATTGAATCACGATATGGGATGTTACAGATCATTCTTGCGGCCGCATTCTATACAATCTGCACCCGTTTGACCAGATAGGCTGGTACTCCGGCATACAGGATGTTTGCGTAATCCAGGTGTGGCGTTATAAGGGCGTGAATAATGGTTTGGCGAGCATTCAAAGGAAGAAAAGGAAGAATTTTCTGGATCATGCGTAGTTTACCGAAACAAACAGATGTGACCTTATTTATTTGAGCCTTGCAGGATAATTCATTATCAAATACGAATCCCAGATTTCTGGCAGAAACCAATAGTACTGGAGGGGAATTCAATTCAGAAGGCCACCAAAGAAGGTGTAGAGTTTTTTTTTTCAAATTAAAAAACAGCACCTCGGTTTTATCCGAATTAAGCCTGAGGGTGTTGAGTGACATCCAGGTAGAGATATTGCTAAGGCAGCATCTGAAGTTCGAAAATCTGGCGTCAGAGTGATCTCTAAATGAAAACACTAATTGTGTGTCATCAGTGTATGAGATCACTCTGACCCCACAGGATTCTGCCACCATAGCCAGCGTCGATACATAGACATCTAAGTGGTTTCTTTTCTGAAACAAAAGGTTGAAGGTAGACCTGTTGAGTACGATCACTTAAAAAGATCTAATCCAAGACAGATGGGTGCCCTGAATCCCAAGACAATGCAGTCTCTCAATCAATATGGCATGAGAGACCGTATCGAATGCTGCAGACATGTCGAGGAGCACTAACATTGTTGCCTCGCCTGCGTCCACGCATTCGCGAATAGTCTCTGACACCTCCAGAAGCGCAGTCTCGGTACTATAGCCGAATCTAAAAGCAGACTGAGAGTCATGGAGATGTTGCCCGGACTCAAGATAGTTAGAGAGTTGTTCTTGCACGACTTTCTCCAGGATTTTGGCTGGTTTAAGTAAAAGGGAAATGGGTCTATAGTTGCTAAACACCGATGGGTCTGCTTCAGGTTTCTTTAAAATGGGAATCAGCATGGGCTGTTTCCACGACGAGGGGAAGTGACCAGTTAGTAAGGAGGCATCCTGATGCTAGATTCCTAACAGCTGATAATGGATGACTCATGACTGGTTAAATTTCAGCTACTGAGCTTTATCCTGAAGTATAATCAATCGCAACACAGAGTTCATCAGGAAGTGAATTCTACAGGTTAGTCAATTGTAGGAGAAATGAAAAGCTGACATATAAAGATGGGCCTTTGCCATGTAAAGGTTTAAAACAAATGCAGAGTATCTTGAAAATGTCATCTTTATAGAAAGGTAGCCAGAGCAACTTTCTCAGTTGTTCAGACATTGGAGATCTCCAAGGCAACTTGAGCAAAAGACGTGGGGTTGCATTTTGGATCAAATGAAGTTGGTGAATTGTAGCATAAGGGAGCCCTAGATAAAGGGCATTCCCATAGCCCAGTTGAGATCCTATGAAGAAAAGCTGTCTACCAGAAATAAGTGATTGTTTAAAAAAACTTTGAGATGGAAAAAGCAAGATCAAGAATTCTTTTTTTCTTTTCTTTTTTATTGAGATCCATAAAAAAAATTACAAATTCATCCATATGTCACAATATAAATGTATGATGATTGTGCGCTTCCAAAGAAAAAGAATAGCATACATATTAAAGAGTTAAAAAAAGATGAGTGGATGATCAGGATAAAATTTGGAATAACATTGGACTAAAAAAGACATTAGAGGCCAGATACAATATCAATTCTCCATTTAAGAAAAAATAACTAAAGTGCCCATGGTGCTTTAAAGTGTGAATCCAATTAGAACATTGAGATATAGCAAACGATAAGGCTTCTGATAGTGTTTCCCATAAGAGACCCAGTGTAATGACAATTGCCTATTTTAAGAGAAGCTAAAGTGTCTATGGTGAAATAAATACAATAAAGTATACAAAAAGGTCGACATATGAGAAATCAAATAGTGTTTCATCATATTACCTTGACGTTGACTGTATGTTTGGGAAAGAACTAAAGTGCCTATAGTGCAATAAAGTGCAATAAAGTATACAAATATGCCGACATCTGAGACATTGAGTAATATTTCATCATATTAACAGTGCTTTTAACATTTATAGCTCAATTAAGTATTTAGTCAAAATATGCCTCCCAGACTTTACAAATTACCTAATCCCTACACTTCGTATTGCAAACAAACTTTCACTGTTTCTAACCGGCTTCATTTTCTGAGCCCACTCATATTTTGTTGGTACAAGGCCAGTTCGCCATCTTTGAAGCAGCAGCGACCTAGCGACCCCATTGTTATATATAAAAGTTTAACAGATTTATCAGGTAAGCGAAGGGAGGGATCGTAACCCAGGATTTTCTGCCAACTGTTAGAATCCAATTTAATTAGACATTCGGCCTCTAAATATCGAAAAATATCATTCCAAAACCCCTGACTTGAAGGGCACTGTGAAATGATATGCGTCCAGTTGGCTGTTGACTGATTTGAGCAACGAAAACACTGACTATATTGGCTAGGATAAACCTTGGATAGAAAGTGTGGAGTTCTATGTAGGAGCCATTTGCTAAAAAATAGCATCCGGTGCGAGTTAAGTTTAAGTTTAAGTTTAAAATATTTATCAAGCGCAACATACACCTGGACGGTTTCTTGGCGCTAAAGTAGCAAGCAGCCAGCTGGGCAAGAGCAGTCGCTAGGACGTCGACTGGCGTTAATATTGCTTTCTGAGTGAGATTCGGACCTTTGATAGGGGCTAAAAGTTTTTTCAATCCCCGGGTTTCCTAACTACACTTTCTTCAAATAGCGCATTCGCCAGATTTTTACGCTCATTAATCTGCGTCAAATCCAGACTACTTCGGAACTTGATGAGCATGTTATAGGACCAGCGATGAAGAAAATCGTTTGGAATTAGATCATGTATTTCAGAAATATTTAGCCACCTATCAATTGTAATAAAGTCTGAAATTTTCTGAAATCCACCCTTAGCCCACTTTTGAGTAATTTCAAATGATTCTCTATTCTCAAATACCAAAATGAGTTCAGATAAAGGGGTTGAAGGATTGATGGCTGGAATTGTATATCTTGTATAAAAGTCCTGACGTTTATGAAAGAAACACTGCATACACTTATAACACACTTAGGGACCCATTTGATTGCAGATAATCCGCATCCTCCGGGCCGGCGAAAGCCACTGCCGGGCCGGAGGATGCGGATTATCCGCTGCGGACTGAAGAAATACCCCCCGTCAGATTAGGATGGCGGGGGGATATTTTTTCAGTCCGCAGCTTTTCCGCCGAAAAGCTCTAACATGTCTGGCGCTGTCTATCAGACACCGCCAGGCACATTAGGATGTCTGCGGTACTATGCCTTTCCACGGCGGCATTTCCGCCATGGAAAGGCATACGGTCTTTTGTTTGGGGGCCCTTTGCGGGCCCCCAGGGGTGAAGGGGGGGTGGGGGTTGCACATGGGGGGTACCTATGGTACCCCCCTGCCTTTGCATGCACGAAGCGGCAGGCACCACGCGGTGCCTGCCGCTTCGTGCATGCAAAGGTCAACATGCATTTTTTAACCTTGCGGCGGGTGCTGCTTGAAGCAGCATCCGCCGCAATGTTAAAGGTAGGGGATGTGACCGCCAGGGTGGCGGTCACATCCTAATTATGGGCTGAACCTTATCGCACTCAGAGTTACTTGTTTTGGTAACACAGTGCTAGAAGTGGTTAGGTGCTACCTGAGTTCCTCCTTCTGAGTCTTGGAGGGTGGAGTAATACTTATGATAGCGTCATTCCAGTCGGGAATGACGTCCTCAGATGCACACGGTGTGGAAACATTTCCTTTGTAGGCTTAATGCTTTCAAAATAAAGTTTTATTGAAACATTCAATTTCTCTGATTGTAATCCTTAATTTTTCACATGATTCATACGTCAAAATTATATTTGGCCCAATGCATTTCGGGCAATAGTGCCCTTCATCAGGGGCATTGATTATCTGTTAAGAAAAATGAAACACAACTGTCATCTATTCGTATTCGTATACATAGAAATTCCCATAGTTTCAAAACTCTGTTCACATTTATCAAATCTGTACAATGATAAGTGTAAGGACCTTGCATGAAAATACGAAATATTTCCCAACATGTGTTATATGTTGCAATGAAGTGATCAAATGCATGAAATTAAATAATGTTAGACAACCTGTACACTTGTTATCGATGTGGTTATTTGACAAAGGCGTGTATCCTACACAAAGTAAAAGAAGAAATGAACGAGCATAAAACGAACACGTACCTTCCAAACTTGTCGGAAGTTTTTGAAAATGTGTTTAAATGAGTCAATTCAATTCGCATAAACCCAAGAAAATTAACCTAAAACAAATGAGAACATTTTCATGCTCTTAATAATATGCTTGCTGGTAACCTGAAATGTCAAGAAAAGTCGGTATTTTGTTGGCGATCGTACCTGGAAGTGTAAAATTCCTCCATCAGGCTAGAAACGTGGACGGTGTCACTCGGGTTCACAGACCGCTTTCTGAAAAGAGAACCCAATTGGTTCAGTGCCTGTGCAGAGTCACGTTCGGATATAAAGTTAACTGACTGCGTGGGTTAAATGGTGGCATCGTAATAGTTAAGGCACTCACCTAGTGTTTGGTGTTTCGTCGGGCGGGTAAGAGATCCTGCCGTAAGTTCGAAATGGTGTTTAGCAGTATTTTCGCCGGTGTCGGATGTATAACACTCCCGACCCGTAAATGTTATGCGTGGTAGCTAAAAACATAAAAGACGGACGGTGTGTAGTTTCTAGACGGGAAAATAATAACGGTGTGCACTTTTTTGTATTTTCGCTAAAGAGTGTCAAAACGCAGTGAAAAAGCGTGAAAGTGAATGTGTGAACAGGCTAATCTAAGTGCAATGAAGGAACCAATACAATATGCCTGGTGCATATCTGAATTTTACATGTCAAATACTCATAATCAATTCATACACGATTCGTGTTACTCTGGACAAATGACAAAACTTAAATCGTGATCAAATACATTATCAAATCCTGGTACATAATTCAAACAGCTCAAAGTTCAAAGCATAACGGTTGCAATAAACATTTTTTCTGTGCTCACAATTTTTCAATAAAGTTCGTGAGTTGTTTGATTTATAAAAAACAGTTCAGGTCCACACGATCATTAAGACCTTTCGGTTGTGCCGTGTTTAAATGGGAGATCCAAAAGATTTCTCTTCGTAAAAGATGTTGGGTATTATCTCTGCCTGGTAACACAGGGACAGTTTCCAAAACAAGAAATCGTACTTGACTTGGGGAATGATTGTGGTTATTAAAATGCGATGCCAAAGGGGATTTTGCATTCTTGGTTCGAATATTGCTTTTGTATTCGATAATGCGTGTCTTTATTTTGCGTTCCGTTTTCCCAACGTAGGCTAGGCCGCATGGGCATTTAATCAAATACACCAAGTTCCAACTGTCGCACGTTGCGGTGACTCTTAGTTTGATGGAAAATCCTTGGCTCGGGTGTTTGATTTCAGTGCCTTTTATGATTGCATTACAATTGCCACAGTTGTGGCAAGGTAGCGTACCCTTGTGCTTGTTGGTGTGACTTTGTGGTTTTTCGTTTAATATCTCTTTGATGTTTGAAGATCTTTGGAACGCAAATCGTGGATTTTGCTGAAAGATGTTATTAAAATCTTCCTCCAATGACAGTAATGACCAATTTTTCAATATGATTCTCTTGATTTTGGTACTTTCAGTTGAATATTTTGAGACAAATACCATTCTCTCATCTTCTTTTGTCTTTGGTGGAGGCTGCAATAATGATCTTCTATCTATTTTTGATACTTTAGTTTTGGCTTCTTCTAGAATCTCCATTGGGTAACCTCGCTCGTGAAATTTGTCTATATAACTTTGTGTGCTTTGGTTCAATGATTCTTCCGTTGATGAAATCCTTTTTATTCGCAACAGTTGAGAATATGGTAAGTGTCTTTTTAGAGAGTGCTGGTGAAAACTTGAGAAATGTAATAAGTTATTTCTGTCAGTGGTTTTGGTGAAGACGCTGGTTTCAAGTTTGTTTTCAGTCTTCTGGATGAGCACATCCAGGAACGGTAAACTAACTGTCTGAATGTTGTGGGCGAATTTGATCCGATCATTAACTGCATTCAGATCTTAAATGGCATGTTCTAACTCCGTTTGCGTTCCCTTCCATAAGACAATAATGTCGTCAATATATCTCTTGTATGTGATGAGATTTTTCGACCACTGTTCTTTACTCAAGATATTGTCCAATTCAAACCTGTACATGAAAAGATTCGCGTAGGCAGGTGCGGCACAATTTCCCATAGATGTACCAGAGCTTTGGATATAAAATGACTCTTTCCATGAGAAGTAGCTGTGGTATAATGTGAAATTTAGGAGTTCCATAATGAATACTTTTAAACCTTCTTCCATCTCTGATGACATGAGAAATGACGCAGTCGCGTCTAATCCAAGATTGTGTGGGATTGAGGTATATAATGACTGTACATCAATAGTGCAGAGAATCATTTCACTGGTGAATTGTGGTTTCTGGTCTTCGAGTATGTTTAGAAAGTGGGTTGTGTCCTTAATGTAAGTGGACATTGATTGTACCAGTGGTTGTAAATGTTGATCAATGTACTTGCCAATTGGCTCATGGATGGAGTTAATTGTGGACACGATTGGTCTACAGGGAGGATGAGTCGGATGTTTATGTACTTTTGGTATCATATATATATATGGTACTGATGGATTTGATTTGATGAGATATTGTTTCTCCTTGAATCCAATTATACCTAGGTCCATTGTGTGGTTAATTAGCGTAGAAAGTATCTCTGTGAATTCTTTCGTGGGGTCTCTATCTATTTTGTAATAGATGTTTGAATCATTGACGTGTTCATTTACTTGGTTGTTATAGTAGTCCGTGTTTAAGATGACAAGGGCGCCCCCCTTGTCTGCTTGGCGTATGGTAATGTCAGGGTTTTCTGCCAATTTTTTCAAAATGTTCCGTTCTTTGTTTGAAAGATTAGTGACTCTCGACTTAGGCTGTTTGTAAAGTTTCTCTACCTCCTTACTTACAACCTTTTCAAATGCATCCAGAACCTTGTGGCTCACCGGAGGGATAAATTTGCTTTTGTTTCTGAGACCCTTTAAGGTATCTTTGGGAGGTTCGTCCGTTGTTTGAATTACATTACTGAAAAAGTGTCTTAGACGTAATTTTCTTATGAACTTGTGTATGCATATTTGTGTATCCAAAAGTTTAGAATGAAAGGTTGATACAAACGTGGTTCCTTTTTGTAGAACATTGATTTCGGCGCTTGATATGTGTTGATTGGAAAGGTTAATAACTAGGGTTTTTGACTCCTGGTGTTTCTTGAGATTGAGTCTTCCGTTGCTTGACCTTTTGCCCCTCCTGGTTCTTCGGATGATTTTTGGCCTCTCTCCAAAAAAGAATTCCCAGTTTTGTTGGTACCACTAGATGTGGTTGGTTGCTCTTGCATTGTTTTCGTAGGAGGTTGGAATCTCGGGGGTTGTCTCCTAGATTGGGAATCATCCGAAGATGATGTTTCATCGGATTGTCTGTTAGATGTGAATTTTTGTTGTCTTCTCCTAGCATATATGTCAGCCCAGTTGTAGACTTCTCCAAGCTTGTAATCAAGCGTGTCACGTTTGAATTTTCTGATTTTTCTTTCATTTATGTCTTTAGTGTATGACTCCAGTTGTTTTGTAATGTCTTTTAACATGTCTTCCATTTCTTCTGTTGTTAACATGTTACTTAAGTCCTGTTTTAATTGTTGTGTTTCCTTAGTTAGGTCCTCGATTAGTTTGGCCAGTTCTTCTACAATTAGCAGTATAAGGTCGAGAGAGCACTTATTTAATATTGCTTGCCATCTTTCCGTAAATTTTGAATTGTTTTTGCACAGTGTTGATTTGAGCGAGATACGTAACCCTCGGGGGATTCTTTGAACTTTGTGGTAACGTATTAACGTACTTGCATGTAATTTTTGATTGATTATTGACATGTAAAGAAGTTGTTTGATGTTACTTTGTTTGGATCCTGTGCCGGGTAATAAAGTTTCACTTTCCTCTATTAACGAATATATTCGTTGTGTGTCATCTTCCGTGAATCTTAGAGTTTGAGCTCTTTCATCAGTTATCTTAATTATGTCTTCGAATTGCATTTTGTTTGGTTGGTGGTGCGTAGGTTCGTGTGACTCAGAACGGTGAAAACAATGAATATGGGCTGAACCTTATCGCACTCAGAGTTACTTGTTTTGGTAAAACAGTGCTAGAAGTGGTTAGGTGCTACCTGAGTTCCTCCTTCCAAGTCTTGGAGGGTGGAGTAATACTTATGATAGCGTCATTCCAGTCGGGAATGACGTCCTCAGATGCACACGGTGTGGAAACATTTCCTTTGTAGGCTTAATGCTTTCAAAATAAATTTTATTGAAACATTCAATTTCTCTGATTGTAATCCTTAATTTTTCACATGATTCATAAGTCAAAATTATATTTTGCCCAATGCATTTCGGGCAATAGTGCCCTTCATCAGGGGCATTGATTATCTGTTAAGAAAAATGAAACACAACTGTCATCTATTCGTATTCGTATACATAGAAATTCCCATAGTTTCAAAACTCTGTTCACATTTATCAAATCTGTACAATGATAAGTGTAAGGACCTTGCATGAAAATCGAAGCGAACAGCACGCATGTTCTCCTCACACAGAGCACCCTCTTTGGTGGCCCACTGGAATCCGGCCACCATGCTGTCCTTGATTTCGTTCAGGTACTGCACTCCTTTGGTGACGTCGGCCAAGATGTTGGGCCCAATGCCGTCGGGACCGAAGCACCAGATCTTATGGGCCTCTGTGATGTCCCACTCGTACTTCTCGGCCAAGTAGCAGGCACACGTCAGCCCTGTTGTGCGTGTGGCTGTGGAGGCCAAGAACCCTGCGGACCTGCCCAAGTTTGTGGAAGGGCTGAAGAGTCTGGCCAAGTCTGACCCTATGGTGCAGTGCATCATTGAGGAGTCCGGGGAGCACATCATTGCCGGCGCCGGGGAGCTGCATCTGGAGATCTGCCTGAAGGATCTGGAGGAGGACCACGCCTGCATCCCCATCATGAAATCTGACCCCGTGGTGTGCTACCGCGAGACGGTGGCCGAAGAGTCCAGCGTGCTCTGCCTCTCCAAGTCTCCCAACAAGCACAACCGCCTGTACATGAAGGCGCACCCCTCTTTTTATTAATTTTATATCCGCTGTGCGATTCACACGGATCAAAGATCTTGCGTCTTTTGCTTGAATCCCCTTATCAGAATCTATAATAAGCATGATATTTTCAGCATATCAGTTTAATTTCCCCATAGTAGGAAGAGGGGGACAAATACCTATGTTATTTTGGATGGCAATAGCTAAAGGCTCAATAAAAAAAAGAAAACAGGGGACTGTGGACACCCTTGTCTGGTCCCACGTTTAACACTAAATTGTCCTTCCTCGGAGGTGTTAACAATAATATTTGCTTCAGCATTGTGATACATTCTCTGAATCAACCGCGTGATGTGGGGGGTATACCAAACCTAGAAAAGATATGGAATAAAGTCTCCAAGACCACGAGGTCGAACGCCTTCTCAGCATCTAGCAGAAGGACCAAAGCCGATATTTTATTGGTCTCGAAGTAGTCCAAGGCTTCTGCTAAATAACACATGTTTGTCCCAAGCTGTCTCCCTGCAATAAAACTATTTTGATCAGAATGGATCAGATTTAAAGCTATAATATTAAATCTGTTAGATAAAAGTTTAGTAATAATTTTATAGTCAGAGTTCAAAAGTGTGATTGAGCGATATGAATTAGGGTCTTCGCAGCAGGTCCCCTTTTTTAAAAAGCTGACTACATTCCCTTTTTGGAATGATGCTGGTATCGGGGCTCCCTCCAGGATTGAGTTGGCAATCAATAATAAATATTCTGAAACAACCGCTGAAAATGTTTAGAAAAATGTAACTGGAAGACCATCCGGTCCATTCGAGAGGTTTTTTATAACATCCCCCAGTTCTTCTTTAGAAAAGGGGTGCATCATATTAATTTTATCGATCTCGGAGAGTACTGGAATTTCCTTTTCCCAAAGGAACATTTCTAGGGACGCAATATCAATTGTTTGTTTTTTACCACAAATATGCCTGTAATGTTCCAGCATTAGGTCCCCTATATTAGCCTGGTCCTCCATTTTGGGTACCAGTTGCAGGACATCTCAATATGCTAATCTGGTTCCTTGCGACTTGCTCCCAAGCCTGCCATGAGAGTAACCTCCCTGTAAACTTACTTTCTTCATATACTTTTTGCCTATAGCTACGATTGGAGGTTTCAGATTTTGCATAATAAACCTCACTTAGAGCCCGTTTAGCCTGGTCGAGCTGTTGTTGATTATGAGCCAAAGGGCTTCTGAGCAAGGTATCGTAACACCTCTGAACCTTCTGTTCTAGGATTTGCTTTTTTTATAACTATCTGCATCTTTACCTATGGCCAAACCATGAATATATGCCTTAAGGGAGTCCCAGACAATGTGGGGAGGGGCCGTCCCATGATTTCTTGTGAGAAATTCCTTTATCTCTGTTTTCCAGACTGACACCCAACTTTCTTCCCCGTAAGAATTGCCTATTAAAAGTCCATCTCTTAGGGTGAACCAGAATTTTGCCTAACTCAACCTCTGAAATAATAATGGTATGATCCGAGAATCCATTAGCGAGGATTTTCTGATTACTAAAATTCAGGGCCTTGGATATAAGAAAAAAACCAATACGTGAAGAAGTGCAGAACCTACCCTAAAAACAGGTATATGCAATTTTAGTCGGAAATGTTTCCCTCCAGGGGTCAATTATCTCCAAAGTCTTGCTATATTTTTGAATAATTTTAAAAGTTTTAGGTTTTAATTGCTTTTTAGAAATGACTGAGGAGTCTATCTTTGGGTTTAATAAAAGATTGAAATCACCCCCTATAATAATCTCCCCAGGAATTTGTATTAAGGATTGAATTAACTCTTCGTATGGCTCAGCATTATCGTCCACTGGGGCGTAAATACTAGCAAAGGTTAGGTATCTACTCCCCAGTTTACAAGTCGCCCAGCACCACCTTCCTTTCTTGTCACCTACGAAATTCACCACCGCAGCATGACATTTTTTACCCAGAAAAATTACTGTTCCCTGATTTGTTGCGGGGGAAGAAAAAAAAAAACAGGATCTAAACATAGAGAAATCTGCTAACTTCCCAGCTGGTATATGGGTCTCTTGAATTAAAATTACAGCTGGGTTTTCCATCTTAATTCAGGATTCAATGGCCTGCGTTTTCTTTTTATTATTAAGGCCATTAACATCAAAGGAGGCCACCTTTAAGATTTCCTTTTCATCCATTAGCCCGCTCTATTATTTTAGCCCTAGAGGGGTCCCAAATATAAATTGAAACAGATAAAACAGATAAATCCTCTGAGATACCTGGCCACCCCCAAAGATCCAAGCGAAAAAAGCTCCCCTTTGTCCTATATTTCTTTACAAAACAGATTGGGCCAGATGTAGGTAGCCAAATGCTGGTCGGTAACAGCCGAAAATACAGAATTTCGGCCGTTACCGACCGGAATTGGCTTCTTGAGATGTAGGAGCCAAAAATAGACCGATTCGGTGAATACGAGTCGGTATTTTACCGACTCGGAATTTACCGAAATCTTATTTACAGAATTCTTATTTACCGAATCGGTAAATAAGAAATGGTAAAAAATTACCATTGAGATGTAGGAAACCTCAAAAATACTGAATTTCATGAAATTCAGTATTTAAGAGTCGGTATTTACCATGGAGTGAAAGCAGGTGGTAACCAGGTGCGGGCTATAAAAAAGGCCCCAAAATGCAACAGTGTGACCAGAATGGCGGCATTCTACGTCATGGCAAGGCGGCTACGGCTACAGGCAGCAGGAGAGAGGGTCTGGAGAAGGGAGGAGCAAGTCTACTGGCAGACGATTACGCTTTTCCAACTCACTGAGCCCGAGATATTGCAAAGGTACAGGCTTGACCCCCAAACCATCCCGGGTTTGATCAGGGACCTGCACCCACTCCTGGAGCACCCAACACCAAGGGCGCATGCCATCCCACCCCATGTGCAGGTGCTGTGTAGCCTACACCTGCTTGCATCTGGGAGTTACCAGAGTGTGATTGCTGCGGTAGGTGGGGTGTCCCAGAGCTGCCTGTCCCGTTTCTTCAGGAAGTTCCTGGAGGCCATGATGCAGAGAATGCATCATTACATTAGCTTCCCTGACACACATGCGGAACTGGTGAAGACCAAAACTGATTTCTATCAACTGGCACACTTCCCTCACGTCATATGCTGTATAGATGGCACCCACATCCCAATCTGCCCACCTGCAGCCACAGAATACATATACAGGAACTGGAAGTCGACACACTCAATCAATGTGCAGGTGATATGCAACGCTGGCAACATCATAACAGACATTGTGCCCAAATTCCCTGGGAGCACCCACGACTCATACATATTCCAGAACAGTGGGATCTACACACGCCTTGTTGCTGGAGATTTTGGGGAAGGATACCTGCTAGGTAAATAACTGTGACACACCCTGATAGTTACTGCAGATGAATGTATTATAAGTATGTAAGTAATGGCCCTCTCTTTTCCACCTAGGCGATAGCGCTTATGCTGTGCGGTCCTTTGTGCTCACCCCCTACCTTAATCCATCTACCAGGAGTGAGAGGCGTTACAATGTGGCACACAGAGCATCACGCAGCGTTGTAGAACGCACATTTGGACTTCTAAAAAGCAGTTTCCGCTGCCTCCACAAGAGCGGAGGTGCATGGCAGTACACTCCTATCATCTGCTGTGGGATCATTGTGACCTGTGCCATGCTGCACAACCTTGCCACCAAGAAAGGCACAGAAGTGGAAATGACATATCATGAGGACATTGATGATGGAACTGAACAGCCAGAGCCCTATGCAGCAGGAGCAGCGCCAGCCACAGATGGGAGACTGAGACGGGCATAGGTCATACGCAGCTATTTCTAAGTAAGTAAGGAGACACAGCCAGGCTTTGTATGTGAATGACTTAGTTTAATGGGCACTACGGCAATTTACTGATAGCACACCATGCTACTTCAATGTCTGAATACCTCACTAGGTGGTCACAGGTTACTTCACCCTGACATGTCCTGTGGGTTGTGGGCAGCATTATTGTTTGCCCCCACGCACAACAGTGCGGGATGCCTGAGGCTGGGTGGCAACTGTGGCAATGGAGCCAGGGTCAGCAGATTGGCGCCTGCTGCTTCTTCGAATGTCTGGTATGGGAGTGCTACAGCTGCTCCTGCTGGTGGAGTCTTCAGTGTCCCCCACACCTGTGTCCCCAGCGTTGGCTGACTGGTTTGTCAGTAGTAGTTCCATGGCAGAGGTTACTCTCCCCATCCCCCAAGACAAATCAGTGCATCCGTGCAGCAGTGCACAATGCCATCTTGGCACAGAGAGCCATTATGTACTGCGACCTGTCCCTCATTCCCTCTGCCATGTCTTTCATGCTCTCTGCCATGAGCCAATCCCCCGGTCAATGTTGCCCATCTTGGTATTTAAGTGGCGCACCTGTCTCTGCACTGCTAATATTCCCTTTGCTTGCAGGCGCTGCACTTTGACCATAGTGGCCTCCAGCCCACAGAAGACCCCCTCTCCATCCTGAGCATCGCTTCTCTCCCGTACCCTTTGGCATTTGGCACCGGTACGCACATCTTCAGATGCGGACTGCTGCCCAGCGTTGTCTGCCTCCAGTGGATCTGTTTGTGTGTCACCCTCCCCTTCATCCTCATCGGACGTCTCCAAGATCCTGAGAGGGGGCACATCATGCCTCCTTGGCCTTACCAGTTCGGATTAAACTGTAGTTGGTATGGGGGAGAGTGCTGGTGGGTTCTGCTGTGGTGAGTCATACAGCAGAGGCGACAAAGGCTGTGCTGTGGTGGGTCGCTCTGGTGTTGTTGCTGCCTGTGCTGTGGGTGCGGGTGGCGGATCAGTGCTTTGCCCTGCAATTGTGCCTGCGTCCTCACTCCTCTCCATTGGCGGTGCCCTCTCCTCCCTTTCCTGCGCTGTCCTGCGCGATGACTCTCCTGTGGACAGATATGAACATTGGCTCAGTGGTGATGTACACCTGTGTGTCATTATTAAATCACATTCCTGTCACACAATTGCATAGTCCTCAATTGCTTCTGGATGTAGTGTGTGGCATGCCTTGCTGTTTTATGTGATGAATGTATTGATGTATGTTTCTCTGACTACATCTCCCATGATGCATTGCAGGTAAATCCTAAAACCTGTACTGGAGTGTGATACACACAACCACATTGGGGAAGGGGGACATGGAAGGGGGTGGGGATTGATTTCCATGCAGCTTACCTTGTTTTTTGAGTTTTCAGCATCCCCTATCCCATGGACACTCTCTGGCTGCAGGGTGGACTCCACCAGCTGCTCCAGATCTGTTAGTGTAGGTGCCCGTTTCCTTCCTCCCCCTGTGGCACTGGCTTCTTTTTTCAGTGCTGCCAGCTTTTTTTTGGTTATGATCCTAAGATGGGTGTGGCCACTTCCTGGTAGTGGGGTGGGGTAAATGCATTTGATTGGTTGGTTCCTCTGTTGCTTTGTTGTGGGGTGTGGTGGATGATCCTGATTGGTTGACAGGCTCAATTGGGTGAATTTTGTATTTCCGATTCGGCATTTACCGATTTGGTATGTACCGAATCGGTAAATACCGATTCGGTAATTCCCATTCATTCCTATGGGCCTGGAGGCCCATAGGGTTGAATGGGTTTTACCGATTCGGTATTTTCCGATTCGGTATAATCGGAAAATCCGAATTTTACCAAATCGGTATTTTTTGCCGAAATTTTTCCTACATCCCATTTTCCGAATCTAAAATACCGAATCGGTAACATTCGGTATTTTAGAGTCGGTAAATGGGATTACCTAGATCTGGCCCATTATTTCTAGTATGGGTAAACACAAAAACATATGAACAAAACTACACAATTATGAGATGCAAGTCTAATTATTTATTTTTGTTTTTATCTTTTACTTGTTGTTCATAGTGACTTTTTTTTCATAATCAATACATCATTTGGAAGATCATACCATAACATTTTTTAATACATTTTTTAGTTTTATATAATTATATCCTTATTTATTTTAAAAGATAGTACAAAAATTCTAACCCCCTACTAAATGAACAACATAATACCATTTGCAACCACACTCATTCATTCAACACAAACGTGCACAATCATTCAAAACGCATATACACATCTGGGTGTAAAGGGAAAACAAGGATGTGAAAAGTCTCCAAAACAAACTTAAATGACAATATACAACAAGGTCTGAGCAGATGAGGTCAAAGACCTAACATTGATACAGCACTGAAACTCAAAGGGTATAAATTTACAAATAGAGTTCGGATAGTGCATTATATATTTAACTTTGGATTTTAGAAATTCATCTATTTTTTTCTCTCTTTACTTCCCGCTGCCGCACACCCCGTCCACCTTGCCCCCCATAACTCCCCCCATAAAAGCCACAGTGAGCGGTCTACCATTCCCGCTCACACTTGTCAGGGTTAACCAACTCCCTAAAACGGGAACCTTAACCTTGTGTCAGAAACTGTTGGTTTACCCCAACCCTCCCGACCCCAGGACGTTAAAAAAGAAGAGGAAGAAGCCACAGGAAACTATTTGAAAACAAATTCAGAGAAAAGAAAGAAAAAAGATATGCAATCAGTTATGGCATCCGCCTAAGAGCCCATGTCCAAGAAATTAGGAGTTGTTAGAGATTTGTTGCAATAGCTTCTGGGATATGGTAGAAATCATTAAATCATCCTTTTACAGATTAGATTGTTTTGTTGTGCGATCATTGCCAGTGTCCCCTGTTCTTTAAACAAATGCAACATTTAACAAAATTCTTACCACCTTCTGGCTGCGGAGGCGGACATATCAGGAAAGATACGACATGATGATACTTCCGAAGAGGTGAACTGTCGTTACTTCACCCCTTTGGATACACTCTTTGAACTTTTCTGTACAACCTGATATCTTATGTTCATTTCAAGCCAGAACATTATTTGGTACAAAACATTATAGGCCTTTGTAAAGTGATGATGGTGTATAGGACATTACAAAGGCCTATAATGTTTTATAACAAATAATGTTCTGGCTTGAAATGAACATAAGATATCAGGTTGGAGTGGTATTTGAACATGTTCGAATTTGATGTATGTACAGAAAGGTTTTGCCAATAAGTTGGATTAGACAACATGACATGTTAATGGAGTGACTAATATTCATTGTGCATGGCATAGATTTGTCAAGAAAACAGCAATGATATTGACTCACAAGGGGTATAGATCAGACAACATAATGTACTCTCAGAGAGCTTAAAATCAATCAAGCACAACTATTGTATTCACACAGAGTAACATTTGGAGCAATCAGACACTAAACATTGACATAGATCCTAGCGTCACAATCACATCATCTGTTAGGAGATAAGCATCCAATATGATCACAATACATATTTTTCTTTCTATAACTAGTTGTTCAAAAGAAGGAGTCCAAACTGCTTATAAAATATTTGACATGAAATGTGATTAGATCACAAGCAATGTAGAGTTTTAAAAAAACATAAGCGAGTTCCGCAAGTGGTCGTACATTACACATTTCCTTACTTCACATCAATTATTATTGCTACACCAGCAGTTCAGTAGGGTTGAGCCCCATAGTGAGATTGTCAGTTTAGGAGTACACAATTGGAGGTGCTAAAACAGTGCAGAACATTAATACCGTTTTTCATCTTCGCGTTTTTCGCGCATTATATTGTCATATATAAGTGTGGGATCTACAAACTATTCTTTAGATTGTGGTTCGACGAACATAGTATCTTGAACCATGACACTCGCGCTACCACTTCCCAGCTCAAAATGGCGTCCACATAAAGCATTACTTTCTGTTAACATAGACTTCTTAGTCCGCTCTTTATGTCTATAGCGGCATAGCGTCGGGAAACTTTTGTTAAACTACGGAGGGAATGGCGACGAAGCAGAACGCATCTTCGTATACGTGAAAACATTACGGGCGGCGAAAGACACGGAGTAAGGTAATAGTGGAAAATGCGGTCTTTAACAATCTCAATATCTTTAAATTAATGGCAACAATCTCATGATGCCGTTTTTGGTTCTTTTTCATTTTTTTAGAGCGTTTACTTGATCATCGAGGTATGTACACTTAGTCCACTTGCCTCTAACATCCAGAAGTAACTCGATTTACGAGGTGATTAAATACTATACTCGTATTTTTACAGTACCACTTACAAATTGACTACGGTCCAGGTACATTCGACAAACAGTTAATACAATCCAATGAGATATTTAAATGGATGTATATCATAGCGCCAGACAGTGTTTTATCACTATGATTATTTTACTTTTAGAGTTTTCTAAAAGCAAAGCAGACGATCAAAAACGGTAAGCTCTACCACTTAAGCGTTAAATGAAACATTGAGCACCTTTTAATCTTTCGGTTATAATATTCAAATAAGAATGGTCTCCCTCCAACAGTTTCCATTTTTATTGATTTCAGATCTCAAGCACATTAATCACATCAAACAGGTAGGGTCTGACACATCCATTTAATTACACCCATGGGCTTCCTATGAAACAAACACACTTACATCTCCCTATTGTTTATTTTTTCAGAAATTGGCCCCTGATGAAGGTACCGATGTGTACCGAAATGCATAGGGCAGAATAAGAAAACTACAATGTTCACAAAAGAATGTAGAAAACAAATTATGTATATGTATGATTTAAAATGCATTTATAATGTCATTGTACATGTTGATTTGATGAAATAATCAGTATTGTGTAAAACAAAGTACAGTAAATAATGAGGAATACGAATTGAAGAAAAGAGTTTGTTTATTAAGTACTTTAAGGAAATTTTGTTTTGAACCGGTTAAGGTGCACATACACCAAGTGAACAGTGCGCGCCTAGGTAGGTTTGTCAACCTGCCATAACTCACATAAAGTTTGAGAGGCCACACGTTTCCTGCACTCTATCCCACACTCCGAGGGTATTTCTCAGTACCGGAGACACATATACTCCCGGTGGACGGTGTCGCTTTGGGAGCCAAGGTACTTTCCAAGCATGCTTACCCGCTATTGAGCAGGCAATGAAGCTCCAATTTTTCTCTGACTCCAGCTTATACCACTTGGTCATGTACCGCTGCTGTGCTGCCTGAAAGTAGCACTCCAGGTGTGGGAAGCCAAGCCCCTCATCCTCCTGTCGCAGATATGTCAGGTGTTGAGCCATCCGTGCTCTCTTCCCTCCCCATATATAACTCCAAATTTGATGCTACAGCTGTGCCACCAGCCTTGGTGGGGGCCGTAGAAGGAGTGTCTGCATTATGTGTAGAATACGTGGCAAGATAGTCATTTTAATGGCTGCCAGCCTACCCAGCCACGATAAAGTGTGCCGTTTCCAGTTTAAAAGTTCCCCCCTAATCTCAGCTAAGAGTGTTGTGTAATTCACCTGTGCTAATTTGTTGACCATGGGGAATATCTGTAGCCGTAGATAAGGCATACCCTCGGGAGCCCACTTAAATGGGAACTGTGTTGCCAGCTGCTGTTGCACATTCTTTAGAGAGCGTCAAGCTCAGGGCCTACGTTTTTTGGATGTTAACCTTAAATCCCGAAGCCCGACTAAAGGTTTCCATCTCGCGCAACTAGGGGACAGCGAGGTCGTTGGTTTCATAAGGAAGAGTACAACATCATCCGCGTAAAGCGATATTTTATGTTCTCTATCTCCCATTCAAATCCCTGATATGTCCGGGTTTTGACGGATTCTCTCTGCAAATGATCCACATAGAGAGCAAAGAGCAGGGGGAGTTAGTGGGGAACCCTGCCATGTCCCTCTCCTTATCTGAAAGGGTCGAGAGGCCACCTTGTTCACCCTGATCCGCATCTGCGGGTTGTTGTAAATGCAATTCACCCATCCCATAAATCAGTCCCGACCCCAAATCTGCCTAGCACCTGTTTCAGGTACGGCCAGTGGACCCGGTTGAATGCCTTCTTGGCATCCACCGAGAGTAGCACCACCGGTTGTTGAGTGCGTTGGACCTTCTCTAGGAGATTGACACATCCGCTGTGTCCTATTGCTACAGCTATGCTCTGGAATGAAACTGGATTGATCCAGGTGTACTAGTCTCTGCATATAGGGTGCCAGCGTAGCTGCTAATATACTCATAAAGATTTTCAAGTCGACAATAAGTAGGGATATGGGGTGGTCGGATGCACAGTCCAGTGGGTCTTTGCCTGGCTTTGGTATCACAACCTCTGCCATGGTCATACTTGGGGTCAGGGATCTGGTGTCGCTAAAAGAATTAAACAGGTGAACCAACCGCGCGGCTAGCTCGTGGGCAAAGGTCTTATAGAAATCAGTCGAGAATCCGTCTTCCCCAGGAGCCTTCCCCGAGGTGAGCCCTTGCATAGCTCGTAAAAACTCGTCTATGTGGATATGAGCGTCCAATGATGCCGCATCCACGGGGGTGGAGGGAAGAAACTGGCGCATCCTACACATAGGCCAGCGCAGCCTCTGGGTGCAAACTGTCCGGTGAATATAAATCAGTGTAAAAAGTCTCAAAAGCCGCAGCTCTGTCTGAGTCTTCCCGAAAGATCTCACCCAGGGGATTTCTGATCCCTGCAATGTGGCGAGCATTTGCTTGGGCTTGTAGCAAATTTGCTGGAAGCTTTCTGGCTTTGTTTTCCCTTTGTAGTAGCCCTGTTTAGTGCACAGGAGAGAGTACTCTGCTTGATCGTAGTCCAGAGCTTTTAGCTGCTGTTTAGCAGCGTTGAACTGTCGCCTAATTTGAACAGCGCCCGTGCGGCTGTGCAATCCTTCCAACTACCTGATCTGATATTCCAAGTGTTCCTGCTTTTCTCTCGTATCCCCATTCAGGCCTGCAGCGATTGCTAAAAAGCGTCTTCGAATGATGGACTTCAGTGTATCCCAAAGCAGGGAGACCGAAGTCGAGCTGCCGTCATTGATCTCCAAATATGTCTGTATTGTTGCAAGTATCTCATTAATATTAGCCTCATATGTGATCAGTTTATTATTTAGCCTCCACTTTCTCTGTCTCAGGGGGCCACTCTCAAGTTGCCGCTCCAGGGTGATCAGTGAGTGATCTGAAAAAGGAGGAGTCCCAATCAAGACGTCTTGAGTGTCCCCCGTGGGGAAAATAAAAACAAATCTATGCATGCACAGGTTAGATGGGCTGCCGAAAAATACGTACACTCCCTATCGTTGAGATAGTGAGGTCTCCAGGCATCTGTCAACCCCAGATCCCTCAATTTTTGATGCGTGGAGTCTGAGAGAACCCCAGAGTGACCCATTCATTGAGCGGATCTGTCTAATTGCGTGTGTGGGACTATGTTGAAGCCTCTCCCTAAAATGAGATACTCATCTGGTGACTCTAAGACTGTATTCAGTGTGTCTCTAAGGAAGATTTCTTGGTGATCATTTGGGCCATATATGGATGCAATTGTGTATGTATGATTCCCTACTGCTATTATCAACGCTAGTACTCTGCCATGCACCTCTGTGTGTACTCCCAGGACTGAGCCCGAAAAGGGTGTTGCCACTAGGACTGCCACTCTTACTTTTTTCCCCCTGTAGAAGACAAATACTGTCTGTCGAACCACCTGGAACGGAGGTGCTTCCAGTCAGCTTTTATTAAATGGGTCTCTTGCAAGAGATGGATGTCACAATTTCACTCTTTCAGCATGGCAAGAAGTGCGCGTCGCTTAACAGGTGAATTAAGGCCTCTAACTTTAAGGCTCATTATCTGCACTCTAATTGCTGTCATGTGGTTTGACTGTAGGGTCTATTCGAAGTTCTGTTACAGGTGTTTCAGGTGACCCACACTCTCCCGAACTCCCTCAGGTACTCTCTCACCCCACCCGCTGGCATCTACGGCTATCTTACGGCATCTCTAGCCCCCCCTCCCCGTCCATGACTTCGCTATACCTAGTTGAAGGCCCATCTCCAATAGTAAGGGGGATAGTCACACAACCCCAAGAGTAGAATAAAAAGGGAGATAGAAAAGTAGAAATACAAAACTGAGAGATTGATAAAACAAGGAGGGTGTTCTCCATTGAATATGACGCACACCACCGTGTTTGGGTCCTTGCGGTCGATGGCTAGTCGACGTCTTCGGGAGAGTGAGCACCTTGCCTCAGGCCGATTTCAGATGTCAAGGGGACCTCATCATCATATTACAGGGTCAGGGGGCATGTATGACTACATGGTGTCGCAGGTCAGTCTTTGTTGGAGTCCTCCGGGTCTGCTCTGTTCTGTAGCTGTTGGAGCAGGGCTTCTCTTTTTTTCTGCCATTCTTGTTCCATGGGCTTTGTGCGCTTCTCTCTTCCAGTACTCTGACGCTATCTCAGATTCGCCAGTCTCTGGGATGACGTGTCTTCCAGGTGGCAGCCCCCAGACTCTATCTCCTCCAGGTCGACGCCGAGGGCCTCCTAGGCCTCCTTCAGAGAACGCACTATCCACAGCTCCTTATTCCAGACGAAGGTTAGTCTGAAGGGGTGCCTCACTTATAGCGAATTCCTTTCTCCCTTAGAAAGCTTGTAGCTGGCTTCAGGGCTCTGCGGAGCTGAAGGGTGAGGGGCGAAACGTCCTGATATATTCCGACCTGGAGGCCCTCGAATTTGATGGTTGCCTTGTCTCTAGTGGCTTTCATTATGACCTCCTTCTGTCTGAACGAATGGAGGCAGGTGATGATATCTTGCTGCTGACCCAGGCCAGACACTGGCTTCTTAGCTCTGTGCATGCGATCTAGTATGATCTTGTTGTCCCCAAGCTCCGGGGCGGCATGTCTGGAGTAGCGAAGCACCCATTCCTCCAATTTCCCACCATCTGCTTGGAGTGGCAAACCTTTAAGACTGATGTTGGACCTCCTCAATCGGTTTTCCAGGTCTTCCAGGCATAGATGCAGCTCCTCATTGCAGTCCCTAAGGTTCAGTAGCTCTCTGACTTGTTCCATAAATTCTTCATCCCTGTGGTTACCTACCTGCTCCAGGGAGTCCACACGGTCTCCAATTTCTTGGATGTTGTTCTTGAGTTGCTTGATGTCTGAAGCGACATCCTGCCTCAGGACCGCAAAGTCTTCTCTTAGTGTGCCAAAGAGCTGTTCTAGGAAGCCCGTGTGATCGGCTTTGCCATTTGTTCACTCACCGCCTCCGTGTCTTTCTCTAGGGGCTGAGCTGTTGAGTGTTCGGGCCCCTGAGCATCTGATTTTTTAGAGTTCGGTTTCTGTAGGAGATCTTTGATTGTGGGCTCCTTTTTCATCTTGTGGATGGACATTCTGATGGGCCACTGCCTTTAGGCCTGGGGGTGGGGGGTGGGGGGGTGGCACAGCAACCAGCCCGACCCCGGGACCTCCTTAGTGATGTAGTCCGCGTAGGTACCTCTTCCTCCTATCTGCACTCCACCAGCTGGGACCTCTGGTGCCCCTCCTCAGTCCATGGCCCAGGCCTTGCCACTATATGCTAGGTGCTCCCTCTTACCGTAGAATCCGTCTCTATGCACCTGTGGGGTATATTCGCCGTTGGGGTCAGCAGTCCCGACATGCAACCCTAGCCTTCAGCTACCGACTTGTCGCTTGTACTGTAGGCCTCTCTGCGTCCGGGGCCCTCCCAGGCCAAACCTTGCCCAGGCTGCTCCTACTGAATCTATGCTGCCCCTCAGCGTTTCCTCAATCGCAGCCCAACTCCTCTCGACTTTCTGGGCGATGGCAGGCCCCACCTATGGGCTCGCAGCCATCTTCAGGCCTTGTGCTATCAGTCCGGCCTACTGCACCCAAAATGGCCGCAGCCCAGTCTGTCCTCCTCCCTGCCGTAACCCGGGTGCTGCAGGTTCAGGCTTGCTCTGGCCCGGAGGAATCGCCGCTCTCCGCCTCTCCAGTGGGTGATATAGCCAAACACCAAGTCTGGCCACTGCTTAGTCTCAAAAGGCCCGGCGAGGCTGATATGGAGGGGGACGCCTCACACTACCTCCAGCTCGACCTCCCGTGCTCACCTTCATGCTGTATTGGGCTTTTGATTGATTGGCCCCAGCTCTCTTGCTGTCCGATCCCCTGTGTGCAGTCCGGGCTTATTCATACGCCTCCCGCCGGGCCATCACACAGCAACGCTTCACAGCACACAACCTCTAATGTGGGCTAGCCACTCGCAGCTCCCGGTGCCTTGATCCGCAGGTCCGGGTGCAGCTTCCACAGTGACGCATGCTTCAGCTACTCCCCCTTGGTCTGGTCTCGGTGTGGGTCTTGTCCCGCCACCCGTCAGCCTCCTCAGCGGCATAGTCTATGATATTGTGGTGGTCGCCTGTCAGCTCCACACATGCTTTCCCCCCTCAGACTGTCCGTTTGGGCTCCAAATTCGGCTGCAGGCCAGTGACTAGTGCCGCCTCTCCTTCTCCTTGCAGGATCCACGGCCACCCAGCATCCAACCCTACACGGCCAAGGTACGTGCACCCTGTTGGTCTGTTTGGGGGGTCCTGGGATGCCCTTAAATCAGCTTTATTCGCCATGGCGAGCGGAGCTCCTGAGAGTCACTGCTACTCCACCGCCATCTTGACCCCGCCCCGTCCAGAGCCCAAATGACCTGGGTTTTAAAAGACAAGTAGTCATCAAATAAACCCCCAGATTTGTTGTGGTTCTGTTTGAGCTAGAGTGGTGTACAAGCACTTCCAGCCACCATAGTAATTACCAGGCTATCTATTGTAGCTAAATGAGATCAATAAAAAGAGGACTGTGTCTTCTTTTGTTATATTCTTTTAGAGGAAGAGAATAATCAGTTTCCGATTCTGGGGAATAATTCTGTTGCCAAGCGCTCTCCAATACCATATACACATGCTGAGCCGGGGCCAATGGTCCGGTGCAGATATTCAGAGATTAATGTATGGCCAATGTGCAGTCCAACAAAAAAATAGAGAAATACCGCAGCGGATACTAAGGGATATTGCACCAGCACTAAGACTTGAGCGTAGGCATTGCCAAATTAATTCTTTATTTAAGCCCTGAGAGCTTGAATCTAGACAGGGTATTAATAGAATTCAGTCAATTTGAACTGATCGGGGGGTTACAAAATAAATCAAAACAAAACTGAGGAAGCCATTAGTATGGCGGGCAGATAGCCACCCCCTTATGGCGGTGGCAATCCGCCCACTATTTTCCACCACCTGCCTACCGTTTCCCCCCGCCATATTACGATGGCGGAGTGCACCCCGGTGGACGGAAAGACCGTCTGCCGATTTTCCGGTGGTCGGATATGCGACCGGGCAGAAAAGGGCTACAATATGGGGGCCATATTAGGATGCCCAGTGGTGCAGGGCTTTCCATGGCGGAGAACCCGCCATGGAAAGTCAGGTGAAGTTTACTTTTTGGGGTCCATTGGAGGACCCCAGGTGTTGGAGGGGGAATGGGGGGTGCACTTGGCGGGTACCCACTACCCATGATACCCCCCTCCATTTGCATGCACAAGGTGGCAGGCGCCGCGCGGTGCCTGCCTGGAAATGCACAACATGCATATTGTGCATTGCGGCAGGTGCTGCTGACAGCACCGCCCGCCACAATGCATTATATGCCAGGGTGGCGGTGGCATCCTAATTTGCGTGGCGGGACCACCGCACCCCTGGCGGGCGGTCCTGTATACCATTACTGTCCGCCCGCCATTGTAATGATCCCCTGAGATTTTAACTTTGAATACTGATTGTGATTTTCTTTCCTCAAATCTTAAACCTCAGGCATTAAAAGTGGAACCAATACGTTATTTGGTGGTATTTGTTTCCAACCATTATGACCAGCTATGTAAATTAAACTAACAAGCAATGCAGAGTAAAATTAAAGTATTGCTAGATAATTGGTCACTTTTACCACTAACCTTAATTGGCTGTGTAGCCCTCATTAAAATGTCCATACTTCCCTTACTCATGTTTCTTTTTATAAATGTACCTTTAAAAATTAACATTAACTATTTTGATATGCTAGAATCTATGTTGAGAGTTTGTCTGGAGCAAAAGGGCTTCCAGGGTCAAGCAAGCAGCACTACAACTAGATGTCAATCAGGGTGGGTTAGCATTGCCGAATATCCGAACTTATTATGAAGCAGCGATTTTAGATCTTACAGCTCGGTTGTTGGAACCAAATGCATTATTGGATACATTTTTTTTTAGACAAAATAGTACAGGAATCTGGCTCGTGAATTCCGATATTTCTAAAAACATCTAAATTGCCAAAGAGGACTGGATACATGACTCTGCAGGACTATGCCTCTAGATTACAATCTTTTTTTAAGCAAGCCGGCTCTTCCGGTTTTCACTATGTAAAGTTAGGGGAATCAATCAATCAATCAAGCACATTTATAGAGCGCGCTACTCACCCGCAAGGGTCTCAAGGCGCTGGGAGGGGGGGGGTGCTGCTACTGCTCGAAGAGCCAGGTCTTGAGTTGCTTCCTGAAGGAGAGATGGTCCTGGGTCAGTCGGAGGTGGGAGGGGAGGGAGTTCCACGTCTTGGCAGCCAAGTAGGAGAAGAATCTACCTCCGGTGGTGGTTCTGTGAATCCGAGGGACGGTGGCGAGGTCGAGGATGGTGGATCGGAGCTGTCGGGTGGGTGTGTAGAACGTGAGGCGGCTGTTGAGGTATATGGGGTCCATGTCGTGGAGAGCCTTGTGAGTGTGGGTGAGGATCCTGAACGTGATCCTTTTGCTGACGGGGAGCCAGTGTAGGTCTCTCAGGTGGGCAGAGATGTGGCTGTGTCGGGGGATGTCCAGGATGGGTCGTGCCGAAGCGTTCTGTATGCGCTGGAGTCTTTTCTGTAGTTTGGCTGTGGTTCCGGCATAGAGGGCGTTCCCGTAGTCCAGTCGGTTGGTGACGAGGGCCTGGGTGACCGTCTTTCTGGTTTTGGTGGGGATCCACCGGAAGATCTTTCGGAGCATACGCAGGGTGTTGAAACATGATGACGAGACGACGTTGACTTGCTTGGTCATCGTGAGGGAGGAGTCCAGGATGAAACCCAGGTTGCGTGCATGGTCCGTGGGCTTGGGGGCGGTGCCCAGAGCAGGGGGCCACCAGGAGTCGTCCCAGGTGGAGGGGAATGGTCCGAGGATGAGGACTTCTGTCTTGTCCGAGTTTCGTTTCAGGCGGCTGAGCTTCATCCATTCCGCGACGTCTTTCATTCCGTCCTGGAGGCTGGCTCTGGCGGTGGTGGGGTCGTTGGTGAGGGAGAGGATCAGCTGGGAGTCGTCAGTGTAGGAAATTATGTTTAGGTTGTGTTGGCATGCAATGGCTGCGAGGGGGCTCATGTAGACGTTGAAGAAGGTGAGGCTGAGCAAGGAGCCTTGAGGTACGCCGCAGAAGATCTTGGTGGCCGCTGAGCGGAAGGGAGGTAGGCAGACTCTGTGAGTTCTGTTGGAGAGGAAGGAGGTGATCCATTCCAGGGCCATTCCTTGGATCCCGGCGTGGTGAAGGCGGTTTGTTAGGGTGCGGTGGCAGACTGTGTCGAATGTGGCCGATAGGTCGAGGAGGATGAGGGCAGTAGTTTCCCCGTTGTCGAGCAGGGACCTGATGTCGTCGGTGGCTGCGATGAGGGCGGTCTCGGTGCTGTGGTTTGCTCGGAATCCGGACTGTGATGGGTCGAGGGAGCAGTTTGTCTCGAGGAAAGCGGTTAGCTGCTTGTTGACGGTATTCTCGATGACTTTAGCGGGGAAAGGGAGGAGTGAGATGGGGCGGAAGTTCTTGAGGTCCGTGGGGTCGGCGGTGGGTGTCTTTAGGAGGGCGCTGACCTCCACATGCTTCCAGCTCTCCGGAAAGGTGGCAGATACGAAGGAGTTGTTAATGATGTTCCGGAGTTGGAGTGCGATGATAGAGTCGGCTTTGTTAAAGATGTGGTGTGGACAGGGGTCGGCTGGGGAGCCGGAGTGGATGGTGTTCATCACGTGAGTAGTGTCTTCAGTGCTGACGGAGGTCCAGGCACAGAGGGTGGTGGTGGGGGGCGTTGGTTCGGTGGTTGGGTGCGTGGTCTGGGTGCCGAAGCTGTTGTGTATGTCGGTGATCTTGCGGTGGAAGAACGAGGCGAGTGCGTCGCAGAGGTCTTGCGAGGGCGTGATGTCGTTTTTGCTGGTGCTGGGGTTGGAGAGCTCTTTAACGATGCTGAAGAGTTCCTTGCTGTTGTGGGAGTTGTTGTCTAGTCGTTCTCTGAATGCTGTCCTTTTGGTGGTGCGGATCAGCTGGTGGTGTTTGCGGATGGCGTTCTTGAGGGCTGTCATGTTTTCTGTTGACTGGTCGTGGCGCCAGGCTTTCTCGAGGGTACGGCAGGATTTCTTGGAATCTTTGAGGTCGTTGATGAACCACGAGGTTTTCTTGCTGCCGGGTCTGCTGGGAGGATTCTTCAGTGGTGCAAGGGCATTGGCGCAGTTGGTGAGCCACTGTGTGAGGTTATGGGCTGCTTCGTTGGAGTCCGTAGTGTTGGCGGGAGGATTTTGGCTCAAGGAAGTGGTGAGCTGGTCGGTGGTGATCTTGCTCCAGCATCTTCAGGGAGCCTGTTGCGGGTGGTGGTGTTCGTGGTTTTCCTGAAGTTGAAGTGGACGCAGCTGTGATCTGTCCAGTGTGGTCTGGTGGAATGGATCTCCAAATCCAATCCAGCCACCTCAAAAACTGGAAACACTGTGGTTTAGAAGAGCTAAGGTGATTCTGTATGAAAAATAAGATAATTACCTGGCAAGAAGTCCAAAATAGAAGCGGTGAACGGAATAAGCTTGGCTTTTTTGAGTATTTACAGATTATACATGTTTTTTTAAATAGATACAATCTTTTGTCTAGTGGCGCCCCGACAAAGCAGGTGAACGCTCTATTTCAAGCCAAATTAAGTGGGGTGGGCATCTGGTACTCTCAGCTGTGTAAACAAAATGAATCTCCTCTGGTGGAGACATTTCTAGAAAGAGTAAATTGGGAAACCAATTGCACCCTGTCAAGCCAGGAGTGGCTGTCAATATCCCAGTTAGGGAGCAAGGCTTTAAGAGCTTCACATTTTGAAAAGAATGGCCTTCTTGACTTGTGGATGGCATACTATACTCCAAAAATACTTAGTAAAAAATATCCTTAAGTGGAGAATAGCTGATTCCGCTGCCGGGCAAAAAGGGAAGGGGCTTGGCTACATATATTCTTCACGTGTCCAAAATTAGAGCCATTCTGGGTCAAGATTGTTCTGGTCATTAGTCAGGCAATCCAGAAGAGGCTAGATCCAGAGGCTGAGGTTGCCCTTCATGGCATTACTAGAGTATGGGAAGACCTGACAAAAGCAGAGGAGACTTTTACAGTGATTTACTCCCTTGTTGCTTGTTCCTTAATCCTCCTGAATTGGAGGTCAGCAGACGCACCTTCTTACCCGAAGTGGTTAAACAAAATGAAACAAACTATGATGTTTGAAGAAGCATATGCTAGGAGGGTAGGCGCTACAAGAAAGTTCACTGCTGTTTGGAAATATTTAGCGAATCTTGAAACTATGGTGGAAATAGAAGTTCTATAGATTTTCTTTGGGTCGTTTCTTGTAATATAGCACTTTAGAATTTTAGCACTTTGCACTTTAGCATGCTAGATTTGCACATCAATAAAAAGTAGGGACCAAAGCTTTTTTTGAAAATTAAGGCTGTTGCCATTTTATAGTTGCAACTACTTATTTTGGGCACTGTAGCACCTTAGCACTTTAGCACTTTAATATGAAAGATTTGCCCACTCGAAATATAGTTGTGATATTGACTTAAGTACTGATCGAAAAGCAAGGATGTAGCCAGATTACTGTTGTATTATGCTTTTCTTTCCTTCTCTCATATCTAATCCATGTTGTTTTTTTGTATAACATGCAGGTTTTCGATTACAGAGTGTTATTTAAACTACCTGTTATCAATTGCTTTTGATATGTCCAATTTGCTCTGCTCAATAAAAAATAACTAAATAAAGACTTGTGAGTAGGTTGTTGAATAATAGTTCTACTACTACTAATGATAATAATATTACTAACAATAATAAAAAAAAAATAATAATTATTATTATTATTATTATTGATGTTGTTACTGTTATGATATCAGCATTGTATTTTTATAGAGCTTTATGCCACGTGTCCGCCATTTCTAGGATGATACTAACACCTAGTTCAATGGTACTCATGTACCAATGTTTAAGGTTGTTGTTAGAACTACTATTCACCATGTAGTAAATACAGTGTTGCTAACTGAATGCTTGGGCAGCAGCAGGAGGTTGTGCGATATTTGGGATGTGCTGTTGCTACATCTGAGGGGTGGCCCTGAATCTTAAGTACAGGATCCCAAGAAGGTCTTTGAATTTTTAATTTTGATGAATGATTAGCCAAGGAAGAAGAATTCTTTCTGTGAGTGGTGTACATTATTACGGGATAGTAGCGAGCTGGCGACCAGAAACGAGTGGGGCTGTTGCTGTCACCAGCTCTACCATCGGCAGTCATGGCGCCTAGCAACAGCCACGCGTGCCCTATAATTTTAGCATGGATGTGGTCACTAGGTCACTCAGATTCTGCTGCAGGGGCGCCCATCTTTATTCTAAACTGACTCAAACATGATGGTAGTAATTTACTTTTATGTCCAATAGATTCGACTAATTTCCCTTATTGTCACCATAAAATGTTTTACAGCACAGACGTGTTCAGATGACAAGACCTTTCGGGTGAGAGGCATGATATATGCTATGCATGCATTTGGGTTATCCTTTTAACATTGTTACACATTACAGGTTTCAAGAATGTTTTCCCGTTTCACATATTTTTTATTGGCGTTTGAGCGTTTTCACATTTTTTGTTTTTTTAATGAAATTTTAATCAAACAAGAAAAACACAAATACGTGTTCTAGCTGTTCATACAAAATGTAAATACATGTCTCCCGAGAAAATACAATATGTGCATTCATGAGGTTGGATTTTTTTATTCACTTCAGCATGTATGTTATACAGGTAGATCTACGGCTGTGTGTCTAATTCATTGATCCCCGACATAAAATAATATGTCAAAATGAACCACACAGCAGGGGAAAGGTGAGGGTGAAAGAGAGGCTAACAGAGGGAAGACAGGAGGTCAATGAGGGGGACTGAGTGTCTATGACATCATTGTCAATATCTTAAAACAAATGTGTGACATAGGATGGCCCCTAATGTAGCTGTAAAAGGAAGTGCACGAGGGGCGCCGCAGTTCAAGCACTAAAACTAATTTACCATTTTTATAAAGATTGCATGTGTTTATTTTTTTCATAAAGAGTTGATAATTATGCTCCTAGTCCTGCTTTAAACTGTAGGCGCATGTAAGCGTTGCTTTAGCGGGATTTTTTGGTATTAATTAATGACAGTCATAATCGCGCACTGAAAGAATGCATTCTTTAATGCAGGCTTGACAGGTAGTGTCACATTTATCTGAACCAATCTGCCACGTATGCTAGGATTGCTAAATATTGGTAACAAAAGAAGAGGTGTGTGCACTATCAGGATCGAAGAAACCTTTAACACCTGCTCTCTGCGGGTAAAAAGTTGTTGCCCTGATTAAATAGTGTGCGGACTGTTTTAGTGAGGAGGTATCATTTGGGGTGGGGTGATTTTGTGTCGCCACAGTGTCAAAATGTGAAGATTGTATTTGTAATTGTATTTATGTAGTGCTTACTACCCCTGACAAGGAGTCAAAACGGCGAGTAGATAGAAGAGGGTAGAGTCTAGAAAGTGTTTTTTGGGAGGTCATAGTAGTAAGATAAGGATTGAAATGAGTAAAAGAAGAGTTGGAGGAGTCTCTAGAAAGGGATCGGGGAAGTCATAGCGGTAAAATGAGGTTTGGAATACATGAGGGAAGAATTTAGAAAGGGTTGCTTGGGAGGTCATAGTAGTAAAATAAAGTTTCAGGTGAGTCAAGGAGGGATAGAGGAGGGAAGAGTCTAGCAAGGTATATTTTGGAGATCATAGTAGTAGACTGAGGTTGGGGATGAGTCAGAGTGGAGGTAGCGGATATACTGGGAGATGTATAGGGTGAGACAAAGTAGTGCTTTGGAGAGAGCCAAAGGTGTTTTTTTTCTTCTTCTACAGTAAGCGAAAAGTTATAAATATGTACTTACGGAACTACATAGAAATAGTATACATGTATTTTTTTTTCTTCTTCCACAGTAGGAGCAAAGTAATAAATATATAACTACATAACTACATAGAAAGTGTATACATGTCTAAGGAAGATAACATACTAAGATTTAAAGTTGTATTGTACAAACTCAGGGCCTCATTTATAAGAAGTGACACATCGCTGTGCTGCGTCAATGTTGCTCATTATGACTTTCAAAACACTACTGAATTTTTAAAAGCCATTGATGCGCCATATTTCTGGATGCACAAAGAACAATTGACAGACATTTTTGTAAAATAAGTCAGGCCCTTGTAGGTAATCAGTCCAGTAGCCAGTAGTGTAGATTATGTTTTATTTAGTTACAGGTAAGATGGTACAGCCCCACCGGTAACAACATACTGCTGCTCAGCCTCAAACATTCCAACTGACCACTCATTCAAACCATGTACTTCTGAACATTCTATTGCATCACACACACACAGGCTGAGCAGCAAGGAACTAGGAGACACTGAATATAAGACACAGAATGTTGAACAATGTCAAACATTCACCCCAGTACAGAGATCTGGGCCTAAATCCATCCTTTTTTTGCTCCCCATGCCATTCCAGTTAGACCCAGCCATATGCAAATCAGTTTGACAATGCTCCCTATGGGAACAGTCCAGACTGAACTCCCAGGCCAGGTCCTCCCTAGACTGGAAACAAGTATCATAGGACTGGTCTCGGGGTTTCACCCCTCATCAGCCAGGCTAGCTTGACTCCAGGGGCATGGAGAGCATGGGACCCACGTCTGGGCATATGACATACCCGTCCCACTTGGTGTGATAAATGCAAAAAATACAATTAATGGACAGAATGTTGAACAATGTCAATCATTCACCCCAGTACAGAGATCTGGACCTAAATCCATTGTTTTTTTGCTCCCCATCCCATATTTACGGGATGGCACACCATGGTGTAAGCTTTGGGCTTCATGACGAATAAATGACATTGGCGCAGGCGTTATGACGCAGCAAAAACCAAAGTATTGGCTGGAAAAGTGTCATAAGGCAGATTTGCATCACGTAATTGACCCAAACCACCTTAACATCCAGAAAGACTCCCAGGGGAAGAGGAAGAGGAAGTGCAACTTCAGTGAGGAGGTGAATGAGATCCTTATCACTGAAGTGACAGACCATCAATATCAGCTATTTGTCACCTCAAAATTGCCATTCGGAAAGAAAGAGGATATTTGGCAGTCCATATTGGCCAAGGTCAATAGCGTGGGACAGGCAAGAAGGACAGTGACTGACTTAAAAAAAATTACTGGCAGGACATAAAGCACAGGATGATGGGGAAACTGGCCAACAACCTGAAGGCAGCAATGCGGACCGGAGGAGGAAGTCTGGGGCAACAGGAGGAACTGGATGCCTTAGAGGAGCTGGTGGCAGGTGTCATCCCAGAGGAGTTGGTGGCAGGAGTTTCAGGAGAAGACAGTGCAGCCCATGAGAAAGAACAAGACCTACAGGGTAAGTTGCAACAAGGAGCAATGTGGGCAAAAAGTTTGAGTCGTGCAGTGCAGCTAGTCAAGTACCAGCACTCCACCGTGCCGTTTGCAGGGCAAAGGATAGGTAAGTGGGTCATGTACTGGTAAGCATAGCATCAATGTAAGTCACACTGCCCAGTTACATTCGGCACAGCTCACTCCAGATCCTTCATGTTCCTTTCTTCCATGTGTTAAGTGCAGCACCATCCACGGTCACCTCTGTACAGCAGCACTTGTAGTCATATGTACAACATGAGTCATCAGAACTACAAGTCCCACAATGCCAAGCAAAAAACTTGGGGCCTCAGTTTTTAGAGGCCTGGGATGCTGGTCCCTCCCTTTTAATAACACTCAGATGGCCAAGGCCTCTCAATCATATCCATGAGGCGATGCTAAGCCACCCAGAGTGGCCTTGAATGACCTCATAGGTATGGATTAAGGCAAAGCAGTGCAAAGCGCTGTCTTGCCTTACTCTATGTCCACGTGGCTTAGCATGGCTCCCAGAGATAGATCTGCACTGTGAACCTCCGGAATGTCAAGAAAAGTGACGTTCTGGGGGCACACTAGGCATGTAAATAAGCACCTGGGTGCGGTGGTGAATGCAAGTGATGCACACCAGAGGACCATGTGTGTTGAAGCTAAAGATGGTGTGTGGCGCTGGTGGGCCTCTGGTAGTGCAGTGCATTGTAGGCACTGGCTGAGCATGTATGACTGCCAGTGTGTGTGGATGGGGATACACTGCATAGGAGGGAGGTGATAAGGCATATGTGTACAGCAAGGCAGCCTGACAAATACACATGCACTGCTGTGTTTGACACTGTCACAATTGTGCTGTAGCTCGGAAGGGATGACAGAGAGGAGCCCAGTGGGGCACTACATCCTACATGTGATGTGAGCCTGTCCGAACATGTAGCACATGAAAGGAGAGAGCCTGGAGGCAAAGGGCCTAATTTACAAGCTTTAGGCTTAGAGCAGTGCCGCAAGCCTTCTTGCTGCGATGTCCTACTTTAAACGAAAAGGGCAGGAATGCGCTGTATTTGTGGGATACGTGCAAAAACAACAGTTGGTGGACAGAATGCTGAACAATGTCATACATTCACCCAGTACAGAGATCTGGGCCTAAATCCATCTTTTTTGTGCACTTCACACGACCCCAGTTCAGACATGGCCATATGCAAATCAACCTTGACCCTGTGCCTCATGGGAACAGTCCAGCCCGAACTGCCAAGCCATGTCTTCCCTGGACCGGAATCAAGCATCCTAGGACCGGTTTCTGGCTATCAGCCGTCATCAGCCAGGATAGCTTGACTTCAGTGGTGTGGAGAGCACGGGACACACGTCTGAGCATACCCTTCCCACTCGGGGTGACAAATTCAAAAACAACAGTTGATGGACAGAATGCAGAACAATGTCATACATTCACCCCAGTACAGAGATCTGGGCCTAAATCCATCGTTTTTTTACACTCCACACCACCCCAGTTCAGACATGGCCAAATGCAAATCTGCCTTGACCCTGTCCCTCATGGGAACAGTCCAGCCCGAACTGCCAAGCCCTATCTTCCCTGGACCGGAATCAAGCATCCTAGGACCGGTTTCTGGCTATCAGCCGTCATCAGCCAGGATAGCTTGACTCCAGTGGTGTGGAGAGCACGGGACTCACGTCTGAGCATACCCTTCCCCCTCGTGGTGACAAATGCAAAAACAACAGTTGATGGACAGAATGCAGAACAATGTCATACATTCACCCCAATACAGAGATCTGGGCCTACATGCATCGTTTTTTTGCACTCCACACCTCCCCAGTTCAGACATGGCCATATGCAAATCAGCCTTGACCCTGTGCCTCATGGGAACAGTCCAGCCTGAACTGCCAAGCCATGTCTTCCCTGGACCGGAATCAAGCATCCTAGAACCGGTTTCTGGCTATCAGCCGTCATCAGCCAGGATAGCTTGACTCCAGTGGTGTGGAGAGCACGGGACTCACGTCTGAGCATACCCTTCCCACTTGGGGTGACAAATGCAAAAAGAACAGTTGATGGACAGGATGCAGAACAATGTCATACATTCACCCCAGTACAGAGATCTGGGCCTAAATCCATCGTTTTTTTGCACTCCACACCACCCCAGTTCAGACTTGGCCATATGCAAATCAGCCTTGACCCTGTGCCTCATGGGAACAGTCCAGCCCGACCGGAATCAAGCATCCTAGGACCGGTTTCTGGCTATCAGCCGTCATCAGCCAGGATAGCATGACTCCAGTAGTGTGGAGAGCACGGGACTCACGTCTGAGCATACCCTTCCCACTCGGGGTGACAAATGCAAAAACAACAGTTGATGGACAGAATGCAAAACAATGTTATACATTCACCCCAGTACAGATATCTGGGCCAAATAGGCTGGCATTTCAGTCTATTGGATATGGGCATGTATATTGTTGGTGTTGCTGGCACATGAAAGTCAATGTACGATCTGGGTTCCATCAGTGTGTGGCAGTAAGTTGTGTCCCTGGTCCAAAATAAGAATTGCCAGAGGAGACATGTACACGTACACTTGAGGGGGCCTGAGTCAAACAATGTGTGAGACTCTGAAAATAAACTACCCTTGAAATGATGAAATGGGATGAGCGTCAGTGGTAGCAATCTACATAGTTTCACTGGGTCCATCCGCTCAAAATTGCTGCACTGTGCTCACTGTCCACTAATATGGAGTTAACTGTGTGTGTTATGAACTCACATGAGTGCACACCACTAGGAAAACCATAATAAGAACATGCACTTACACATTCCTGCAGTGTATCAATGTGTGCGAGAAGTGTGGCTCAACGGTTAGAGGCGGCAGATCCGGAGGCTGAGGGCGGCCCGGGACCAGGGTTCAATTCCCCACGCGGCCGAGTGCAGGACTAATGTCAGCGGGCCCGATAATTCTCGCCTCGGTGCCACTCTAACCATGGGGTCCCATGCTGCAACTCTGGGCAATAGCTTGCTTAATCTCCACTCTGGCCCCACCACCGCCGGGGATGCCTGGCTTCACCTTGGGGATGCCCAGTAAAGGGACCATCTCACAGGGAAAGCCAGGCGTGGTTCCCAGTGGTAAGCGCTGGGATGCTCCAGGGTAACCACGCGCTCTATAAATCCAGCATCCATTCATTCATTCATGTGTGTTATCTGCATGTTATGTGTGAAATACAGAATGTGCATGCAAGACAGCACAACAAGGCAGAGTGCGGGCTATACTGTGGGAAAGGTACATAACTAATTAATGTCCCAAGCAACATCACTTTCACAGGAGTGAAGGGCTGAGTGTAGGTAACAGGGAATGCAGTTCCCTGGGGGTTAGGTGCAAAGTGCATAGTAGTGGTGTCAATGCGTGCAAATACATAGAAGCATATTTACAAGCCCAGTGCACTGCCAGAACTTCACTTTTAATGATGGTGCGACTGCGCTTACTCATATGTACAAGGCCACGTAAAACCACCCTGTGTGGCTTTTCATGGCCTTGTAGATAGGAAGTGAGGCAACTCAGTACAAGTAGCTGTGTTGCCGCACATTACAATGGGGAGGCGTGCCATGGGTCCTACAGTGGGTATTCCCACGTAACACTCTTGGGAAACGAACATGGGGGAAAGTGGATTTGATTTACATCAAATTCATTATTGATATCAAAACTAATTGTTCATGAAAAACTCTAGATCCAAAATTATACACATTGAAAACAATAATATAGAAAATTCTTTTGTTTATTATCTTCTTTGTTGTTTTTTTGTATGTCAAGATAAAGGATATTTTATATAAATATTTTAATAAAAAAGCGCATCATATATCATATATTTACAAAATTAATTTTCTCCAATTTGAAATGTAGATTTATAATTCATTATAGTCACATATATATGAAAACCACCACTATATTTCTTTCAAAGTCCATCCTATATAATGCCGATACATATAATACAAATTCTATGTATTGATTGCAGCAACTATTGCATCAAGATTTTAACATAGAACATCAGTTTAAAGCTGTCATCACTGGTAATGATGTTTAACTACCGC
Organism: Lissotriton helveticus; assembly: GCF_964261635.1. Taxonomy (NCBI): domain Eukaryota; kingdom Metazoa; phylum Chordata; class Amphibia; order Caudata; family Salamandridae; genus Lissotriton; species Lissotriton helveticus. The sequence goes on along the minus strand of NC_136065.1, from coordinate 1,064,824,060 downwards.
CAACGCATTTCGGCAAGTTGCCTTCCTCAGGATTTTCTTTTACCAGTGGATTTACTAAAACAAACAAACATATACAATCAATGAATTAATGTTCTAAAGTTTGACATGAACAACAAGACTGCAAATAATTTAGTGTATCTGTCTATATTGTTCCTAACTACTTTGGTGCTACATGGATAACTATGGTACGAATCTGGCGACATAACACAATAAGGTGATACTCAACTCGCATGCAGTTGTTAGTGTAACTCTATCATTCTTGTATCTGTGCAGTGCATAAAGAAGAGTGGAACATACAAAGAGACAAACCAAAAAGCTGCATCTATTTATTTCTCCAGTCCTGGTTGTAGATCCCTATGTTTCCTTTTCGTTACCTTATGGGTTTAAAGTGTCCTATTTATTTTGATGCTATACCAATGTCATCCTCCAAACTATTTACAACCTTATCAAGGTACTTTTATGTATATATTATCTATACAGGTGATTTAAAACTAATCAACTTACATTTCGGTGTGTGTGTTTATATCGGGATGGGATAATATCTGCAACTCAATGTATAGAGATAACCTGACGACCGGGCGTTTCTATTTGTCTGGCTCCTGATAAACTAAAAATTGAAAAGTGTTAATTAAAGACTGCCTGAAATGGATGTACAATAGCGATCATAGCCTGTAGATAAAGGCGAGTTGATATTGACCTCTAAAACACTAGCTAATCTGCTCACAATGATCGATGCTAGATATTTGCATCCGCTTTAAAGACTTTATTGAATGTGGAGTCCTGAAAGATATTGACATCACATTCTAAATTTATGAATGAAAGCGAATACAAGATTTACATTCTCTTATGCATGTGAACCTCCTCTCTCTAAAAGAAGACATATACAGTGAATTCTAAAAATTGAATCTATAGAGCACATATTAGTTCTTATACGTGCTAATAATCTATTTTGTTGTCCCTGTTATTACTTACTTTTGAAGTGATTTATCTTCAGGTTGATAATTTGCTGACTGATATCCTATAACTGTAGATGGCCAATTAATCCCATGGCTCTATATTTCATAATCTGGAAAGATGGGCAAGTAAAATTTAGCCAGGGATGATGAAACTCGATTTAGATATAGGTAGTTCTATTTGCCAATACTAATAAATCGCGTGATTGAGTACAGACCTTCAGTGGACTAGCTGATCGATTCTTGGATTATTCTGGTTATTCTGCTCGTCAGGACGTTTAATCTGATGGCTGATAGGTTTATGTCTCCTCTTCTAGAATGACAATATATACCTTGATATTAATACTTGTTAGGACTATAATCATATCATAATGTTCTTCAGTATTCTCCAAATGCTCAAAATGGCAATATATTGTATCTGTCTCTCAATAGCCGGACATAAATTGGTTGAATACATAATTTTCACCCAATGCTTAATTTTCACCTAATGCTCCATATGGGACTATGTTATAACTTGCTCTCGATGGTTAGACATGATTTAACAATATACCCTTACTGCTGAGTTACATTTACGATCCTTAATTTCGTTTAGATGTTACATCCACTCACGATATAATATCTGTCTGTATCCAGCGTGTTACTCACATCATGTGACATACTCCTAATTACCGTTATCTCATGGTAGTCACCCCAAGTTTAGTTAATACCATAGATATTACACCTCTAACATGGGGCGCTTACTTTGTATAAAAAGGCTGCGGTTTCTCCAATGATTCTTGATCGCCGACAAACAGCAATTGTTAGCGTTCGCCGCCATTAAATAGCCCCCATTGGCTACTAGTCTCCTCCTCTCTGTTTCCTGCCCTGCCGTTCCTGATGTGACAACAGAAAACGGACTAAATGGCTTAAGAGTGGCCATGATGGTATAGGCAGAATTTGGTGTTAGTAACTAATTTACCTATGTTTTTATATGTAGCGCCAATACGATATTAGTGAACTCTTTTTTGTGCCACTTCTAAAGATGCTTAGTTATAGGCGTCCTATATATATGATGACAATAATGGCAATTAGTTAAACACCGATTTCGAAGGGCAGCGATCACAATTAAATATTTATGTTAGTCCGATAATAACACTTTCCATATATCCTACCACTATTTCATGGTGGTATATATATTTATTTATGGTGCAGAAAAGACATATTCTGTCCCTAATTTAGCTAATGCTGCTTGTGGTACATAGGTAAGTTGGTCATGTCAAGATGGCTGCCTTGAGTAGATGTATTGTATATACTTAAATCAGGCGCATGCTGATACCTAACGTATCCCCTGATCTGCCTTATTTAATTTGTACATATTACCCATTTTTGATTTTAATACGAAGTCAAAGTGTGCCAAGTATTTGATAACAGCCTGATAATTACAGTAGTTGTTAAAGACTGTAGATGTGTATCTAACCCTAATAAATTCTAACCCTGAAAATTTCTTTTTACACTCGATGTAATAAAAAAATTACTTATAGAGTGAGGGGAAATATCATACACATAATATCGTAACCCAGAGGGTTTATTACAGATAATATTACAGATAACAGGTAATGCCCGTGAGGAGATAACTCAAAGTGTCGAAATGCGGATCTATATAACAGGTTTAGATTAGAAGAGGGTCTAAATCCTATTCCTTATTGCTTATTATTTGATAGCCTGATCCCAGGGTATCTCAAGATTTAACCCTTTTGTAGATGTTCCAAGGATAAATATCCAATAGACTTCTCTGAGTTTCCCTATTTTGTCTACATTTATTCCTTCCTTGGGACATATCTTTTCTAAAATGTACCATTTCATTTGCTCAGGGCTATGGTTATTCTCCACATAATGTTTCACCATAGGTGCTGCTAATTTCTTTGTTCTGATTGCAGATCTGTGTTCTGTGAGACGTACATTCAGCGATCTACTTGTCTCACCCACATAGCCCAATGTACAGGGGCAAATTATCAGGTAAATTACATTGGTGGTTTTGCAGTTATTTAAATTCTTGGGTCTAATCTCAACCTTATTGAATGTCAAATCACTCGCCTCTATCGCCATAGAACATGATTTACAGCTGGCGCATTTAAATGTGCCTACCACTGGGTTGTTACCTGTAATGTTAATTTGTTGGATGTTATTCATTGTTCTCATCCGTGAATGGACCACATGGTCTTTGATAGATTTATTACGTCGATAGGCGAACATGGGCTTTGGAATTTGCTCTTTCAATTCATCAGCATTCAAAATGTTCCAACTGGAATAGACTGCCTGTTTTATTCTGTCATTCAACATGGAATGTCTTGTTACAAAAACTAAGGCAGGTGTCTGCTTGTCAGTTTTGTTCTTAAGAAAATGCTGGCGATCAAAGAAACTTGCTCTTTTGTACGAATCCCTTATGATCTTTTTTGGGTATCCCCTAGTTTCAAATTTCTTTTTCATCTTTCCTGCTTTGTCATCAAAGTCCTGAATGTTTGTGCAATTCCGTCGTCGACGGAGGAATTCTCCGAATGAAATGCTATTCTTCTGCATAGAAGGGTGGTAACTATCATAATGCAGAAGGGTGTTCCTAGCAGTGGGCTTAACAAATAGGTCCACTACCAGGATACCACCGTCATGTTTGATTAGAACATCCAGATATTCAACCTGTTCGTGACTCTTATGGTAGGTAAAGTGGATGTTGATATCCCAGAGGTTAATCCACTCTAGGAATTGTGACAAGTTATCTTCCGAATCATTCCAGATAAAGAACACATCATCTATGAATCGTGACCATTTGGTCACAGATTCATAGAAGGGTGCTATCTCGTTAAAAACATGTTTCTGTTAAAAAAATGACATGTATATATTAGCCATAGTTGGTGCACACGAAGCACCCATACTTACTCCCTGATTTTGTTTATACAGTTGTTTGTTGTATTCAAAGATGTTGTCACATAGTACTATTCTCAAACATTCCAAGATAAACACAGATGGACAATTTATTTTGTAATTTTGAATAAACCAATGGACCGCTTTTATAGCTCCTTCAATGGGTATATTGCTATACAAAGCTTCTATATCCATGGTCACAAGAGTTTGGGTTTCTGGACTGAATGAGATGTTTTCTACAAGATTGATGATATGTCTCGTATCCTGTACGAATGCCGGTGTACGTGACACATGAGCACACAAAATGGCATCGATATACTTTGCCAATGGTTCAGTAGCGGAACCTATTGTGGTCACTATAGGTCTTAAAGGGGGATCTGTCACACTTTTGTGTACCTTCGGAATACCATAGATACTGGCCATTCTAGGTTTGTTAACACTTATGAATTCCCATTCTTTCTCACAGATTTCCCCATTCCTCAGTGCTCGATTGGTAAGTTTTCTGATTTGATTCACTATGCTGGCTGTGGGGTCTTTTGTAATTGGGGCATAGAACTGTGTGTCACTTAACATGTCCTTAATTTTTGTCACATATGATGTGTATCATATACCACGATCCCCCCCCCCTTTGTCACAAGCCTTGACCGTGTTGTCTGGACTATTTTTTAAGTCCTCAAGAGCTCTGTATTCATTTCTGCTCAAATTGAACGGCGTCTGTTGAACATGTTTAGTCATGTTCACAAATTTCTTATATATCACCTGTTCAAAAACAGCTATTTGTGGCGGCAACTGCTCCATTGTTGGTGTAAAAGTCGATTTCGGTGCTAAGCCAGATAGATTCGAAGTGTCAGTTACATATTCCTGATTTGAAAAGAAGACCCAAAGTCGGATCTTTCTGAGAAATGTCTGTAAATCTCTAAATAGTTCAAACCTATTCAGTCCTGAATGCGGGGCAAAAGTTAGTCCCCTAGATAGTACTGAAATGGTTGTGTTAGATAATTGTGAACTACTGAGATTAAAAATAGGTATCGGGTCTGTTCCCTCCAATATCGTTTGTTTCTGGTTTCCAGGTATTGGTTGTAACGAGTAGGTGGATTTGCCTAGAATTGGTTGTAATTCATGGGTGAGTTCGTCTGAAATTGATTGAAGTCCTGATGTTGATTGGCTTGAAATCTGGGCTGATATTGTGGTCTCCAGTTTCCTCGTCTGATCGGGCGTCTCCCTAAAAAAGGCTGGGCATACCGCTGTCTGCCATTAGATCTAAATCCCTGATTACCAATATCATTATAGTTTGACTCATTATCCGAATCTGAAGAGTCAGAAAAGGTAGTCACCTTCCTACCATAATTATATTGATGTCCTGCTTGGCCCCCCTCCGCTTGATTATAGTATTGGTCTGCCAGATAGGGGTAGGTGTTTTCCTTGCTAAAAAATTTGACATCCTTTTTTAGTTTTTCCACTTTTCTTTTAGTTAAATAATCACTATAGGAGTTGAGATCTTTTTCAATACCCTCCAGCTTTTTTTTTTAACATCTTCTATTCCAGAAGAGTTGATTTTATTTTCTAAATCTAGAATTTCAGCTGCCAATTTTATGAGCATTTCTTTTGATGTCTCTACAATGAGCATCATGTAGTCTCTTGAGCAGCGGTTCGAGATCATTGCCCACCGTTCTAAGAACTCTTTAATTTTTACAAACAGGCCAGTGATGTTTCTAACACGTAACCCCTGAGGGATTACTCCTGCTTTTAGATATTGTAACATATAGAACCCATGAAGTTCTATTCGTTTCATCTTCTTTTTTAACGCCAGCAGTGCTGTAATATCTTCATTTTTGTCTGTGGTGTTCATGGCTTGGTTGCCAAATGTTACACTACTACCCACCATATCTGCAAATTGTTGGTCTGAAAATCCAAACGTGGGTAAGCTCGCCATATTCGTTAGTTACTTAGAAATATTTTCAAAGAATTCAGAAGATTTATAGGTGACTAAAGGGATTAAATATAAAGAATCAGGATAACACCTATTTACCACCACCTAGTGCTTCAACATACAGTGTAACCAATACATTCACATATACAGTTATACGTTCACCACTGTCTCTGTCTATAGTTCTACTAGGTGTTAATCTGAGTGTCTCATGGATCACTAATTGGGATAACAACATACAAAGTGAACCCCTCACAGTCAGGCTGCGAGCTAATTTATCTTGGAAACGCACGGGGCCCCTGAACAATGGTTAACCCTCTCAGGGAATACTACTCTTGGGAACACGGGGGAAAGGGGATTTGATTTACATCAAATTCATTATTGATATCAAAACGAATTGGTCTTGAAAAACTCTAGATCTAAAATTATACACATTGAAAACAATAATATAGAAAATTCTTTTTTTATTATCTTTGTCGTTTTTTTGTGTGTCAAGATAAAGGATATTTTATATAAATATGTTAATAAAATAGCGCATCATATAATATATATTTACAAAATTAATTTTCTCCAATTTGAAATGTACATTTATAATTCATTATAGTCACATATATATGAAAACCACCACTATATTTCTTTCAAAGTCCATCCTATATAATGCCGATACATATAATACAAATTCTATGTATTGATTGCAGCAACTATTGCATTAAGATTTTAACATAGAACATCAGTTCGAAGCTGTCATCACTGGTAATGATGTTTAACTACCACCAACGTGTTTCGGCAAGTTGCCTTCCTCAGGATTTTCTTTTACCAGTGATTTTACTAAAACAAACAAACATATACAATCAATGAATTAATATTCTAAAGTTTGACACGAACAACAATACTGCAAATAATTTAGTGTATCTGTCTATATTGTTCCTAACTACTTTGGTGCTACATGGATAACCATGGTACGAATCTGGCGACATAACACAGCAAGGTGATACTTAACTCGCATGCAGTCGTGAGTGTAACTCTATCATTCTGGTATCTGTGCAGTGCATAAAGAAGAGCGGTACATACAAAGAGACAAGCCAAAAAGCTGCATCTATTTATTTCTCCAGTCTCGATTGTATATCCCTATGTTTCCTTTTCGTTACCTTATGGGTTTAAAGTGCCCTATTTATTTTGATGCTATACCAATGTCATCCTCCAAACTATTTACAACCTTATCAAGATACTTTTATGTATATATTATCTATACAGGTGACTTATTACTAATCAACTTACATATCGGTGTGTGTGGTTATATCTGGATGGGATAATATCTGCAACTCAATGTATAGAGATAACCTGACGACCGGGCGTTTCTATTTGTCTGGCTCCTGATAAACTAAAAATTGAAAAGTGTTAATCAAAGACTGCCTGAAATGAATGTACAATAGCGATCATAGCCTATAGATAAAGGCGAGTTGATAATGACCTGTAATACACTAGCTAATCTGCTCACAATGATCAATGCTAGATATTTGCATCCGCTTTAAAGACTTTATTGAATGTGTAGTCCTGAAAGATATTGACATCACATTCTAAATTTATGAATGAAAGCAAATACAAGATTTACATTCTCTTATGCATGTGAACCTCCTCTCTCTAAAAGAAGACATATACAGTGAATTCTAAAAATTGAATCTATAGAGCACATATTAGTTCTTATACGTGCTAATAATCTATTTTGTTTTCCCTGTTATTACTTACTTTTGAAGTGATTTATCTTCAGGTTGATAATTTGCTGACTGATATCCAATAACTGTAGATGGCCAATTAATCCCATGGCTCTATATTTCATAATCTGGAAAGATGGGCAAGTAAAATGTATCCAGGGATGATGAAACTCGATTTAGATATAGGTAGTTCTATTTGCCAATACTAATAAATCGCGTGATTGAGTACAGACCTTCAGTGGACTAGCTGATCGATTCTTGGAGTATTCTGGTTAATCTGCTCGTCAGGACGTTTAATCTGATGGCTGAGAGGTTTATGTGTCCTCTTCTAAAATGACAAGATATACCTTGATATTAATACTTGTTAGGACTATAATCATATCATAATGTTCTTCAGTATTCTCCAAATGCTCAAAATGGCAATATATTGTATCTGTCTCTCCATAGCCGGAGATAAATTGGTTGAATACATCATTTTCACCCAATGCTTAATTTTCACCTAATGCTCAATATGGGACTATGTTATAACTGGCTCTCGATGGTTAGACATGATTTAACAATATACCCTTACTGCTGAGTTACATTTACGATCCTAAATTTCGTTTAGATGTTACATCCACTCACGATATAATATCTGTCTGTATCCACCGTGTTACTCACATCATGTGACATACTCCTAATTACAGTTATCTCATGGTAGTCACCCCAAGTTTAGTTAATACCATAGATATTACACCTCTAACATGGGGCACTTACATTGTATAAAAAGGCTGCGGTTTCTCCAATGATTCTTGATCGCCGACAAACAGCAATTGTTAGCGTTCGCCGCCATTAATTAGCCCCCATTGGCTACTAGTCTCCTCCTCTCTGTTTCCTGCCCTGCCGTTCCTGATGTTACAACAGAAAACGGACTAAATGGCTTAAGAGTGGCCATGATGGGATAGGCAGAATTTGGTGTTAGTAACTAATTTACCTATGTTTTTATATGTAGCGCCAATACGATATTAGTGAACTCTTTTTCGTGCTACTTCTGATACACATCTACAGTCTTTAACAACTACTGTAATTATCAGGCTGTTATCAAATACTTGGCACACTTTGACTTCGTATTAATATCAAAAATGGGTAATATGTACAAATTAAATAAGGCAGATCAGAGGATACGTTAGGTATCAGCATGCGCCTGATTTACGTATATACAATACATCTACTCAAGCAAGCCATCTTGACATGACAAACTTACCTATGTACCACAAGCAGCATTAGCTAAATTAGGGACAGAATATGTCTTTTCTGCACCATAAATAAATATATATAACACCATGAAATAGTGGTAGAATATATGGAAAGTGTTATTATCGGACTAACATAAATATTTAATTGTGATCGCTGCCCTTTCGAAAGCGGTGTTGAACTAATTGCCATTATTGTCGTCATATATATAGGACGCCTATAACTAAGCGTCTTTAGAAGTGCCACGAAAAAAAGTTCACTAATATCTTATTGGCGCTACATATAAAAACATAGGTAAATTAGTTACTAACACCTAATTCTACCTATACCATCATGGCCACCCTAGCCATTTAGTCCGTTTTCTGTTGTCACATCAGGAACGGCAGGGCAGGAAACAGAGAGGAGGAGACTAGCAGCCAATGGGGTCTATTTAATGGCGGCGAACGCTAACAATTGCTGTTTGTCGGCGATCAAGAATCATTGGAGAAACCGCAGCCTTTTTATACAAAGTAAGTGCCCCATGTTAGAGGTGTAATATCTATGGTATTAACTAAACTTGGGGTGACTACCATGAGATAACGGTAATTAGGAGTATGTCATGTGATGTGAGTAACACGCTGGATACAGACAGATATTATATCGTGAGTGGATGTAACATCTAAACGAAATTAAGGAACCTAAATGTAACTCAGCAGGAAGGGTATATTGTTAAATCATGTCTAACCATCGAGAGCCAGTTATAACATAGTCCTATATTGAGCATTGGGTGAAAATTGAGCATTGGGTGAAAATTATGTATTCAACAAATTTATGTCCGGCTATGGAGAGACAGATACAATATATTGCCATATTGAGCATTTGGAGAATACTGAAGAACATTATGATATGATTATAGTCCTAACAAGTATTAATATCAAGGTACATCTTGTCATTCTAGAAGAGGAGACATAAACCTCTCAGCCATCAGATTAAACGTCCTGACGAGCAGAATAACCAGAATACTCCAAGAATCGATCAGCTAGTCCACTGAAGGTCTGTACTCAATCACGCGATTTATTAGTATTGGCAAATAGAACTACCTATATCTAAATCTAGTTTCATCATCCCTGGCTAAATTTTACTTGCCCATCTTTCCAGATTATGAAATATAGAGCCATGGGATTAATTGGCCATCTACAGTTATAGGATATCAGTCAGCAAATTATCAACCTGAAGATAAATAACTTCAAAAGTAAGTAATAACAGGGACAACAAAACAGATTATTAGCACGTATAAGAACTAATATGTGCTCTATAGATTTAATTTTTAGAATTCACTGTATATGTCTTCTTTTAGAGAGAGGAGGTTCACATGCATAAGAGAATGTAAATCTTGTATTCGCTTTCATTCATAAATTTAGAATGTGATGTCAATATCTTTCAGGACTCCACATTCAATAAAGTCTTTAAAGCGGATGCAAATATCTAGCATCGATCATTGTGAGCAGATTAGCTAGTGTATTACAGGTCAATATCAACTCGCCTTTATCTATAGGCTATGATCGCTATTGTAACATCATTACCAGTGATGACAGCTTCGAATTGATGTTCTATGTTAAAATGTTGATGCAATAGTTGCTGCAATCAATACATAGAATCTGTATTATATGTATCGGCATTATATAGGATGGACTTTGAAAGAAATATAGTGGTGGTTTTCATATATATGTGACTATAATGAATATAAATGTACATTTCAAATTGGAGAAAATTAATTTTGTAAATATATAATATATGATGCGCTTTTTATTAAAATATTTATATAAAATATCCTTTATCTTGACACACAAAAAAACGACAAAGAAGATAATAAAAAAATAATTTTCTATATTATTGTTTTCAATGTGTATAATTTTAGATCTAGAGTTTTTCATGAACAATTCGTTTTGATATCAATAATGAATTTGATGTAAATCAAATCCCCTTTCCCCCGTGTTCCCAAGAGTAGTATTCCCTGAGAGGGTTATCCATTGTTCAGGGGCCCCGTGCTTTCCCAAAATAAATTAGCTCGCAGCCTGACTGTGAGGGATTCACTTTGTATGTTGTTATCCCAATTAGTGATCCATGAGACACTCAGATTAACACCTAGTAGAACTATAGACAGAGACAGTGGTGAACTTATAACTGTATATGGTGAATGTATTGGTTACACTGTATGTTGAAGCACTAGGTGGTGGTAAATAGGTGTTATCCTGATTCTTTCTACTTAATCCCTTTAGTCACCTATAAATCTTCTGAATTCTTTGAAAATATTTCTACAAAACTAACGAATATGGTGAGCTTACCCACGTTTGGAATTTCAGACCAACAATTTGCAGATATGGTGGGTAGTAGTGTAACATTTGGCAACCAAGCCATGAACACCACAGACAAAAATGAAGATATTACAGCACTGCTGGTGTTAAAAAAGAAGATGAAACGAATAGAACTTCATGGGTTCTATATGTTACAATATCTAAAAGCAGGAGTAATCCCTCAGGGGTTACGTGTTAGAAACATCACTGGCCTGTTTGTACAAATTAAAAAATTCCTAGAACGGTGGGCAATGATCTCGAACCGCTGCTCAAGAGACTACATGATGCTCATTGTAGAGACATCAAAAGAAATGCTTATAAAATTGGCAGCTGAAATTCTAGATTTAGAAAATAAAATCAACTCTTCTGGAATAGTTGAAGATGTTAAAAAAAAGCTGGAGGATATTGAAAAAGATCTCAACTCCTATAGTGATTATTTAACTAAAAGAAAAGTGGAAAACCAAAAAAGGATGTCAAATTGTTTAGCAAGGAAAACACCTACCCCTATCTGGCAGACCAATACTATAATCAAGCGGAGGGGGGCCAAGCAGGACATCAATAAAATTACGGTAGGAAGGTGACTACCTTTTCTGACTCTTCAGATTCGGATAATGAGTCAAACTATAATGATATTGGTAATCAGGGATTTAGATCTAATGGCAGACAGCGGTATGCCCAGCCTTTTTTAGGGAGACGCCCGATCAGACGAGGAAACTGGAGACCACAATATCAGCCCAGATTTCAAGCCGATCAACATCAGGACTTCAATCAATTTCAGACGAACTCACCCATGAATTACAACCAATTCTAGGCAAATCCACCTACTGGTTACAACCAATACTTGTAAACCAGAAACAAACGATATTGGAGGGAATTGACACGATACCTATCTTTAATCTCAGTAGTTCACAATTATCTAACAAGACCATTTCAGTACTATCTAGGGGGCTAACTTTTGCCCTGCATTCAGGACTGAATAGGTTTGAACTATTTAGAGATTTACAGACATTTCTCAGAAAGATCCGACTTCGGGTCTTCTTTTCAAATCAGGAATATGTAACTGACACTTCGAATCTATCTGGCTTAGCACCGAAATCGATTTTTACACCAACAATGGAGCAGTTGCCGCCACAAATAGCTGTTTTTGAACAGGTGAGAAATTTGTGAACATGACTAAACATGTTCAACAGACGCCGTTCAATTTGAGCAAAAATGAATACAGAGCTCTTGAGGACTTAAAAAATAGTCCAGACAACACGGTCAAGGCTTGTGACAAAGGGGGGGGGGAATCGTGGTATATGATACACATCATATGTGACAAAAATGAAGGTTATGTTAAGTGACACACAGCTCTATGCCCCAATTACAAAAGACCCCACAGCCAGCATAGTGAATCAAATCAGAAAACTTACCAATCGAGCACTGAGGAATGGGGAAATCTGCGAGAAAGAATGGGAATTCTTAAATGTTAACAAACCTAGAATGGCCAGTATCTATGGTATTCCGAAGGTACAGAAAAGTGTGCCCCTTCCTGCACAAAAATATTCATACTTACAATGCAGGCACCCTTGCACCATGATGTAAGGGTGCCTGGTTTGATGCATGGCAGATATTTGTGCCCCAGCGCTGTGGAAGAGGGCATATGAAATATGCCCTATCTCATAGAAACGGGCATTCATGCCCTTTTCTTTTGATTTAGGCCAGCAGAGCAGTAAGGCTTGTGTTGCTGCCTTACGCCAAAAACGTGTGAATGAGTCCCTGAATGTCAACCTTTTAACTCATGTGAACAACTGACACGGATCAACATAAATCTTTTCATTTCCAGAGGATGAAATACCAACTCCTGACCAGCTGCTAGTCCTGGAAGGGCATTCAGCAGCACAAACCGAAAGAGGAAATTGCCTCCATATATTGTTTTTGTACAGGAAGGTGCCCCTTCCTGCACAAAAATATTCATACTTACAATGCAGGCACCCTTGCACCATGATGTAAGGGTGCCTGGTTTGATGCATGGCAGATATTTGTGCCCCAGCGCTGTGGAAGAGGACAGAAATATGCCCTATCTCATAGAAACGGGCATTCATGCCCTTTTCTTTTGATTTAGGCCAGCAGAGCAAGAAGGCTTGTGTTGCTGCCCTACGCCAAAAACGTGTGAATGAGTCCCTGAATGTCAACCTTTTAACTCATGTGAACAACTGACACGGATCAACATAAATCTTTTCATTTCCAGAGGATGAAACACCAACTCCTTTCCAGCTGCTAGTCCTGGAAGGGGATCTTGCTGGGGATGACAGACTGCCAACTCTCGACCAAAACACCCTCCAGCATATCCTGGACTACGTTCAAACACCATCTCCATTCAAAGCAAAAGTGCGACTACAGTGACCAATCAGGTTAGATGACCCCTTCACTGACTCCATTGCTAACTTAAAATGCACATCTGCTCAGGTGCTCCACCTATTAGAACATGCATACAAACACTGGCAAGAACCCCTACAGCATGTGCTTAACCCAACCTAAGCAGAGGTCACAACTGGGCGGCTGTAAAAAAGTAAGCTGTTGTCAAATTTTAAAACAAATTTTATTTTACACTACCAATCTTAAAATCTAAAAACTAAAACCTACACTAATTATACCTATCTTAAAGGCTAATCCAGGCTCTCCGACAACGTCTCAGCCTAGAATTTCTAATATTTTCAGTCCTCTTCATAAGGATGCTGCGATTAATGCCCCAAGGAGCGAGAAATTACAGATCAAACAGCCGTGCAATACAGGTGGAGCTGGTGGAGCCGGTGTAGCTAGCCCTGGTATGCCCCTAGAGAACTTCGAAAGAGAGGGAAACGTCATCCAAGTTGCAAATATCGCTGAGCAGCTCGCAACTCCAAGCGGGACCATTGAAGGACCTAGGGCACCTATTAAAATAAAAACAATAATGGCTAACCAAAAGGAGCAATCTGATCTAAGCAAGATGCTACTACAAGGGCAAAGTATACATACAGAAAATAAAACTTACTCTGACGAAGATTCAGATTCAGATTCAGATATGTATCAAACAGGGATGTCTATTTCTAGCGAATCAAGTGAACAAAGTGACTCAAGCAAAGCCAGTATAGGACCACAAGCGGAGACTTTATCTTCGGAGATTTCAGGATCCCATGACTCGAAGAAAATATGTGAAACAAATCCAAGGAAAAACTAGGGAAAAAAAATAGATAGAAGAAGGAGGTCAAGCAACTATAGTAAACGACTGTGAGTCAGGATTGATGAGTGAACCTTCACTAAGCGATGTTTTGAGCTCAATAAAGAGCTTTCATAAGGACGTCAAAAAAGATAGCCAAAGGAATCGGGTAGCCATTGACAAACTGCAATGTACAGTAAAAAAAGTGGAAAATATTTGCACGGAGATCTCGGAGAGAATGGCCACTGTAGAAACTCGTACTGACAACCTGGAAACAGATGTCATTAAATTGCAAAAGACAGTAAAAAAAAGAGCATGAGGGAATAATCAAAGATCTTATGGCAAAAGTTGAGGATCACGAGAATAGATCCAGACGGAACAATCTAAGATTCCTTGGTATCCCAGAAAATTTTGAAGGAAATGATGCCAGAGGGTCTATGATTACACTAATTAAATCCGCATTCCCGGAATTGGAGGCCTGGGACCTGGATAGAGAGGTTCAGCGTGTTCACCGCCTCCCTTTGACTCAACCGAAACATGCTCACAAAACACGCCAATATCCTAGGGCTATGCTGATCTACTTTGGAAACTTTCTTCTCAGGGAAGCAATCTACGACCTTGCAAGACCCACAAGCCAAAGGGAATATAAAGGGTTCAAATTCTTTGCTAGGCCTGATTTTGCGCATGCTACCATAGAGCGTAGGTGGAAAATGCGCCAACTATTTGCACCATTTGAAAAAATTGGTGCAAAGGTTTTCTTACAGAATCCGGCACGGCTGAAAATCATATTTAAAGGCTCAACCAGAAGCTTTACGAGTGAAATACAAGCCGAAGAATACTTAAGGGAAATTTCAGAGATGGAGACCCGAAATGCGGGGAAATAATAACATTTAAAGGAGCAGCACATGAAAAATGAACACTCTGGGAATCTATGGGGAAGTACTAGAATGGATAAATAGGACGGGTATAATGGGAGGTTAAGCTTAAATGAATATGATGAATGAAAAACTGCACTGGTATAGAGGTTGTGGTCAATTATATTTTCTTTTTTTAGAATAAATCTGTCCGGGCAACTGTGTGCGCTCTGGCGATCAGACCATACGGGCGCCCACACCTAGGACCCGGGACCTAGGATGCCTCATGGGATGGTAAGGGAAGGGGAGGGTGGGGGGAACTCAGAGGGGGACGGGGGAAAGGGGGTGGGTGTTTAGGACCAAGGAATGTCAATCACATGAAGGGTAAAAAATACTGCACTATTGTAGCCACAGACAATCGCCTAATAATTATGAAACAGAGATTTGGATATGATATGAGAATGATGGCAATAATTCTAATTTATGTATGGCTAAGGTAAAAATTGTTTCTTTAAATATATGCGGACTCAACGATATCAAAAAAAGACAGAAGGTGGCAATCGGATTACAACTAATGGAGGCTAATATCGCCTGCATACAAGAAACTCATATCGAAGGCTCTCAGCACTACTTACTAAAGTCATTAGGATATAATCTCATTACTGCTACTACACAGGGAGTCCGATCAAAGGGGGTGGCAATCCTAGCAAAAGGTGGGGGGCTCCAATTTGATAGAGTACTGTCCGATAAACTTGGGAGATGGGCAATTGCCGAATGCAAGTATAATAAAGGTCAAAATAAAATAACAATCTGCACTATATATGGGAGTGTCTTTGATGAACCAGAGATACTAATAAAGGTCTCCAACGAGCTCGCTCATTGGCCGCTACCCATTATAGTATGTGGGGATCTTAACCTACATCTCCCCGGGGACTGGACAACCGGACCGGATTTTAAATACAATGGTAGAAAACCAAGAGTTTTTCGGGCACTAAAAGATTTATGTGTGGTACATAGCTTAATAGATGCGTGGCAATATAATCACTGGGGAGATCCCGGTTTCACATTCTATTCATATCCACATTCGCGACATGCAAGACTCGACTACATGCTTATATCTAATTCGCTTAAAAGTGTATGCATGATAGATAATCTACCACGCCTATTATCAGACCATAACCCCCTAATTTTAAAGCTATCATGCACTCCGAATAACTATCCAATTAAGAGCTGGACATTTGAAAGGGATCTGCTAATGAATGAAAAGTATTGTAAACATATGAAGGCGTGGATCCCCGGCTTCATTGCAGACAATCTTGAAAGTACATCTATAGAAATAGTATGGGACGCACTTAAAGCGGGTATAAGAGGAGAGACATTACAATTCTCTCTACGAGTTAACAAGGAAGGGAAATCCCATCTGGCTGCCTTACATTATAATCTAGGTAAAGCCGAAGAAAACCTGATTGCTGCTGCTCAACAAGGTCATGGGCTAGAAAGTGCATTAGCGCAGGTAGCCATTGCAAAAAAGTTTATTACAGAATTAATAGTTGAAAAAGCTATCATTAAGGCAGCAGTAAACAAGGAAAAGATATATGAGTTGAGTGAAATGGTTGGGCATCAGTTAGCGGTACGTATCAGAGAAGAGACATCAGCAAGCACCATCAGAGAAATTCATGACCCAAGACTAGGCTTAAAATCAGAACCAGATGAGGTAAGGGCTGCATTTCAGAGATTTTATCAAGAGCTATATACCGAACCTATAAATGGATTGGGGGATCCCGATCAGTATTTAGATGGAAATCGAGGACCTAGATTTGAGAAGAATGACCAGGAAATGCTGGATGGATTACCGAATTGGGATGAGATCCTGCTATCCTTAAACGCATTAAAAAGCGGAAAAGCAGCGGGACTGGATGGGATACCATCTGAGTTCTATTTGAAATTTGCAGATCAACTGCAAACAATATTGACGACTTTGTTTGCACACATATTTCTAGGAGGTACTCCTCCTCCCTCCTGGTCAGAGGCCAAAATTGTGGTTTTCTTGAAAAAAAATAAAAATCCACTCGAATTAGGCTCTTATCGTCCAATCACTCTAATTAATGGGGACTCAAAAATCTATTCGAAACTCTTGGCGGCCAGATTGGCACCGATAATAGATAAAATAGTATCCAAACACCAACATGGATTCATACCAGGAAGGTCAACAACGGACCATGTTCAAAGGGTGATTTCGTTGTTCGACTATGCGGAATCTTCAGGAGACCCTATGGCGCTTATACTTCTCGACGCAGAGAAAGCCTTCGATAGGGTCTCCTGGAGATTTTTATGGACGGCAATGTTCTATAGTGGAATCAACGATAAATTTATTACGGCTGCTCGAGGACTTTATAATAAACCGAGTGCTAGAGTATTAGTTAATGGGCTCCTATCTGAAAACTTTGCAATCACAAGAGGAACCAGGCAGGGATGTCCCTGCTCACCGCTCTTATTTGCAATATATATCGATCCATTTATTCGATGGTTGGATAACTGTGTATATATATCACCAATTACAATACGTAGGCATAATACTAAAACATTGGCATATGCCGATGATATCGCGCTTGTCACCAGCGACCCCAGTATAGCTATGCCGGTGATAGAAGAAGAGGCATACTTATTTGGATTGGTGTCTGGATACAAACTGAATTCTAATAAAACTCAAATCGTGTTAAACAACAAGATTGTGATGGGTGATCCAAGAGTGACTGAGGAGGCCGTATACCTAGGGGTAACAATAAGTGCAAAAATCCCAAACATTGTCGATATTAACTTAAAACCTCTGATTTCCCGAACAAAGAAGCAAATGATCCGATTGGATAATCTACATCTAACTATAGGGGGCCGTTGTAACTTGATTAAGATGCTTTTTTGCCTCGATTTTTATATTTCTTTAGGACCATCTGCCTCGAATTCCCCCCCAAAATCTTTGCGACTATCGACTCCATGCTTTCAAGCTTTATTTGGGGATATAAGAAACCACGTCGAGCTCTTAAAAAATTGACACTACCGAAGGAAAAGGGAGGTCTATCCCTACCGAACTTCAAATTGTATTACTGGGCCACTGTTATAAAATACTGTGCCTACTTGATCTCGAATGGTAGCAATCGTCAAGAGATCCCGTCTCCTCAAGAACTTCTATTAGGAGAAGATTGTGCCGGCTGCTTTTGTCGACATACAAATGATAATTATTTTAAGAAAGTCAAATTTAAGACTATTAGAGGGGCATATAAAGCATGGAGTAGCATTCGCAAGGTGTTGGGGCTCGGGCGATTTTCATTTTACACACCAATGAATAGTAATAATGATATACCACTAATATTTCATGATACCTGTCTAAACAGATGGGTATCGGCGGGGATGGTGCAATTGGGCTGCTTTTATAAACAAGGCTGCCTCAAGATGTTTGAGGATCTACATGAGGAATATAATATCAGCCATAGGGATTTTTTTAAGTTCTTGCAAGTTAGAGATTTTCTAACAAAGAAAACTGGTGGTCGGGAGAAATTCCTGAATAATCAATTGATTGATAATTTATGCAGAAAAAAAGAAACTCCCAGGATCGGGGCAATCTATGAATTTTTTTATGTAATGGCCCTAGATGATATGGAGAAACAATGCGCAATGTTGCAGGAACAACTAGAAGTACAGTCAAATATCCCCCGCATGGCATACGACTTAGCTTTGAATTCATTGATGTCAATAAAGCTACAGGCACAATTTTATAAAACCTTCTTCTGCCTTTATTATACCCCTAAGAAGATTAGTAAATGGGGAACAGGGAAGGGAACAACATGTCCTCGTTGTGCACTATATGGGGCCGATATTATCCATATATTTGCTACATGTAACACTCTTACTAAGCTGATTAATGATATCTCGGAATTCTTATCAGAGGTCTGTGAAACAAGAATAGAAATCTCAACGGAAGAAATAATGCTTGGTGTAGCAAATCGGGAATTGCAGACAAACACTCAGGGGCTAATATTTGTGGCCATGGCAATACTTCGACTTACAATTGCATCAGCTTGGTTAGATCCAGAGCCACCGGCATTTCAACAATGGAGGGCTAGGTTATTAGCCACCTGTAGTTTGGAGGTTGCAATTTATAAAAACAAAGGCGTTAAAAAAAGATTAACGGGCATGCGGATCTGGTCACCAATGCTACTGTGGATCCAGAGACATACTTGATTGCATTTAGCGTATATAGTATTATTTTACATATATATTTCTTTGTACTCCTATAGCACAGTGAAAATTAACTGATGTTGTATGTATATAATAAGCATATAGTAGTATACACATGTGTACTTCTTTTTATCTTTATAGCACATTTTGGATTACAGTATTATTTACATATATATTACTTTGTACCCCTATAACGTAGTTAAGACCAACTGATGGTGTATGTATATAATAAGTATTTGGTATTAAGTACATGTATACCTCTTTGGATTCATATAGCACAGTCCGGATTAATTTCTATTGTATGTTTGTATTTAGTGGCTTACTAATTTATCTATGTATCTATATTTTTCTTTCTTACTTTTTTTTTTTGTTTGACATGCTCTTGGTCAGGGAAAGGGGGGTTGGGGGGGGAATGCATTAATTATGTAAAAATTGCCAATAAAAATATTTTTTTTAAAAATTTATACCTATCTAAACTATGCCTAGACTAACCTGTTCTAACTTACCTACACTATCATACCTTAAACCTAACCTACCTAATCTTAACTTAGCCTACTCTACACATATAACACAACAGACAGGTTAAACATCAACCCCCAACACCCTTATGGCTCATTTGCATATGAGACTAACATAAACTAC
The DNA here is from genome assembly GCF_964261635.1 of Lissotriton helveticus. Taxonomy (NCBI): domain Eukaryota; kingdom Metazoa; phylum Chordata; class Amphibia; order Caudata; family Salamandridae; genus Lissotriton; species Lissotriton helveticus. The sequence continues at coordinate 1,064,804,100 of NC_136065.1, read as the reverse complement.
TGCTGTACACAAACTACCTAAACATTAAAATTGAAACAAATATATATGTTGTTGTGTTATTTTTTTATGCATACTAAACATTAACTTCTCACCCACTTAACAACCTACACACCCATTTCCCCACCTAAAAACAGTTAAATAGTAAAAATGAAAAAAACACTAAAACTACCCTAACCTGCCACTATGCTCACACCTATCGTAATCTACGCTAAAAGTCTATACTATAAAAACTTTGAAGAAGACCATGGTAGGGGGCAGAAAGTTGGAGGCAGGGCCTACATCTCATACTCAATCCGGTCCATAGTCTTCTGTAAAGTCTCCACCATTTTCATTAGGGTTGCCACCTGCAATTACAGGCCTGCCAAATTTAAAGCATTATCTTGCTGGCCTTTCATCATCTGCCTCTCTATTTCTGTTGGCTGCTGTGAGGTAGTGGCAAACCGCTGTGGTGCTACTGCTGATAGGGATGTGGATGGTCCTGCAGCTGGTTCTGGAACCCCGCCATGGGAATACTCCACGTATTTATTTATTTATGCGATTTTATATAGCGCAAACTTTACCCGAAGGTGTCATAGCGCTTGACATAGGACCCAGTTTCAAACATAAGGACTGACGGTACAAAAAGAATTTGCAAATTGTTGACTTACATAAGAACCAGTTGAAAACTTACGGATTGAGGATTACATGCGTTATAGAAAGACTTAGGATTACATGCGTTATAAAAAGTTACAAACAGAAAAAATTGCAAATGTACAAGAGATAAAGTCACACAAGGAGGAGATACAAATGGATAAAATCTAGGCCTATACTAGTGATATCTCTATCTACTTAGGGAGGGGATACACATGGATATACTCTAAGAGTCACATAGGAATGGTAGAAAGCACAGCGGACTCCTGCATAAACTAGTGATTAGAGTTATCTCTATATACATAGGGAAGGGGTAAGACTGGATATACTCTAAAAGTCACATAGGAAGGGTAGAGAGCAACGCGGACTACTACAAATTCTAGTGATTAGAGCTATCTCTATATACATAGGGAAGGGATACACATGGATATATTCTAACAGACACATAGGCGACTAGTCGTTAGAGTTATCTCTATATACATAGGGAGGGGATACACATGGATATACTCTAAAAGTCACATAGGAGACTAGTCATTAGAGTTATCTCTATATACATAGGGAGGAATATGACTGGATATACTCTAAGGGTCACATAGGAATGGTAGAGAGTACAAAGGTCTACTGCATATACTAGTGATTGGAGTTATCCCTATATACATAGGGAGGGGAAATGAATGGATATACTCTAAGAGTCTACTGCATTTACCAGTGATTAGAGTTATTTCAATGAATCACAGAGCAGAGTTCCAAAAGTGTGGATGCAGTCACAGCACAAAGGGAGGGTGGGAGGGATGCAAGGGTAAGGAGAGAAGGGAAAGCAGAAAAGGGAGAAAACATTTGAGGATCATCCACGGGGATAAGGGGTTAAAGGGCGACGGAATGGAAGGAGGGCTAGAGTCCAGAGAAAACTGTCCGAAAACAGCAGCAAAGTGTCGGCCAGGACAGAACAAGAAGTCAAGAAGTCCAGTAGAGAAGGTGGGAGTCCAGGTGGAAGATGAAGCTGGAGGCCAGCTGCAGGCGCGTCGCCATCTTGGAGAGCTTGCGGTCAGCCGGCTCGGTGGGGGTGAGCTTGCGCCAGGTGGTGAAGGCCATGTTGACGCTGTTGGTGCGATATGTTAGCGGGAGGCTCCGCTAGGAATCAGCGAGCAGCCAGCGACCCTACCTCCCGGGTTGTTGTCGTCAGGTGGGCATCTCACAATAAGGCACTGCAAATGTCCGGTAGATCGTAGATGCAGAGGTAGATGCAGGCGATGGTCACCGCCAAGGATCCTTGAGGAGGGCTCACCCCCTCAGGTATGAGACACAGAGAGAGCTTGCGGGGTCACCTATGGGAGAGGCAGTAAGCGCTGGGGCCAGATGGTCAAGTAGAGGCGCCGACCGATAGTTGCATGTCACACCCGGCCGCCATTTTAAGGTCAGGCAGGCGTGGGAAGGCAGATTGTGACGGGGGCTGCCCCCGGTGTCTTGCCGCTACAGAGGCCCCCCGAGACTATCCTCAACTAGAGGCAGCCCCTGCGTCCCTCAAATTTCGCCCGTCAAGCGTACCTCCCACTGAGGGTTGAAGTCATCGGCGCTTTCATCAGGGCTCCGGCTGCCATTTTGCCCGCGGCCGTCCTCTCCTCGTGTCTCCTCGCAGATCCAGCCGCTTCAGCGGCACCAGGGGCGATCGGAGCAGCCCCGCAGGTGCCCTGCATCTTCCGCTTCCGAGGTGTGCCGAAAACAGCCCCAGGCCACTGGGGAACCGCCAAACCAAGCTCCCGAGCAGCGCTGGAGCCGGGCGCCGAGACGGATCACGACCGCCCGGCTCCGGCTCCGCCCCTCATTCTTGACGGCTGGTGCTTGCCTTGTTAGTAGCTGTTGTGTAGTTCCTATATATCCTATACAGGATCTGCACGTTTGGATCACATAAAATGTGGGTTTGGTGGCAGACTGGCTCCAAGCACCCCCTCCGGATATATTGGCCTGTTTGCATTAGCTAGCTCACAGTGCCACTAGAATCTCCTCTTATCGAGGAGAGAATAGTATCTGGCAACCTCAGAACATGACAACCCTGATCCCTCAGAATTGTGGAAATAATAAACTACTTTTCGCCCAGTCACTCGTGCTCACTTAGTTTGTCTCAGAGATACACAGAATAAACAGTCTGGGCGTTTCAATAAGGATTTATTGAACAGTTGTTATTCTAGTGTAAAATAGATGTGCTGTAACAACCATTAGACAGTAGTAGAGATATATGATTAGCAGTACTACGAAAGTAAAGGGATGGTACAGTTCTACCATTTTGCAATATTCATAAATACATACAAGTATATAAAACACATGATAAAAGTATGTACTCCTACGATGTCTCCCTAACTAGATGTACCTAAATATACCTAGCATCTATATAGGTGTTATGCCAAGAATCCCGCTAGGATCTAGTCAACCCCATTATCTGAGAAAGGAGAGAATATGGGACCCAGTCCTGGTCTCGCATTGGACAGCCAGCGGGGGATGTTAGACCACTGCGAGCTGTAGTGTCTGCATGCAGGAACCTCAGCGTCTCTGGTCAGTGTATCAGCCGGGAAGTCACGGTCTCCTCTGCCTGTCTAAGCAAGAAATTATGTATATATACCCAAAGGTCACCTCAGGTGTCCTACCTTGCTGTGTTACTTTGTCGGCCTAAAGGATAACGTCGGGCTTGAACTTTATACATAGATATTATAAAGGAGATGTTTGTCCTGCTGTGCTTCCAAGAAGCCTCATTCATAATGTATGAGTTTTGTACTAGGGAAATCCCGCTTTCTGAATGCAGGTAAAAGGTCAGTCCATATGAACAGTTATGTATGTAATGTAGAAAAGTATATAGGTGAAAGGTTGCAGTGATACCTGCACCTCTATAGGGTACCTATATGGAATATAACACCCACTCCTCTTCTGTCTGGACGACATATGTGACCCATAAGTGTACTACCATTCTAACTAGACATTGGTATGCACAAGGTGTTAAAAACATTTCTTTTGCTAAAATTTTTTTTAAACGTCTACAAATTTCTAAAAGACTTAAAAATGTAAAGAGAAAAAATTCTTGCAGGCCCTAGCTCCAAAAAGTGTCCATTGTTATAGTTTGAATCACTATAAGCATTAGAAAGTCATTTATGCCCAATAACGAAAGGAATGTCATTGTCAATTTTGACAATGTTCCAAATCGAGTTTGTTTAAAAAAAGGCGAATTTCTTCCAGCACACGACAAGCCAAATGTGAGTCAAATGTTTATGTGTCCTGGCTGGCAGACGCAACATTTTGTTGCTTGCCCCTGTAACAGCTCGCAGAGTACGTCAATTGAGCACAGATGATGTTCCACGCTGTCTGCAGCCGGTGCTGGGCAGCCTGTGCACCGTCCAAAGCCTGGGAATCAGTGGAGGAGCTGGTGTCCATACCAACAGGTGCAGTTACAACCTGCAGTAGCTCAAGGAATACCACCATCAACATTTGAATACGCTGAGGACTTTGCAGAACATGGGCCGTTATTGAGTCCAGTAGAGCATTCATGCCCGGTTGCGCACATAATGGGAGTGTCAAACAAAGGTCTAACATGCATTCTTCTCTGCAAAACAGGGATCGGAGTACAATTAAGATGCAGTCTATCCAGACTGGTCGAAATGACAGGAACCAAGATGCACTTAGTTCTCTTAGACGTGGCGTGCCTAGATGTTGTACCATTCGGTCACGTTATTTCCGCTCCATGAGCGCTTTTCCCATCTCCTTGGTGACTGGGACATCCATTGCGTAGCAGATAGAAGACAATCAGGATACCTGCTGTTAGAAACAGGATTAGTGAAAGTCCTCCAAAGATGCTTCCGAATACGGAGTGCATGAAGTTTGGTATAACTCCGAGTACCATCTGAAAGGTGCTTAGGAGTCCAGAACCTATGGTCTTAAATAGGTGGACAATGCCAGTCGTATCAGACATGTTAAAGATACGATTTACCATTTCTACAAAATGGAAAGGGCAGTTTGTTTAGATAAACGCCAGTATCTTGGCTGAAGACTTTGCGATCTGGAGATCAAAAGTCTCTAGATCGGGGGTTAAGGGCACAGGCTTCTGTAAAAACACGACTTTCATTCTTCTTAGAGTATCAAACCATATTAAAGAAACATTCAGTGAAGGCCATAATGGCATCTCCCTAACTGTATATGTCGTGGAAACAATACTTGCATACAACAAGTAACCCTGGAGCTCAAGGTTACCACAGCAGCCTTGATCGTTCACCATCAAGTAACTCCCATTTGAAAGTAGCCCGAATGCTGGAGTAATCACTGCAGCTGGGGCATCCCTCAGATGACAGGACAAGTTTGCTACAGAACCATTACAAGCCCCGTGCAGCTTAATATCCTGATATATGAGTGATCCACTTAAAGCGTTCTCACAGCTTGTACCGCTTAGAAACACTTCTTGATCCCCACTCCGGCATCGAAATCTGTATGGCAATTCCCAAGATTCCTTAATGTATTCCTTACCCATTTTTTCATATCTGCCTCACTGCTTTTGTTCAAGGCAATATTGAAACTGAAAAGTAGTGACCGGTAGAGTTATATGGCCATGGATTAGCCATTCTGTGGATGGTGATTCTGCCACTGTAAATGGTAATCTAGCCCATTTTTCAATAAGAAGCATTGTATAGTTTGCTCCCCTTTGAGCCATTTCTATCTGTTTATCTGTTAGATTGTATTCAGAAAACAGAGACATACTGTTGATAAAATGCCAAGGCACATAGCCTCCACGCAAAGATTGCAGCGTCCAGCTCAACAACATAATAGAATGTAACTGAGATTGCCCGTGTTGTAATATGGCCAAATCCTGTTCTAGTATGTCTATCACAGAAGATGCAATGTTGCCTAAGGAATATATCCTGAATGTCAATGTTGTTAACCCTTTGTCCACCACTGCTAGAGATGTTTCTAGAGTTATACGGTCTAATTCCCGTAATCTCTCTGCTGCCTCTTATTGGGATATTTTCCAAATTTCATTGTAGGCAGCATAGAGGGCAGCAGATATGAAACGTTTCTGGCATGGCTTCCTGGGACCTAGTAAAAAATCCCTAAGATTCATGTCCTGTGTGAGTAAGGAGAAGTGTTGTTTCACCTGTGTGAGTGCTGAGGTTTTTAGCCAATCTAGGCACAACTTCCCAACGCTGTATGATGTCACTACCCCGGATGTTCTCTCTGTACATAACATCTATGGAGTCTTTCCATAAGTCCTAACCTTGTTCAGACAACTGGGCAATAAAGGATGCAGAGTAAATCTGTTTGGTGTTTGTTAACATATTTTTCTGTGCTGATGTTGGTGCAACCTTATAATAATATGAGGCTGGGTCAGATATATTGTACCCTGAAAAATATGGAAACTTTTGTGCAAATGTTTTTGAACTGCCCTTTGGCGGTGTTGGACAATGTTCCCATTGGTGGTATGTGAACACATTTCTAGGATTAGCAGATTTATGCAAAAAATGATTACCATAATGCTGATAATAATACTTTGATTCGTAGTCTGCTGAGCTCTCCAATGTTTCACCATTAGAAAATGCAGCAGACTTTTCTAAATCAGACAACATGTTATTAACAGTTTCGAAATCCCAATCATCGGAAAATATACTTGAGGTAATGATATCACTTAATGATATTTTAAATAAATGTGAAATTTTTAAAAAGTCTGTGGGGCCAAATATATCGAAATCAACCTTGTCTCAAACTCCGGTACAGGAACTGCTGTATTGTTCACTGATGACAAGTCTCTTTGCTCTCGATGAGATGATTGATGTGGTTTTTAAATTAAATTCACCTTTTGGACAGCAGAGCTTTGCCGAATGTATTATCCACTAATAAGCATGTTAAAAACTATCACTAAGCCTAACCAGAAAAGAAATAAAAGTACCCCAGTTATTATCCATAGTTCTACCTACGGTAGTACCAGGTAAGTTCTTCTAAGAAAGCTCAGAATGTCTTTAACTTGCAGCTAGCGTGGTTTTTGTGTTGGGGTCGTTTCTGATTCACTTAGTTCTAAAGAAAACGTATCAAAGTTTATGAAGTAGCCACAAGCAGTTCGATCATTTGTTGGAATTGCATCAGGATTTGTTGAAATCGTACTTTGCTCTTGTCAAGGCATGTTGACGTAGACATCTGTATTTGGTCGAATAGCAATTTGTTTGTTATGTTGATTTTTATTTTGAAGTTCAACTTCAGGTTCAAGAGGAACGAGTTCCATAGCATTGTCGCATAGTCCTTCATTCCCTACAGGTGACTCTTCGAATGTGATTAGTCTTTTCGTTTGAACTTCTTGAATTGTAGTGAGAGATGGGTGTCTGCTACTTTGGAGTCCACGTGGCCTACTGCTCAGTATTGGCAACATAGTGTGGTTTGATTAGGTCAATTGAGACCAATCTTTTCTCCTCTTTTCTGGCAAGAGGCAGTAGAAGTACAGTTCTTGTTCTTTTTCACTGCCAGGACCGGTACAGGTTTTCTGTAGGTTGGCCCAAATTCTTTATTGGCTGCTATTTTCTCTCTGACCAGAGCCCTGCCTTTTGGGATCCAGATAGGTCTTGCCGTGACTGATTTGACTTCCCCAGTGGCGATCTGCTTCAGGTGGGCGTTACTTTGTTGTGTCCTGGATTAATTTAGATCCTGTAAAACAGCCAAACGTTCATGGATGTCAAAAGGCTTTTCATCCGCCACTGCGCCTTCACAATCAAGATCAGGTACCCACATACCTGTCCCAAAAATAGGACCTCATATGGAGTGAGCCCCCGAGAGAACTTCTTAGCATGTTGTTAAGAGCCCGCTGGACTCCATAAAGATGTTTTACCCAGCTCTCACCCATGCCTAATACTCTAGCTGTTAAAGATTGCTCTAAGTCTCGTTTTTTTCTCTCCACTACCGAATTTCCCTCTGGATGCCATGGAGATGGGTAACGCAATGCTACACCCAGACTTCCCATGGCTACCTTGTAAGCCCGAGAGCTAAACACAGGGCCCTGGTCAGAATCTAATGTGGCAATTGCGTCTGTCCCTATGAAGACTCGCAACTCTTTTATAACAGTTTGTGTGTCAGCCGAGCGCAGGGGCCACCGCTGGGGCCACACCCATAGGAACCTCGAGCAGGAATCCACTGCTACCATGATATACTTTTTAGCCCCATCTCTTTTCAAGGGGCCGCAGTGGTCTAGGTAGACACACACTAGTGGTTTGTCAGCTATCAACAATGGTGTTTGCACTGGATGTGTTTCAGTGGAACCTTTCATCTGCATATACAGGAGCTGTGAGTTTGGCTAACATAAACTGTGGGTTTGGTGGTAAACTGGGTCCAAGCACCCCTACAGGATATGTTAGCCTGTTTGCATTAGCTAGCTCAGAGTGCCACTAGAATCTCCTCTTATTGGGGAGAGAATAGTTTCTGGCAACCTCAGAACATGACAACCTTGATCCCTCAGAATCGAGGAAACAATATACTTATACAATAGATTTCCATGCCAATACTGGTGCATTTGAGCACTGCGATTCTCTGGGCAGGTTCTGCAACATTTGCGTTGTACTGGGCGCTTATACCCTCAGAGTTCTTGAAGACGTCAAAAATGAAGCATCACTTTTGAAACTACAGAGAAAATTCTATGCATCATTGCATGCCATTTCTCATACATTGTAAAATAAAAGTTCCTGAATTGCTCTTCAACATTGCTTTGTTTACCAAGTGGCAAGCACTCTAACATCGAACATGCTGCAGTGCCAAAGTCACTAAAGGTGTCACCCAGCCTACTCTCAAGGAGACATTTCACATCTACATCAATTATGCTGAACACTTGGCAGACAAGGGTGTTTTCAGACTCTAGTTAGGTCTCACTATAGCTATCGCGTAAGCGATGCTTTGCGAGATTTAAGTAATGGGCTTTTATAAATGCTCCCAAATGCTGCAGGCGGATCGGGTACAGTGCATGTGCGCCGGGTGCGCGCACCATTTGTCAGCCTGCAGCCTTTGGGAGCACTTTCGCGGCCGCTTTGATGTTCTTAGTGAGCCGCGTGGCCACTGAGAACATCAAAGCGGCCGCAAAAGTGCTCACCATTTGCCATGGTTCTTGGAGTCGAACGTTTTTTATAGCAGTTTCTTTATATCCCACTCACTTGTATCTTTACACGCAGTACAAACGCAGTAGGCCAAACGTGGAATCTCTGTAAGTGCAACTAAGCCTTCCAGGCTTCTGCGGAAGGTAAACTAAGGACCAGTTGCTTACAAACGACTTCTGTTGCTTATTCGCTATGAGGCTCCATGAAAGAACAAGTTATTAGACGTCATCCTATCCATAATATGCATCATCTAACAGTTTGCTGCAACATCTGGGACTGGGGAACAGCAGGAGAGAATATATTCAACAAGAGACATTTTTATGCCCCATCGGACTCCCGGAGGAAGCACAATGTCTTGGGAAAAAAAAACAGTTAACAAAATATGCAAATGTTCACCATATTCCAATCACTGGCTTTCGTTGTGGCTGTCTGCAAACTTTGGTTGAAGCTTTCCGCTGTTTCCACCCCAGCACTGCCAACTTCAGCAGATGACAGATAACAAACACCATGGACACACAGGCAGCTGAAAGGCTGGGCGTCATTCCTGAGCACAATTCATTTTTACGTTAAAAAATAGCTACACATGTATGAATCGATGTGGCCTCCCAACAGTATTTGTCAACAGCCCTCTTCCTACTCCTAAAAGTCACCCCAAAATATATTGTGTCCTAAAGTTTAGATAGGAGTATTATTAGCACGCTCATTTGATCGAATTCGAAGACTAACTGGAATTTGGCCACACCTGTGCAGGATACGAATACATAACAGGCAGGTTAAATACGCTTCTCTACAACTCACGCTCAGCCCACCAGTCTATCTCAGCATTTCTGCAATGGATCCATCCGTGGCCGACAGTGAAATGGGAAACAGGACCTGAGCCCTGGGCAGGCATGTGCTGTGTCTGTGAAACATTCCATGCATGGTGTCATGGGCGAGGGTAGCAGGAATGGATTGAAGCTTTCCCCATTGCTTGGCCAGCTGAAGACGGGCGTAGACAGGTGCCCAAAGCGTGTCCGCCTCTCAGGGACCGTGCAACGAGTGTCAACAGTCAGGGGAAAATTCCTCTTACACAACACCACACACAACACCACACACACACAACACCACACATAACACCACACACACACTACACACACAACACCACACACACACACGCAAACATACCACACCACCACACACACAACACCACACACACACCAAACACAACACCACACACAACACCACACACAACACCACACACACACACCACCACACACAACACCACACACCACCACACACATCACCACACACACACAACACCACACACACACACATGCACAACACCACACACACACACACAACACCACACACACACAACACCACACACACACCACACACACACAACACCACACACACACAAACACAACATCACACCATACCACACACACACACAACACCACCACACTCACACACACACACAACACCACACACACTACACACACAATACCAAACACACACAACACCACACACACACAAACACCCCCATACCACCACACACACACCACCACACACACACACCATACACAACACCACACACAACACCACATACAACACCACACACACCACCTCACACAACACCACACACATCACCACACAGACACAACACCACACACACACATGCACAACACCACACACACAACACCACACACACACACAACACCACACACACACACCACACACATACAACACCACACACACACACAAACACAACATCACACCATACCACACACACACACCACACCACCACACTCACACACACACACACACACGTACACACGCACACACACACACAACACCACACACACACACAACACCACACACACACACAACACCACACACACAACACCACACACACACCACACACACACCACCACACACACAACCACACACACACAACCACACTCACAACCACACTCACAACCACGCACAAACACAACCACACCGTCAGTGCACACTTTCACCAGACACAGACACCATAAGTCGCCAGTGCACGCTTTCACCAGGCACAAACACCACCAGCCGTCATTGCACGCTTTCACCGGGCACAAACACCACCAGCCATCAGTGCACGCTTCCACCAGACACTCACAACCACACTCACAACCACACTCACACACACACTCACAACACACACACACACTCACAACCACACTCACAACCACACACACACAACCACACTCACAACCACACACACACAACCACACCGTCAGTGCACACTTTCACCAGACAGAGACACCATAATTCATCAGTGCACGCTTTCACCGGGCACAAACACCACCAGCTGTCAGTGCATGCTTTCACCGGGCACAAACACCACCAGTCGTCAGTGCACGCTTCTACCAGGCACACACCACCAGACATCAGTGCACGCTTTCACCAGGCACACACACACCACCAGCCATCAGTGCACCCTTTCACCAGGCACACACATCCCACCAGACATCAGTGCACACTTTCACCAGGCACAAACACACCACCAGCCATCAGTGCACGCTTTCACCAGGCACACACACACCACCAGCCGTCAGTGCACGCTTTCACCAGGCACACACAAACACCACCAGCCATCAGTGCACGCTTTCACCAGGAACACACACATACCACCAGCCGTCAGTGCACGCTTCCACCAGGCACACACACTACCAGCCGTCAGTGCACGCTTTCACCAGGCACACACACCACTAGCCATCAGTGCACGCTTTCACCAGGTACACACACCACCAGCCGTCAGCGCACACTTCCACCAGGCATACACACCACCAGCCGGCAGTGCACACTTCTACCAGGCACACACACCACCAGCCATCAGTGCACAATTTCTACAGGCACAAACACCACCAGCCATCAGTGCACACATCAATTGTTAACGCATCTACAATTAACTATTGTAGCAATCGCAGTATGGCACACTTTACTTTTAAACATATTCATCTAAAGTGCAGCATGCCACCATTGCTACAAAAATAAAAACACTTTTTTTGGCCTAAAATGTATAGACTTTTGTTGCAATTGGTGTTGCAATATTTAGCAATGCCAATAGCTCAAACTTAATTAATGCGAGACCTATTGCATTGCAAATGCTTGTTTTTTTATTATGTCCACTACAGCAGTTATGTTTTCCTGTAAAAATCTAAGAATGCAGTAGAGTATACTTATTTTCACATCACTATCACTGTGCGACCTAACCGAACATTTTCTGCCTTTGGCATCCTCACTCAGCAAACATTCTGTAAACGGTTGCCACACGGATAATATAGCATTCACAGCCCCTTGGGCTGAAAACCATCAGCTAAGTGATTCAGTTGAGATGACTCTTTCTTTGATGCCACAGAAAGCACAAAATGAGAAATATTTGTGTTTTAGTTCCCACGAATAACAAAACGGTGCACCAGAATGACTAAAAAGTCAATAGCATTCTTCATTAACTTTGAAGATTGTAAAGCTCCTTTAAGCATACCATCGAACAAATGGCAAGGATCTCTTACAGGAAAGCACTTCAGCTCAGATACTGATTTTGACAGGTATTATACAACATTTTCATATACGTAGCTGAATCCTTGCAAATACAAACAATATCACTCCAATCTTTCTTGAACTTGGAAATAACCTTTTTGCAGCAGCATTCCAAGTGACAAAGCGTTCCATGTTCCATCCTGTCATGTTTTTACCACTATCCCAGAAGCTTGGTGATAGCACTCTTTTAATATATACTTGTCACTAAACCTTGCATTGAATGTTTAACGCTTGAGGTGTTGGCAATTGACATACTATCAATACTGACTCACTAGAGACTGTGGGCTGATGTATTAAGGGTTTTTACCCATTCTCTGTGGGTAAATGTGATGGCACATATTGGGAAAGATTCTTCTGAAACCAGCCATTTTTCTTATCAATGAAAAAAATCAAATGTAGCCAAAATATCAAACATGATTTTGAAATTTCCTGATTCTCCACAGTTTATAAAATAACTAAACAAGACCTAAAACAAGCTTCTAAACTCTGCATCCTTAGACCAAAGACCACAAAACTGAACAAAGCAAAAGGAAGAAGAAACCAGTGACATCCTAAACAACAACACTCAAGCAGAATAATGATTGTTCAGTCTTTCTTGCTGCTAGCTTGTATAACAAAGTTACATTGTTTTGGCCCCTTCAGGAAGAAAAATAATGACTCTTTCACTCTCCTTTTACTTTCTTTGAATGCATTTAGTTTGTGGTTATGAAGGTGTTTTTTCAGTGTGTATATTTTACACTGGTGAGGGCTATTTCCCTATCGCAGGGGTTTTATCAGTTATTATAGGTTTAAACCTAAAACCGGACAGCCTAATTATGGGGCACAATTTCCTTGGTCCACCAACATCAACTGTTGCATGGCTAAACACCTATAAGGTCCCTAAGGCGAGACTTATTGGCTATGCAAATGCTTTTTTTATATTGATGGGGGCCGGCAGCTTCCCCAAAATATAAAAGTTTATAAAAAAAGGGGGAAAAAAACATTGAGAAAGTCAATAGGCTAGCGGCCAATGTCAGACCTACTGGATTTGCAAGTGCATGTGCTACTTCTGTGCTATCAATAATACAGATATTGGCATAGCAGTTATAGCTCACAGTGCGAATAGATAAACAAAAGAAGACTACATTTCTACTTATATGTTTTTTTAGTTTTTAATTAAACACAGACACAACAGGAGGAATAAAACTCACAAACTCTTAATCCGGCCTTCTCATGCCAAGCACTTCGAGTCTGGAACCACCTCCCAGCAGAAGTCAGGCTCCCATGAACTTGCTGGCTTTGTGAAAACAGCTGAAAACGCATTCATTCTAAACAAATTTGAATCTTAAAGCTGGAAAATCCCCTTCCACTCTCCTGTCTTTTTAAGTTCTTCAAAGTGGATGTACACTGTTATATGTAAAAGCACTCTGCTGTCCCTATGGCGAGGTTCCCCTGATGTAAATATCTATAATAAATACACCAATAAAATGTTATCTACGTTTACGCTTTACAATTTATAATAAAACAAAAACTGGGTCGTTTTGCAGAGGCTGGTAGTGCTGAAGAGAAGGATGGGGGTGAGCAGACAGGGAGGTCACACTAGTCAGTGTATGTTATGCAGCCACAGTCAGGATGCTCTTGGTTACGTGCTCTGCGCTGACTAAATGATCTCCAGGAGAAAAAAAGTCCTGAAAGTGTAGCCAAAGTTAATGCAGCATTAAAAATGGCCAGGGTGACTCAGTGCAGGGAACAGAGGGGTTCGGGTAAGGCAAGGCGAGAGACAAAGAGCAGTTAAAAATTGGGTCAGGATGATGATGAAGCAGGCCCACCAGGAACGCCCCAAATTCTCCTTGTATGAAGTCATGTCCAGAGCAGATAGAGAGAACATTTTGAATTAAGGGGTCCTCAGGGAAACAAGGGCACATAACTACAACTTATCTGACCTAAACTACCAGAGATGTAAGCATTTCTGTTCGAATGCTGGACCTTGTGGCCACAACGAGAAAAATATCTGAGCGGTAGGCTGCAAGCGGTGACTCTGAGATCAGCAAAACCGTACACAGGGGCAACCACATAAATCGTAAGAAACATTTTAAAAACATCGCTTGAAGCACGGCAAACAGGGAATTGATGGCGTGCTGAGCCAAATAAACACTGCACTCTGCAACAAAGCAAGGAGGACAATGACACGGCACCAATACAGCTTGAAAATAAACAAGCGTGCGCCTCGCGCTAAAAGTAAAACAAACAAGCGCTGAAACATAAGTGCAGCCCTGCGGCCGTGAAAGTTAATTAACGAGTACTTGTGCACGCGCAGTCTGCTCTTTTTCAAAGCACATACTAGTGCTTGTGGTGCGCCGTCGCGCTCTCCCGTAAGGCGTATGCCGCCACAAGCACGAGTATGTGCTTTGAAAAAGAGCGGTACAAAAGGGGGTGGTGATGGACGGAGCATCTGAACCAATCAAACATTCACACCCAGTCAACAGATCTGGGTTTAATCCATCACCGTTCTTTAGCCTACTCTGCCACCCCAGTTCAGACATGGCCATTTGCAAATCAGTCGGACCCTGTGTCTCATGGGAACAGTCCAGCCCGAACTGCCATGCCTTCCCTGGACCGGAAACAAGCTTCCGAGGACCGGTTTCTGGCATTTCAGCCGTCTTCAGCCCGGGTTGCTTGAATCCAGTGGCAAAGTGAGCAAGGGACTCACGTCTGAGCATACCCTGCCAACTTATGGCGAACAACCTGCAAGCTAGGCTGGGCTTGTACCTTTTCTGCACTCTGTGCACCTCATATGTAATGTGCCTGCTATCATCTGAATACACTGCAACATTGCATACATATGTCCATCATGAGCACATTCCAAATGTGCCTCATGCTACAAGTTTAACGTACAGACAATACTGTAATAGGGAAATTTCTAGACCTTTGTAGTGTTTTGTGAGACATAAGGTCAATGTGCAAAGTACCGCAGGCACATGTCTGAACTGGGGTGGCAGAGTGGGCTATTCTGTCTTTTAGCAAATGTTGACCAGTGACTGACACATTGTACACTTTTACACCCTGACAGTCATGTTGACCCTGTAGTTTTATGTGATATCTATCTATCCTGACCACTATATATTATTTTGATCAATGTTTATTAAGTTTTGATCAAATTACATTTAGTAGACAGTGCCGATCCAGTCGGCTATTCATAGCAAACACTTGTTACATTGTCATGTATACCGAGACAGGAGCACCTGGCTCGATATAAATGAACTCAAACTCTCTACAAACATAACAAGCTAGCAGATCACAGATATATCCAGGGCGTTAAGAATCCCAGCATCCTAGATGCCATACAGTCCAGACATGGAGTTAATATTGTGGCCGCTAGTACAACAGATATTATTAACAGTTTTCACACTACCATATGTGGATTCCCAGCCTCCTCGTGCTGGAAGGAGGAGATGACAGGCATCCAGTCTGCCTTACACAACAGAGCAGCAGCTTCATCAAGCCATATCAGCACCACCTATGGTAGGTTCCTGACCATGTGCCAGTGAGCCCGGAACATCCAAGTCCATCACCCGTCCAATGGGGCTTCCTGTTTATCCTGTAAGTCCTGTAACAAGTTGTCCCACAGATCAGCAATTGGAACCCTGCGGAGACCCCCAACTTCCTCCCTGCACAGCGTGGTCACCTCAGCCCTACTCCATTTGAGAATCGCTGAGCGCCAGTGTTGTGGTGTTGGTAGTGCTGTGGCTTTCCAATGCATAGCAATGGCCCGGCGGGCGATGAGCCTGACCACTCGATTTTATGTGCTCTCACTACATGTGGGAAGTGGTCGATTGTGGATCGATTATTTGAGTAGTTTGTCTTACCTAGGTAGGTAATGAAAAAAGAGACAAGCCAGCTGTTGGCTGGAGACTTGGCGCAATCAGGTGTACCAACTCTACAATGGACAGCCTTCTCAGCCCATAATAACTGATTACCTCATCCTCCCTAAGTCCTATCCGAGTCACCTGCTGGCGATGAACACCCTCTCTTCTCTTGCGTTGCCTTTGTGGTGGTGAGGGGGGTGGAATGGCAGTGGTCATCTCCCTGCGACTCCCAGCTGCAAAATGAGCACCTCCATGATGTAGTTTTGGTTGCAACACTGTCCTGTCCAGCTTTTCTTTATGTAGCAATATGAATGCGTAATTTCTATGCGTGGGTTTCACAGCCACAGGCCTTTTCACTTTATCCGATCTCTACGCCACTCAAGCCACCTCTGCATCACATTCGTTAAATATGCATGCATCATTTATACGATGGAAATTACAACGAAATGCCTACTTCACATTTCTTTAAACTTATGCGACACAGTTGGTTCTAAGGCAGGTTCTTTTTGATGCAGGACTCCAAAAACTGACACATCCTCCACGATACGTCACCTTATAAATATGGAGTAGTGACAGTGGCGCCAAGGAGTAAAAAGATTTGACCCATTGTAAATGAGCACCTCAGACTTTTAAGTTTTGCTGTACTTGAAGCTAATTTATTTTATCTTTTGCTCAAAATTTCAAAAGTGAAGCACTTGTAAATAAAATAGTTATGATAATATTTACATATTGCGTTAGCTGAATAAAACAGGAACCCATAAGCATGTAATGAAATAACTTATATGAAAACTATGCAGTGACTTATAAACATGTTACATAACACAATAATTGCCAGTACTGTGAATTCTATTCTATCTTAATGGCCATCCACTAATTGACACAAAATGAAAAGTGAGGTAGACTGCTATTTCCGTCTGAATTAATCAAATTGAAATTATTTTTATTCAAAATCACATTTTTTTTTTCCTTCAATTTTGTTCTTTTTCATTATTTTTCACAAAATTGCAACAATAAAAACAGATGTAATATACAAATTGCATAAATGTACAATACACTCACAGGTACTCCAAAGTCCAAAATTTTCACTTTCAGTCACAAACACTCCACGCTTTCACCACACAAAACACACAATATATTTACATTGATCAAAAACTTTTTACATTATTCTTTTTGCAATGCCATAGAAACTAGAATCAAAAACTATTTTTTCTAATTTGAATTTTTAAGTCTAAAGTTCAGACTATCTTATGGCTGGAGAATAACTGGTCTACGCGTCTCGAACTCTAGCTGGTTTATAGAGTTCGCATCAGGACCAAAATGACACGCTGTCTGTACTTGTGAAAAATGTCCACAACAGCGAGCTGGTGATATCGTAATCATAGAATTAGCATTACCAAGTAGTAGTGCAACGATATCATATTAATTGGTTACTTGGTAATGCTCGCTGTTGTGGACATGTGCCCATCTTTTAAGGGATAAAAAGAGCAGACAAACCTAAGGTTCAGGAACTCGACACTGGCGGAGATGAAGGTTCCAGTGGAGTAACTGGTGTACTGGCTCCCACTGTAATCGAAGAATTTGTTTTTTTAGAACAGGAGAGGAGATTCATCCTCCATCCCAGGCCATTCGTACACAATGCAAAATCTCAAAGAGGAAGAGGCAGAGGCAACAGAGGCGCAAAGGCGCAAAACAATACAGGTGCCGATGGGAAAGCCAAGAACAAAACGAAGTAATTAAAGAAAATTAAGCCTCCATCATGAATTTGACAAGCATTGTACTAACAGAAAAAGAGAAGTATATCTTAAAACTGGGTCTATCATTTTGTCCAGAGGAAGACTTTAATTATGTAAAAACAAGGGAGGATGTTTTCAGATTCATTCGGATGTTGAAATTGAAGAAGCATTTCTCTGTTAACGTCAGACAAGTACCAGCATTATCGACAAGTGAGATCAATGTGAATATCGACCAGACAGGAGAGCTAGTGTGCAATGATATGAACTTAATGCTGGATGTGCAACAGCTCAAAGAAGAATCAGGAACGAGAAACCCAAATTTAAGAAGTGACGTACGGACCACCATAAGCCAAGCGTCTATACTAGCTGCAGGACAAGGCATAGATATTGCAAACAATGACCCAAAGAACTTCAGACCCACTTCGAGATTTACACCTCTGTCCGCCAGAGATGCAGTGGACATTTACAATGATTTAGTGACTAATGAACTTAAGAGTCTCTGTAAAAATACGAGTGCTAAGCATAAAAAAATGACACAACAACAGCGTGACTACACTACTTTGGTGAACAAATTGTCCACAAATGCAGAATGTATTGTACGAAATGCATATAAGGGCGGAAATGTGGTACTGTGGGGAAAACATCAATATCTGAGTGAAGCATATAAGCAATTATGTAAGGATTGCTGATGACATCATGTTTACAAGTCACCTTCTTTGCAATGCACAGTTACAAGATTGGCATTCGCAGTGTTTGATAAAGTATGAAGAACTAATGTACTTGAAAATTAACAATCCGGTCACTCCTGTTATGTATCTAATTCCAAAAGTGCATGAAGATCAGGCAAATCCACCAGGACGCCCCATAATGTCAACCATAGGCAGCGCCCTAGAAAATACCTCAAAATGTGTGGACTCTTTTCTTATTTAGTCAAAACCCTTCCGTCTTATATTCAAGACACAGGGGATTTGCTTAAGCGGGTCTATGATTTGCCATGGGAGAGTGATTTCCTATTGGAAACCATTGATGTAACAACTCTATACACCAGCATCAAGCATGAGGATGCCTTGAATGCTGTCAAATACTATCTAGGAAATAGACCTGTAAAATTCTGGTCTCACACCCAAATGCTTATAGAGATGACAACTATCTGCTTAAAGAATAACTATTTCATTTTTAATGGCGAATTGTTCCATCAGGTATGTGGCACGGCTATGGGCACCTGCTTCGTACTATGTCTCTCTACCGTAAAGCTTATCCTACCAAGGAATCACAATGCGATCAGTTACACAATATCAGCAGGAACCCACTGAGGGAAAATAATACGGCAATCTTTAAGAAACCACAACTCCCAGCATGCCATGCGGGGGGTTTGAACGAATCAAGCCGGTTTCCTAATTGAAATAAAAGAGAGCCTCCTCCTCTGTTTTGTGAAAAGCTAGCCTCTGATGAGATGCGAAGTGCATCGAAACGCGTCAGGCAGAAATAATTTCAAGATCACGGCGGAGAGCAGGAAATTCAGACAGGATGGTGTTCCTTTGGCAGAGTGACCCCCCGAGCTTTCGGGCATTTGGTGAACAATATATATATATATATATATATATATATATATATATATATATATATATATATATATATATATATATATATATATATATATATATATATATATATATATAAAGAATACGGCTGGCACTCTGGTATCCGTTTCAAAAATTTATTATACCAAACCCCCCTCACCCCAAACAGACGCGTTTCGCCTTTGCAGGCTTCGTCAGTGTTACGTTTGTGCCACATATGAGTCACCATTTTAAACCTTTAGCCAGTCTGACATTATCATGGACATAGAAGACGGCTACTGACATTCAGAAAGATGGTGGCCATCTTGTAACATGCAAATTGCATTGAAATATACATGGCTTTGAAAGGTGACATTAAATAAAGTGCATAGTGCTCATTTAAAAACATGTAACACAAAACTTTCATTTAAAAAAAGTATTGTAAACACAGTACATTCTGTAAATGCAACCAATTCAACTATTTCCTATATCTCTATAGAGATTCTATTTTTTGGCATCTTTCATAGATATTTACCAATAAAGTGCAGAATTGATAGGATGATTCATTCCTATAATGCATTACATTAGTTGTGCAGCCCTGAATGGGCGATTGTGTTACAGCACAGTTTTCCAAACGGGATTCGTGGTTAAGTAGTGGGGTATTGTCATTATCCCTAGGGTATGTTAGATGAATACATTTGGCCCTGGTGCCCCATGTGTCAGACTATATGTAAACTAAAGGTGAACCCATAGTTCTTCATTGTTATTGAGGCCCCACGGAGTCATGGTTTTGAGACTGATGATGCACTTTGACTCCAAAATACGTAGGGCCTTGTCTCTGTCCCCTCCCCGTTCCAATTTCGGGGCCTGATCTATATAGTAAAAACTAAGTTTCTCCCAGTCACTTTGATGATGTTCGGCAAAGTGGCAGGCAACGGGATATGTCTTATCGTTAATTGCCTGCATATGCTCCAGGACTCTTAGTTTAGCAGGTTTCATGGTGCTGCCGATGTATCGCAGCTTACAGGGGCAGGTTAAACAATAAATGGTATATTCTGAGTTGCAATTTAGCAACTGTTTGATTTTTATGTTGGGTTTCTTTTCACCAGTGCGGTTAGGATAGTCTGACATTTTTCTGCTGAATCTACATGCCTTGCATTTTAGACATGGAAAAAAGCCCGTTGATTTTGACAGTTTAATGGGTTGGACCATTGTTCTAAAATGGCTGCGGACTAGATGATCGGCCAGAGACGGACATCTTTTATATGTGATTAATGGTCTCTGTGTCATGTGGTTTTTTAATGTTTTGTCTGTGGTAAGTATGTGCCAGTGCTTCTTAAAGATATTCACAATTTCCCCCGATTTGGTGTTAAATTCCGTAATCATTCTCACCTCATCAGGCACCTCTGCTTTTAATTTAGGCGTCAGGAGATCCCTCCTGTTAATGCCTGAGGCTTTTACACTGGCCTGTTGTAAAATGTTCTTATTGTACCCTCTTGTCTTAAACCTCTCTTTGGCATCCTTACTGGCCTGCATGTAGTCTTGTTCTAGGGAACAATTCCTCTTTAGGCAAAGAAATTCGCCGTAGGGCACATTCTTCACCAGGCTCTTAGGGTGGTAGGAGCCAGCATGCAGTATCGCATTGCCCGCCGTCGGCTTTCTATATAGGCGGGTTTGTAAGGTGTTGTTGTGTACAAATATTTCAAGATCTAAATAATTGATACTGCTAGTGCTAATAGTGCTGGTGAATCTTAGATTGAGGTTATTCGTATTGAGGGTAGCAATGTAATTTTCCTCAGACAAACGATCACCATGCCAGATAATAAACAGATCGTCTATATACCTGGTCCACATTAAAATACTTTCAGTCCATATGCCATTGGTATACTTCCAGGCCTCGTGCTTCTCCCACCAGCCGACGAATAGCACGAGCCCATGGAAGTGCCTCTCTTTTGGTTATACATTGTCCCATCAAACAGAAAGTTGTTGTTGTACAAGCAGAACCTAATCATTGAGAGAATCATGACACTGTGACTGTTAAAGTGATCTGGTTTTTGGTCTAAAAACCACTTGATGGCAGTCAGACCCTCCTCATGGTTAATGCAGGTGTATAAATTAACAACATCTAATGTTATTATTTAACATTTCAGAGTCCCATGTAACACTGTCCATGATGCTTAAAAAATCTTGAGTGTCCCTCACATAGGACGGAAGGTCCTTCACGAAAGGTGCTAAATAAGAGTCTATGAATCTAGAAGTGTTCTCTAAGAGGCTACCAATCGAGGACACTATTGGGCGTCCTGGAGGTCTTTTAGCATGTTTATGTAAAAAAATTATATATATATATATATATATATATATATATATATATATATATACAAACAAACGTCACAGCAGTCATGTAGAATCATGTAGAATGACGAGACGAACCCAGGAATCAGTGCCAGTTATTTTATTCCGCTCACCACCACACCACCATTACGCGTTTCGGCCGACCACGGCCTTGATCACATGACAACGTTGGGGGCGTATGTGCTCAAATTTAAAGTGCTAGTGCAATGATTTTTACTAGACATAAACAACATACTATGATGTCGTAACTCTTTGCTGCATGAATGCAATTACCTACAAGCCAATCTGTTTAATACAGCTGCTCATGGAATCAATTGTAAAAACTCTTACTGTGTAAATACACAAATATCTAATAGTGGTTACTCATAGAAATACATTGTATGAATACATGAATATATAAATATATAAATATATAAATATATAAAACAGATTATGTATAAAAATACAAAAATATATATATATATACCATCTAAAATTGAATAGGTGTACTTATGTATCAAAAATAAATGAATTTTTATAGGATCAAAAATCTAAATATACACACAATCATAAATATAGCAGCAATTCTATGCGATAACAACATTAATGTATTAAATCCTACACAATAAATGTTGTTTTACCATATCTGACACAAATTCAAATTTGTCTTCATGTAAACATATCTGTTATATCGGAACCACAATTTGACATATCATGAGCAATAAAGGCTTATGTGCAAAATCAGCAATAAATATTGGCAAAAAATAAGTGCTACCACAAGTGAAAAGTGCAATTACTTGAAAATTATAATGATAATAAAAACAATACTTTTCATAGATAAAATAGGAATAGAAGCGGACTACTTAGTATGTTTACCATTTTTGAGTTAAATACAAAAGAAGTGTTTACAGGTAAGTATGACAGTCTTCACCTGCATTAAGACCATTAGGGGTCTTGGTATCCAATAAAATGATATGTCTGGTTTCAAGTCTACGCAACATCGCTTCACGGTCACCACCCCTCCTCTGGGGTGGCACAGTATCAATTACAAAATATTTTAGTTCTGCTGGGTTTTTACCGTGCAATTCGTCAAAGTGCCTAGCCACAGGGTAAGTCATATCTCCATTGGTAATCACCCTGAGGTGCTGAAGAATACGTTTGTGTACGTGTGGTTTCGTGCTACCAACATAGCGCAAGCCACACGGGCATTCTAATACATACACTGCGTATTCTGTACGGCAAGTTAGTTGACATTTGATGACAACAGGCTTGCTGCTGAATGGAGTGGTATATTCTTTTCGGCTTACTCCATTCATACAGGCTTTGCATGAAGCACATTTGCGAAAACCTCTGCTGGCATCCAGCCATGTAGTTGTTCTTCTGGTTTCAGGACTGCTGGAGACTAAACAATCACCCATGTTTCTTGCCCGTTTGTAGGTGATGTTGGGGCTCTCCTTAACAAGATTACACACACCGGGTCACTAGAAATCAGTGTCCAATTGCGTTTAATTATGTTTCTGATGACCTGGTGTTGGTTGTTAAATGTTAGAATGAGCCAAGTCTCACTATTGTCATTTTTGGATGGCAAAGATCTACTCTGAGTCAAACTGGGCAACAAAGCTATTCTGTCTCTAGCATTGGCTCTACTGATAGCTTTATCTATGCAATCCTGTGAGTATCCTCTCTTTAAAAATCTTGTTTTGCATGCAGACTGGGCCTCCCTGCAATCACTTTCATCACTGCAAATCCGTCTTATGCGGGGCATTTCACCACAAGGGATACTCCTAATGAGATGGGATGGGTGGTGGCTGCCTGCGTGGAGGATGCTGTTGCCAGCAGTTGGTTTACGGTAAAGCTTTGTTTCAAGTTTCCCCCCACGGGAGAAAACCTCTACATCCAGAAAACATACTGTTGACTCACTGATCTGTGCCGTGAATTGCAAATTGAAATTGTTTACATTGAGCTGTGAAATAAACGCCTTAGCATCACTGACTGACCCGTCCCAAATTATAAACAGGTTGTCAATGTACCTGAGCCATCTTACTACATTGGTCTGCATTATTTCAGTATAACTTGGCATAAGGACCTGCTCCTCCCAGTACCCCATGTGCAAACAGGCGTAACTGGGAGAAAAGCAGGCCCCCATTGCCATACCCCTCGTCTGTTGGAACAGTTGCTTGCCGAATAGGAAAAAGTTGTTGTCTAAGCACATGGAAATCATAGATAGTATCATACGAGTGTGCTCTGCTAAGTCACTGGGTCTTGATTCCAAATAATGTTGTACTGCACGCAGACCATCCCTATGAAAGATGCTGGTGTAGAGTGACGTTACATCTAAAGAAATTAACAGGTAACTCTGTTTCCATTCAACATTCTTTATCTTATTCAGAAAATCCCCTGTATCGAGTACAAATGAAGGTAAAGTCCTAACAAATTCCTGCAAAAAAAAAGTCAACGTATTTACTCACATTTTCTAAAATACTATTGCATGCAGAAATGATAGGACGACCTGGTGGAATTGCACTGTTCTTGTGTATTTTGGGAATGAAATATGCAACAGGTGTTACTGGATTGTCCTTTTTCATGAACTTATATTCATCCATTGAGATAATGCCTGTGCTCCGCCATGCCATCAATTTGGAATAGATATTCCCCATTGTTTGTTGAACTTGATTGGCATCTATGCGTTGATAGCATGCTCGATCATTCAATTGTTCCAATGCAACTTCCATATACATTTTTAGAGGCCACAGAACAACATTACCTCCTTTATCGGATTGCCGAATTACGATTTTTGGATTGTCATGTAGTTTTTTCATGAGTTGATGGTACTCAAGATCACGATAATAGTGCCTATTGGAAAAACTACTTCTTTTCAAGAATAGTGTTTTTAAATCCTGGGAAACTTTTTCATGAAAAAGATCAACATTGTCTTTCAACATCATCGGACAAAATTTAGACTTGGGTTTAAAAGTAGTTGTTATTGATGCAGTATTCATACTGACAGCTGGACTCAGTAGAGGTAAATCCGAGTTGTTACCAATTTCAATCATTTCTTGAAGCAGGATAGATTCATCAGAAGTCGCAATTGCAATTTGAGTAGACTGGACATTCTCATCTGTTGGTTGACTCCTTTTGTGCAAGCTATGGTATTTCTTCAATTTGAGCTTGCGCACGTATTTAAAAAGGTCTATTTTAGTTCCTGCATAGTCGAAATTTGATTTCGCGCTATAAGACAAACCCAAGGAGAGTATGGACAATTCTTTTGGAGTCAGTTGGGTGTCAGTAAGGTTGTGTACAAAGAATAGACATGGTTTCAAAATGGATGTCAGGTTTAGGCTAATTTAGAAAGTAAATAGTGTATTTGCATAGGCCATACATCACCCATCCCCGGTTAGGCTTGAGACCTAAGGGGCAATAATTAAAACAGAGTTCAAATGCCTGAGCATACTTAGAAAGTTATTATATGAAAATAGTTCAATTCAAGTGTATTAAAAAATGTAATAGGAAAAAGTCAAAAAAGTTTGTAAAAATCAATCCAAGAATAACGTGAATTTCTTACAAGTCTTGGAGATTGCAGTGCAGAAGTACCTCAGCGGCTTGAGATGCATAATGCTACAAGAGGTCATTGTTGCCATCGTGTGAGAAAAGCGAAGCGATCCAATTCATATCCTCGAAGGGACAGTAATGTTCCTCGAATGTTGGAGCGGCACTTTGAATTGGCAGGCAATCTGCGATGTTGTCAAAGGTCGCACATTGCAGGAGATCTTTCACGGCTGCGCAGATATCCCATTCCGCCACAATACCTTTTTGCGTTGCATCCACCATTGCTCCTCTGCCCGAACAATCAAGTTCATGGTTTTCAAGATACTCCATTACCTGCTGGAAATCGGGAGCGATTGTTGGGATGTTGGCAAGGCATAGATCCATTCGCCAGTCGAATGCGCAAGTTTTGCAATAAAAAGATGGTTGCACGCAGACTGCATATGTGTAAATAAATGTCATTTTGTAGTTGGCTCCGATAATTGATAGAGGCAGGCAGCAGAAAAGTTGTTCCATTTTGTCACAGTATTGATTTAGCTTCGCGTGTAAGAGTATTCTGTCAAACATGCTTGTTACAACTGGGAGGGCAGCCTTTTTTTACAAGCAAAAATAGTAGTAGGATGGCCACAAAGATAGCGAGAATTGTGGGCACTGTTCCTGTTATTCCAGAGTAGATCGAATGAATGAAGTCTGATATTATACCAAAAACAGTTTGAAAGCCTGTGACAAGGTTCGAGGAGACCATGTTAAAAAAGTGTGCCAGACCTTGAGTGTGAGATGTGTTGAAAATTGTGTAACAATTCACAAAGTGTAATGGGAGGTTCGCATTTAAAAGGGACTGTATTTTACTTGAAGTTCATGCTATCTGCAGTTAATAAATTTCTTTTGCAGAAGTGAGGGACACTTCTATTCTGAACAAAAGCGCTTTCAGTTTGCTCAGTTTAATTAAATCTGTTTTCAAAGTAGGTATTGAAGTCCAAGTTGAAGTTTGGGAGTTACTTTGTGTGGGTGGGAATAGACATTGCCACAGGAAGTTACTCGGTTTTGTTTTAAACGTATCTAGGACCCTATTTAAATATTCCCGATTTATGCCCTTATGTGGTTATAACACATCATATCCTTATAAAGGCATAAGAATCATATCCATATTTAGTCATAGCCAATGCAGTCCAAATACGGCAAGGCTACTCCCATAGACTCCTAGAAAGCACAACGCGTTCTTAAACAAACCAAGCCTCCAGCAGCCCGGGAATTCCACCTGCTTCTGTATTGATTTGTCCTAGAACTCCTGGAGTCCTAAAAAGAACCTCGAGTTCTTAATGACATCTTATGTCCAACCTTACGTCAAACTCGGCACCTTCCAGGTATAAATATACCAGCAGCTGCCCTAACAAAACACACGGTGGTTTGGAGCATATCAGCTATCTACTTGCCCAGCTGTGGCAAGTGCCGAAGGAAGCCGACCCTCCCATTGACGCACTGAGAGAGACGCTGTCTTTTCTCCTGCCGAGAAATCCAGCTCCAGTGTTTCCTTGCGGGTTGCTGGGAGATCGAGTCCTGAGAAAGAGATACAAGTCCTCCTTCATTCTATAACCAAGGTACGGAGCTGATTAGATCCTTAGAGAATTCTTGATTCAGATTCTTGGCAAAAACTATCTTAACTTAAACTGCAGCTCACTTACTCCTTCCCACGTGCTAGGCTTAGGTTAGGTACACCGTGGTAGGCGTATCTTAGAAGCACCAGTTGAGTACGTTTAGTCATGGTTTTATATATGTATATATTGTATCTATTTTAAAAACCGTATGGCTTAGAAACCATACCATGCTTTTACAGTATTATTTTATAATACTCCTTTTACTGTACGCACTTTACTTTATAACAAGTATTGCAATTGTGGCAACTCACTTCTCTTGCATGAGAAAGAAGACTGTTCAATAAATAATCTCTTTTATTGAAAACGCCCGTCTCTCTATTTCTCTGCGCTTCTGGTGAAACTAAGTATGCACGATTGACTGAGTAAAATAGTTATCTATTGTTTCCGCGACTCTGGAGATATACTCCTTATTCTGGAGGGAGCAAAGTTGTCATGTTTATGCGGTTGTCAGAAACGAATCCCTTATTGTCTATTCAGGAAAGTTAACACCTTCTTGTTTACTCGAGAAAGTTTCTAGTGACCTCTGAGCTAGCTGGCATTCATATTTAAGTCTAACATTTTCAATAGAGACCAAGGCGACCTAAGTCCTATTTATGGGTTTATGGGTTTGTAATGCGCCGGAATCACACCCGACGGTGTATCTCCGCGCAATGCTGTAAGGGAGAGTGCAATGAGGAGAGACATTATTACTGAAACAGCACTGTTTTTAGACTTTTCCTGAAAATGGAATGGCTGGTGCATTGCCTAAGGTAGAAAGGGAGGCTGTTCCACAGCAGAGGGCCCATAACAGAGAGGGCTCGTCCTCCTTGTCTGGCTTTCCGGACTCGGGGAACCTGTAGTAACAAGTGGTTACTGGAACGGAGGTTGCGTATGGGGCGATGGGGGACAAATCTATCGGCCAGATAGAGTGGTCCCAGGTTATGCAAGCTTTTATGCACCACACAGCAGATCTTAAATTCGATACGTTTTCGAATTGGTAACCAATGTAACTGGTCAAGAAGGGGCCGGGACGGAGTTCTAGGAGGGGCGTTTACCACCAGTCGTGCGGCGGTGTTCTGCACTACCTGAAGTTTGTTCAAAATGCCCTCATTAGCCGCCAATAGAAGACCATTACAGTAGTCCAGGCGACTCAGCACGAGAGCCTGAACCAGAGTCTTCCTAGAGCTATCAGGTAGGAGGGGGAACACCTTCCGAAGAAGACTGATGACATGAAAACAAGACCCCACAATGATGTTGGTATGATGTTGAAGTGTGAGGTCTTGGTCGAGACGAACCCCTAGATTTTTTACCACCTGTTTGGGAAGGGGGGCCACTCCTAGGCTGGCAGGCCACCAGTCTGGAGTCCCCTATCGTTTATGTTATTCCAATGCGCAGAGCCTATTGGGAATATAGGAACTACACTACATGGCGCCCAACGTTTGGTAAGGCGATAATTTAACGCTAGATACTAGAGTAACTCAGTCGTACTTTTCACACAGACCCCTTTTCCCGTAAATACTCAAATAGACGTCTGGAGTGGGTGAAAGGTTAATATCCGCCGAAACTTAGTAGGAAGAGATTCCTATGTATTAGTTTTTGGTTTAGTCGACGTTGAAGGATACAGTGTTCCAAAATATTGTGCACCTAATCTTTGTTTCCTTGAAACTTGCTCTGCAAACTTTCTGTCAGAAAACATGTCGGAAAGTGACGACGAAAGGGAGAGAGCTAGAATAGCAGCTCAACTTTTAGCGGATGATACAACTCTCCGGCAAGATGACCCGGAGGCTATAATCATCCCAGTCAATATAAGGAAGAGTGTAACTTACAAACCTATAAATAATGGTGTATCATCAAGAGGTGGTACAGTCATATTTGTGGTAGAGGCCCATGAATATCGGCAGACAGAGGTATTCTATTCCTGGATACATTTTCCAGCAGCACATGCTGTAACACACGGTTTCCATTATACATAAATAGATTAAACTCCAACGGAATACGTTCCTTTTGAGGACATTGAAATTCCACTAAAACACCAAGAGCACCAGCTCTGGTTTAATGGCGCCCTAAAACATCAAAATCACTTCACCAGGCTCGGTCCACTAGGTAGACCAGGAGCCACATGGCCGGTTCTACCCGGCTATACACCACATCCAGACATTGAAGAAATGTCAAGCGGAGAACTTTTAGTTCAGCTAAAAAAACTAATTAAAATACATAGACAATTGGTCCAATATGTCATGCGGACTTTAACAGTCCAACCAGCAATAAGAATTCCACAGCACACCACTCACCAGGGGAACACAAATAAAATTACACCACAGACTATACAATCAGTCATTGGCAAATTACCCGCAAAACAGGAACAAATTCCATTCTGGTTAGCTAAAAAAATTACTCAGATAGAGGCAGTATTTCCTGATACTACACCTCATGACAAACACAGAAATCTGACTATCGGCCTTCCAATGGGGATTGCACCACATGTGGAGGACTGTGACACTTGGGGCACAGTCTTTGCTTCAATATACACAAAAGCACATGGTGTTCCGTCTATGGCGGTTATACCAGATGTATTAAGACAGATTCAAAATGAATATGGTCCAGAGCCTGCTTTAAATCTAGGTATGAAATTACTGAAAGACTTTAAGCAAGTCTCGGCTATACTATTAGCAAACATAAAAGGAGAAGCAGCATCTGTGGCGATCCGCCAAAAATGGAAAGAAACAGATATAGCAGAACAACCTTTTGAACTTGCCAGAATATTTGAAAAATCCTATGAAGAATTAGGTAGAGATAGTTTGGGTGGGAAACCACTAAAACCACAACTAACTGAAAATCCTGAAAAGAGCTTTATTAAGAATAATCTCATTACTACAAAAAAGAAATGGGAGGGTAATAAACAAACCACTCCCAGAGAAAAACAGTTCCAGTCCAGAGAAATAGATCTCCAGAACGGGGGGGGCAGGTCTCCACAACGGGAGCCCTCTGAAAAAAGATACAACCTTAGAAATGGGGATAATTTAAGAAAACCTGACAGATATCAAGATAATGATACACGTCCCTCTCAATCTTTTCAGACTTCCTCACAGAAATCGGAAAGAAGAGGATGGTCAGAACACAAAGAAGAGCGCGTCAAGTCCAAAGACAAGGAACCTGCTCATCAAAGTAAAAAATTACAATTTCCCAAAAAGCAGGTAGCCAGTATTAAAATAAAAGATGCCGAGGATTCTGAGGACACAACTCAAGAACAGAAAATGGGCCCAGACAATGCTAGACAGCGCAGCAGAAGTGACCATAGCTCGCAAGATCCTGATGAATCTTCTGGAGACAGTGGACACGAATGAATACATTCAGGTGGAAACTGCAGACACCAGAGTTAGTGTGCCCCATAAATTATATGAAATAACATTACGTATAGAGGGGGACAAAAGTAGGAAAATAAAAGGTCTCTTTTGGGAGAACCTATCTAAAGGCTATGATATCCTGCTAGCAGAGAAAGACTGGCCACCAGAGTTTGTCAGGGAGTGCCCACATGGCGAAGAAATGATTATGCCTGCCTTCTCAAATCACATTCCAATTCATAAAAAAATACACATTTGCTAGAAAATGGGCAGTGGCCCAAGCCCCTGATTATATAAAAATCATGTAGGATGGGATGAGGATTCTCCTCACCATAAAATTCAGTTAAAAAATCAACCTACTGCACAGAGGCAGTATCCTGTTAAAGCAAGAAGCTAAAAAACCAGTCAGGGAGATCTTAGATCAACTTGAATATCAGGGGGTGATTGAAACATGCACCTCACAAATGTACAATCCTTTGTTTCCTGTCTCCAAGCCAGACGATTCATATCTTCTAGTTTTGGACTACAGACACCTAAACTCCTGCTGCAAAACATTTGCTGTACAAAACTCACACAGAGCAGCACTAATGATTAACATTGTGCGCAAAAAATATAAAACGACATTAGATATCTCAAATGGTTTCTTTTGTCAAAACATTGCACCAGAAAGCAGGTATTTGACCGCTTTCTCAAGTATGGGGGCCCAAAGGCAATTTTGTCGTCTCCCCAGAGATTCAAGAACAGCCCAGGATTATTTTCAGCCAGGGTAACAGAATTACTACAAATGTATGATGATGAGGCATTATCTTATGTCGATGACATCTATCTTACAGACGATGACTTGGAGACACACTTGAAAAGAGTGAAAACCATTATACTTGGGTTCGCATCTGAAGGGTACAAATTTAACTTCAAAAAGTCATAAATTATTAAGTGAAGGCAAAAGCCTAGCAGACAACTTCTTAGAGAAGTGTGCAGTACTCCAAGCTCCAAAAACGCGGAAAAACTTACAATCAATTCTAGGTTTCCTGAATTTCGGAAGAACTTACATTCTAAACTATGCAGAGAGGGTTAAACCTCTCTACGAATTAATAAAACCTGATTTCAAACCAATCAATTGGACTCAGAAACACACAGAAATTTTAAGATCAATACAAACGGACATGTTAACTAAAACAAAACTGCAAACACGCGCAAATGAACGCACCTTGTAATCCGAGTCATCCCAGGAAGATGCGGATTTACGTACCTAACCTCTAATGAGGGAGAAACGGTACCAATAGCTTATAAATCACACTTGTACACACAAGCTGAAATTAAATTCAGTTCCACTGAAAAAATTCTGACTGCGGTCCAAACTGCTGTGGCAAAAGAAAGAGCCCTCGCACAAGGTAAACGTATAATAATCGTTACACCAATACCTGCCCTAGAAGCAGTAACAAAAGCCAGCATTCCGAATGCTAAAGCTTTACATCCGAGATGGATACAATGGGTTAATTCTCTTGCTGCATCAGACGTAATATACAAATTTGATCCTAACTTAAAAACACAAGAATTTCTCCAATACGAATATGAATGTCCTCTGCCGACTGAAATTCTGCCTCTCGAACATTACGGCTGTATAATATATACAGACGGTTCAGCACAACCCGCAGTTGGGGGTAAACAAGCATATAGTGCTGTGTGTGCAATCGTTAAAGGTCGGTGGCACAAAGGAAAATTTAGACCCCTGGTCACTAACACTCAATCACTCGGAGACTGTACAGCTCAGCGAGCTGAACTACAGGCTTTCAAGATGGCGCTTGAAAATACCGATCGCGAATTCCCCACACTAATAGTGTGCGATTCGTATTATTGCGTCCAGTCTTACAACAAATACTTGCAGAACTGGGTTCAAAACGGTTTCAAAGATGCAAAAGGTGGCACAATCAAGCGTAAGTTGCTTTGGGAACAAGTAGTTCTTTTACAGAAAGAACTACAAAAGACTCATGTGATACATACACCGAGACACCAACGTGATGGCGTTCACGTTGCAGGGAATTCAGTGGCTGATGAGGTAGCGAAGGCGGCTGTGCAAACGGCTTCCGTAGCTGCCATTACCCGGTCAAAAACAAAAATAGACAGCGAGATAATGCAAGCTGTCAATGCTTCAGTAAAAGACAGTGGTAAGACACTCCCGAAAGGCTTTCCAGTAAAGTACTCATACAAAACTGATAATGTTCCTTTTGCTGTAATCCCTGGAGTGGGGGATAGAGCAATTGAAAACATGGAACACAGGTTAGGACTAATTTTAGAGGCACATGAAGGGCTCGCCTCTGCACATGCTGGTGTTTCCGCCACAGTATCGTTATTAAAACAGAGATATTGCTGGCCACGCATGAGAAAACAGACTAGAAACTATGTTCTAGAATGTGAAATATGCCAAACAATGAAAGTATCAACAGTGAAACGACCGGCACAGACGCCCCTTCTAATCTCAGATAAACCATTAGCATGTGTTTACCTGGACCACTGTGGTCCCTTACAAAGGGATGGCAACTATAAATATATCATGGTCGCAGTGGATTTCTGCACAAGATTCATTTGGATGTGGCCCCAGCGCTCGGCTGATGCCAGAACTGTTATAAAAGATTTGCGAGTCTTTATCGGCACATATGCAATTGGCATGCTACATTCTGACCAGGGTTCTGCGTTTAGCTCTCGAGCTTACAAGGAGGCCATGGCCAGCATGGGCATTGCATTGCGGTACTCTAGTCCATTCCATCCCGAGGGAAATGCGGTAGTGGAGAGAAAAAAACGTGACATAAAGCAATCTATAACAGCGAGGGTATTAGGTTCGGGTGGCGGGTGGGTCAAACATCTAACAAGTGTCTAACGTAGTCTTAACAATCTGCCAAGAAATTCTCTGGGGGGAATCACTCCGTATGAACTTTTGTTTGGTACTAGAATGATAATCGAAGACCTTGATTGTCAGACTTCAGTGGTAGAACAAAAAACCTTTGATATCAAAGATCGTTTGGCTGTTTTACAGGACTTAAATGAAACAAGAAGAAGTCTAAGTAACACAAAGCTAAAGCCAACGGCCACTGAAGAAAAACCACCTGTCCCAGCAAGACCTGTCTTGATTCCAAAGATTGGGGATCTGGTCAGAGAAAAGATCGCGGTGAAGAAGGAATTTGGGCCTTCTTACAGAAAAGCAGTACCTGTCTTAGCTATCAGCGGAACAAGATCAGTAGTACTACCGCCCCTTGCTGGTAAAAAGGAGAACAGAGTTGTATCAATCGACCTGGTAAAACCACAATCATGTGGCCAATAATAAGTAGTAGGCCCAGTGGACTCCCAAGAAGTAGCAGAAGACCAAACCTTGCTACAATTCAAGAGGTTCAAACTGAGATGCTAATCACATTTGATAAACCTGCAGTGAATAAAAAAGGACTATGCATCAAAGCCATGGAACTTGTGCCTCTTGAAACCCAAATTGCAACAGTTTGTCAAGAAACACCAATCTACAATGATGTAGCCTCTGACTACACAAATGCAAAGATTAATGAAAATCCGGAAGCAATTCCAACAATTGACAGAACAGCATCTGGCTACTTCATCAATTTCGATGACTTTTCTGAAAATCCAAGTGAACATGAAGAAACGCCAGCAACTAAAACTTTCAAAGAAAAAATGACTGAACTCTTTCATCAACTCAAAGAAACATATCTGATTTCACCATGGATTGAATAATGGATTGTTTTGGGTGTACTTCTCCTCCTACTCTGCCTCATTTTGGTTTTAAACTTGGGAAGAATGATTGAAGGAAAATATAGTACAATGGACACAGCAAGTCAGAGCATCAACTTGGTCCTAAAGCCTCACAGATATTCTCACATTGAAAAAAGAGAACTATCATCAGTAAACATCACAGCCATTCCTATACCTGGTGGTGTAGCATCGGACACTACTGATTACGACTTTGAAAATATTAATAATATGATGTCAGATTTAGAAATGTCTGCAAAATTTACAGAACATGATTATTTAGAAGGCTAATCAAAGTATGAAGAAATGTATTGCTTTAATCATTATGGGCATCACTATTTGCATAAATCTGCTAATCCTAGAAATGTTTTTACTTATAATCAATAGGAACATCGTCAAACACCGCCAAAAGGCAGTTCAAAAACATTTTATGAGAAATTCCCATACTTCTCAGGGTTTAACATCACTGATACAGAAACTTTTTATTTTAAAATGTTAAATAAGACAGGAATGGAAAAACATGTTGACAAACACTAAATTGATATATTCCACAAAATTTTATGAAAAAATGTCTACATTTGGTTTTGAATTTTGGAAAAACAACATTGAAACAAAAACCATTAGGGGTACAAAAGATTGACAGGTACAAGGTCTAGAATCATTATTTAGAGCCTGCATGATCCCTGAACAAATAATTTTCCTGAATGACACCATTCAACAAACAACCTGTCTTGGCCTAGCCAAGATAAAGGACTTAAAAAACCGTCTATACCAAAGCCCATACCTGATAGTAATAGCTGTACAGATGCGGAAATAGACGTATCCCATATTTTACAACAAAACAAAACTAATCCTGATTGGAGAAAATGGTTGATCTGGCCCACAGACACTAATAACTGTCAAGACAGATTCATGAATAAAAAACAGGGGTTCAAACAGAACAGGCCAGACCCAAGATATTCCGAGAGAAAAAATCCAGGGATAATTACAACATACAGTGTAGGGAAACTATGCCTCGAATGGCTACAGAAATCCACACTGCCTGAAATTAAGCAACACTTGATTTTACTTAAAGAAGGTGCTGACTTGCGAGATTTCATATTGGGACCTCGCAAACAGCGTCAAAAATGTTTCATATACGCCAGTATATACCCTGCTTACAATGAAGCTTATAAGTAACGCAAATTGAAACTGCTGAAAAAATACGAGAAATTGATTGTATTAATTTGGAAAAATCACTGTCTGTAGTGGACAATGGGTTAACGACTCTGTCCTCCAGAATTTATTCACTGGAGAGCATTGTATCATCTGCTATTGATATAATAGAACAGGATATGCTAATGTTACAGCATGGCCTGTCCCAATTACGTTCTATTGTACAGTTCAGCTGGACGTTACAAAACCTCAGTTCAGGCTACGTGCCATGGCGTCTAATTAACACAACGTCATTATTTTCTATCTTTAACCTTACTGATAAACAAATCTCTTTGGCGCAAAAAGGAGCAGACTATACGGTGCTGAACGTTGAAAAACTAGAAAAATTGCCATTGACAGTCTCCGAGAGACCCGTCATTGAATGGATAATACATGGCACAATTACAATTCCGATAACGACTTTTCAGTTTCAATATTGCCAAAAGCATATACCAGCAGGCCTGTATGAAAGGTTGGGTAAAGGTTACATCAAGTCGACCTGGAATCTACCTTATACACATAAATGTTACAGTGAGGGGAAAAAAGAGGTGTTTCTTAGTGGTAATAACTGTAAAAAATCACTAAGCGGCACTCTTCTGTGTCAAGGAATTAACTTGCATGGAGCCTGCGAAGGTTCATCAAATAACCTTTCATGCCATCTGCACGGCACCCCAGCTACACAGATAGAGCCTTTTTTCAGACAACTTTCCAACGGCAGTTACGTTATAATAAGTGACCGCAGCTGTTGTGGCATGGTGCCAGGAAGGGCCTATCTCGTCAGTGTAACTTCCATGGTCACTTGCTGTATGCAAGTATTGTATTCAAACAGCAAACCAGACAAGGAGGCAACGATATGGCCTTCTCTGAATATCTCTTCTATTCGAATTGATACTTTAAGCAGAATGAAATCCATTCTTTTACAAACAACTGTGCCTTTAATCTCTAAAGAGACGTATGATCTGCAAGTTGCAAGGACAGCGGCAGAGATACATGCATTTAATATTATCAACAAATTGCCCCGTGCATTTCGCAGAAATGTTAGGTCAAATTTTAAACATGTCTGATACCAGTGGCATCGCACATGTATTTGAGACAATTTTTTCGGGACTATTAGCCCCCTTTGAAGCAGTCCGGAGCATCTTCCCGAATTTCGTGCACTCTGTGTTTGCCGGCCTGCCTCTCAT
This sequence comes from Lissotriton helveticus, assembly GCF_964261635.1. Classification (NCBI taxonomy): domain Eukaryota; kingdom Metazoa; phylum Chordata; class Amphibia; order Caudata; family Salamandridae; genus Lissotriton; species Lissotriton helveticus. Next base: position 1,064,767,711 of record NC_136065.1, on the reverse strand, counting down.
CTTGGGACGCGTAGCAGGAATTTTATTTTTGTTCCTTCTGCTCCGATATGGCAAATCTAGCCACAAACAAAACTCAGGCTACCATGGAGGAAACGATCCTTGCGATGAGATACCGAGAAAGAATAACTAAAGTACTCGGCTTAGCTCGGCTAAGAGATCTGAATACCACATGGTTTCTTTCATTCAGACCAATCTGGCAAGATTGCATCCTACCTGTTCTACGATGCCTGCTATGCAGAGAAGAATGCGTGTTGGACGTCTGTCTCACACTACCATCAGCAGTACCTTTGGATATCGATACTTTGCTTGGTTCGGTAACGGCTCATGCAACGTGTTGTCCCCAGCGGCTACCCATTCTGATGACGGCATTCATTGAGACTTCACCATTACGATTAGGTGACGGTGAGGTACGAGATGAAAGCGGCACACAGGTACCACCTTCTGTGACCATTGCTGATCTGAACACTGGTGACAGCAATGCCTCTCATATCTGCACTATTTCTGCTTTTTCGAACTTGGTCGAACTTTCACCTACTGTTGTAGACAAATTCTTTGCTACCCTATCTGAGTTAATGTTCTCTCCTAACAACAAGAATAACTTTTGAGTACACAGCGTTCCCTGAACTCTGAATTCAACCTTCAATTTGGAAAAACAGAAACTTCTAAAAAAACGGACAAACTATTTTTTGCCCTGAAAGCAAAATAATTTTTCCCCGTTCCCAAAATATTTGCTTTTTTTTGGCACATAATACTCTGCTTAAAGTAGAACTATTCTTAGAGAACAAGATTTCTATTTTTAAACTCTAGAGATAATATTTTGATTCAGCCTTTAGCACATGTACAATCTTGTATAAATATGTGATGAAATGGTCTCGACCTTCTCTTCTGTATTAAGAGACATTTCATGAATGTAATTTTTGTGATTCATTCAGCCAATATTTAAACGTACTATATTTGCATTATCTGAATGATACCACTGCTTAAAAACGTACAGTATATTACTCATTTTTCGTGTATATACCATTTCAAATGCATTTTATGTATTTTGGGGTGGGATGGAAAACACATGCATAGTTATATGTTTAAAATTGCTTAGTATTTAGTAATGATGGACATTATACGTGGAGTGGGTGTTGGAAACGTATCTAGGACCCTATTTTAATATTCCCGATTTATGACCTTATGTGGGTATAACAAATCATATCCTTATAAAGGCATAAGAATCATATCCATATTTAGTCATAGCCAATGCAGTCCAAATACGGCAAGGCTACCCCCATAGCCTCCTAGAAAGCACAACGCATTCTTAAACAAACCAAGCCTCCAGCAGCCCGGGAATTCCCCCTGCTTCTGTATTGATTTGTCCTAGAACTCCTGGGTCCTAAAAAGAACTGCGAGTTCTTAATGACGTCTTATGTCCAACCTTACGTCAAACTCGGCACCTTCCAGGTATAAATATACCAGCAGCTGCCCTAACAAAACACACGATGGTTTGGAGCAGATCAGCTATCTACTTGCCCGACGCCCTGCTGTGGCAAGTGCCGAAGGAAGCCGACCCTCCCATTGACGCACTGAGAGAGACGCTGTCTTTTCTCCTGCCGAGAAATCCAGCTCCAGTGTTTCCAGTCACCCTTGCGGGTTGCTGGGAGATCGAGTCCTGAGAACGAGATACAAGACCTCCTTCATTCTATAACCAAGGTACGGAGCTGATTAGATCCTTAGGGAATTCTTGATTCAGATTCTTGGCAAAAAATATCTTAACTTAAACTGCAGCTCACTTACTCCTTCCCACGTACTAGGCTTAGGTTAGGTACACAGGGGTAGGCGTATCTTAGAAGCACCAGTTGAGTACGTTTAGTCATGGTTTTATATATGTATATATTGTATCTATTTTAAACACTGTATGGCTTAGAAACCATACCATGATTTTACAGTATTATTTTATAATACTCCTTTAACTGTACGCACTTTAGACTGTTCAATAAATAACCTCTTTTATTGAAAACGCCCGTCTCTCTATTTCTCTGCGCTTCTGGTGAAACTATTCACGATTGACTGAGTAAAATAGTTATCTATTGTTTCCGCGACTCTGGAGATATTCTCCTTATTCTGGAGGGAGCAAAGTTGTCATGTTTATGCGGTTGTCAGAAACTAATCCCTTCTTGTCTATTCAGGAAAGTTAACACATTCTTGTTCACTCGAGAATGTTTCTAGTGACCTCTGAGCTAGCTGGCATTCATAATTAAGTCTAACATATTCAATAGAGACCTAGTCGACCTAAGTCCTACGTCTAAACTATTGTTTATGTTATTCCAATGCGCAGAGCCTATTGGGAATATAGGACTACACTACAGTTTGAAACAGTAAGGACATATGGTATGCCAGCTCACATTCCGTAGGAGTGCATGTTATTAAGAAGCAGATAACTGCTGTTAGAAAGCTGTGTGAATGTTGGTCTGATTGTGGGAGTTGTCGCACTTTCACCTGTGAGAAAACTTCTGTATCCTCTTTAAGACAGCTATATGTAAATGGGAGAAACCACTGCTCGTGAATAAACGCGCTACCATATACAATCACATACAACATGACAAACAACATGTACACCTAGCAGACACAACAACACTATGTACTGTGGGAACTGTGGCTAGCCATGTACACAAACCAAACATGGCTTGGCACCTCTGTCACACAATGCAGAATGCAGGGAGAGATGGGAACAAAGTATGTGCGAAGGTGGCAAGTGATTCTTGATTATAAATGTATACAATGCAGAGTGTTCAAGGTGTGTGCCGGACAGACTTGTGTATGCAGAGCACAGACATGTACATGTCAACTTACACTGATGGTGTATTGAGTGAAGTGGACACTGGACGCAACCATGATAGTACAGTCAGTAGGGAAGATTACGAAAACATAGCACATAAGTGCCCCCCCCAAGTCATTAGCGTAGTGGGCTGGCTCGGCGTACGCAAGGCTAGCATAGGGGTATGAATAAAAGGCATGTTTATCTGGGTGTGGTTCTGTTCCGGAATGGCAAACGTGTCTGCCCGGTCTGCGAAGCTTACACCGCCACGAGGTTGATGCCGTGAGCGAAGGTGGCTGCGTGAATGATGCTCTCAGCCTGCTGGTACTCAGAAACCGTCATGGTCGCTGCAACGCATATATGCTGCACAGTTCACCTTTCGACACTACCGTATGTGAAAGAGGGCCCACTACATGCCGGCAGAAGCTCCTGGGCCCAGGTCTGAGAGCTTGGAAGGCTACTGAGATCAATGCTGTCTACCGCGACACAGGCACACAGCGCCCAGCCTGAGGCCCAGCACCGTGGAGTGCTCTGCATACTACTAACACAGTAGTCGAACAGGTACCAACAGTGGAACCGTGTCTTGATCGCACAATGGACGATGTTAGAACTGCACCTGGGAGTGGAGATGAAGGTACTCCCTTAGATCAGGTGTAACCAACTCTAGGTCCCAACAGTGGAACAGTGTCTTGATCCCACAATGCATGATGATAGAACTGCATCTGAGAGTGGAGATGAAGGTACTCCCTTCAACCAGGTGCAACCAACACTAGGTCCCAACAGTGGAACGGTGTCTTGATCCCACAATGGATGATGTCCAATATTACATGTGCTTGGTTTTCACAGAAGTCCATCAGTTGAGGTGCATCATACTCTGTGCTTCCGTAGCTAACTGCTGCACATGATTATTGGGCTTGGCCGACTCCAGTGGCTGAACTGCACCGGGGTACAGCAGGTCGGTGAAACGGGGTCTTGATTCTATGATTGAGGATGTCAGAAGTTAAAGTCTGTGATGATTTCTGTGTACCCCCTCCAATCAGGTGCAATCAACTCCGATCTTTAGAATGTAACAGCACGTGGCTGTGAGGGGTTAAAGACCACTGCCTCTGGTCTACACTGCGGTCAGCAGGGCTCACAATTCAGGGTGAGTGGTGATTGTTTAATTACAAAATCCAGTAGTCAAGTAACTACAGTGTCTATTGAAATATACACAATATTCTTTTAGTATAATTGTTTGAAGAACTTTTTTTAGATGAGTTACAGGTTTAGTACAATGACCAAATTCTTCTTTGTAGTGGAAAAGAACACTGAATAACAGTCTACACTGTGGACAGCAGAGATCGCAATTCGGCTTGTTTTGATTTATTTGTTGCAGAGTTTTCTGTAATTTATGTTGTTGTATTTTGTGAAGAGGAAGTGAGAAAAAGTATTCATGGATGTCTGTGTGACTACTGCCTTCAATTTAAACTGCAGACAGCAGTGTTCCCAATTCACATCGAGTCGCTATTGTAGATGACGCAGTCCTGTAGGCAAAAGACATTGCTCCAGTGCGCTCTATCCGCACCACGCATACGCATCATCGCAGGCTGCGCACAAGCTTTTTGTTGCTTCGTGTATTACAAACTGGGCAGCTCAAGTCCACGTCACATGGCTGTGGGCCCTTGCTGACCGCTCTCTCTGGCCTACACTGCAGACAGCTGTGTTCACAATTCAGATCGAGTCACTATTGCAGATGATGCAGTGCTGTAGGCAACAGATATTGCTCCTAGTACGGCATGCCCGCAGCACGCATCTTCGCTGGCTGTGCACATGCTGAATGCTTTTGATGTGGCTATCTGAGTGCACTAGAATTGTTGGACCCTTTATGATACAATCTTGTTGTGTATTATTTCAGATCCATTGCCTGTGTCTCAGTATACCACAAGTTATGGTTCTTTTACAATAGAATTTTTTCTGTATTATTTCACATCTACTGTCCCTACCTTACTGCTGCACAAACTATTGACCCTTTTATTATTGAATCTCTGTGTGTGATCCAATGATTACTATTGCAGTTGATGCTAGCAGCAACCATTCCCTGAGGGCTGGTTTACACACACCCCACACATATCTAGCACAGACGTCATTGGATATGTGACCCTGGTAATAAAAAGGAGTCAAGCGCACGTGCCTGTACCCACTTCCACTATCTATCTGTGTCCGTGTGTTCATTATCTATGCATGATACTGCCCCTGGGCCGTACCACATTATATTGTGCTGTGGACAGCGTATGCAACCATGTTACCTCTGGCAGTGGGGAAAACTTTGGTTATGTAACTTTTAGGTGCATGGCTTTCACAGGTGGAAGGCTACTTTACAGACCATGAATATTGATGAAGATGATGGTTGTATGTTGTGTGTAGTGTAAGATAAGTGTACATAGGAAAACGTTTTCAAAAAAGCTCTCTAAGCAGAAGAGGTGTGTCTCATCAAATGCTGTAGAGAGAATGACTAAAATGGGTGGCGTTCTCCAACTGCTACAATGGCCAATGTTATGAACTAATCAAATGCTTTTTTTAAAGTCACATGGAAATCGTGCACCCAGCGTGCAAGGAGACCTCACCCAACGCGATTTTGAGAAAAGATATTTACTATAATATACGTTTATTACAGTTAGAAATATATAAATGTTTAATATATTTTAGATTATTGCTTGCTCTCATACACACTTTAAAGTTATTTATATATAGTTTTGAGACATAAAAAAAAATGAGGGAATGGCGTACCAGGCGCGACACCATACATCTATGACGTAACACAGGGCCTGGCAGCGTGCACTCGTCGCTCACGCAACATGCAGCGGGCACGACCCCATACGTACATGGCGTAACGCGTGGCTTGGTACTGTGAACCCGTCGCATACCAAAGTAGCAGCTGGAGCGACCTCATACGCATATGTTGTTATGTGGGACGCGGTGCCACAAACCCGTCGGATACGAAATGCGCATCATTTACAAGTTTAGGAATATGGTAGATAGGATTTGGTGCTGCTGGAGCTTGGCACACTACCACTACGGTACTCTAGTTTTCTCCCCCTCCCAAAAATTATATACATATTTTTTTTAAAGATATAAAACATTACATAGTTTTTAAAGTAAAAAAAAGATAATAGAGTTCCAAAATATTATTAAAAAAATAGAAAAAATATAGGTTTTATAAATAATAAAATATGAAATAAACATTCTAAAAACGTTCGAAATTCACTGAAAAAACCATTGGTTTTACAGACGTTATAGTTAGGAATTAGCATTTAAAAAACCTTTGAAATTCACTAAAAAACCATAGGTTTCAGGGACGTTATAGTTAGTTGGACATTTGACTCATATAAAACCAGAGAAATTTGCCTGTTATAGTTAGTTGAGCTAACTATAACTCACGTGCCCGCAATGCAATGTTGATGACGTCGCATATTACATCACTCATGACATGGTCAGTGACATCACTGATGACATCACTGATGACATCTCAAATGACATCACTGATGACATCACTGATGACATCATCCACGTGATAATCTGATGCACATACTGATGCCCTAATATAAACTTTGATGCACCCACTCTAAAATAGAGATTACTATTTTTGAAACCATAGACACAACAATGCCAGATACTACATACCACCCACTATTTCCTAGGTCTACACACATATCCAGTCACTTATACATGCAGTTACTCATCAATACAGTACTATAATATTCACTCATACACCTATACCTACAGTCACACTCCACCACTCATCCATAGAGATACTCACACGCCTAGTCAGTCATGCAAAGAATCAATCACATACCCATTTACTCATGTATACAGTTATACACACCAACTCAGTTATTTATACACACACCACATCACACATTTACGCAGATACTAACAAATACTTACTGTCTTATACAATCACTGATACAAGCAGACACTCATTTATACACGCTCTCTTCAAATAACTTACTCTCACGTATAGTCATTTATATACTCCAACACTCACATATACTACCTTAAAACATATGTAGTTACACATATACCTCTGAGACATTCATTCATTCACCAACACACCCATACACACACTAACTCACCAATAAAGCCCTTCCCAGATGCACTTTTGAATCCATACAACCAGTGAATCCCCCACTCAGACATCTATGCACAGAGTCACACCCCCCACCGACCCACACAGACACTCAGACACCCATACAGATACTCAGACAACAAATCAATAACCCATATAGACACTTATGTAGCTACTCACCAACCCATGCAGCCGCTTGCACACCAACTGAGAGACTAATACAGATTTTCACACAGTTTAGTCACTAACTCATGCATTCAGTAAGACACGTTCAATTACTCACTTATACAGACCGGCACGCACCTACTAAATAATCAATTCAGGCACTTGTAAATCCACTCATTCTTCAATACACCTTGGCATAGATATATATGAAAAATATTTAAACTTTAGAGAAACACACATTCACTGGATGATGTCATCAGTGATTTCATTTGAGATGTCATCAGTGATGTCACTGACCATGTCATTAGTGATGTAATATGTGATGCCATCAGCAGTGCATTGCGGGCGCACAAGTTATAGTTAGCTCAACTAACTATAGCGGGCGAATTTCTCTGGTTTTATATGAGTCAAATGTCCAACTAGCTATAACGTCCCTGAAACCTATGTTTTTTTAGTGAATTTCAAAGGTTTTTTAAATGCTAATTTCTAACTATAACGTCTGTAAAACATATGTTTTTTTCAGTGAATATATATATATATATACTGTAGTGTAAATGTAGCTGTACTTAAAGCTATTTTTTTTTTAAATATTATCGTTTAGCCAATATGTCAATAGTGAAGTACTTGTAGGTTAATAGTTATAATATTTACAAATTGTGATAGTTGAATACAATAGGGACCCATAAGCAACTAATCTACAAATGTATGTGAAAACTATGCAGTAACCTATAAACATGTTAAGCATGTAATAATATCTATGTGTATTTAACCATCAATCATATATACATTTCTTCAGCAGACCTAAAGATTATCTATATATTTCAAAATCATAGCTATTACACATATTTGTACAAAGAAGTACACATATCTAGATACATACACATAATCAAATTATAAATGTTTACAAACAAAGGGATATATTGTACATTAAGTTAGAGTATGGTGGTTAGGAAGGAAAGAGACAACTCTTAAGTAGTCTTCTGCAGGTAAGATCGTTTTCAGTGATTCTTATGTTTGGGGGTAATGAATTCCATAGTTTAGCGGCTTGCATAGAGCAAGATGTACAACCTATGTTTCTTTTCTCATGTGTTGGGATTTTGAGGTGAGGTACCAATCTTGAGCGGAGGTTCCTTTGTTAAATGTATTTGGTGATTTTATTCCTGATGAAAAGCTATCCTGTTCCATGTATTGCTTTGCCAGTGATACAAAGCAGCTTGAAGGTGGATCTTTTGGCAACCGGTAACCAATATAGGGTCCTCATGGCAGGAGAGATATGGGCTTGTGGCTTTACATGTAGGAGTAGTCTGGCAGTAGAGTTCTGAATACGTTGTAGTCTTTTCATGGATGATAAAGTGGTAGAGGGCATTGGTGTAATGACGTTTAGACAGTAGAAGAGAAATAGTAGCCTGGACCTTGTGTGGAAATCCCAGGTGGGGGAAGATGCATTGCAGTTTTCATGGTAATGAAGCTTAATCTTGCTAATTTATCCGCTTGGGCATTCATTGACAACGCAGAGTCTATAGTAATTCCAAGGTTTCTTACTTCCTTAGATACTTTAGCAAGTGGTCCCAGATCATCGGGCCAGGAGCAGAGTGAGTCATCATTTATGTTTCGCCACATGTGAGTATTTCAGTTTTGGAAGCATTCGATTTGAGATGGCTCCATGTCATCCACTGATCAACAGCTTTGAGGTTGAAGATTTGTGTATTTCCAATGACTTTGGGGCTTGCCAGTTTAAGGAGTATTAGTGTGTCATCTGCATAGTATAGCACGTGAGTTAAAATTCATTGATCATTGCCAGTAATTACTTCATTTAGATGTTGAAAAGCATGAGTGAGATAAGAGAGCCTTGAGGGACCTCTGCTTTTGTGAAGTACGGTTCGAATGAGAAAGGGGAAGAATGGATGATATTTGTTCTGTTTTGAAGGAAGGATGTGATCCAGTCGAGAGAAGTCCCCTCTATGCCGACTTCATAGAGTCTGTGAATTGCAGTGTCAATGTCAAATGTGTCAAAGGCAGCTGAGAGGTCCAAGAGAAGCAGTGCATCATCCCCGTTCCGGTCCACAGTGGTTTTAAGGTCATCCCAGCTGGAGACGAGGGCAGATTTGTTTGGTAGTCTGAAATTATGGAGTTATCTTCCATAAATTGTGACATCTGTGACAATGCTGCTCAGGTGTAATTGGTCTATAGTTGTCAGGGTCATGCGGGTCCAGACTAACCTCAAAATCCCTCCTTTTTAATTAGCAACTCTGCTGCTCGTGGTTCAGTGATGTAAGAGTCTGGGTGTGGGCTTGCTTTACATCTAACCATTTCACTCCACCATCTTTATACTAAGACAACTTAAGACCATGGGGTCGGTGGCTGAAATTGGTTGATTGTCAACTGAATACACTGAAATGACCATCAGGATTTGACAAAACCTCTAAATACATATGTAAATTAAGTATAAAAATCATTTAGAGTGCAATGATTAAGTACCTCATTTTCTTCTCATGTGATGGGCCCTCAGGTTCCCTCCCTTCCAAAGATAGACAAACCTGGGGCCATATTACAAAGAGTGCACAATGTCCCTGTTCGGGCTGTGGCACTCCTTTGAATTGGTGCACCCTGACACAAACAGCAACAGTGCACTCTATTACTGATGATGCTCTGTCACCAGGCAAACGCAAATGTATGCCTACTCTGGAGGCCGCACATTAGTGAAAGACAGATCTGCCGCTTGACGTATCCACTCTGTCTTTTACTGTGCAGGCGGCACCCGCTTGTATTTCAGAGGAGGAAGAGAGATCCCCTGCAGGTGAGTGCATGGAGTGACTTCAGCCACCTACAGGGGGATGTCTGCTGGATCCATGGAGGCCATTCCCCCCTCCAACGGGTTGACTTCAGGGGGCGCACTGACTGTGTGCCACCTTTTTGTGGCACAGTCGATGTGCCTTCTGAAGCCCTTTTTGCCACTGTGCCCACTTCCATAATATATAACGGGTTCAGAGGCAAAGGCTTCTAGCATTTGCAATGGATCACACCTGCTACAAATGAGGGAATGCCCTCTTAGGATAGTGCCAGTACTTTGTTTGCACCAGTGCTATCTGTATTACACAAGGGATCCATAACTGCGTGTAGCCTCTTCAATAATACTAAAGAGCCCCAGGGTCATGATAAATGGGCGCAAACTCACCTCTCCCCGCGTCATCCTGTATGGTCACTTTTTTATACTCTCCACCATGAAGCTTTATGATACTCATGCAAGTAATACATGAATAAAAAATGAATTAAAATAAAGACTGTGCTATGTGTTGTGACAGAATACAGAAATGTGCAAAGCTTTGGTCAGATATAAAAGAACAAAACAATTGGAAACTATAAGATCAGACTAGAAAAACTTGAAATGGGGACTGCGATGCTGATCACAATGAAACACCACAAGTTGTTATATTAACTAGATAAAGAAGGCCGGAATAAAAAAGAAATACTAGAAATTTTGCTTCACATAAAAGACAAACAAGCATTTGCAATGCAATAGGTCTCGCATTAGGAAAGTTTGAGCTATTGGTATTGTAAATGACACATTTTCTATTAATGTATTGGTTTTGAAAATAGCTAAATTAATAGCTCGTCATTTACAATGCCAATAGTTTTAACTTTCGCAAATGTGACATCTATAGCATTTGTAATGCAATATGTGTTGTATTTACGTGACTTAGATGTATTGATATTACAAATAACAATGGCTTTTATTTTTATTTTGATAATACTTAAATAAAAGCTATTGTAATTTATAATGACAATAGCTTAAACTTTTGTAATTAACTTTTGTGAAGATTATGTTGTGTATTTTATTTTGACGAAAATCCAAGAACAGAAGTACGTGAAATATTAACATCTTTTTGTGACATTTGTAATAAAGCTTGAAACATTGAAAGAACACATTTGAACCAGTTATTGTAGAATGGTTGCATAGATTGATGCTGTGGTGGCGCAGAGTGATGTGGTGGCGACGAGTGATACTGTGGCGTTCAGTGATGCTGTGGTAGCGCATAGTGATGGTGTGGTGCCCCTGAGTGATGCTTTGGTGGTGCTGAGTGATGCTGTGGTGATGCGATAGATAGATAGAGTGAGTGCGATAGGTAGATAGAGGGAGGGCAATAGATAGATAGAGTGAGGGCCATAGATAGATAGATAGAGTGAGGGCGATAGATAGACAGACAGATAGATAGAGTGAGGGCGATCGATAGATAGATAGATAGATAGAGTGAGTGCGATAAATAGAGTGAGTGCGATAGATAGAGTGAGGGCGTATAGATAGACAGATAGATAGATAGATAGATAGATAGATAGATAGATAGATAGATAGATAGATAGATAGATAGATAAATAGATAAATAGATAGATAAATTGAGTGAGGGCGATAGATAGATAGAGTGAGGGCGATAGATAGATAGATAGATAGATAGATAGATAGATAGATAGATAGATAGATAGATAGATAGATAGATAGATAGATAGATAGATAGATAGATAGATAGATAGATAGATAGATAGATAAATAGATAGATAGATAGATAGATAGATAGATAGATAGATAGATAGATAGATAGATAGATAGATAGATAGATAGATAGATAGATAGATAGATAGATAGATAGATAGATAGATAGATAGATAGATAGATAGATAGATAGATAGATAGATAGATAGATAGATAGATAGATAGATAGATAGATAGATAGATAGATAGATAGATAGATAGATAGATAGATAGATAGAGTGAGGGGCGATAGATAGAGTTAGGAGCGATAGATAGATAGAGTGAGGGCTATAGATAGAGTGAGGGCGATAGATAGATAGAGTGAGGGCGATAGATAGATAGAGTGAGGGCGATAGATAGAGTGAGGGCAATAGATAGATAGAGTGAGGGCGATAGATAGATAGAGTGAGGGCGATAGATAGATAGAGTGAGGGCGATAGAGTGAGGGCGATAGATAGATAGAGTGAGGGGCGATAGATAGATAGAGTGAGGGCGATAGATAGATAGATGATAGATAGATAGATAGATAGATAGATAGATAGATAGATAGATAGATAGATAGATAGATAGATAGATAGATAGATAGATAGATAGATAGATAGATAGATAGATAAATAGATAAATAGATAGATAAATTGAGTGAGGGCGATAGATAGATAGATAGAGTGAGGGCGATAGATAGAGTGAGGGCGATAGATAGAGTGAGGGCAATAGATGAGTGAGGTGGCCTCGAGGTGGACGTGGTGGTGGCCGTGGTGGTGGTGGATGTGGTGGTGGACGTGGTGGTGGTGTAGGTGGGTGTGGTGGTGATGGACGTGGTGGTGGTGGAGGACATGGTGGTGGTGGACATGGTGGTGGTGGAAGTCGTGGTGGTGGATGTGGTGGAGGTAGACGTGGTGGTGGAGGTGGTGGTGGTGAACATGGTGGTGGGCGTGGTGAAGGTGGGTGTGGTGGTAATCCTGCAGGAGTTTGCCAGCAGGCTGTGCAAAATTCAGCAGCACCTCTAGGCGTTTGTTGCAATGCACGGACTTCACACAGAATTTGGCATCAGGGTATAGTACACAACAATTAGCACATAATTTAATTATGAGCTCAAAAGAGCTCTTTTGACATCTCTGGCAAGTGTGAATGAACAGCACCATAAACCTTGTTGCTCTTTACCAGCGTTTCTCTTGTTGGCTTATGGATTGTCCTTGATGCGACTCCTTGTGCCTATGATGTATTGTCTCATCTGGTTATTCAAACTACTGAATGAGAATTTTGTTCATTCACAGCTCGAACTTGAGGCTTCACTTGTGATTTCTTTAACAGTCATGTTCTTAATTTCTGCGGTGTTCGTTTGTGAAACTTGTTTTCCTGTCTTCTTCTTCTGCTTGTTACTTATGAGTTGGGGGACCTATGCCATTTGTCTGGCCTTTCTCCTGTCTGAACTGGGGTGGCAGAGTGGGCTAAATAACGATGATGGATTAAACCCAGATCTTTTGACTGGGTGTGAGTGTTTGATTGGTTCAGATGCTCCGTCCATCACCTCCCCCTTTTGTACCGCTTTCTCCTGTGTGTGCCCGCAGTGACTTTGTGATCTGGCCATGCCATGTCTGGTGAGGCAGCATCGCCTCAACATCGTAATGAAGGGAAGCGACGATGAGGTAATGATAGTTAATGAAGACTACTATAAACAAGCACTGGCAATGCCAATTGATCTTACTTTGTTGTGTAGGAATCTAGGACACCAGTGTAATTTTCCCGATTCATGCCCATATATAGGTATAAATTACCTGATCCTTATATAGGCATAGAAATCATTACCATATTTAGACTGAGCCTATGCAGCCCAAATACGGCATCAATCAATCAATCAAAGGCATTTATAGAGCGCACTACTCACCCGGAGGGTCTCAAGGCGCTTGGGGGAGGGGGGTGGGGTGCCGCTACTGCTCGAACAGCCAGGTCTTGAGCTTCTTCCTGAAGGAGAGGTGGTCTTGGGTCAGGCGAAGGTCGGTCGGGAGGGTGTTCCAGGTCTTGGCGGCCAGGTAGGAGAAGGACCTTCCTCCTGTTGTCTTTCTTCGGATGCGGGGGACGGCGGCAAGGGCGTGGTTGGTCGATCGGAGGTGGCGTTTGGGAGCGTAGAAGTTGAGGCGGTTGTTGAGGTAGCTCGGGCCATGGTCGTGTAGGGCTTTGTGTGCGTGGGTGAGGAGACGGAAGGTGATTCTCTTGTTGACGGGGAGCCAGTGCAGGTCTCTCAGATGTCCGGAGATGTGGCTGCGTCGGGGGATGTCGAGGATGAGTCTGGCTGAGGCGTTCTGGATCCGCTGGAGTCTCTTCTGGAGCTTGGCGGTGGTTCCGGCGTAGAGGGCGTTGCCGTAGTCCAGTCGGCTGGTGACGAGGGCCTGGGTGACCGTCTTCCTGGTCTCGGTGGGGATCCACCGGAAGATCTTCCGTAGCATGCGCAGGATGTTGAAACAGGACGCGGAGATGGCGTTGACTTGTCTGGTCATGGAGAGGGAGGAGTCCAGGATGAAGCCCAGGTTGCGTGCGTGGTCTGTCGGTTTGGGTGCGGTGCCCAGGGCGGGGGGCCACCAGGAGTCGTCCCAGGCGGAGGGCGAGGAGCCTAGGATGAGGACTTCCGTCTTGTCTGAGTTCAGTTTCAGGCGGCTGGTCGTCATCCACTCGGCTACGTCTTTCATCCCTTCGTGGAGGTTGGTTCTGGCGGCGGCGGGGTCGTTGGTCAGGGAGAGGATCAGCTGGGTGTCGTCGGCGTAGGAGATGATGTTGAGGTTGTGTTGGCGTGCGATGGCCGCAAGGGGGCTCATGTAGACGTTGAAGAGGGTGGGGCTGAGCGAGGAGCCCTGAGGGACGCCGCAGATGACTTCCGTGGCTGCAGATCTGAACGGTGGCAGGCGTACTCTCTGTGTCCTTCCAGCGAGGAAGGAGATGATCCACTCCAGAGCCTTTTCCTGGATTCCGATGTTGCTGAGGCGCTGCACTAGGGTGCGGTGGCAAACAGTGTCGAACGCCGCGGAGAGGTCTAGGAGGATGAGGGCTGCTGTTTCACCGTTGTCCAGCAGGGCTCGGATGTCATCGGTGGCAGCGATGAGGGCGGTCTCGGTGCTGTGGTTGGCTCGGAAGCCAGACTGTGAGGGGTCGAGGGATCCATTCGTCTCGAGGAAGGCGGCCAGCTGCTTGTTGATGGTCTTCTCGATGACTTTGGCTGGAAACGGGAGGAGCGAGATGGGGCGGTAGTTCTTGAGTTCGGTGGGGTCCGCTGTTGGTTTCTTTAGTAGAGCGCTGATTTCGGCGTGCTTCCAGCTCTCAGGGAAGGTGGCGGTGTCGAAGGAGGTGTTGATGATGTCCCGCAGGTGGGGTGCGATGACAGCGTCGGCCTTGTTGAAGACGTGGTGAGGGCAGGGGTCTGTCGGAGATCCGGACTGGATAGAGTTCATCGTGCAGATGGTGTCTTCTGTGTTGATCTGGGTCCAGGCGCTGAGGGTGGTGGTGGGGGGCGTTGGTGCAGTCGTGGGGAGCGTTGTTTGTGGGCTGAAGCTGTTGTGTATGTCAGCGATCTTGTTGTGGAAGTAGGAGGCGAGGGAGTTGCAGAGGTCTTGCGACGGGGTGATGTCGTTGATTCCGGCGTTGGGGTTGGAGAGCTCTTTCACGATGTTGAAGAGTTCCTTGCAGTTGTGTGCGTTGTTGTCCAGCCGGTCCTTGAATGCTGATTTCTTGGTGGCGTGGATCAGTTGATGGTGCTTCCGGGTGGCAAGCTTGAGGGTGGTCATGTTGTCCGGTGTTGGCTCCCTTCTCCAGGCTTTCTCGAGGGCTCGGCAGTTCTTCTTGGAGCTCTTGAGTTCGTCGGTGAACCATGGGGCCTTCTTGCTGCCGGGTCTGCTAGGCGGGGTCCTCAGTGGGGCGAGGTCGTCTGCGCAGTTGCTGATCCACTTTGTGAGGTTGTCGGCGGCCTGGCTGGGGTTCGCTGAGCTGGTGGGAGGGTGTTGGCTCAGGGAAGTGGCGAACTGGTTTGCTGTGATCTTGTTCCAGTTTCTTCGAGCAACCTGTTGCTGGTGGTGGTGGATCGTGGATCTTCTGAAGGTGAAGTGGACGCAGCTGTGGTCCGTCCAGTGGAGTCCGGTGGCGTGGCTGAAGACGATGTCCTTGCTGGAAGAGAAGACAGCGTCGAGTGTGTGTCCGGCGAGGTGGGTGGGGGTGGTCACCAGCTGCTTGAGTCCGAGGATGGCGAGGTTGTCAAGCAGGGTGGTGGTGTTGCGGTCGTTGTTGTTCTCCAGGTGGAAGTTGATGTCCCCCAGGAGGATGAAGTCAGCAGAGGGGAGGGCGTGCGGGCTGATGAAGTCGGCGATGTCTTCGCTGAATTGTGTGCGTGGTCCCGGGGGTCGGTAGATGAGGGTGCCTCTGAGGGTGGTTTTGGGGTCCGTGTGGATCTGGAAGTGCAGGTGTTCGGTGGTTGTCAGGGTGTCGTCGGTGTTGGTCGCGATGCGGGTGGTGTCTCTGTAGATGATGGCGATGCCTCCTCCAGTCTGGTTGCCGCGGTCTCTTTGGGTGATCTTGTAGCCCTCTGGGATGGCGATGGCGATGTCGGGCGCTGAGGAGTCGTTCATCCAGGTTTCCGTGAGGAAGGCGACGTCAGGAGCTGTGGTGTCGAGGAGGTTCCAGAGTTCGATGGCGTGTCTGTGGACGGAGCGGGTGTTGAGTAGGATGCACTTGAGGTGGTTGCTGCTGGTGTTCGGCTTGGCGGGCGCTGGTGCGGGGCAGGTCCGGATGCAGGTGAACTTGCAGGCGTGGCAGCTGAAGGGTCCGTGGGTTCGTCTCGGGGTGGCTCGGTAGCATCCCGGGATTCGGCCGGTGTTGAGTACGTTGAGGGTGGCGGCGTCGTACGTCCGGCGGGGGCCAGGGGTCTTGGCCCTGGGCGCGGTCCAGGCGCGGACGGGCGCTGACGGGCTTACCTTTGGCGCACCTTCGGCGCTCAGTCGGTGCTCCCGCTGCGCGCGTCCGCTGCGCGGTCGCTCTGGGGCCGTCATAAAAAGGGAGCCGGTCGGGAGGGTCTGCGGGAGGGTGGGAGCGGGAGCCAATCGGCTGGCATGGCTATTTCCACTAAGTTCCGATAATCAACAACGATTTCTTGGAAAAACCCGCCTTCAGCAGCTAGGGACTTCCCCTTGCCTGAATACTAATTTATCTAGGAAATCATGGAGTTTTCAAAGAACTGAGTCTTTGATGACGTTACTATGTCCAATCATACGTCAAACTTGGCACCTCCAAGGTATAATTATGCCTACATTTGCCCAGACAAACACACAGTGGTTTGGAGCAGTTCGACTACTTGCCCGACGCGCCCTGCAGCAGCAAGTGCCGAAAGAAGCCGACCCTCCAGCTGACGCACTGAGAGACGCTGTCTTTTCTCCTGCCAAGAAATCCAGCTCCAGTGTTTCCAGCCTACCCTTGCGGGTTGCTGGGAAATCGAGTCCTGAGAGAGATACAATACCTCCTTCATTTTAAAACCAAGGTACGGAGCTGATTAGACTCTTAGAGAATTCTTGGAATAGATTTTTGGCAAAGAATACTAAAACTTAAAACCACACCTCATAACTTCTTCCCTTGTACTAGACTTAGGCTAGGTACACCGGGGTAGGCGTATTTTAGAAGCACCAGTTGAGTACTTTTAGTCATTATTTATCACTGCATGTATTTTATGTATTTTAGGTATTTGATGGCTTAGAAACCATATCATGCTTTTACAGTATTATTTTATAATACTCTTCGTGCTGTATGCATTGCACTTTATAACCAGTATTACGATTGTAGCAGTACATTTCTTATGCTTGAGAAAGAAGACTGTTCAATAAATACTTTTTATTGAAAACGCCCGTCTCTCTATTTCTCAGCACCTCTGGTGAAACAAAGCATGCACGATTGACTGAGTAAAATAGCTATCTATTGTTTCCGCGACTCTAGAGATGGATTTTTTATTTTTGGGAAACAAAGTTGTCATGTTTATGCGGTTGTCAGAAACTAATCCCTTCTTGTGAATTCGAGAAAGTTTCTAGTGACCTCTGAGCTAGCTGGCACTCACAATTAAGTTTGATATATTCGGTAGAGACCTAGTCAACCTCAGTCCTACGTCTAAACTACAGGATATATTATTCCAATGCGCAGAGCCTCTTGGGAATGTAGGAACTACACTACAACTTGTATATAAAAGGTTAAGGAGGCTGACTAGCATTGCCAATGCTTGTTGATACCTTTGAGGTTGGAATTGTATGATGGAAGGTTGTGGCTCAGCCCTGCACATTCTGAGAAACGACTCCACAGTAGGAGACAAATTAAATACACAATTCTGTATCAATTGGCAACAGCTTTCTACCAGAGAAGTGAATGTCTTTGAGAGCCAGGCAGGTCTTGTCAATCAGTAGTACTTACAGTAGTAAAGTTCCCCACATGGGGGGAGGTGAGGCAATGAATGACTGCCACCAACCACATCCCGGAATTATTTCTAAACATTCAAGCAATGAAATTCCAAAGGAGCTGTGGAGAGTGTGTGTGGGAGGGGTGTATGGGGGGTTGTATGTGTGTGGGGTTGTGTGTGTGGGGTTATGGTTGTGTCTGTGTGTGGAATTATGGTTGTGTGTGTGGGGGGGTTGTGTGGTGTGGGGTTGTGTGTGTGTGGGGTTGTGTGTGTGGTGGGGTTGTGTGTGTGTGTGGGTTGTGGTTGTGTGTGTGGGGGGTTGTGTGGGTGGTTGTGTGTGGGGGTTGTGTGTGGGGTTGTGTGTGGGGGGTTGGATGTGTGGGGTTGGGGGTTGTGTGTGTGTGTGTGTGGTTGTGTGTGTGGGGTTGTGTAGTTGTGGGGTTGTGTGTGTGTGGGGTTGTGCGTGTGTGTGGTTGTGTGGGGTTGTGGGTGTGGGGGGGTTGTGTGTGTGTGGGGTTATGGTTGTGTGTGTGGGGGGGTTATGGTTGTGTGTGGGGGGGTTGTGTGGTGTGGGGCTGTGTGTGTGTGGGGTTGTGGTTGTGTGTGTGTGGTGGAGTTGTGTGTGTGGGGGTTGCGGTTGTGTGTGTGTGGGTTGTGTGTGTGGGTTGTGTGGGGGTTGTGTGTGGGGGGTTGTATGTGGGGGGTTGTGTGTGGGGTTGTGTGTGTGAGGTTGTCTGTGGGGGTTGGTTGTGTGTGTGTGGGGTTGTGTGTGTGTGGGGGGTTGTGGGGTTGTGTGTGGGGTTGTGTGTGTGGGGGGGTTATGTGTGTGTGGGGTTGTGTGTGTGTGTGTGGTTGTGTGTGTGGGGGGGTTGTGGGTTTGTGGGGGGGTTGTGTGTGTTTGGTTGTGTGTGGTTGTGTGTGTGGTTGTGTGTGTGGGGGTATGGGGTTGTGTGTGTGTGTGTGTGGGGTTGTGGTTGTGCGTGTTTGTGGGTTGTGGTTGTGTGTGGGGGGTTGTGTGGTGTGGGGTTGTGTGTGTGAGGGGTTGTGTGTGTGGGGTTCTGTGTGTGGGGTTGTTGGGTTGTGTGTGTGTGGTTGTGTGGTTGTGTGTGTGTGGGGGGGTTGTGTGTGTGTGTGGGGCTGTGTGTGTATGGGGTTGTGTGTGTGTGGGGGTTGTGTGTGTGGGGGGGTGAACCTGGAAAAATTGAGAGCTCTGCGGCAGGTGGGGGTGATGTCAAACTGTTCCAAAATTAAAATTAAACGTACGGGACTTCTACGAAGTACCGGTAAACATTTTCTCATGAGCGGACATTAGCCTATGAAAACAAGGCTAAATAAGTTATCTCTACATTGCACCTGAGTGCGATATCAATATTTACATGAAGAGATATGTCTTACCTCTATATTGAGTGGAGGGAGATTCCCGCCCGTAACTTATCGTAATAGCGTTTGTGAACTGTTTGTTTACCCGGATCTAATTAATGTATAAACCTGACGTTCAGTCATGTTTTAAGTCGCGGTGATAGAGATGGTAAACAGACACTTTAGGCCGTTTCTGAATGTGATCCGTGAAATGGAGATGTTAACATGAGTAAAGGTGAAAACGTAAGTGCCGACGAGGGTGATCAAAAGTGATGTAAAATGAATTAAAAGAAGTACAATCTAATACGATCTCATGGTGATATAAAACTTAGTAAAACACAGTAATGTTCAAAATGCACAATGTAACACTATATAATCAAAAACACAGGTGAATATGGAAGTTGGATGGTTACTTCTCAACGCGAACATGCTTTCTTCAAATAAAACATTAGATTCATATTTCTGATGATTATAATCCAAGCATTTGAAACTGGGGTTAGCAGTATAACCGTCTGCCTTTGAATGGATTATATCAAACCTGATTATAAACAAGTTGCGGGACTTGCAGACAAAATGTGAGATTTGTGGTGTGATGGTGGAATGAAGCATTGACTACAGGCTGGGCCGCAAAGAACAAAAAAAAAACGAGAAAAAAAAGCTCTGGCATTGCGCGGAGGAGGGCGGGGGAGCGGAGTCCTTTGAAGTCTGATTGGGGGCGGGGGAGTGGCTTCCTTTGAAGTCTGATGACGACGCATGGTGTGGGATGTGGCTGCCTCACATGAACTGTACCTAATCCGCAGTTTGGGGAGACTTTTCGGAAACTTTACTATAAATCTCGCCCACCATCCCTACGGGATGGCATAGGCTCGACCTAAAAACATGAGGATGTGCTTCAAATGGGAACTGAAAGACTTTACTAAAGATGACAAGATGTGGCCAACAACATCAAGCTAGATCTAGCGGCAGAGTCTGAGCTAGGAGTTGACAAAGGTTTCCAGTAAGGGTGGGCGGCAAATTCCGTTCCGCTCGCGGAACTTGCGAACTTCCGGCATTTCGTCATTCTGCGGAAATGTCAAAACTTCCGCAATCCGCGGCGGAACGGAATTCCGGGGTATGAGGTAATTATAAGCCTGGGCGTAGTAGGCGTAGTGGGGCTATGCGAAGTGGACCAGAAACTACGTCCACCTACGCACTTCGCGTAGCCCCACTACGCACCACCCGCCTCCCTCCCGCCCTCGCTAAATACCACCCGCCTCCCTCCCGCCCTCCCTAAATACTTCAATAATGATTTTAAAAACAATAAACACCACTTACCTTGTCGGCTGCGTCTCCGGGGCTCCCTCTGGTAACCGCACCGCCATCTTGGATACTAATGCGCATGCGCGGCCGCCCGCGCATGTGCATTTCTCGTGAGAAATGCGCATGCGCGGGCGGCCGCGCATGCGCATTACTATCCATGATGGCGGCGCGGTTACCAGAGGGAGCCCCGGAGACGCAGCCGACAAGGTAAGTGGTGTTTATTGTTTTTAAAATCATTATTGAAGTATTTAGGGAGGGCGGGAGGGAGGCGGGTGGCGGGCAACTTCGCTACGCCCACGGAGTGGGCGTAGTGTTGCCTGCTACCCCTACTTCGCAAATGGCGAAGTAGGCAACACTACGCCCACTCCGTGGGCGTAGCGAAGTGCTACGCCCAGGGTTAGTAATTAAACCTCACCAGGAAGCACTTACAGATTATAATTAAACTAAGCAGGAGCCCGAGTAGAAGCTCAAATTCAGTAACGCATTAATCAGCCCCAAAAAATCATGAGCTCGGTCGAGGCTGGGCAGGCGTGCTTTCTCCACATATCTACAGTTGAAAAGTAGTTGCAATCCTTGATGAAGGTCTTTGTATTCATGGGTTTCTCTACCGCAATCCTAACCCTGGGCGAAGTACTTAGCTACGCCCACGGAGTGGGCGTAGTGTTGCCTACTTCGCCCTTTGTGAAGTAGGCGTAGCAGGCAACACTACGCCCACTCCATGGGCATTGTGAAGTTGGCCGCCACCCGCCACCCTCCCGCCCTCTCCTACATAGCTTATTTTTGTTAAATAGCCTTAGAAAAGGAAATGAAAAGCACTTACCTTGTCCGCTGTGTCCCGGGGCTCCCTCTTCTAATCGCGCCGCCGTCTTGGATACCAATGCGCGACCGCCCGCGCATGCACATTTCTCGCGAGAAATGCGCATGCGCGGGCGGCCGCGCATGCGCACGCTTCTATCTAATTAAAATGAACCAGAATATTGTTAATCATAAATTGTGTAAGAAGGTTTTGCTCTTAGAAACTGGTATATTTTGTAATAAATAATTTTATATATCTTTCTAAATAGATTGTTTTTAATAAAAGAAAGCATTGTCCTGAAGAAGGTGACCAACGTTTTCACCGAAATGCAGCGTCAACAGTTTTCTTGCTTTTCAAATTGTTTTTTAATCATATGTAATGTCATGTTTTTAATAAATTGTATGAAAAATTGTTTTTAACAATATTCCGATAAACAAACAGATTAGCTCTTCTTTTTACAATAAATATTTTGAATACAAAATGCAAAACCTTTCCTTACTTTATTTTTGTTGAAAGTTGTTTCTAAATAAGAATACTAAAAGGTTGTCATAGAATTGCTTAATATTGTCTAGACCAATGTTAGATTTGTGAATTTGTTATTTTGTGGGGTATAACTCCAAATACTGACCGTACTTACGTGTTACCATAGAACGAGGTTCAGTAGGGGGACTATTCATTTAGTCTCATCTGCTACAAAAAATTAGGAAAAGGGATCCTTTTGATATTTGCTTATGGTTAAGATGCCATACCCACTGTGGGGGCGGCCCTCCGGGCAGATGCAGTGTGAGAGTAATGGGTTAGTGGTCCGATAACGCTGCCACCCTGATCTCGGTCGACATAGTTGCCAAAGTAAGACAAGGGGATGTCAGAAAGAGGTCTATGCACGCGTTTGTTTTGTGTGCTGCAGAACAGAACATATAAGCCCTTGTGGCTAGATTGTGTTAATCCCATGCATCTGCCAACCCCATGTCTGCTAACCACATTTGCAGCGACTCAGAGTGCCCCTGTATGCCCAACTCTCTGTATAGATCGATGTAATTGCGAGTCCCCCACTATATTAAAATTGCCCCCTATCAATATGTCTTTGTCTGGGGAGGATACCACAATTCCTAAAGCGTTCCTGAGGAAGATTTCCTGATGTTCCTTCGGGGTATATACTGAGGCTAAGGTAAATGTGTATTCCCTCAGCTCTAGTTGAAGGGAAAGCAACCTACTAGGTATCTCTGCATGGGTTTTATTAACTTTCCCAGAGAAGTTTGATGCAAGAAGTATGGCCACACCCACCTTTTTCTTTTAACCCGAAGAGAAAAATTGGTGATCAAACCAGCGTGATCTAAGTCGTTTCCAATCAGGTCATGGTAGGTGCATTTCTTGGAGCAAACAAATACCGCATTTGGCCTCCCTAAGAAGGTAAAGACGTGCCAGCCATTTTGCAGGCACGGTAAGGCCCCTTACATTGAGAATCTATATTTTTAGCATCGAGCTGGATGGAGGACATATTTTCTCAGATAGTAAGATGAGACACCAACACATCATACACAACCACTAGGGACATAAGGAGATGGGTATTGTGTTGTGACCACATAGAAAGAGTTGTTGAGTAAAGAAGAAAAGGACCCATCAAGACGAGAGTACTTACAAAATCTCAATGGGGAGTTACACAAATCAATAATGGAGTACTCTGCCTCCCATCTACAACAACACCCATTGAAAGTGGGGACTGTAACAGCCTTAGATTCTCCACAATTAATAGGTTAAAGCACTGGAGATGAGAGGGACCACAACAAAGAATCTACTAAACCTATTTACTAAACATCAGGTATCGAGTAACACCCAACATCTGGGTCATAAACAGGATAGGGTATAAAGGATACAGAGGGCCCCCCCGGCAGACCAGCAAACTATTAGCGACGATCTTGATGGGAGAGTAATCACAAACAAGAAAGAGCAAAAAGCATCATAAGAAACAGGAGAACAATTACAATCCCATTTCTGGGAAACAGTGTCATCATCGTTGAAGGGTCTGTTTGCCAGGCGGTCAGTCATATTCAAAACATGATGATCCAGTTGGTGGGAGCCCCGCCATGCTAAGGCCACCATGTTACTGGGCACCACAGCATTCCAAACACAAAGAGATGATGGACGGAGTGCTGAAACTTTTCAGACACTCACCCCAGTCACAGATCTTGGTTGAATACATCATTGTTTTTAGCTCATTTGGCCACCCCAGTTCAGACCCAGCTTCATGCAAATCAGTCTGACCCTATTCCTCATTGGAACAGTTCAGCTCGGATTGCCAAGCCAGGTCTTACCTGGACCGGAAACAAGTATCCTGGGACCGGTTTCGGGGTATCACCCCTCATCAGCCAGGCTAGCTTGAATCCAGTGGCAAAGTGAGCAAGGGACTCACATCTGGGCATACCCTGCAAACTTAGGGCGAACAAAGCAAATCAAAGAGATGCACTGCAACCCAGCCACAAACCAGGGGCACTGCGCCCATGAGAATCAATTTTCTGTCCGAGCCCAGCAGCTCCCAAGTGGGACCTCACACTCTGTCATGGTCCGAAGCAACGTCCTGCTGCTGAAGCTGTCTCAGAAGTAGCTCCCTTTCCTTATGGCTTTCATATGCAGAAGGTTTCCTCATTATGTTCTTCCCAGTGTGGCGTTGGCGTCTCGATTTAGTACCAAGATGTGTCTGGGATCTACTCCGCAGTCGGCAGAAGTCCTCCTCAGAAGGTAAATCAAAGCTCAGCACAGAGTGTGCTTCCTCCAGAGTATGAACTGTTTGTGTTTCTTGGTTCCAGACAAATATCAGTCTGAAAAGATGGCCCCACTTGTAACCAATTCCCTTCTCACGCTGAAAAGTCATAGCTGGTTTCAAAGATTTGGGCCGTTGGACGGTGAGAGGCGAGCAATCTGGAAAAATATTAACTTTTACCCCCTCAAAGGCTATACTTGGCAAATCGCTAACAGTTGACATAATCAATCCCTTTTGTTTATAAGAGTGGAGGCAGGTACAAATATCCTGTGGTTGTCACAGGACGGCCCGCTCTGTGGGTGGGATGAAGTGTAATATCCTTATCACCCAGTTCCGGGGCTACCTGTCTGAAGAGCCTCAGCACGTATTCCTCTGATTTCTCGGAGTCCACCTGGAGAAAGACACCCCTGATACAGATATTGGAGCATCAAGACATGTTTTCCAGATCCTCTAGGCGGTACTGCAGCTATTCATTTACATTTTGCAATTCAAATAGTTCCGGGCATGGTCATGGAGTTCTTTTTCTCACTAACCTTAAGATCTTTCCAGGGAGTCCACTCAATCCTCCAGCTCACCCAACTCTGCTTTCAGACTCTTCATATCTGCAGGGACATCGCGTCGACGAGCCGCAATGTCTTCTCATAGCATGCCAAACAGTTGCTCCAGAAAAGTTTGGTTACTGGTTCTTCTGGTGTGATGTTATCCGCCTCAGTACTGGCCTCTTGAGTGGAAATTGGTGGTGGTGTATCGGCCCATGCATCTGTTTTCTTTGTAGAGGTTTTGAAGTCTTTGCTAGAGGAATCCTTTTTGGAGCGGTTGGATGCCATCTTGGGGAATTGCATACACCCCAGAGTCCAAGCTCCAGCACCTGGGTTACGGCTCAGAACCCAGACCTTCTCAGGCACCCTCACCCAGATCTCACCAGTCGCATACAAAGGTAGAGGCGCACCATAACAGATAAAGGCAGCACCACCTCGTGGGTCACAGCCTTAGCTCCAGATCCCACCACCAGGACTCAGTTATATGCTACAGGGATCCAGTAAGACACTTTAATGCATCAGGAGCGCCATCCAAAGAGGGTGACAGTACATAAAGTTGGTACCTCATGGCACTACTCCACTTCTGCTCACTTACTGCTGGTTCAAGGCCTCAAGTTCATGCAATACTCCTGTGCTTAGGCCCATCAAATGAGCCCTGTTCCCAAAAATAAAAACACTCCAGTTTGGTGTCTCCTTATGTAAGCAGGGGATTGCTCAATACCCTCCTTCAGCAGTCCAGATCAGGGACTGGCGCAAGTAGTGCTCTTGAAGGCTTTCCCACTGATGCAGCCGATTGGCTTACAGTGCAGAGACTTCCCACGCGCAATCACACCGCTTCATTTTCTGCAGTGGTGTCAATCTCCCTCTGAAGGCCCACCGGCTCCCCGCTGGACCGTGGCTGGTGTCAACGGGGTGGGGCACCGTTGAGAATACCCGGGCTTCCCCAGCCTTCTCGCACACCGCTGCCTCCGGCCGCACTAGGCAGCAGCTTACTATGTTGCATGTCTTCCCCATGGGAGTCAGTCTCACTGCCACCAAAGACTCCACTAACCATTGCGGGCTCTAGACTCTTCAAGCAGTTCACCGCCAGTCTGGGCGTGGGTTCCGCCTCTTCACTGCTCTGTGGCAGCCGCGGTGCCAGCTAAAACAGTGCATTGCTGGCCTCATCCGGCGGAGCTCCAAGGAAGAGTTGCTACGCCACCACCATCTTATCCACACCCCTTGCTTCTTTTTTACGAAGTTCACCAGTTGTCTTTAATGAGCATGCCAGTTGCAGCTCGGGTCATTCATGCAATGGTAGAAGCAATCCAAAATGACGTTCAGTGAGGACCTCGGATTCATAGAGGTGCAACTGAGATCTCACTACTATCGTCTAAGTCACAACATCCTCCATCACTGTCATTAGAGCACAAAGCATTCCATTGCACCTACGATTAAATGTTTTTGCAAAATAATTAATTATTTACACAAAATAGGTTTTCAAAAAACATTGTGCATGGTATGTCATTTTACTCTAACCAATGTGTACACTGAATGTGTAGTTGCAAATAATATGTAACATGATTTAAATGAAATGAGTGTGCAGATGCAAATCCCTCAAGACATACCACAGTAATCCATGGTTGCTTACACATTGTACCTACTCCTGGTTCCTTATAGAGAAGTTTCTGGTCTTCTTGCAAAACATTATCTACTGGGACACAAATTGCATTGAAAAGGAAATATGAGGATTTAACCAGCAAGCTGCAATAACATGGCTATCTTAGCAAAATCTAAAACTTTGAAAGCTGTTACAATTTGCGTGCAGGTGCTAGGACTTTGGATGCTCACCTATCTCCAGATAGCTGAGTATCATGGTCCACCATGCAAATACTTTATGCACTATTATACCTATCTTCCTTTAAGAATCTTTTCCTCTCTTATTTTTAAGTCCTGCTTCTGTGCATTCGGTTGTTTGATTTCTGTTCTTTAATCTTGGCTGATCATTTAAAATAACTTGGCTAATCAATTAGAAAATGGGTTTACCAGATCCAGCAAAACTTCACCTAGAACAGTACTCATAACACAACTCGACTCTACAAAAAAAACTGGCTGACCTGCAGCCACCTCCAACTAAATGCCCTCAAAATGGAATTACTCCTAATCGTCCCACCCATACATTCTCCAGAGATCAAATTATGGATGAAGCAACTAACTGCTCTTAACTGCTCACCATGCGGTATAGATTCCACAAGATCTCTGGGAATAACAGCTGACGAGAACCTGAACATGCAGCAGGTTGTCAGTACCGCCCCCAAAGGAGCGAACTATCAAATTAACATATTGAGGAAATTAAAACCCTTCCTCCCCCATAACAAATTCAAGGCAGTGGTTCAAGCCTTAATTGTTCCCAGGCTGGACTATGGAAGTGAAACCCTATGTGGCCTTCCTAGATCCAAGTTGGCTCCTCTAATGGCATCTCTTAACTCTGCTGCAAGGCTTATCACAGGAACAAAAAGAAACAAATACATCACTCTGGATCTAAAATCCTTAGATTGGCTCGCATAAGAGGAAAGGATACAGTTGAAAATTGCCTGCATGACCGATAATGCCTTACACTACAACACCCCAAGGTGCTTGGCACAAAAACTGGAGTTATCTGGTGGTGGCAGATCCTCTAGAAGCACCAGCACCTTGCTGCTGAAACCAAAGACATTCCATAAAAAGAAAACTTTCAGCAGAGCCTTACCTGGTATTGCCCCGAAAATTTGGAACACCCTATCACCTGAAATCAAACTGATCCCCTCAACTGTATCATTAATAAAAACAAGTTAAAATATTACTTATGAACAAAGTTCAGCTCTAATTCACAAAATATGATTCAGTGTCTACCTATGATTATTATTTGAATGTTGGATCTAGTCTATTGTCTCATCGGCTTGGCCTATGGAGGTATCTTTACTCAATTTGTGAGCCTTACATATTCTGTTCTTATCTTGATTTTGTTGTTGTTTGCTTTCCTGTTTCTTCCTTCAGATCATCATCTGTAAAGCACTCTGATACCCTCATGTTCACGCTATAAGACTGAATGTAGTAGGTTTAACTGAAGGAAGCAATTTTTCAAGGCAGAAGGGGGAAATGCAAGAGTAGTAAACAGTGTTTGGGGAAGGGGGGTGAAAATTAGGAGGCAGAACTATCAGTCCAGATTAGCCCTACCAGTGAAAAGATCATAGTAGACATACTTGACCTACAAAAATCTATTCGTATTTTGCAATCTTCATATGGAAGACCTAGCATCATTATCTAAGCTTGTATGCATGTTAGTGGAAAGAACCAATATAGCAAATGTAGGAGAATGATTAATTGCTTGTATTGTATTGTTTAATATTGTATTGTATTATATCATATATATGGAGATACACATCACAATGCAGTGATTCAGACCTGATGGAGGGATTTGATGGTCTGCTGCATGGATTTACAAGCATACACCCCTGACCTGAAGTACCCACAAAGTGAGTCTCTGGTGATTTGACATTTAGTTTTTTGTCCCAGTGCACAAAACAATCCTTTCAGTTATTATGTACAAGAAGAGAGAAGGCTGAGCCTTGGCCCTCTCCTTCAAGAAGATACAGACGGCAAGTTCCTCCTCCTCTAATCTTCTTCCAGCCCCATTTGGTTCTGAGGTGCTGGGATTGGAAAGCTTTTCTTAAAGTGTTCACTAGCTAGAGATTGTTTTTATGTACTAACATTATCCCAACAAAGTGTCCACAGTCAAACCAACCTTTTTGTTACTCTTCCTGTCACTTTACTCTAAAGAAAACGTCCCCTATTATGGGGGTCTTACAAGGTGACATGACCCCATGGTGTGGAGATCCTTCTCCCCACCTAGGGGCTGTTATAGTAAAATTAGAAAACTCCACCGAAAACCCATTCAGCTCTATGGCCAAGTATTACAGAGTGTCCGCCCCATATTGACATCCCTTCACAACCATGACCCCATGGGTACCACAACCCCCTCCACTTCCCCAAGGCACAGATGAACTAGTTACTTACCTTCGGTAACGCTTTTTCTGGTGGATACAGAATCTGCCTGTGGATTCCTCACCTTGTGAATATCCCCTTGCATCAGTAACATTCGGAAATTCTTTTTGTAGCTTTGCGCCGACGTGGACGACGTCACAGAGGCACGGCATCGCGTGCGACTCCGCTGACGTCACCGACTCCATAATAGGCCCACGCCGGCGTGATGACATCAGTTCCGCCCTTTTTTCCGTGCCTTCGAGGCAGACGGATGGACCGACAACAGTAGATATATACACAGTACACAAATGTCAAGATAACACACATAGTGTGAAACCAATGCAGAAAAGCAATTGAAATAAAACGTTTCCTTCAACAATAAAAATATTAACATTACAGTAACTCAGGTATAGAAGAGTGAACAACGGGGAGGCGGGTGGGTCAGTGAGAAATCCACAGGCAGATACTGTATCCACCATTAAAAGTGTTACCGAAGGTAAGTAACTAGTTCTTCTGATGGATACATCTGCCAGTGGATTCCTCACCTTGTGAATAGAGTCCCACAGCAGTCCCCACTCCCGGAGGAGGGTTTCCACTCTTCTATACCAGAAAATCCTGGAGGACAGAACACGCAAAGTGACCATCCCTCCTCACTTTGGTATCTAAGCAGTAATGCTTCGGGAAAGTGTGGAGGGAAGCCCAAGTTTCCGCTCTGCAAATATCCTCTACAGGTACACCCCTAGACAAAGTAGATGTAGAAGACTTTGCTCTAGTAGAGTGAGCTCTTATACCCTCTGGAGGTTCCTTACCAGCCAGGGCATAGCAGATCTTGATGCATAGTATAATCCATCTTGAGAGAGTGTGCTTGGGCACAGCTCTTCCTTTTCTGCAGCCAGCAAATCCAACAAAGAGCTGGTCATCCACTCGATAGTCTTTTGTTCTATCAAGATAAAAGCTCACCGCCCTCTTGGGGTCTAGACGGTGAAGTAACTCCTCCTCCTAGGAAGGGTGAGGATAGAAGGTAGGTAGAGTAATGGACTGTCCTAGATGGAAAGGAGTTACCATATTAGGCAGAAAAGCAGCCCTGGTCCTAAGAACCATTTGTTCAGCATGAATGGTCAAGAACGGGGGGCTTTGAACTAAGAGCTTGAAGCTCACTTACCCTCCTTGCCGAGGTAATTGCAGCCAGGAAGACCATCTTAAAAGATAAAAGTCTCATGGGACACTTGTGCAAAGGTTCGAAAGGAGAACCCATCAGAAATGTAAGCACAAAGTTCAAGTCCCATTGAGGCACAATAAAGGGAGTAGGAGGAAATTTATTTGTAAGACCCTTTAAAAACCTTAGAACCATAGGAGATTTAAATAAAGATGGCTGATCCGGCAGGCAGAGAAAAGCCGACAAAGCCGAAAGATAACCTTTAACTGTAGCTACAGCAAACCCTTGCTGAGCCAGGAAAAGAGCGAATTGAAGTATGTCAGATAAACGAGCGCTCAAAGGGTCAATAGACTTCTCCCCACACCAAGTTACAAATTTAGACCATCTGTATGAATAGATTGACTTGGTGAGTCACGCCTGGCTGATAAAATGATATCCACCACATCATGTGGGAGAGAAAAGGAATTCAGGTTGCCCCGTTCAATCTCCAGGCATGAAGGTGTAAGGTCTGGAGGTGGAGGTGTAGAACCTGCCCCTCCATCTGAGAGAGGAGGTCTGCCCTGAGAGGGAGACAGAGCGGAGGGCACGAGGAGAGGTGGAGAAGATCTGTGTCCACACCCTTCTTGGCCAATCCGGGGTGATCAATATGACTTGGGCCCGGTCTTGGCGAATCTTCCTCAGAACCCGAGGAATCAAGGGTATGGAAGGAAACGCGTAAAGGAGTTGTGAGTCCCAACTCAACTGAAAAGCATCCCCCAAAGCTCCCTGCATCGGAAACTGGAGGCTGCAGAATGACGGGCAGTGAGCATTCTTGTGAGTGGCAAACAGGTCCACCTGAGGAGTTCCCCATGTCCGAAAGACGTGACGAACTACCTCTGGATGAAGCCTCCACTCGTGGTCGGCTGAGAACTGCCGGCTGAGACTGTCTGCACGCACATTCAGAACTCCGGCCAGATGATTTGCCATCAGACAAATCTGATGATCCTGAACCCAGGACCAGAGACGCAGAGCCTCTCTGCAGAGACACTGCAACCCTACTCCTCCCTGCTTGTTGACATACCACATCGCGGTGGTGTTGTCTGTCAGGACCTGAACCAACCGACCGCGAAGGGAAGGGAAGAAGGCCGTGAGCGCCAGACGTATCGCCCGCAATTCCAGAAGATTAATGTGAAGTAACCTTTCCTCTGGAGACCAAAGACCCTTGATCTCCAGATCCCCCAGATGAGCACCCCACCCTAGAGTGGATGCATCCGTTATTACCGAGGCCACCGATGGAGGCAGTTGGAAAGGCTTTCCTTGAGACAGATTGTCCTCCACGCTCCACCATGATAGATCCGCCGCAGTTTCTCTGGAGATCCTGATAGACTCCCTGAGATCTCCGTTGTGTTGAAACCACTGCCTGCGGAGGCACCACTGGAGTGCCCTCATGTGCCAGTGTGCATGGTTGACCAGCAGAATGCAGGAAGCCATCAGACCGAGCAAGCGGAGGACCTTCAGGACTGGAACGACCGCTCCATTGTGAAATAAAGGCATCATCTCCTGTATGTCGCGAATCCGCAGTGGAGGAGGGAATGCCCTACATACAGTTGTATCCAGTACCGCACCAATGAACAGGTTGTGCTGTGAGGGCACCAGGTGAGATTTGAGTACATTTATTGAAAAACCCAACCTGTACAACAACTGAGTTGTGACTTGCAAATGATGGAGCACTTTCTCTGGAGATTCCACCTTGATTAGCCAATCGTCTAGATAAGGGAATACTGGAATCCCTGAACTTCTGAGATGTGCAACCACCACAGCCATCACCTTGGTGAAGACTCGAGGCGCAGTAGTAAGACCAAACGGAACGACCGCAAACTGTTAGTGTTGCGACCCCACCCTAAAACGGAGATGCTTCCTGTGCAACTTCAGGATCGGGATATGAAAATACGCGTCCTGCAAGTCAATCGACACCATCCAGTCTTCTTCCAGCAGCGCCTGAAGAACCTGTGCAAGGGTGAGCATCTTGAACTTTTCCTGCTTCAGGTAAAGGTTCAAGACCCTGAGATCCAGGATTGGACAAAGTCTGCCATCCTTTTTGGGAATCAGGAAATACCGGGAGTAGCATCCCTGACCCCTTTCCTGCTCTGGAACCACCTCTATTGCACCTTTTCTTAGCAACGCCAGGACTTTCTCCTGCAGGAGCAGCAGATGGTCCTCCGAGCAAAAATCTTGGCAAGGAGGTTAGTTGTGAGGGAATTCCTGAAAGGGAAGAGCATACCCATTCTCCACGAGATTGAGAACCCATAGGTCCGAAGTGACCGATTCCCAATCCCGTAGAAAATAGGTAAGCCAGCCCCCCACTGGACCCGCATGATCCAGAAGGGCAGATCTAGGGCTGCTTTGCTGTGTTGGGAGGGGGTGGGTAGAGGGAGAGGAAGAGGAGGAGGAGGAAGCTTGACGACCTCTAGGACGAGCTCTTTGCCTGCCCCGTATGATTTGTACGGCAAATTTTGCTGCTGCTGCTGTTGCGATTGTTTGTAGGTCCGAAAGGAAGACCTGCCAAATCCTCTGAATCTTTTTCCCACAGTACCACTGGACTGTAGGCCCAAAGATCTTGCCGTCACTCTGCCGTCCTTAAACCTCTCTAAAGCGGCGTCAGCCTTTTTCCCAAACAAACCGGACCCATCAAAGGGCAAATCCATCAAGCCAGCCTAAACATCTGCAGAGAATTCAGAGGACTTCAGCCATGCAGCTCTCCTGGTGGCCACTGAAGATCCCATCATTCTAGTCACCGAGTCAGCAGTGTCCAGCCCACTCTGAATGACCTGCCTAGCAGCAGCCTAAGTGTCAGCAATCACCTCTTGAAAATCCTTCCTATCCTCCTCAGGAAGCTTTGGAACCAGCTGTTTGACTGAATCCATCAATGCATGGATATAGCGTCCCATAAGACAAGTAGCATTTGTTGACTTGAGCGCCATACTTGCCAAGGAAAATACTTTTTTTGCAGCCTGGTCCTGCTTCTTCAATTCCTTATCCCCAGGAACCTGTGGAAAAGCGCCCGCAGATTTTTTCGAGTAGGCAGCCTGTACAACCAATCTCTCTGGTAAGGGGTGCGTGGATAAAAAGTCCGGGTCACCAGTTGCCACCCTGTACCTTCTCGCAACAGCCCTCGAAACAGCAGGGGCTGTAAGTGGTCTTTTCCTAACCTCAGATATAGGCTCCGCCAAAGCATCATTGAAAGGAAGCATAGGCTCGACAACAGAGGTAGGTGAATGAAGGACCTCTGTTAGTATATTGGACTTATACTCTGCAGAAGGTAGTGATATATTCAACAAATCTGCAGCCTTCCTTATAACTACGTGATAAGGTGTCACATCCTTAGAAGGGGCGTTAGAAACAGAGGCCAATTCCCAATCAGGAGACAGCTCAAGGCCACTAGCCTCTCTTAGATCGTCGAAAAGTTCCTCCAAATCCTGCAGCTCACCCTCTTCAATGTCTGCATCACGGAACCTCTGCTCTTCTAGAAACCTCTGGGCCTCACGCCTCGACCTCTCCTTCAGGAATGACGTCGACGGATCCGGAATCGACTCCGCCGGAGCCGGCGTCGAACTCGAAGCCGGAGGGCCAGACTGCTGAACACGAGGTCAGATCGGATTCGGCATCGGCGTCGAGGGTATCGGTGTCGATGGTCTTGGCCTTGAAGGCTTCGGCGGCGCCGAGAAATGCCAAGGCGGCGTCAGAGCCAGCATGAATGGCATGAAAGGCGCAGGAGCGTAAGTCTGGGGAATACCCAGATTGTATGCTAATGGACCCGTGGGACCAACCGGTGCACCAGAGGGGTACTTAACTCTGGAATACACTCCATACATAGCATTCAGGAACTGAGTAGGGTCCTGACCTGGAGCCGGGAAAGCTCGATAAGAGCCCACAGGTTGCTCGAGGGAGTGGAGTATTCTCGACTTAAACCTCTACCTCAGGCTGGTGCAACGGGGTCGACGAACCCGCAGGCAACAGAGCTTCCTCTTCTCCTTCTTCTTCTTCCTCTTCTCCCTCATCCTGGACAAGTGAATGAGATTTAGCCGGAGAAGGATTCGACAACGGCTTCGGTGAATGAACGGGTGAATCCGCATGCGAAGCCTCACCCGCGGAGTCTTGAACCTCCGGAGTCGGAGTCACCACATCCTTGTGAAGCAACTTCACCTGCCACTTCGGTCTTGAGCTCAAGTCCTTCCCAGAGTGATGACGAGACTCATGACTTCTCCTCTTGTGCTGCTTCTTCATTGATGGAGTGGAAAAACGATGGATTTGGGCCCGGATCTTTGGACTGGGGTGAATGTGTGACATTGATCCACATTCTGTCCATCATTGTTGTGTTTGCAGTTACCGCTTCTTCATTGATGACATTGAAGCATGCGCCGAAAACGACCTCGAGCGCGCGACTTCGAACGAGACCTCGACCGTCAAGTCCGTGACCTCGATCTCTTCTTGTCCTTCTTGTTTTTCAATTTGGCAACAAGGAACTTTGCCTCCCTCTCTCGAAGTGCCTTGGGATTCATCTTCCTACAAGAAGAACATTCTTCGACGTCATGGTCTGAACTCAAACACCAAATGCAGCACTCATGCGGATCCATAATCGACATCATCTTGCCGCATTCTCCGCACGGCTTGAATCCGGTCTTCTTCGTGGACATCTCGACAGGAGACAAAGAAGCAAGAAGACACTGAAAAGAACAAACAGTAACAAAGTTACTAAACAGCTACAGAGGATCCCTCGAAAACGGTTAGCGTCGACGACGCGGAAAAAAGGGAACTGATGTCATCACGCCAGCGTGGGCCTATTATGGATTCAGTGACGTCAGCGGAGTTGGGCGCGATGCCGTGCCTCTGTGACGTCGTCCACGTCGGCGCGAAGCTACAAAAAGAATTTTCGAATGTTGCTGATGCAAGGGGATATTCACAAGGTGAGGAATCCACTGGCAGATGTATCCATCAGAAATACATCAACACAATTGTTTTGGGTTAGAGGTTGGAAGAATCATGGTCATGTTTTATTAAATTGATCAAACATATTTAAGATTTCATATTTACAATATGCAGAAAAACTGTCCATCAGTCCAGAATATTCATACAGCAACCAGATTTCTTATAGAATGTATTTACATTTATCTCAGATGGCTAATCTTAACATATTGCCTAACACATAGCCATTTCTAACCTAAAACAAACGTATATACATTATTGTTTTCTGCGTATCCCGATTTGAGCCTACGGGCAATGTCATGACTGGTCCAACTACGTGCTCGGTCCACCCCTCCTCTTGGGGTGACCTTGCGCCGGAGGTCCAGTTGCCCAGAAGGTTACTTCCCACGGCTAGGCCCTCAAATACTACCTCTAGGGCGCTGTGCTGTTATGCCAACTTGGCACCCATGCACCTGTGCGGGGATTGGTCCAAAGGCCCACCAGAAAAGGAACCTCTCCGCCCGCAACCTCCAGCCTACGGCCGTAAACGCCCCCTGGAGTTCCATGAGAGACCACTGTCCAACCCACTCAAATACTACCGCCAAGGGGTTGTGCTGTTATGCCAACTTGGGGCCCAGCGCTTGTGCAAGGATTGGGCCAAAAGACCTACCGGAAGCGGAACTTCTCCACCCGCACTATCCATCCTGCCAGCCGTTAAAGCCCCCTGGAGTTCCATGTGAGACAACTGTCCCCCCCAGGAGTCCTCATTGACAAGGGTGATGCCCAATAAGGACCGTAAAATGCCCCCACCAATCATGACCTCACCGCAGACCAAGGATACCATCACATAAAATATGACAAGGACAGCGCCCTGCGAGAGAATAATTTTGTTATGTGCACATTACCAAAAGCCTGGAAAACATATTACAACCTGAAAGAGAAACATTCAGACAATCTGTAACAGAACACCAGAAATGAACTCATTAAATCTGCTGCCTCAGGGGATGGTGGGTGGGCAGAAAAGGAAAGTCTCCATCATGTAGACAGCTCTGTTACTGCTATGCGGAGGCGCAAGGGAAAGACCGTCCTGCCGCTCCACAGCCTCTTTACACTGTTCCTCAAAAACTGGCAGGATCCAGATTGGACCCGCATCCCATACCCCGGAAGCACTTGAGTGCTTCCGCGGCATGCCCTCTTTCTGCCAATCAGGGCCGAAGGTAGGGGCTGGTGCTTGCTTGCTTTACCAGCCCCGCCCCTCAATGGCGTTGGGGACTGGCACAACAGCCATAGTTGCGGCGTGCCCGAGTAGTGGTTGGTGCCTAATCATATGGCCAGGTATTGCCGAGTCCCCGTCACATATTGACATGCCTTCACAACAATGACCCCATGGGTACCACAACCCTCTCCACTCTCCCAGAGGCATATATATACATCAACACAATTGTCTTGGGTTAGGGGGTCAGAAGAACCCCGGCCTTATTTTATTAAATTGATCAAACATATTTAAGATTTCAAATTTACAGTATGCAGAAAACCGGTCCAGCAGTCCAGAATATTCATACCACATTTCCTATACAATGCATTTACATATATTTCGGATGGCTATGCTTAACATATTGCATAATGCATGGCCATTTCTAACATAAAACAAACTTATGTACATTAATGTTTTCTGAGTATCCCGATTTGAGCCTACGGGCAAGATCATGATTGGTCCAACTATGTGCTAGGTCCAACCCTCCTACCGGAGTGACCTAGCACCGGAAGCCTGGTTGCCCAGAAGGTTACTTCCCTTGGGCACCCCCTACATCCTTAAATACTACCTCCAAGATGCTATGCCGTTATGCCAACTTGGCACCTGTGCAAGGATTGGCCCAAAGGCCTACCGGAAGCGGAACCTCTCCACTCCCACAACCTCCAGCCTACCGGCCATAAACACTCCATGAGAGACCACTGTCCTACGCCTTCAAATACTACCTCCAAGGGGCTGTGCTGTTATGCCAACTTGGCGCCCATGCGGGGATTGGCCCAAAAGGCCTACCGGAAGCAGAACCCCTGCACCGTCCAGCCTACCGGCCGTAAATGCCCCCTTGAGTTCCATGAGAGACCACAGCCCCCCCCAGGTTCCCCATTGGCAAGGGTGATGCCTACTAAGGACCGTAAAATGCCCAACCAATCAAGACCTTACTGCCAGAGGCCGGCATAGTTGACCGACCATATGCCGAGACATCCTAAGGTCCTGACCGTTGTCCCTACCAACCATGCTAGCAAGATCTCTAGGAAAATGTAATTGACCAATTTTGAAAGGTGAACTCCATCCTGTAGGAAAAACCTCTATCCCTTGATGCACCCATGTGAAATGGTTTGGCATTTTGAAACAACAAATCAATCCGCTTATTAATTAATTTCCCCGAGTGGTTCATGGCCCAGACCGACTCCAGATGGCCGAATGTACTAACCCTGTCAGGACATTTCAAGAAATTCAGTTTAGAGAGGTGGACTCCACCCTGGGCCAAAAAAGAAGGGGACTCCCCTTGGACGGAGCCATGCGGGTAGCCTGTCATTTTCTAATAGAACAACGCTCCACCCAGTGTCTGTTGGCCCTCACCGACCCA
This sequence comes from Lissotriton helveticus, assembly GCF_964261635.1. Lineage (NCBI taxonomy): Eukaryota > Metazoa > Chordata > Amphibia > Caudata > Salamandridae > Lissotriton > Lissotriton helveticus. The sequence goes on along the minus strand of NC_136065.1, from coordinate 1,064,730,236 downwards.
ATCCTCTCAATTATCCCATCGCGATGGAGTGGGATAAAGCAATGCCTGATAGCTGGGGTTTGAACTAAACTGGCCCATGCCTGATGATTGGCCACTCAAACTTCAGACCTGGCTTGATGGACCAACATGTTCTACCAAGATAAAAGAACTATTCATGGTCCTGACCAACTCACCCCCTTTCCATTGTAACCTCAGGGTGAAAGTGGACAAAGCGATGACTGAGTGCGGGAGTTTGAACTAAACAGCCCATTTCTGTGATTGGTGATTGAAAAACCTTCCTCCTGGTTAGTTGGACCAAAACATTGCCACCCAGATGCAAATAATTATTTATGTTACTGCTGCTGATGACTCCTAGCCATATACGAAACCCTTTGGTCTGCAGGGATCTGCACGACCAACTGGCCAGAGTCTACACCACCACGACCCCAGGGGGCAGACACCCCCTGTGTAACCATGATTCAAGCATGATCTTCGAATGCACCAAGTGTAGGCCTCATTCGCCAGTGGAACATCATGGTAGCCCGGTTGGTGAACCCGGTTCTCAAACCTATCTATGCAAAAAAATGAGGGACTTGCTTTACACACACATGTCTTAAGCATGTTCTATTACCTACGCCTTCATCACTCTGTCATCTTGGCGTGCGCCAGAGTTACCCATGAATCTGGCAATAGACTTGGCTCCACAGGCTTCCCCCTGCGTCACATTACATGAAAAAACAAAACAGCATTATCAGACAGGAAAAAACATTCCCGGATGCGGAGACCAACCCGGGCATAATCTGGTCCAAAGCAATTCATGGTGGTTGTACGCCGCCCCACTTGCTTGCAGTATGGTAGCTGCTTTCTGGTCCTCTTTGATACAAGCATACAATAGAGGCAGAAGAATACATTGCATGTGCACGAACGAGCATCCCAATATCAGCACCACTGTACCTGTGATGACAGGAAACCGGAGCACCCAAGCGTCCCAGCGGATGCACTGCCATATACTGCCCTTCACCTGCGTTGACAGGGAAATATTGGCAAGAGAAGATTAAATGGCAGAACACGCTCAATTTTACAATAATGCTTACAAGAATCGGACAGTCCCAGTCTCTCCCATGGCTGTCTGCCCCGCCACCTTTACTGTGCCTACCGGTGAGTAGGAAAACATTTGTGGCATCCTGACCTCAAAAGCCATGCTTATACCGCCGAGCTGCCATCCGCTAAACACTTCCAATATCCTTCCTGCCTCCTTGCCAACAAAGCCCTTCTACTCTTCGCGCCCCTTAACGAGCCAAGGGAGAAAGCTTCCTTAAGTCAACAAACTTGGAAAAGGTTGGCTGCGATCACCACAAATTTGTATCTATCAGGAGTAGAACACCATTCATAACCCCTGGGCCAAGACCAGAGCAGAATCATGTGATCAATGAGCCATATAGTCCTTCCAGGAAGGATTACGGGGCAGGAATCAAACTGGTGGACAGATATATTAGCACAGCTGCGGTTAACATGAGAGGTAGGGGAGAGAAACGCTAGACAGCATCGCAGTGGCTAGTGACCAACGTAGGCCAACTGAGGACCCCACTTCAGTTGAAACCAGACTACTAAACAGGGCAAAACAGATTTTATTACCCACCTACTAAAGTTGACCACTTGCAACAATCCATGAGGGGTCATGCAGCAGTCTGTGGAATCAGACCACTGTTTGCAGAATGATTTCTCATTATTGCAACTGAAGCTATCCATTTATTAACCCTTGACTCTCACACTTCCCACATCAGACTTTGAAACTTCGCACATCCCGCCCTCCTAATTCGAGGCTAAGGTGCCATAGACTTGCTTCTTCTTCAGATTGACGACGGAACCTTCTATCGGTATTGTAGGGAACCTACTCTTCCTCACTTTAAAAGCAACCTCAACTCGATTATAGCCTGCCCCGAAAAAGAATGGAGAGAAACATATACGCCCCCACAGGTGCAAGTCTTACCTATGGGGCAGAATGGGCTACATCATATTGTTGACCACAATGGTACTGTCCACCAATTGGGATGGATCTGTTAGCAAGGTAGGGTTAGTTGCCTCACAGGTGCCCTCTACAGGGGAGGAAAGGTGGTCCCCATGGACTGCGTTAGTGGCTAAGGAACATGTTGACAGAGGGAACAGATAGGTGAAAGGAGCATAGAAGAGGCCAGTGCTGCTGCAGAAGCAGTGCATTGTCTATGTTCCATCACCTGAGCATCAAAGGGATCAATTAATCAATCAATCAAGGGATTAATTAGTATACCTAGCTCTTGGCTGGGGGTGGCCTATATAGGAAATCCATCTTTTCTTCATGGTACCCCTTGATTTCTTCGGCTTTTGCTGAACATTACTTTTTTGCTGGCTTTGAAACTCTGTGCACTTTACCCCTGCTAACCAGCAGTAAAAGTGCCCATGCTCCTCCCTTGGATGAAATGGCTTATTTTTAACTGACAAGTTTAACTTGCCTACAAGTCCTAGTATATGTTGAGAAAGTGAATCTGGACCTGAAAGTTAAATGCCACTAGTGGACTATGGCATCTATTGTGCCAACCACTACAGCGGCAGGGTAAACATGACTTCTGGCCTACTCTGTACAGCTCGACCATTGCAATGTACACCCTGCCATACAACCTGTCAAAATAACCTGCTTTAGCAGGAGAAAAGCAGCTTCCTTTTACATATTAATAAGTCACCCCTGTCAAGTCCTTACAGTCAACAAGGTATGGCGCATGGTATTTACAAGAGGGACGTGTAGAAAATTCCTATGGGTCTGAAGGCCCATAGGAATGAATGGGAATTACCGAATCGGTAAATACTGATTCGGTAAAATAGGGAAACATTCAAGGGTGGCAGGGTGTCACATTGACACCCTGTTGCACCCCTGAATAGTGCTTATGTGCACATGTGGCACACATACATGTCCTAAGGGCATGTATGTCTGCCACATGGCTCTGTTGAAAATGCACAGATTTGCATTTTGAAAGGTATTCGGTATTTACCACCAACTAATAGTTGGTGGTAAATAACGAATCTTTAAAGCACATAAGCACTCTTAAAAGTGCTTCCTACATGCCATTTACCGATTAGGTTAATACCGAATCGGTAAATAATGATTCGGTAAATACAGAATCGGTAAATACCGATTCTGTATTTACTGAATCATCCCCTACATCTGAAATGGCTCAATACCGATCAGTAAGCCTGAAATTTACCGAATTTCGGGTTTACCGACCGGTAATGGGCTACCTACATCGGGCCCTTAGAAAGCTATTTTTACTATGGCAGACCTATATGTCATATGTAGAAAACCAAAGAATAGTTTAAAATAAAAATACAGAAAAGGGAACAGCTAGAAAAATAAATAAACAACTATTTAAAATTGTTATTAAAAAATAAAATTCAATGATGGTCAGATCTTTAGAAGAAAGTTAGCCTTTACCTCCCTGAACTACAAAAGTCTCCGCCAGCTCTCAGCCTGAGTTCATGCCTTGAATTAATGAGTGACATGTCTCTCAGCAGCAAACAATAGGTTGACCTGAATGGGCAGATATGAGTCCTCTGAGCTAAACGGAATATGTAGGGTAGGAGCTGCGTGCATCCAACACTTTTGTATAGCTTATCAATTGAAAATCCATTTGTTAATTTTCCTATAACATTTACACAGTTTGGCAAATATGCATGAAATTTATTTGACAAATGCCTATTATGCTGAGATTACTCCTGATGAATTCAAATTTGTGCATTTACAGCAAGGGCAGTAGGTTAAAATGGGGGCTAAAAAAGTGTTAATTTGCTAATACCTTTGGCACTCTGTGATGAATCTGCACAAGAAATGGCAGCTTGGAAGGATTCTTTTTTTATTGACATGTTAAATTGTGTGCCAATCCATTTGGGATAAAAGTTTAGGGGAGTGAAATAATGTTTTTATTTCCTTATAACTTTTTTACTGTTTGATGAATCTGCATCAAATGTGGCAGGCACTTATCAAGCTACACCCAATATACCTATAGTTATATCTAGTGCAAGTATTTCATATTATGTAGCAATCCAGTGGGGTATGCAAAGTTAAATGGGGGTGGTAATAACCTCAGCACCATTTGATGGATGGATGCAAAATTTGGAAGACATTTTGCTTCTTTAATTTCTAAAACTCAAATATCTCAAACACTGCTCAATTGATTCCCATCAAAATATGAAAAGCATGCTTTCTGAGTACTGTTTTACTTTTATGCCAAGTTTGGCGTAAATCAATTCTGCTGTTTTTGCCCTAGCTGTGAGCAACATTTTCTATGGAAGCTAACAAGGGAAAACACATCTTTTCTTTAACCCCATGTAATGCTTTTTCTTATACAGTGCATGAAAATTGGCATGTTGGACCTTAGCTGCATACGCTAAGTGAGTGCCATGATTATTACAGAAGCGTCCATTGGAGCAAAGTTATAGGAATATTAGATTTACACATTATTGCCTGCAATGTTGTAATGTCCCCTGTGACGTAGTGCCTTCTGATGCAATTGTATTAAAAACGTACCCGTAACTTAGGGCCTGATTAAGAGTTTGGTGGTCTTGGTGCAGACCGCCACGCCAGCCTCTGCTCTAAGACCTCCAACCCATAGTCAGTCTACCCGCCAGAGTACAAGTTGTAATCCTGGTGGGCGGTCTTGTGGCAGCAGTCCCACGGCAGTACCTTTCAAAGGCTCAAAAGAGAGCCATAGAAAGGCAGAGTTGTGGGAGCGCCGCAGCACGTTCCTGCACAAGGGAAATTAATCATGTCATGCATTCTTTCCTGTGCAGTAACGGGGGTTAAACATGCAGGAGGGCACAACATATGCCCCTCTTTATGCACCCCCATGAGCAGAGGCTACTGGGGGCCCAATGAGGGCCCTCTGAGTTGCCTCACCACCACCCTTTTTATGGCAGGGCTCACTGCCAAAGAAAGTCAGTGGCCAACTCGTAATATGCTCTGCAGTGCCGCATTGGCACCACCAGCATATTGCGGTCTTTGACTGCTGCGCCACCACTGCAGGATCCATGATCTCCAGTGGTTGCAGCGGTCCTGTGGTGGTCCGAATGCCAAACCCAAAATACGGTGGTCGGATCTGCGGTGTGGCAGTTACTGCACCACCACTAAGATTTCGGCGGTCCCATGGACCATCAAACTCGTAATCGGTCCTTTAGTGCCTCCAGATGTAGTACCTGCAATGTAGTAACTCCCAATGTTGTGCTCTCAAACTAATGTAGGTACACCGACTCTTTTTGAGTTAAGATGGAGTACTACTGTCTAACTTTATACATGTAGTGCAATGTCTTTTTTTACTCTTAACAATGGAGATCAGAAAGCATGAGATTATAGAGTGAGATGGTGGTGTTTTTCAAGGAGTGAGTTCTTTAGAAATGATCTCAAGATTTCAAAAGAGAGAAAAATCCTGATATGAAGAGGGAGAGTGTTTCAGGCTTTGGGTGCATTGTTTAACAAGGAGCTATGTAGTGAGGTCTTTCATCTTAAAAAGGGGAGCAGTGAGAGATCTTTTACCTTTACATCACAAGTTCTCTGAGCCTCCAAATATATTACTATAGATCTTACTGAAAGAACTAAGGGCCTGTTTACAATTCAGCAAAAAGGGTACTCCATTGCAAATTCAACAGAGTACCCTACCCCCAAACCCTCCAGTTACCTGCCTCATTTAGAGTCCGGTGGACCTTAAGTATTCTGTCCATGGGGCCTCCGTTGGCTCTATCGGCAGATTACTTCCTCCCAGTGTAAGCCATTTTTTCCTGTCTGTCACTTTTTAGGAAAATACGGGTCGTGAGGGAAAGGAAAACCCAAAAATGAATCCCACCCCTTTGAAGAAAATTCCTATGGTGTGGGGGAGATTAGTTTTGTATTTTTCAAAAACAAACATCCACTTTAGGAGTTTGTTTTGAAAAAATAAAAAGCTTCAGAAAAGTCTGATGGCAGGCCATCATGGTTGATGGTATTGTCTGTCAAACTTTTCCTATGTTGACAGAAACAGCCAGACGGTGGTTCCTGTCACTGTACAAAGTTGTCTGCTGCGCCAGCAGACAGCTCTAAATTTGGCAGGCGAATGTCCCTCGGGACGGCGGAGGTATTGTCCTTCTCCATGACGATGGATTAAACTTTATACACCAACCTCTATGTTCGAGGTACTTGATATCGCATGCGATTCATCCCTATAGGGATGTCTCCATGCTGAGCTGTAATTGACCTCAAAATCATGCCCTAGATTATGAGGTGCACAAACCATACTATGGCTTTGAAGCTAACGGAACATAATGTTGTCATATCGCACAATACAAAATCTGTAAAATTTCATGGTATGGATTTTTCTTAGGTACTTCATATTCTACACAAACAAATGGTTTGCCCTTTTATAATAAATGGCTGCAGTAGCACTAGGAGATATGTATGTAGACTGGTCTCAACACCCATAACCAGATTCATTGAAAGTGCCTTCAAGTGACATGAAATCTCTAAGACGCACACCACACCACTCCAGCTAGAAAACACATAACTGAACAAACTTCCCTTACCGCACATATTGCGCAAACTGGTGGTAACTCACAAGACCAGTCCAAACCATGTAGACAACTGTGATGATATCTCACAACCTAAAGTTAGAAGATTGGGATAGAAGAAGGCACTGTGAGCAAGAATGTAAGACTACTGACACAAATGAGAGCAATGAAATGCACAATAGCCTACAAATATGAAACCCTCTAAGGATTCAGACAGTACAATTGAAAAATGAGCATCAAGACAAACAGGTGAAGCTGGGGGTGACCAAAACTACTTCTCAAGAGGAGCTTCCTCGGTTTGGCCAACGACCCCATCATTAGGCTTCAAGCACTTAAAGGGCCTATTGGGCCACTGAAAATGGTGACTATTGTTCTGCATAAAAATTGAGGAACACAGAATAGCATCAATCATTACATATTTGTTTATTATCTAAAATGAAATTATTTTAGAAGTTGCAAGAATAAGTAAATTAATTGTCATTCACCTTGGTGATAATGCCTCTTCACATTCTCCAATTGTCCAAACACCACTTTATTCCTTCACCCTTAAATCACAGGGCTATTCAGAACTTACATTTTCTGGATTCTTCTCTTTACTTTTTGAGACAATTCTCCACATTTTAAGAATACTCGATAAAACTAACAAAAAACAAAACATCTATGTCTATGACCTATGCGCTCATGCCATGCTCAGTCTCATTGTAACGATCAGAGCAAGTGTACTCATGTGTGACAGCTCGACAGCTGTGCACTGTTTTAAAAATTCATGAACGTTTCAGACAGAAAAGATTTAAACAACATTGCACATTGAGGAAGCCTGGGTCCAGACACAAGAAAGCAACGCCAGCGAGTGTATTTTAAGATCATTTTGGACTGCTATGCTCCCAGTGCATGAATACAGTTGATGGCCCTGTGCCTCGTTACTTTTTTTTTACCTTAAAATTCGATATTCTGTAATCCGTACAGATGACGAAGAATGGTTTCACAGGCCTCAGTTGCATTCGAGTTATGTATGACTTCTATTTTGCAAGCCCGTTGGTCTGTCAGGGGCCACGGATGTACTTTTACAAAGCTGAATAAGAGGAATTAATTCATTTGAAAAAAGATTAAAAAATCAAAGCGTGCGCGCACTGAATTCCTATCTTTCTGACTGAGGTAAAGAGGTATGACCGCACTGGCCTTAAAATGGTGGGTGGCCCGAGCACTTTAACAGCTCTTTCTCCCCCTTGGCCTTGCTCCTCCTCCCACTCTTTCACAGTAGGGTGCCTCATAAAAGAAGGACAAAGTGCATTGAAGTTGGGCATTTGGGATTTTTATGACAGCGCCTGAAAGAAGTTTGGCAGTTATTTGGGAAATGTGGAAACTATTCCCAAAAACAAACACAATCACCAAGTCCACATAAAAACAGATTCTTACTGGTTTCGGCCTTCTTGTGGCCGCCTTTTTTTCAATTAACGTGTTTGCTATTTTCCCTCCCTTGATGTTTCCCCCTTTGCCTCCCCCCAGCTCCTGACTTTTAAGGGGACCCCGCGTTAATGGCACATTTTAAAGTCAACACCAGCTTCTCCATGGCTGAGCAAACCTGGATAGCCAGCGGCTTTTCTGTTGCTCATCATTAACCCCAGAAGCTGAGAAACTTCTTAACAAATTCACAAAGATGTGTTACATGGGAATGGCCTTGTATTTTCTACCCACAGCACAAAGCTTGCCTGGAGCGAAAAAAGATGGTGTTGTGGTGGACGAGTGGCTGGGCAGACAGAGCTAATAAGTTTCCTTTATGGGCTCGCATACTGGGAATATGCAGATGCTGTCCAGCGACGCTGCAGCAGCACCGCTCACGGTAAAACCTTAGCTAATATTTGAATTTTCAGTTCCTCTAGCTGTTTAGGAGCATGTTGCATCAAAAGTACTTTATAAAATGCATCGTTTTGGCGTACAAATAAAACGCACACAAAACACGTTCCCCGAATCTTCAAAAAGACGAACATTAGTCATTTATTTTCTGCACAGTACGATCATTACCAACTCACCTTCCTCGTGTTAATTCAGTGAAATGATTCCTCTAGAAGTAAAATGCAGGATCCTTTTATAATTAAGTATAGTCATTATATATCAAGGTGATCAATGCAGGGGATCCTTTAATGTGTGTCATAACCACAGACTCGATACCACTCATGTTTTCCCGGCATGTTTGGCTGTCAAGCGCATGGACTTATGGACTCCAGTAACGCTTTATTTGGACTCTTGCAGTAAGCGTTTGTTTCATCCTCTACCTCCACAACAAGAGGTTCCTAAGCCCCCTTAATCGCCCGATGCATTCCATTTCTCCTTCAATGTATTATTTTCTCAAATTTTCTCACCGTTTTTATGATTGCCATATTTTATGTTCATGTATTTTTCCTGTATCTCTTCTTCATTTATCAATTTGCACCCAGATTTCTTTTTTATTGCTTAAAAGTCTTTAAATTTGTATCCCATTGTATTCTGTTTTGACACCTGATTTTCTCATTTTATTACTATCAAATAAAATTCTTTTGAACTTAAAAAAAAAAAAAAAAAAGAAAAATGCAGGGGATCCTGCCGAAACGCGTCATGGTTCATTGCATTTAAATAAATAAAATCCTTGCCAGAGTGTTGGTGACTGCGCCGTCCTTTTGGTGAAGGAGAAAGGCACCGGATTCGTGTGGTTAATATATATATATTACATATACATATATATATATACATATACATATATATATTTGTTTACTTTATTTATGAAGTTTTGTATAGCTCAAACAAGATCCAGAGGGATATCAGAGTGCTTTACAACAGGATGGGAGGAAGGACATCAATGCAAAATCAACATCAAGTAGGAGTAAAAAACAGGAATGATCGCAGATTCAGGTACAGTTGCACAAAAAAAAGAGCAATAACAAATGATACTACAATGGAAGTAAGAACAATGTCTTCGAGCAGGTGAGCCTAGCCCAATTAGGGTAAGAATTTATTTACAAAGAATTTTTGGGCTTCCAGTTTGAGTGACGTCGTTGAAGAGATTCTGCGTACTTCCGGTGGAAGAGAGTTCCATATCTTTATGGCAGCACTGACGAAGGCTCTGTGACAAGTTCTATTTTTCCTAAGGATAAGTGGTTTCAAGAGGAAAGTATTGGCGCTTCTTGAGGCTCTTACACCACAAGAAAGCTCAAGTTTTTGCGCAAGGTACCTGGGAGTATTGAAGTGAAGGGCTTTGTGCGCCAGAACGGTGATCTTTAACTGAATACGTGCTTCATAAGGCAACCATTTGAGAGATTTTAGGACTGGGGATATGTGCTCGTTTCGCTTGGAACCTTTAACCAGTCTAGCTGCTGTATTCAGTGATGCTGTTAATGGAGCCAGGGAGTATTTGAGAAGGCCACAGAGTGTCGCGCTGCCGTAGTCAAGCCGCGGCAGGACAAGCGCTTACACCACCTGCTTGAAATCGTGGAAGGAAATGTTTGATATTTCTGAGTGTCCTCATCAAGTGGTTTACTTATGTGATTTTTCATATTCAGGTGCTTATCCAAGGTGACTTTGAGCGATTTGGTTGATTCTTTGATGAGAGGAGTGAAGTTGAAGGCAGTGAGGTGATTCAACCAGAGGTCAAGCTTGGGGGTGTGGTTCGGGAGATGACCAGGAATTCCGTTTTGGAGGTGTTGAGCAGGAGATGTTCTCAGTTAACCAGTTTTGAGTAGACGTTAGGGTCGTGTTGAATGCAATGATGTTTTCCGGGGAAGAGATTTTCAAATAGAGTTGCGTATCATCCGCATACATATGGAAGAGAGTGTTTGTGGAGTTTAAAGAGTTAGCTAATGGTTCCAAGAACAGGTTGAAAAGGATCTGAGATAGGGTGGATCCTTGGGGAACTCCGATGAGAACTGGAGAGGGCTGGGGGAGAGAATGGTTTGCCTTGACCCTTTGAGATCTGTGGTGGAGGAAGGACGAGAACCATTGTGGCACCTGACCAGAAAAACCCATCCTATTTTTCAGAATAGCAAGGAGGTTGTCATTATTAACCGTGTATATATATAGATTAGCCAGATCAACTCCATGGTATCCCTAGTTTTGGGTAAAAAAACTTTGCATTGTTCTATACCTGTTAGCAAAGTTTTTTTTACCCACAACTAGGGATACCATGGAGTTGATCTGGCTAATCAAACTAACCTCACAGTAGCTGCGCTTAGGGGGGAGTGCAGGACCATGGAGCTACCTGCTGCTAATAGAAACTGAAAGGCAGAGATGGCTAGGTCCCTTCAGACCAGGGCATGGTATGTACCAGAGAATGAAGGGGCCCCTCCGACAACTCCAGGATGAGGGTGATGACAAAGTGTCCCTTGCCTCTAGTACCATGTCTCAACACTCAGCTAATGGAGGGAGGGGAGGCTCCTCCACAGTGGACCCAGATAGGGCCCTCAAAAGTCAAGAGCTTGAGGATAACTTAGCTTCCAAAGCTCTGGAAGAGAGGAAGTTGGCCCTAGCTGAGATGTGGGCAAAGGAGGGAGAAAGAAAAAAAATAGTGGCAGCGAAGTAGAAGGAATTGAGGAGATGTCCATGGGTTGTGGGTTTGATCTCAGACTTTCCAAGGGGACAGTTCCCCAGTATGTAGAGGGGAATGGCATTGACAAAATCGCTGACTGTATTTGAAAGGGCCTTTAAGATTAGAAGGGTCTAATCCAAGTACAGAGGCTCACTCCTGTGGGAGCTGACCTAGCAGTGGGAAGGGATAGTTGATAGCCAGCTATTAAGGGTTGAGCAAGGGAATAATTTATTGAGACCTTGCCTGGTTCAGATATTGTGTTGGTGGCCTTCTTGCTAGTGGTAGTTTCCTACTTACCCCTACTAATAATCCACCTTCCAACAGGGTATTTTTATACAGATCTTTATAAAACCCTTCAAAGGCACTTCTTATCTCATCCGGCAGTCTTTGTTCTTCCTCTGCCTTATCCCTTATGATACCGGTGATATCATTACAAGTGGCTTGAGTTCTGGCATTTCTTTGAGATTGGGTGGGGCACTAAGCAGAGTTGTTTGTTATCTATGCTTCTTTTTGACCTGTGTATTGAACCTTTGCACAGGTTCTAAAAGAAAAAACAGACATTAAAACCTTTTTGAAAAACTGCTGCTATATGCTTACGATTTGATTGCATATATCGATAACGCAAAGGAATCCCTTTGCAGCTTTGATAAATTAGCGGAAGAGTTTGGGGCTTTTTCAGATTATACTATTAATCAGGACACAATTAAATAATGTTTTGGAATCAGGTCTTGAGAAGTGAATTGGTTAAAAAAGAAATAGGATATTTGAGGATTAGGATTTACACTGGTTTGGAGATAATTCCACTAAATAATTTTTTTAAAGTTTATAGTGCGGTTAATACCAGTTTCAAAGGGTGGCGGAATCTATCCTTGACTATTTCCAGCAGAGTCAAGTTGGTAAATATGAGTATTTTATAGAGAGTCTTCTTCATGTTTAATTGTGTTCCTCTACCCTTTGATAAAAATCTTATTCACAAACTTTGGGTTGACATTAATAACATTATATGGGCCTCCAAGGGGCCAGAATGTCCTGGAAGAAATTAAGAGGTAAATTATGAAAAGGAGGTCTGCAACTCCCGATGTCCAACTGTAGTGTATGATTTTTCAGTTTAAGTCACTGAGAATTTTGTTAAACTACCTAGAGGAGGGACAGAATCGGATAAAGTACAGCTCTTTAGAGGTATGTTAGATGCCCAGGGGGTTGTAAAAGGATTTCTATGTAAGTTTGGGGATCCAAGGTACTTCAAGAAAGTTGGGCTAAAGGTGTTACAATTTGCGGCTAGGTTATAGTGCAGTCTGCGGAAAAGATGGGCAATATCTTACTATTCCACGTTCTCTCCAATATGGCATTTTCAGGGCATCCTGTATTGTTTAAAGGGTGAGCTTTGTTCGCTCCTTCGGGTCACAGGGATTGGAAGATGGGGACAATATACTAGATGGTAAAGTTCTGAAACCCTGGCAGGAGTTAAAGAGAACCACAGCGGGCAAGTTAACAGAATTTAAGTATCTCCAATTAGTTCATAGCTATCGGCACATAGATTCTTTTGGATGAGAACCAGTATATTGAGCTTTTTTTTGTTACCTCAAAACATAACGAGAGAGATTGCCAAATGGTATGCTTTCATTTGTCAAGCAGAGAATGAGAATAGGCCACCATCCTACACAGTCTGGGAAGGAAGGCTACCTGATTTAGACTTGGAGGAAATTTGGTAGGCATCTTTTAGCATGCTATATGATATTGTGAAACCAGCTGTATTTAAAAGGAATAATTTGTTTTCATTGCACAGGGTTTATTGGACTCCACATAAACTGGCTAAGCTTTCGGATAGGCAAGACTCTAGATGTAAGAAGTGTAACGGACTAACACCAGGTGATTTTCATATGTTTGTGGAGTGTCCAAGTTTGCAGAGTTTTGGGAAATATTTAGTTTGACTCTTGCTGAAGTTTTAAAGCAAGTTGTTTCAATTTCACCTGTTCTGTTTTTTTCACACACGACCAGCAGAGATGGTGGAGGAGCATAGTTTAGGGAATTAGAGGCTTAGATTTTACTTATTATTATTAGCCAGACATATGATTTGTAAAAAAAGATTTGAATCAATTTCAATTTCAATTTCAATAAGCTTTATTCGGTTCGTTAAAAATAACCATAAAAGCAAATACAGATAAAACATCAGGAAAAGTTCATTACAATGTTATACGATTATAAAAAAAATCCATCAATTAAAAAGGGGTACAATTAAAACATCATACTTTTCCTTGCTTCAACAGATTTAAGAAGGAAAGTTGCAGTAAAAAAACATACATTCAATTCATTCAATGAAACAATTAACCTCATGGCAGCATCAACAGTAAAAGTACGGTACTTTAAAAAATACGGGTTTTAAAAAGGCTATTAGAAAATTCTTTTACAGTTCACAAATTAGGAGGAAGTGCAGAGTGCTTTGTTTTGTGCGACATGGACAGGGGGAGGCTGGATGTTCTTTAATCCGTGGGAAAGCTACCAGATGATGAGAGAGCCCGATTCTCAGCCTGGTGAGGACATATCTGTGGGAGGTTCTGGTTACCTGGCTCAAATAGGTTTGAAAACCTACCGCATCTGAATAACAGAAATAGAATTGACAGGTGGCTAGATGTTCAATAGTGCCATTTTTCCCCTATTTCTATAGGACAGGAATAAGTTCTTGATTTCTGGTTTTGTCAATTCTAAAGTTACGGCAGGGTCATCCTTGATGTTTCAATTAAAGATGTCATTAAAACATTGTACAATGTATTTCAGCCAGGGGATCTTAGACCAGTTATCCAACCGGAGATAGTCTTGAATAATTAGTCTATTAAAAGCTGTGTCCTCCTTACACCACATTAGTCTCCATGTCAGTAATGGCCTGAGCGCTATTTTATCTGCCAGGTAGCTAATACCAACTTCCCTGTGGATGAGTTCTGTTGATGCAGAGCTCGGTAAACTAAGTAGATTTTTTAGAAACGTGTTTTCCACTATTTGTAGTTTATTATTGCAGCAGTGACCCCAAACCCCCTCACCATATAGTGCGATGGATGTACTTCTGGATAAATAGATGTGTAACATATCCCTGATTCGTCGGTCACCTAATTTTGCTGCAAATCTAAAAACACCATGTGCACTTTTAGCCATTTTAGCCTGGACATTCAGCTTTTCTTGTGTCCATGTACCGTTCCCAGCAAATGTTATCCCTAAATAACAGAACTTATCCACAGTCTCAATTTTCTGTCCTTCTATATAGAAAGGTTTAGATTTTTTCCTGTTTTGGCCACAAATCATAGCATAAGTTTTACTCTTATTAATCACCATTTTCCTCCTAGTCATGAAGTCAACAAATGCATCGAGGAGTCACTGAAGGCCGAGTGGAGTTCTAGGTAAAAGCACGGCATCTAAAAAAATTACGGAAAAGACGACCTGACCAAGGTTCAGCACAACCATAACAAGAGTATAATAAGTATAAGCCTGGTGCAGCACTCTTCCCGTGCCCGTCACCACAGGGCACAAAAACGATCGGCAAATTTCTTCAGATAATGGAAGGCGCACTCATTCAAATATCAGATAGAATCCTTTTTAGTCCAAATTATTAAGTTCTTTATTACAGCAAATATGCCAAACAGGTTGTACAGCCATCGCGTTTCGTTCCTAGGCGGAATTTCGTCAGGGCAATTCAAAAAGTATAAAAGAAAGGTGTCTCAACAGAGTAGCAGGTGTACCTTCCCTGACAGCAGTATTAAATACGATATTCAGGAGAGGGCCCCAAAGTGCGGGTAATGCTTTATATACATCAATCGGGACCCCGTCTGGGGCCTTTCCTCCCTTACTACTCTTTATACCTTGGACCACTTCCTCCACAGTTATATTTAGGGGTATTATTGGCCAGGTATTTAAATCTATAGGATTGTTTCGCTGTTCACATTAGAAGATAGTTCAGGCATGGCTTCATTTTCTTAAAAAGGGGAGTTCACTGTGGTCCAGAATAATTGGCAGTCTGATGTATTCACGGCCTGGTTAAGTTTATCCCAGGCCTCCAGTTGCAATTCTCTCTTCCTCTGTTTGACAAAATCTTTGTATTCTAGCCTTAGTTTTTTGACAAGCATCGTGTCCCTGGGCTTACATGCCAATGCCTGTTTTAGCAAAGTAAGTGAGTGTGTACAGGCATGATTGAACCAGCCCTTGTTCGCTATACATTCCTTGTTAGAAGCTATGGTTAGAATAGAGTTTCTATTACTATTAATTTTGTCAAAGTTCATTAAAATCAGTGAGGGGGAGTTATTATCATCCAAATTCTCCATTATTTCTGTGAAGCTGCCTTTAATTATGTTTACCATCGTTCTTTCCGGGTTCACACCTTTCCATTTTATTCTTACCCCATTGGGCCTAATAGGTGCAATGTTGTCAACAATTACTAACATTTTATCGGGTGTGGGCTTCCAGCTATCTACTTTCATTATGATACAGTTATGGTCGCTAAGCATGGATTCTTCTATCCATGGGGTAGAAGAATTTGGGGGTAATGCCTGCCGATACCACAACATGATCGATATTGGTGTTTGTATTCCTTCCATTGAAGGTGGGAACCACATTCCCCGTTCCATCCCTTGCACACTGTATAATGTCTAAATCAAAATTAGCCATGAAAGTATTAAGGGATTCCCCATATGTATTGTGGGGGAAATGAATTCCATTGTCTCCTAAATCATTTCTAACCCCACATACCCTAGTATTAGAAAGTGAGCAGGTGGCAATGTTAAAATCCCCCACCCAAATGATATCAAACACTGCATCCTTGCCCACATTAAATTTAACAATTGCATTTTCCAATTCCAAAACAACTTTAGATCAGGAGTTATCGAACAGATTATTATAAAAATTAATTAAAAGAACGTCGCGTACATGTTTTTGTTGCAACAGGAGAACCTGAGAATGGCAGCCAATATTAATATGCCTTTTTAGTATCATGCTCAAATTAATCGATAATAAAATTAAGAGCCCCCCCTTGGCTCTACCGGCCCCAGACCCTAGAGCCGGTAATTCATAAGAGACAAACCCTTCAAAACTAACTGATCCTGTACACCAGGTCTCCTGTAGACAGACAATATCATGGGAATTAAGAAAGTCTAGCCATCCTCGCATCTCCCTCTTTTTAGACAGCCCTGCGATATTCCAGGATGCTATTGAAACTCCTCTTTCTCGGTGGGCTACTCCTAGATCTGCACATTGGGCCGCGGGGCAAACACTAATCAGGGATGGATTTTGATCAGCCGATCCTACATCTGATATATGCATGTTCCCATTAGCACTTATGTGTTGCCCAATATCTGTCCTTTCTATGTTTAGGCTATCCTGGTTCAGTCAGTCGTTCTCCTCCATGTTACTGAGGGATTGAAAGCGGTTAAAAACGGGTAGATTAAAAGTACAGTACGATTGAGGTGATATGGTTCTATTGATTCTTTGAGATTCCTGGGTTAACACTCTAGGTAGACCTTGCCTAAGATGGTTGTAAAAAAAAGCAAGTGGTAATAAGGAAATACCATAGGCTATGTCTGGCCCCGGGGTCACTCTATCCAGAGAGATCCTAGCGTAGTGTTGATTTTTAAAATTAATAATAACACTGTCACCCTTTATAGATTTTTTGAAAGGGCCTATCCACTTGACTCTTCTTGTAGTAAGAATCTGGTCTGCATACTTTGTTGGGAAACCACAATTTTGGTTAAGCCAGCCGAATGATTTATTCTTAAGTGAGGCGTGGGACTCTATCTGTGTCAGGCTAAGTGGGGGGACATTCACTAGAACTACTACATAAGGGGCACAATTGGGGGGCAAATTAACAGAGTGGCAGCGCCCACTCGCTATTACCCCTTTATCGGCCCCAGTGGTATCCTCTGGGATATCTTCCATGCTTCCGCGATCACGATTAGGGTGATCCGGGGTTTGAGTACCACCGATTGAAATCCTGGTAGTGACGGGAGGAACAACAGCGTTGTAGGGTCTGTGGGAAGACTCATGGGTTTAGTTGATCCTGGGTCACTTCCAGAGCGGGAGCATTTGCTACAGGTGTTAGAGGCAACTTCGATTAATTTAATTGACTCTTTCTGAGTAGTCAAGTCTCCCCTCATCCTGGTTGCTTCTTCATTGATTACATCTATTTATCATGCAGGGGTTTAAGACATGCTTCTATCTTTACTGTCAATACTTTAATAATCTGGGTTACCAAGATATCATTTGTAGTCCCCGTGCCAGCTAATTGTTTACCCACTGGAACATTGGGGGCCGCTTTCCTAACTTTTCTTATAGCGCCCTGGCTAGGCTGAGGCTTTCTACACCCCGTCTTTTCCTCGGTGATGGCATGTCAGCAATAGCCATAGAATTCTGAGGGTCCGTGGGCTCTGGGCTCTTAATCTCTGGTTCGGTATCGACATGATCTACAATATCAATATTGTCTATGCTGATAACATCACTGGACTCTACAGGGGGTGCAGTGAGACTAGCTGCACTGGGCAGACTGCTACCGCCTAAGGAAATTCGGCGCTCTGCCCTGTCAATTTCGACATTAATAGCGCTAACCGCCTTTACCAGGAAAGATTCTATAGTTAAGCCCCCATGTACTGGGTTGTTTTTATTACATTTACGCCTAGACATAATTAATGTAGGGTAAGGGGCACTTGAGTTAATACCTAATTGACAAGCTCAAATTACAGGTAAATCCGTAGCATTAGACTGCGACCCTGCACTATGAATCCCAAAAACTCAAACATTCTCATTAATTAACAATGGATAAGAAAAATATACAGGAAAGTGATGTTTAAAACATAACCTATATATCTAAAACACAAATCCAAGGGTCAAAAGCTTATTGGAAAGGTACGCCTGCCAAATAGCTGCAGTACAAAGGAATATGTTAAAAACGGCGATAGTCATTATATATTGGGGCTGTCCATAGGCGAAATCAGATTACTCACTGAGTTTCCAAGTTGACCAGTGTTTTTGCCAATGGGGAACAACTTCCAAATAACGTGGCCCAGCCCTGCCTCAGTCTGCCTCAGACGGCCTCAGACGGCCCGCCCTTTGCCCGGGCTTAGCCAGGCGCTGCCCGCGATGCGGGGGTTCTCCTCGCGTCTTAAGCGCATCCGGGCGCGGAATGGGCGTGGGCGGCTTCCTGCCGCAAGGGCTCCTGCGGAGTGTAGTCCCCCCCTCTCTGCGGCCACGCCGAGATGTCAGAAGGCTGCGGCAGCGGGGGGAGACCGGCACCAGGGGTCCAGGAGCAGTAAGGAGGGAAGCAAAGTCTGTCCCCGAAGTTAGTAAAGGAGCAAATGATTTGAATAATTTTCACAGGACCTTACAGAATGGATAGCACTGGTAGAGAATATTTGTTTTTGTGAATCGAAGTACCTTGCTCTCAAGAAGAAAGAAAACCATTGCCTCCCAATGATTGAATGGCTTAGTTCCCGGTTATGATGGTTCAAATGATTACAACACTGTTGTTGGTGGTTAAGGTGTACAGAGTATAACCACCAGGGAGCTCAGCCAAGAGAGCTTTGGGTTAACCATCATATGGTGTTGGGCTGGGGTGGCTATCAAACTCAAAGTGATGAGGACAAATACAAAAATGAAAAGGTATAATGGGACAAAAAAGGGGCCTGCTGGGAGAGTAAAACTAAGGGGCATATTACCAACGATTAGCGATATTTATCGCTAACGATGCTTAGCAACTAATTTTTTAACGCTAAGCATCGCCGGAAATTATCGCAGAGATAACTTGCTATTAGCAAGGTTTATCTCAGAAGTGATAAAAATCCTTGCGCTAAGTGCCAAATGAGAGATTATCGCTGGAAAACCAACGATAATCTCTCGAAGTTTGGCGTTAGCTTGATAATAGGGGCTCACAAACTTAGCCATAATATCCACCTTCTATAGGATATCATGGCTAAGTCAGGAAAATGCCAGGTGTAAAAAAAGCAGTGCTAACCGCGGTTAGCGCTGCTTTTTTTTTAATCACTAACAGGGTTAGCGAACTCCTTGATAATAGGAGAAATGTCGTTTAACAACATTTCTCCTATTATTTTTCTCTGGAACGCCCCCTTTGCATCTCATCAGAGATGCAAGGGGAAGCATAGAGAAAAAGGTTGCTAACATGCAAATTTGCGTGTTAGCACCCTGTTGCTGATAGGGAGATAATTTTATCTCCGCTTTCTTGGCTTTTAAAGCCAAAAAAGCAGAGATAAATCCCTTGATAATATGCCCCTCACTTCTTTGGAGTGGAGAGAAAAAAGCCCAGTGTATGGGAATACAAGGTTGCAGCAGGGAACCATGAGCCTGCTCGGGCCTTTTGGGAAAAGCTAAGTCACCTGATGGAGTTGGTAATAAAGCTGATAGGGACAACAGAAGCCTGTTGGAGTTGAGCAGCTTGCCGATGTAAGGCGAGGAGAAGCTATGTGATGAAGGTGTCAAAATTATTGCTGGGGGAGCGGGGGAAAGCATGTTGGGGATAACAAGGATCCTTCTGTGAGGATGTGTAAAGGCTGCTGGTGAAGAGCAAAAGCAAGGTGGAGTGGTGGTGTAGGTTAGTAAAACAGTTTAAACACCCTGGACCTTACTGTAAAATGATTTGTGTTTTTGAGGCTGTGTGAGCTGGAACATTGTAACAATGACATCTGTCATTTAAGAGTGGTGACACATTCAAGGAATTCCCCTTGTCTAAAGAACAGGAAGACTGCACATACACTCTGACATGTGAATGAATGCATCTGCCTGGATAAGCTGTGTATCAGCAGAAGAGGACAGAGGGACTGCTCTACCGTGTGTGTCACATGCTCCCTGTTCCTAGGAAACAGCTGGTGCTGCCTTAGTTAAGCATGTTTGGTGCAATAGTCCTTTCAGGTTTGATACTTACTGTTACTCTGGAGGGAATCTGATCAACCCAAAGCAGTAGTTAGGGCTTACTGACAAGTTGAGTGTGTATTTGTGTCTGCCAGTGCTCAGTTTTGAAGATCAGACCATGGAGAAATTGTCAATAACAGGTGCATGACAGAGCAAAAAGATTAAACTTTTCTATAAAGTTTTGTATTTTGCATGGTTGATGCAGTGGATTCCCTTTGGTGTATATAGTAAATGGTAAGGAGTTTACGGACAAATAGCACTGTAAGCTCTTCCCAATAAATGCCGAGTGGACCTATACAATGTTGGGGGTTGATGTGAGCATACACTTTTAAACAAGAGATCTGGCACCATTGTTATGTCAACAGATGAACAGAGAGATCAATTATTGCCCTTTTTTGAGGAAAAGCCAGCCCCTTCAAATTCGACACTGCCTGTCCCGAGAGTAACACAAGTTACTGCAAGGAAAGTAATACCAAATTGTCCAAAAAGAGAAAAAAGATGAAAAGAATTTGAATTGCAGCAACATTTTTTAAAATGGAATTTTCAGATTTGTAAATTTTGGGTTGAAGTTGCCGGATAGAGTGGAAGTGTTATAAATGCTAGACAAAAGTCACATGATAGAATCGATCAGGACAGAAGCTTGAAGAAGCACTAGGACCACTATTAAACGAAGGACTGGTAAACAAGGGCTTAGAGTTAAGAAAGATCCTTAAGTGAAGAACCTGATATCTCTGAGGAGCAAGCGAGGGAAGTTGAGAAGCGACGAGTCTCTTTAAGATACCTCATATATTTTTAGTACGGGATACACTGGGGAGGGGGTTAGACTGAATGACAAACTTGACAGATTAGTACTGACCCATTTTGTAAATGGATAAGTTGTCATGATGGAATGATGACAGTGCATCATCTCTTGAGGTGAAGAACCATTTGCCAAAGGCAACCATCAACTCAAGAAACCATGGGCCATATGTATCAAGCCTTTTGTGATTCGCAAAGGCCGAAATTCGCAGAATTTTGGCCTTTGCGAATCGCAAATGGCCTTTTTTGCATGTTTTGGGATGTATGAAACATTCCGAAAATAAGGAATTGCAAACTTGTGCGATTCCTTATTTTTCCATAGTATTTAGGGAATCGCAATTTTGCGATTCCTTAAATGCTATGTATGTAGCATTTTTGGCTTGCGAATTTTGGTTAAGAATTCGCAAATTACCACCAACTTGTAGTTGATGGTAACTTGCGAATTCTTCAAAAAATGCACAATTTGGCATTTTTTAAGGTGGCATGTGATGCACACACATGCCCATAGGGCATGTATGTGCGCCATATGCACACACATGTTCTTTTCAGGGGTGCAGCAGGGTGTCTTTGAGACACCCCTGCACCCTTGCAATAATTCTCAAATTGCGATTAGCAAATTGCGAATTCGCAATTTGAGAATTATTTTGCATTCATTCCTATGGGCCTCCTGGCCCATAGGAATGCATTGGAAATAATTCCTTAATTGCAAATTCGCAAAATGCAAATTCGCAAATAAGGAAGCTTAAGTAATCGCAAATTAAAAGCGTTTTTGTTTCATACATACCATTTTGCAATTCCTAAATAGCGAATCCTTAAAATTCGCTATTTAGGAAATGCAAAATAGTTTGATGATACATGTGAGACCCTCTACCGATAATAGGAACTGAGCCCAGAAAATGACGGACACATCAGTAAAAATGACCATAAAGAAGGACTCCATTGCACTAATAGAGCGTTTAGTGCAAGTAGGTGTGGAGGGCAAGCTTTCAGGCAAGTGCTGCTGGCTTTCAATGCAAGTTTGTGAGTAGCACTTATTTCAGATATGTAGGTAGGATACAAGGGCTGCATAGGCTTATTTCAGGTGCATGAGCAGTGTGAGTGTTCAGACAAGACTATGAGCAAGAAACTATCCCCAGAAAGTGAACCCTACCAACTCCTCGAATGTAAATCAAATGAAACCCGATCAAAACCGTAACATTCATATGCAGATGTCTTGCTGTGTTGTGTGAAAGGCATATTGTGTTTTTCAACAATATCCAATTGGTGAAGTGCGGCTGTTTGTGGCATAGGCCCGGTTTCGTCCTGCAAAGTCTTCGCCGGTGAAAGCAGGGCCCATGGCTTCGCAGATAATAAAGGTGAATAAATGCTACTTGCGGGGAGTGTGTTGTAAAGGTACAATTATCTGATTTCTAAGTGCTTCTTAGAGATTTCAGATTTCAAGAACTGAATTTATTTTGCTGTTTTGAATGAGAACGAAGTAATAATTGTGAAATGTGTTTGTGCCGCAAAACTATTTATCTCTACGTTTTTGTCAACGTTGAATGTATTAGTGATTGGTACGGCTTAGTTTGGGATTCGAAAGAATAACATATTGTATTTTCTAGAGCATGGCATAACGATGTTACAGGTCAGTAAGCTCAAGTGATGCCACACACGGGCCACTAATCACACATTGCGTATTTTGGTCCTGGGACATTCTAAAAGAGATCTTTAAAAAAGAGATTATAAGACAGTTGCCAGAGTAGGTTCATCTAAATCTCGTTCATAATCAGGAGCCTAGGCTCTGTGCAGCGAGGGGCACTTTGCTAATGAAAACAACAAGACCCTTCAACTTCTCAAACGCTTAGTAGCCTACAGCACCTTCGTTCAAGGCATACTGCACAACAGAGGCAAGGAATGGATTGGATGCTTTGGTTCTTCTGCCTTGACTGGCCCATGTTTTGCCACTCTGGCATAGCCTACAAATACAAACAAGCATTTGCAATGCAATAGGTCTCGCATTTATGCGAGTTTAAGCTATTGGCATTGTAATGACAATGCCTTTTATTTATAGTCTTAAAAACCAAAACTAATACAAGTTAGTCATTTACAATGCCAATAGCTAAAACTCACGTAAATGCGAGACCTATTGCATTACAATTGCTTGTTTTTCTTGTTGCGATTTCAGTCGTTCTCTGTTGCTTTTTTAACTGAAGGCACATCCGGTTTCAGAAATATCTACCGAACATTCTAGAGTTGCAACAAATTGGCGCACCAGCACTGTTTTGGCAGCATAATTTTTTTCATGACTAAATAAAGAACTGAGGGGCATTTTATCAAGGACGGGCGATACATTATCGCCGCTTTTATCGGCAGGAAACTGCCAATAAAACGGCGATAATGGGCTTGATAATATGCTCTATAGAATTCCTATCGAAGCCCATGTTAGATGTGAAGACATCTAACATGGGCTTCGATAGGAATTCTATAGAGCATATTATCAAGCCCATTATCGCCGTTTTATCGGCAGTTTCCTGCCGATAAAAGTGGTGATAATGTATTGCCCATCCTTGATAATATGCCCCAGAGTGTGCGACCAACACACATTCTTCATAGAACATTACTGTGGTCTAATTAAATTTGGCAAAGTACACGCGCACAACAGATTCAGGCGTCAGCCAATAATGTCGCTTCTTTGATGTGCACCTTCCTGTTTTCCTCCCTTTCTAGCTGTTATGCCTGTTCTCAGTGAACGCTTAATTGTGTACGGTTATTGTAGGTATATTTTTAAGCCTAGTTCAGAAGATTCCACTGCGACTCACTTGCAACTCGTGCACACACGGTCCTGCCTTGTCTTGGTTAAAAAAACAGTTTTTCGATGCAAGGTTAGGTAGTCTTTCAGATCCAAAATATCTTTCTTTTAAACTTTCTCAAAATTAAACGTGTTACAAACTCAAGTGCTATGTAAGCCAGAAGTGGTCGACAAGAGTGCAGTAGTTCAGAATATACAACGAAATTTTGCCTGTTCTGGATGAAATTCACCAAGGCTGTGCTGGATGAAATTCACCAAGCCAAGTGCATGCATTCAGATTAGGTATACTGCGCGTCTTCAAGTGCCCCACGCCAAAAAGGCACTAAACATGAGAGTGTGACGTATTGTACTCCAATCTCTTAAATCCTAGTGCCACCGTTTTCGTGCGGCCTGCAGTTTTCTTGCGTCTTCCACCACCACAATGGAAAGCGGGAGTTATCTCTGCAGATACAAGTGACTGGAAAGGATCTCCCCTGGGTCTGCCCCAGGGCCTTTATCCGGGTCACCAGCTGCTTTTCACGAATGCTGTGCCCGATAAGGGTCAGAGCTGTGACATGAGCAGACACCAGTCGATGCATCGAATGGGTTCTCCCCTTTGACTCGCCAGAGCATGACGTCACTAATGTGCAGAATATGGAAATACTAGGCGCTCTCGAAACACACTCTGAGAAGGCGCTTGTGCTCGGACAAATATTCACACACACACAAAATGAGTACTTCAAGCCAACTGATGGATTATCAGGCAATTCTCTTAAAGGCACTAAATGTAAGAGACCTTTTAAGACGAGGGCTTCAAATAGTTAAAAGGTTTGACATTATCGGCGATATGCCGATGTCCAGTCAACACAGACCACACAGTGGATACTCGAGTGTGTGGTCTGTGTTGACTGGAAACCAGTATATCGCCGGAAACATAAAACCTTCTCATTTGACACCCTCATTTAACAAGCGGTCTTCAAAAAACGACGGAGCGGACGGAGCGCGCGGGCGAGGAGAGAGAGGGATGTGTGGGTGAGGAGAGAGAGGGAAATGAGGTAGGGAGTAGGAGGGGAGCACACAAGTGGTGCACACGCATCCTTGCCACGAGCTAAAGTGAAAGGGCAAGGATGTCGTGCCAGAAGAGCAGTCTGCTCATTTTCAGGCACTGCACTCGTGCTTGTGGCGCGCCCCTGCTCGCTCCCCCAAGGTGGATGCCACCACAAGCACTAGGGTGTGCTTGAAAATGACCAGAGCAACAGCTAAAGGTCCTCCTATGCAGCGCATGCACGCTGCATAGGCGAGGCCTAAAAATAGCAGCGAATGACCATGTCAGAAGGGCACCCCTTTTATGTCAGCAGCTCCTTAACAGTGACACTGTCAATTAGACAACAGGCCAGTGAATCAGGCCATCTTCTCCACCTGATAAATCATGTATTTTTCTGGATAACAGAGTTTCCTTTGACCTCAACAGAAATGCAAGAGAAATGTTAAATGTTTAAAAACCATCCTCCACTTCGATGCCTTTCGAGTAGAACCCTCTTGACCACAGCATCCACTTCCTTCTCACTGAAAGTGAGGAACTTGGAAGCGATTTTCAACACTGAAGTCTCCTTCGTTCCTCAGGTCAATGCAGTGGTCAAGAACATCAACTTGTAGCTTTTGCTGACTCTTTATGGGCTCCTAGGCTCCCCCTACCTCCAGTGAGGGCCCACATTATATACTATTTGCCTCTCCCAACACTGCACATTTTTAATTTAGCAGTGTTCATGAAAACAGGACTTTCATGTTTTCATGGTCACTGCCAGTATGCAGGTCATCCCTCTCAGCATAGGGTCCTGATGACAGGCAGAGGAGGGGGTTTGGGGGGCTGAGCGACGATTCATCTACAGAGTGTTGTTTAAAAATACAGCACTCGGTAGGTGAATGTCTGGACTGTACATGTGATGGGTGGAGTTCAAATATGATCTCCTGACACACGCACAATTCTTTATATGTAGTAGACATGCTGCGCATGCCTCAGGCAGCACAGTATATCTGCTAAAATGTGGCTGTCAGGGTGCCCATCAGTGCATACCAGTGGCCAATGAGCAGCCACACAGAGCAGCAGGGGACGGAACCGAAGCAATGTCCCAGCTTAATATAGAGCTGTAATTCCAGTGCTGTCAAGACTCTGGGAGAGGGATTGAGGTGGGTCTTTCCGTTTTCAAACCTGGCCTTGCTGTTCTGTCTGGCTCCTCATTGAGAATCATGGCTCACTGGTTCCAATGGCCAGCACCAGATTCCTGTTTTTGCTGCTGCCATGGAGCCTCTGAGTTGCCAGCGAAGAAGGAAGGTGAGTACAAAAATGTTGTTTCTCTGTACACGTCTGTATACATTTATGGGTGTCTTTGTGAATGATTGATGGCAAATGAGATTGAGATTAAGCTCTGGCTCTCTCCTAAACATCTGTTTGTGGTGGGTTCTCATCTCAAGATTGCCCACAGATATGTTGGTCTTTTGTGATTGGAGCCTTAGTAGTCCCAGGGGTGATCCCAGTGCCGGCTGGCACGGATTGGGATGGCTGGGCAGGGGAGGGGTTAGTAGAAAAGATTAAAATCACATACCTCTTCTCTGGCCGCGTCTCTCCTCCGCTTCACTTCCGACGAGTCTGGAACAGAAGCAGGAAAACTGAGGATTCCCCATAGCCAATCCCAATGCTGCAATGCATCATTGTGATTGGTCTGAGCGCCGTAGTTCAGCGCTCACACGGGGACAGGGAGCCTGGGCGTGTTCCTCACCAGGCTGTGTATTACAGCCTGGTGGGAACATGCAAAGGGCACATGACTGTTTGGCCGGTCCAAGACGGCCGGCCAAACAGTCAAGTGCACTTAACGGCTTATCACTACCCCCTTGCATTATAAGCTGCCTAGGGGCGCCCGCCCCGCAAAATAAATAAAAGGATCACAACAGCCTAGTGTTATCATTTTCTTTTTTGCACAGCTGAAAGCAGTGGGGGGACGCTGCTCTGCCTTAGCAAAGGAGACGCCACTAAGTGATCCACATTCAATTAGGTTCGCTTTGACATATCTATCGTTTTTCAGGTGTCTCTGTTTCAATCAGCAATTTCTCTTTTTCAGGAATCATGACTCCTCTCTGGTGAAGGCAGATGATGTCCCAGAATATGAGGTTGAGGCTATTATAGGCTACAAAATCCATCACGGGTAGTTCAATATTTAAAATCCTTGAAGGGACATGATGCATTAGAGCGGCTATGGGAACCTGACTTGTTTGTTCATACACTGCATAAAGTAGCATTGTTTCCATAGAAATAGTGATATGGTTCCTGAATAAAGAGCTTCCATGCATCCTTTAAGGTCCACGTAAGAAAACAGGACTTTTTGAAGATGTTCCCCCACTTTGACTACTAGATGCTGGTTTTTTACTCTGACCGTGCACTGAAACCTGCTAACCAGGCTCCAGTGCCAGTGCTCCCTTCCTAAAACTGTTATGTTTAGATTGGCATTCCCAATTGACAAGGACTTATCCCCCTTATAAGTCTTTCGTATGTGGTACCAGTGGTACCCATGGCATGGGTGGTAAAGGGTTCCCAAGGACCTGCAACACTGTTTGTGCCACACTGAGTGACCCAAATAAACTACTGCAAACTGTTTGAACTGAATTTGGCTCTCACCATGTGTGGCAAAGTCAATGCACTATCTCTGATGAATTAAAAAAACAGGGGGTTCCCTTAGTCGTCTAACCTCAACTTCACAATATTACTCCTTCCTTACTCAGGTCTATTATTCTGGACCTGTGGGATTCTTCTGACACTCAAATCATTCATTCAGCAATGTGAGATCTATGTTCAAAGTGACACCACAAAAAGCACTTACAATCTACAGGACGTAAATACGTAGCCAAGTAAAAATCTCATTATTTTATTTTCATAAAA
Source organism: Lissotriton helveticus (assembly GCF_964261635.1). NCBI lineage: Eukaryota > Metazoa > Chordata > Amphibia > Caudata > Salamandridae > Lissotriton > Lissotriton helveticus. The sequence goes on along the minus strand of NC_136065.1, from coordinate 1,064,702,750 downwards.
ACATAGAACCACACATGATTCAAATTTTGGTCAATACATCAACCAGTTGTGCAGATTTCATTAAATTAAAAGCAATACATACAACAAGTAAACATACTATAATGAACAAATATACATATTATGTTAGACCATGTGCAAAAAGGAGAACATATTCTAATCAGACTATACTTCTAGAAATATATAGAAATGCATAAAAATGTGTTGCCGCGTTTCGGTGGATCTTGCTGTGCGCACCACCTTCCTCAGGACAATTAAAAACAATCTGTTGAAATGAATTAAATCATAAAACATAATCACTAGTTATTCTTGGTATAAAGTATTACATAACATTTCTTTTTGCCTTCTTGTTTTTTCTAGGTTATTTAGATCAAAAAAGTGACATTCCTTGGCATAAATATCTCGTCATGTCTTTTTCCTAGAGGTATACATCTCTATACCTGTGCGTAATTTCTGTGGATCTCACTTTTGACAATAATGTCATTCTCACATTCATTCTTTATTTCGTGGTACTATCCAGCTACCTGACCACTTTCTTTCTTTCTTTCTCTTAAAGTGATAAAGCATACATTCTGACATCTGCCCCATTCTTCATTAGATTCGGCAGAAATTATTACCAACACACCTTATTCTGCGTTTTGAAACACTCCACTTCTCACTCCTCAATATGATAACGTGGGCTGTTCACTACAGCTGTTGTCTCAAAAAGCCTAATGCGGGAGAGAGACACTTTATTACTCTTCAGATTCCCTGTCAATTTTTCATTAAGTAGAGTAGTCCTCATGTTAATACTTACTCTAAATGAGAGATGTCTCTTCTCCTGATTTCACTGTCTTTGAATTACATTGTTTGGTTAAAAAGAGGTAATGATTCCTTTTCAGTTCCTCATAATGGTCTGTAATATCTAGGCCAAAAAAGTAAATTACTGTCAGGTCCCTTTGACTAAGGAATATCAGTTATATAGAGCAATTTGGACCTCTCTCCTTCGTTGTCATTTGCGGATGTATTAACTTACCACTTGCTCTTCAATATAAGCACCCCTTCTTTAAATATCGTGCTTTATCTTGATCGCTCCTGTTGCTCTGTTATGGGGGTTATTCAATTATCCCACTAACAGGTTCCTGTAAATGGGAAAATTACATCTTACTTGAATGATCGAAATCCGCCTTAGGACAGTTGTCTTAGTTCTTAAAATACGGGATCTCTTTCTGTTTTTTCGTCAGCTGACCCCCAAAAACACTCTGATTGATCAAGGCTCTTGGATGCTTTTTTTCTTCCCGCCATTAAAAAATCTAAGATGTTATCGTATTATATTTCAATGCACGTTTTTTTGTTAGTTCTTTTTTACACATGTTTGGATGGTATTATCTGCTCACATCTAACTTCTGGTCCCGGCTGTTTGTGATTATTACCGTCACTTCCTCTAATTTATCCTATTCATTAGTTAGATATATTCATGACTATCTTCTACCTATTTCTCTACCTCTAATCATTCGCATTAATACCTACACCCCTTTACATCAAGGTTCCTACCGTCGCGTTAGCTTGGATGTTGCGTTGGATGTTGGCCGACTTCTTATTTAACCCATTATTACAACAATCTGTTGTAATAATCGGTTAAATAAGAAGTCAGCCGTACCTCTATAATATCCTGACAAAAGAAATAGAGTAAGAATATTTAATATCTATGTGAGACATCTGGCCACTATTGTGGAGGAAGCCGGTCGCACTCTATACTCCGACGCCGACGATACACAAATAATTTTTTCCCTTTCTAACAAAGAGTGTAACAACACCTCTGCTCTGAATGAAGGTTTGACTCGAGTATCCAATTGGATGAAGAGCAATTTTCTGAAATTAAATGGTGACAAGACAGAGGTCGTTATATTGGGCAAGGGTAAGGATCTTTGGGGCCGTTATCATTGGCCCAAGGATATGGGATCTACTCCTCAGCCCGTTACTGTAGTACGCAATCTCGGGTTTCTCATCGATGAGAAACTCACAATGAGACAGCAGGCTGTGAAGGTGGCCTCTATTTGTTTCGCCACCTTAAGATGGCTTCAAAAAATCCTTTGGATGTTGCCTTCATCCACACAAAGAACCGTAGTCCAGGCTTTGGTCGTTTCCCGCCTGGACTACGGCAACGTCCTTTACCTTGGAGCCGACCGGACAACCATAAAAAAACTTCAGGTGGTTCAAAACGCGGCTGCCCGGCTCCTCCGCTATGTCCCTAGGAGAACTTCTGCCTCTCCCGCCCTCAGTGACCTTCACTGGCTCAAAATCCCGAACCGAATCAAATTCAAAGCACTCTGTCACGTTTTCAAAATCAAACACGGCTTAGCCCCCAAATATCTTCAGGGCCTTATCCAGGCCTATAAGCCAAGCCGAACTCTGCGATCCTCAGGGAATGGTGACTTTTCGGTTCCTAGATTTAGGCTAGCAAAAATGGGAGGCCGCTCTTTTGCCCATTTGGGTCCTGAATTCTGGAATGCCCTTCCTGTGACCTTAAAGACAGAAACCAATCTTCTTCGTTTCCGCAAGGGACTTAAAACTTGGCTTTTTCAGCAGTGAATTGAATTTTCCTTTCAGTAAAATTAGCATGCAAGTTTTTCTACTTTAGTCTGATCCTGAGCGCCGGGAAACCCATTGCGGGTAGCTGTGCGCTTTATAAGTTTAAATAAATAAATAAATAAATAAAGGCCAACATCCACGTCGCATATAACGCTAATGCGACGGTAGGAACCTTGATGTAAAGGGGTGTAGGTATTAATGCGAAAGATCAGAGGTAGAGAAATAGGTAGAAGATAGTCATAAATATATCTAACTAATGAATAAGATAAATTAGAGGAAGTGACGGTAATAATCACAAACAGCCGGGACCAGAAGTTAGATGTGAGCAGATAATACCATCCAAACATGTGTAAAAAAGAACTAACAAAAAACGTGCGTTGAAATATAATACGATAACATCTTAGATTTTTTAATGGCGGGAAGAAACAAAGCATCCAAGAGCCTTGATCAATCAGAGTGTTTTTGGGGGGTCAGCTGACGAAAAAACAGAAAGAGATCCCGTATTTTAAGAACTAAGACAACTGTCCTAAGGTGGTTTTCAATCATTCAAGTAAGATGTAATTTTCCCATTTACAGGAACCTGTTAGTGGGATAATTGAATAACCCCCATAACAGAGCAACAGGAGCGATCAAGATAAAGCACGATAATTTAAGAAGGGGTGCTTATATTGAAGAGCAAGTGGTTAGTTAATACATCCGCAAATGACAACGAAGGAGAAAGGTCCAAATTGCTCTATATAACTGATATTCCTTAGTCTAAGGGACCTGACAGTAATTTACTTTTTTGGCCTAGATATTACAGACCATTATGAGGAACTGAAAAGGAATCATTACTCTTTTTAACCAAACAATGTAATTCAAAGACAGTGATATCAGGAGAAGAGACATCTCTCGTTTAGAGTAAGTATTAACATGAGGACTACTCTACTTAATGAAAAATTGACAGGGAATCTGAAGAGTAATAAAGTGTCTCTCTCCCGCATGAGGCATTTTGAGACAACAGCTGTAGTGAACAGCCCACGTTATCATATTGAGGAGCGAGAAGTGGAGTGTTTCAAAACGCAGAATAAGGTGTGTTGGTAATAATTTCTGCGGAATTTAATGAAGAATGGGGCAGATGTCAGAATTTATGCTTTATCACTTTAAGAGAAAGAAAGAAAGTGGTCAGGTAGCTGGATAGTACCACAAAATAAAGAATGAATGTGAGAATGGCATTATTGTCAAAAGTGGGATCCACAAAAATTACGCACAGGTATAGAGATGTATGCCTCTAGGAAAAAGACATGACGGGATATTTATGCCAAGGAATGTCACTTTTTTGATCTAAATAACCTAGAAAAAACAAGAAGGCAAAAAGAAATGTTATGTAATACTTTATACCAAGAATAACTAGTGATTATGTTTTATGTTTTATTTAATTTCAATAGATTGTTTTTAATTGTCCTGAGGAAGGTGGTGCGCACAGCAAGATCCACTGAAACGCTTCAACACATTTTTATGCATTTCTATATATTTCTAGAAGTATAGTCTGATTACAATATGTTCACCTTTTTGCACATGGTCTAACATAATATGTATATTTGTTCATTATAGTATGTTTACTTTTTGTATGTATTGCTTTTAATTTGATGAAATCTGCACAACTGGTTGATGTATTGACCAAAATTTGAATCATGTGTGGTTCTATGTTTTTATGAAAATAAAATAATGAGATTTTTACTTGGCTACGTATTTACGTCCTGTAGATTGTAAGTGCTTTTTGTGGTGTCACTTTGAACATAGATCTCACATTGCTGAATGAATGATTTGAGTGTCAGAAGAATCCCACAGGTCCAGAATAATAGACCTGAGTAAGGAAGGAGTAATATTGTGAAGTTGAGGTTAGACGACCAAGGGAACCCCCTGTTTTTTTACTTGATCGCTTACCCTGTTCCCTTGAGGTTAAGTAAGGGTGACTCTCTCTCTGTTTTCTACTATCTCTGATGAATGCCAGTCACCCCTAAGGAAGGCCTCCTAAAACCCAGGAGGCTGGGTGTTTTATTTCAAAGATGTGGACATTTAAGTGCAAGCTTATATGACCCTATACTGCGGTTCATAGGATAACATGTGCTGGCACCCGAGCAAAACTGATGTTGGCAGCTCGATTATGCTACTGCCTAAATATGTTGTGTTTGGTATCAAACATTGTGCCTTCTCACACCTGACACAAATCTCATGTTGAGGGTGATGTGGCATGCACCCAGGTGGCTACCTTAGAGGTTGCCCACCTGGTTTCCCCAGCTTCTCTATCCTCTGGATGGCAAGCCCGTGTTTTCCAAGTTTGCTCCCCTAAAGACAGGATTCTGACCTCCTGCCAGGCAGTGTGATCACTGTCAGGCGTCAGCAGCAGAGGCTTGAGGAAGAAGTAGGTCATATTTCCCTCCTCACAAGCGGGCTAGAGAAGTAGCACATCAAGGTTGTGTGCTTCAAAAGCTGCACCTCTCTGATTTCCCTCAGGACTGACTCCCAGAGAAGGAAGCAGCCCCCAGAAGCCCCAGGCACAATGGCTTCTGGACAGGTGGGAAATTAGTTAGTCATGAAGGTGTACACCCGAAGAAGGCTAGCCACACCTCCAGAGTGAGCGGCCTGGTCTGTAAACTAAAGTTAGATTTATGCCAGCTTTGGGAGTGGCAGAATACAGGGGTCTGGATAGTGAAGGTGACCTACATCGCCGGGTGTGGTCATCTCAGGGGCAGATTACCTGCAGCGTCAAGGAGCCCATTGGCAACTTGCTCAAACCCCCCTAACTCCTCTAAATCTAGGATTTAAGGGACACCCCTGACACCAGAACCTCAGTGCTGAACAACCTGCATCAAAAAGGACAGAAGAAGAGACCTGTGTCAGCAACAACAGGACTTGCACCAAGCAAAAGAGGATTCCCTGCACCTGTGGCAACACTCCTGGAACCACCAGATTGAGACTCGTCATAGGCTATCTTTTGGATCCCCCAGACAGAGGGACACCTGTGGAAGCCTGAAGCACCCTCAGACTCCCCAGGGCTAGTAACACTAGTCCCTTGTAAATTGCAGGTAAAACAACATTCCAGATTCAAAGAATCACTGGTCATAGGGCCCTCCGAGGGATGGCTCAAATCCAGATGGTCTAGTGCATTGTGGGAGCTGTAGTCCTACCTTCCACAAAGTTATAGGCAGCTTCTGTGATCCTCGGAACTACCATACATCGAAGTTACTTTCTGCTCCACTTACGGCTGTCAAAGAATTGTTGATCGCCAGTCCGCAACCGACCCCTGCATCTGACGTTGCACCTAAAGGGGACTCCAGCCGATGTCCATCTGACATCAGCAACGGCCCGTTGTTGTATTTTTTAATCTTTTTACCCCACAGCACCGTTTCAGCGGTAAAAGTAGCTCTCTGGTTCAGAACAAGGGACGAAAAAGAGAACAAGGGAAACCCTACTCACTACGGAACCGGGGTAATGCGTTTATACAGAAAACAATGGTTCCTGTGGCATAATACTTGTACAATACTCAATTAGTACAAAAGCTCAATGGCATTTCAACTACTAGAGGGAGGGTGGCAAAAAGAGAAACACATTTGTACCAGTTTATAATAGTTTCTTTGTATTTCAAACAAGACAGATAATCCTGCAATTATATCTGCGACATACACGCAATATAGAAAAAAGTGCAATATCACTTGGGACACATTGCACTTTTTTCTATCTTCTGTCGCAGATATAATTGCAGGATTATCTGTCTTGTTTGAAATACAAAGAAACTATTATAAACTGGTACAAGTGTGTTTCTCTTTTTGCCACCCTCCCTCTAGTAGTTGAAATGCCATTGAGCTTTTGTACTAATTGAGTATTGTACAAGTATTATGCCACAGGAACCATTGTTTTCTGTATAAAAAATAAATAAATAATCAGAACAAGGGACAGCAGAACAACTTTGCACCCGGGCTCCACGGGCCAGGTAAAACTGAACTGACTGTCGTGGCTTTGTCCTGGGACCCGCATCACCTTTACCCTGTAAGGGTACAACACAACTCGACCTGCAAGTGACCGATTGTCAATAGCGTTTTTTCACTTTGACTGCAATGTTTAATTTTCACAGTATTATTTTGCACTGACTTTATATTGCTTCAAACCTCTATATCTCTGGTTATATATGTATGCTATGCCATTCATTTTGGTGTCAAAAGTAAGATAATAATGCACTCCACTTTTGTAAATTGGTGTCGGATTTCTCTCGGGTCATGTCAATTACTTATCACCCATGTTGGCTCTCTGAAATGCTTAGCACATGTTCCTCTAGTAAAGCCTGACTGCTCTTTGCCATACTACCGGGACTGATCTAAGTATTTATTAATGTGAATCCATGGACCATCTTTGGGGTATTATGATAGTATTTCATGGTGAAGTCTAACCCCCATACCACATAATACTCCACCTTCCTACAGTCATCAGAGGTCAAGAGTGGAGAATGTAGAAAATAGGCTAGTGTACTAGATAAAGCTAGGTGTGTGGGAAATCACCTTCTAGGTTAGGGCTGGATGCCCAAGGCAATGTTTGAACAAGCAATATAAAATGTCCTCCTGCACTAGCTTAGGTGCCTGACAACAGTCCCTCCTGTTATGGCTACTTTGTTGCCGCTTACTATGTCAGTAACTGTATCCAGGACCCTTTGTTGTATTTCACCTTTTCAGTTTCCCCTTCCTTTCCTTTGATGTCACTTACTTATGCTGAACCTTGCAATGTACCTCTTTGTGACAATCTTGAACTTGATTACCCTTTCTCAGTATCCTGTAGTTCAGGTTTCTGCAGGAGAGAAGATATTCGTTCCACCTCCTACTGAACTAACTATCAACATTCATACCATTCATAATGCGAATGCTGGAGGTTAGGTCTGAAGGGAAAGGGTGTTAGAGTTTGGGTAGAGGGGAAAACGTCTGGATAACTCTCTCTTGACGTCTAGTGGCATACACTCTTCTGTAGGACTAAGCTCTGGATTTCCTCACTCCCTGGGACCTCTGAAGGGACCTTTGTATATCTTCTTGGTAATACCTTGTTTCTGAAAGTACAAATGAAAACCATCAATGCATTCTCTTTCACAACATTCGTGTATTTCAGATTACTAGTGCTTATAATCCGTGTGATCTGCCCACTCACCTACATATATCATAAGGGGGTCTTGTCTTGTTATTCTCAATTACTTCTCTGAGACCCTTTATGTGTACCAATGTTCTTTAGGAAAAAATTCATACAAATGTTCCATACACTTAGCTTCAGTGCAAGAGTATGTACTAATGTCCAATGCACTTCACACCAGTGCCAATCTCTAGAAGTTCCCTTGATTTACCTTCTAAAGGTATTACAGATAGTCTGACACTTATGCTTTGTTCTTTTTTGCCGAAGCTGGGCAGAAGATGTGAAGCAATGGAGAAGCTGAAGGAGACAAGGCAGCACATCTATGAATCATCCAGCACCTGTGGGATTCAAGAAGGTAGGTGGGGAGGGTAAAACTAAGGTGATTCTCTTGTTGATAGGGACCCAGTGGAGTTGTCAGAAGTGTTGTGTCATGTGGCTGTGGCGGGGGATGTCAAGGACTAGTCTGGCTTCAGCGTTTTCTAGATTCCTGAGCTGTTTCTGCGTGACACCGGCGTAGAGAACGTTGCCATGGTCAAGTCAGCTGGTGATGAGGGTGTCGGTGACCGTCTTTCTTGATACTGTGCGGAGCCATCTGAAAGTCTTTTGAAGCAGGAGCATCTGGAAACAGGATAAGGATACTGCGTTGATTGGTGGTTCATAAAAGCGAGGGGTCCAGTATGATGCTGAGGTTGCGTGCGTAGTCCATAGGGATAGGAGGGGTTCCTAGTGCAGCAGGCCACCAGGAGTCGTCCCAGGCTGAGGGTTGGGTCCCAGGATGAGTACTTCGGTCTTGTCTGACTTGAGATTAAGGTAGCATGACTTGCATCCACGTGGCAACTGCCTTCATTCTTTTGTGAAAATTGGTTCTGGCAGCTGTGAGTTCGTTGGTGAGGGAGATGATCAGCTGGGTGTCGTCGGGGTAAGTAGACAATGTTGACCCGGGGCTTCTGTTGTTGGCTGCGAGGGAGCCATGTAGACGTTGAAGAGGGTAGGGCTCAAGGAGGAGCCCTGGGGCACTCCAAAGCTGATCTCTGTAGGATCTGAGAGGAATGGGGGTAGTCTGACTCGCTGAGTTCAACCGGTCAGAAAAGAGAGGATCCAGTACAGTGACTTGTCGTAGATGCCTACATTGTCGTGTCTTGTGATTAGTGTGTGGTGGGAGATGGTGTTGAAGGCGGCGAGAGGTCCAGTAGGAGGAGGGCTGTGGTTTCGCCCTGGTCGAGGAGGGAGCAGATGTTATTGGTGGCAGCGAGGAGTGTAGTCTTGGTGCTGTGGTTGCTTCAGAAGCTGGATTGAGAGGTGTCCAGGAAGTTGATGGCCTTCTCAATGGCCTTCTTGATGACCTTGGTTGGGAAGGGGAGGAGGGAGATGGGTCTGAAGTTCTTGAGGTCTGTCACGTCGGCAGACGGTTTCTTCAGCAGAGGGTTGATCTCGGCATGTTTCCAGTCGACGGGGAAAGTGGCGATTTCGATGAAGCAGTTGATGGTGCGTTGAAGACGGGGGACGATGGAGGCGGCTGCTCTATGGAAAATGTGATGCAGGCAAGGGTCCGATGGGGCTCTGGATTGGATCCTCTTGATAGTCTTGAGTGTGTCGCCTGTGGTAAGCAGAGTTCAGTTGAGCAGGATCTGTTGGCTTGCATTGTGGTTGCATGCGGTGGTGACAGGCGTAGTGTCGGGGTCTTGGGGTGCTAGCAGACATGTGCTCAGGTACATCAATTGCAGCCTCAAGGATGAGTCATCTGTGATTTTGTGTCTTTGACACCTATGGCTCTTTGGCCTGATCAGGGCTTTCTGATTTAGCAACGATGCAACTCTTCTCCGCCATGTCGGCAGCAGCAGCACCAGTCACTCGGTCTAACGCCGGATTACTGGATGATATAGGGATGCTGGATCTTGCACACTTCACCAGGGAACAGACTAGAGAGACAAAAGGTTCTCTTCACAGAACAAGTTGTTGCTGGCTTTGCTCTCTGTGGTAGTCTGCCTTCTCTGGGTACTTCTCCGGTATAGCACTCTGAGATTGTTCTCCTCATAATTCTCTCCTTGTGCAGGGCATGCACTCTCCTTCCCTGTCTCACCTGGCATCAAGCTTCTATGTTATGTCAAATATTTGTAAAGCGCTCAAATCACCCAGGGGCATCTCGGCACTGGCTAAGAAATTGTCCATAGAGATTGAAAACAAGGGCCATTGTATTTACAGTTAGAATATTAAAAGAGAAAGGCTTTCAGCTGTTTCCTGAAATACCACTTAGTTGCACTTAGACAAACTCTCAGCTCCTCCTACAGAAAGTGCAGACTCAAGGTGACATCCCCTCACCTCTGAAAAACTGACTGTCAGGCAGACACAGTCCTTGTTCCACGACAGATCCTTGAGTACTCTGCAGTGCACTCCCTTTCTTGATCAAGAAGAACTTGAAAGTGGAACATAGAGTGGTGGTTTGGATCCCACTTTTATACACATTTTTCAGTCACAGGATGTGTCTTGGGGATGGGTACAGCAGTGGTTGTTAACCTTTTGACTTCTGTGGACACCAACTTAATCATTGCTGGAACAGAGGGACCCCTTATTTGAATCTGAGGTCCCCCACTGAGTCATTACTAGAAGCCGGGTCACCAACGTAGCGGTACAAAAGGGGGTGGTGATGGACGGAGCATCTGAACCAATCAAACACTCACACCCAGTCAACAGATCTGGGTATAATCCATCACCGTTCTTTAGCCCACTCTGCCACCCCAGTTCAGACATGGCCATATGCAAATCAGTCTGACCCTGTGCCGCATGGGAACAGTCCAGCCCGAACTGCCAAGCCATGCCTTCCCTGGAGCGGAAACAAGCTTCCAAGGACCGGTTTCTGGCATTTCAACCGTCTTCAGCCAGGCTTGCTTGAATCCAGTGGCAAAGTGAGCAAGGGACTCACGTCTGAGCATACCCTGCCAACTTATGGCAAACAAAGCGGTACAAAAAGGGGTGGTGATGGACGTAGCATCTGAACCAATCAAACACTCACACCAGTTCAACAGATCGGGGTATAATCCATCACCGTTCTTTAGCCCACACTGCCACCCCAGTTCAGACATGGCCATATGCAAATCAGTCTGACCCTGTGCCTCATGGAAACAGTCCAGCCCGAACTGCCCGGTGATGGCCTTGAATACGTCCATCACCACCCCCTTTTGTACCGCTTTGTTCGCCATAAGTTGGCAGGGTATGCTCAGATGTGAGTCCCTTGCTCACTTTGCCACAGGATTCAAGCAAGCCTGGCTGAAGACGGCTGAAATGCCAGAAACCGGTCCTAGGAAGCTTGTTTCCGGTCCAGGGAAGGCATGGCTTGGCAGTTCGGGCTGGACTGTTCCCATGAAGCACAGGGTCAGACTGATTTGCATATAGCCAAGTCTGAACTGGGGTGGCAGAGTGGGCTAAAGAACGGTGATGGATTAAACCCAGATCGTTTGACTGGATGTGAGTGTTTGATTGTTCAGATGCTCCGTCCATCACCACCCCCTTTTGTACCTCTTAGTTCGCCATAAGTTGGCTGGGTATTCTCAGACGTGAGTCCCTTGCTCACTTTGCCACTGGATTCAAGCAAGCCTGCCTGAAGATGGCTGAAATGAAAGAAACCGGTCCTAGGAAGCTTGTTTCCGGTCCAGGGAAGGCATGGCTTGGCAGTTCGAGCTGGACTGTTCCCATGAGGCAAAGGGTCAGACTGATTTGCATATGACCATGTCTGTACTGGAGTGGCTGAGTGGGCTAAAGAACGGTGATGGGTTAAACCCAGATCTTTTGACTGGGTGTGAGTGTTTGATTGGTTCAGATGCTCCGTCCATCACCACCCCCTTTTGTACCGCTTTGTTCGCCATAAGTTGGCAGGGTATGCTCAGACGTGAGTCCCTTGCTCACTTTGCCACTGGATTCAAGCAAGCCTGGCTGAAGACGGTTGAAATGCCAGAAACCGGTCCTAGGAAGCTTGTTTCCGCTCCAGGGAAGGCATGGCTTGGCAGTTCGGGCTGGACTGTTCCCATGAGGCACAGGGTCAGACTGATTTGCATATGGCCATGTCTGAACTGGAGTGGCAGAGTGGGCTAAAGAACGGTGAGGGATTAAACCCATATCTATTGACTAGGTGTGAGTGTTTGATTGGTTCAGATGCTCCATCCATCACCACCCCCTTTTGTACGGCTTGGGTCACCAACGTAAGCATTTTTGAGGATTCTAACATGTGAAACAATGCAGAAACAAGCATTGATCAAACAAATATTCAAATTATTAAATATTATATTTACTTCAGAAACAAATGTAAAACAATGTGAACCTTCATTTTAAGGGGAAGGAGGGAGCTTTTCTAAATTCAATTAAGGCCACTCATTACCCATACTATATAACGTTTGATGCTTTGCCTCCAACGTTTTCAAATGTTCTATTTCACTTCTTTATTCATATACACTTTATTAATCTGTTAATATTACACCTCCGGGGCACTGTAGCATTACAGAAGAAGGCTTAGATGTTTACACACTCTCTCCTGTAATCCAGATAGTGTTGGTGCACGTAGAGCGCCCTCACTGTCTTCAGGGGGCGTTCCCTAATGCTCATAGGGGTGTGGCCCTATGCTAATGAGGGAAACACTTTGCTTCTGCATTCTCACCCTTTAGTGGGTGCATAGGCAAAGAGGCCATCAGAAGGTGCATTGACTGTGTGCCACAATAAGGTGGGGCACAGTCCGAGAGCCCCAGAGTGCCACTCGTACAAGGGGTTAAAAGGGGTCCCAAAGAACCCTCCAGACACTCTCCTGCAGGCAGATGCTTTCATGCACTGCACCTGCCTGCAGGGGATTTGTGTGCACTCTTTTTAGTAAAAGAGTGTGTAGCTTGCACACAGAAATATGGAGTGTTTCATTCAAACAGCCAGTCTGTATTTCATTAATGCCCTGCCCTGGGGGCCACGAGAATTTGCAACTGCCCTGGGGCAGCTAATTTCTTCCAATAAAGTGCATTGTTCCTGTTTGCGGCGTGGCGCAAACATGTACATTGCCCCAGTTACGTAACACAGGCCCTGGAAAGTATTAGAATGAATAATCTGAATTTTTGGAAAAAGTTGCAAAGTAGTGGCCTAACTGTCAAAGAGCGGTGACAAAACAAATTGTGAAACATCCTAATAAAAGTGCAGTTGTATGTAGATGATTTATTAATTTTAACAAGTAATGGGTAAGCATATATTGTCGGAACTGCTTAAGGCCATTCACTGTTTTAAGGAGTTCGGACAATATTTGGGATATAAAACAAGCAAACATAACATGTAAATATTACCTGACATATAGAACACAGTAAGCAGAGTTGAAGGTATTCAGTAAAATCCAAAGTAAAATATCTAGGGGTAATTATAATTCAAGCTCTAGAAGATCGATTGAAGCCAAAATATTATTTTAAATGAGCAGAAATAAAGAATCTGCTAAATCTAAGAAATAAAATACCTTTGTTGGTCAATTTTGTTAAAATGATAATAGTAACAAAGTTATTCTTTTTGTTTCAACATATATCAGGCTAGGATCTAAACCTTTTTTCATAGGTACAAGTCTAGGATTGAAGACTTTATCTGGGCAAATAAAAACCCATAAATATCACAGAAAACATTGACTCTCGGGTTTTATATTTTTTTCATTTCCGTCTGTATTTATCCATATTTGTTTTGCTAATTTTACCTGTATTTATCCATTTTTATTTAAGGTTTTGTGAAAAAATGAAGCTGAAATGTGTATATTTCTGCATTTAGTTAACCAGTTAATGTACACTCCTGCCTGAACGCCTGACAGGTTTCAAATATATATACACGCTCAGATGATAAAATATGCACTTATAAGAAAACCTGCACATTATAGTATCAAGGTTGTGCAAATCTACTGCTGTTTAAGGATCTTTACTAAAGTTCCTTTATTTTTGTAATCCCTTGTCTGTCAATCCACACAGCTTTTGGCCTGGCAGTCATGATTAACAGCATTCAGAATCACTCAAAAACAACCCAATTTCCATTTTTATCCACATTAAAAAATAAATATAGACAAGAAAATAAATGGTTTTCTGTCTGTATTTATCTGTAAAAATATGCTAAAACAGAAAACAGGGAGCCTTATTTATTAGCAAACAGGTCTTGTCAGGCCAAATTCCAACTATATTAATTGTCTGGACTACATTTAGGGCCACATTTATCAAAGAGTTGCGTCGCCCTTGTAACACGCAATGGGCTCAAGAGCGATGCAACTCTTTAATTAGATTCATCAAGCCACACAACACCACCTTGGGTGGCCCTGAGTGGTTTGATAAATCTAGAGTAACACACCACAGTGCAAATCGCTGCGTTGTATTACTCTGACTCAGTGAAGTGTTCCATGGATGGATTGTGTGTGGGTGGTCCCACACATCCACCCATAGATTTTAGTGCCTTCCCAGGTTTACCCTGGCTGGTAGAACTGGGAATGCGTCAAATGCTACGTATCCCCAGGGGGTGTGTAACAAGGAGAAATATGTTTATTTCTCCTCATTTATAGAAAGATGAAAATGCCTCAGGGATACCTTCCTGCACAAAAACAATTCTGCTTATAACACAGGCCCCCTTGCCCCATGGTACAAGGGTGCCTGCATTGGCGCTAGGCAGCACATTGTGCGCCATCACAGGGAAAATACAGGAATGAGCCGTATAATGTTCCATATGGCGCATTTCTAGCCCTTTCCAAATCACAGTGTAGTGGGCATTGTTACCTGAGCTGCGTGATTTTTTAAATAAATATGTCCCTCAAATCAGGTTTTTCTTGCCATGAGGGGTGTCTGAACTCTGATACAAGATATTGGGCAGCTTTGACTCCCTTTTGCTTCTGGCCTGAATTCTCAATAAGTTTAATCAACCAACATTTTTCAAAGAATAAGAAATTAAGGGCCATATGTATCAAGCAAATTCGCATTCGCAAAGGCCGAAATTCGCAGTATGAATGCAAAAGCCATTGAATTTAAGGAATCTCAAATAATGCGATTCTTCATTTTGCGAAATGTGCCATTTTGCGAAAAATTAGCGATAATGTACATTTGCGAGTTTCCAGTTTGCGAAATTTGCTAATGGAAAATCGCAAATGTAGGAAATCGCTTAAAAATCGCAGAGTAGCAAATTTCGCATAATAAAGAATCGCAATGATATGTATGAAAAAATCGCAATTAGCAAATTTCGAAAACTCGCAAAATACAGAATCGCAATTACCACCAAGTAGGAGCAGGTGGTAACCAGGTGCAAACTATTTAAGCAGCAACAGAATTCAAAAAACTGTTTACCACAATGGCAGGGCTTTACATCATAGCTAGGAGGATGCGTTTGAGAGCTGCTGCACAGAGGAGGCTACGGCAGGAGAGGATATTCCGTTTGCGCATCAGCATCTCCCAGCGCCTTGAGGAGGAGCTCTACACCCATTACAGGCTTGAGGAAGACAGCATAAATGATTTAATTGCAGAACTCAGACCCTACTTTGAACACCCCACACGCAGGACAAATGCCATCTCCACTGAAATACAGGTCCTGTGTTCATTACACCTGTTGGCCACTGGAAGTTTTCAGGGGGTGATTGCATCAGCAGGAGGGGTGTCCCAAAGTGCCCTTTCGATTCTTCCATGCCTTTCTAGATGCCATGGTTCAGAGGATGCAACATCACATTTACTTCCTCAGCACACCTCAGGCTATAGCACAGACAAAGCAGGACTTTTATCAAATATCGCATTTCCCACACGTGATAGGATGTATTGATGGCACACATGTTGCTATATCTCCCCCCCAAGCAATGAATACATCTTTAGAAACCGGAAATGCTACCACTCACTGAACATTCAGGTGGTGTGTGATGCCAAACACATCATTACTGACATTGTAGCAAAGTACCCTGGCAGCACACATGATGCATTCATCTTCCGACACAGTGGGATATATCGTAAACTCTCAAGAGGGGAGTTTGGCGAGGGATACCTACTAGGTAAATACCTTCAGACATAGGGGTCATTAGTACCAACTACCATGTGCATGTCACAGACTAACATATTTTTATCTGTCCCACAGGTGACAGTGCTTATGCAGGACGGGATTTCATCTTGACTCCCTACCTCAATCCCAACAATGCAAGTGAACGCAGGTACAACAGGGCACACATTGCTACCAGAGGCACCATCGAACGGACATTTGGGATCCTGAAAAGCAGATTCCGGTGCCTCCATAAAAGTGGAGGTGTACTCCAATACAGCCCCAATACGTGTTGTAAAATAGTGGTGGCTTGTGCCATGCTCCATAATATTGCAACAAGAAAAGGGACACCAGTGGAGCTGAGTGACTCAGGATCCTCTGACGTAGAGGGGCCTGGACCTGGACGTATGTTAGCTGGTAGAGCTGTTGCAGCGGCTGGCCGCCAGAGGCGTGTTGAGATTACGCGCAACTATTTCTAGGTAAGGAAAAACGACACAATGCCAAGTAATGTAAGTGTGAATGTTGTTTTTAATCCTTATTAGCAGGATATGTATCAACAGAAAACGTACAGTAGTCATACAAGAAATATTTTGCAAATGTTTCATTCACAGTGCTCAGAAAAGTAAAGGAGTGACTCACAAGTTAAATGATGCACAGCCTAATGTTCAATTGAAGGGGTAGCCCTATTGGTCCTGCCACTACGGCGTCTCTCTAAGGTTGGCGGTGGGGTGGTGCTGCTTCGAACTGACTGATTATCTTCTTCACTTGGAGTCAGTACTCCTGGCCCTGTTGTGCGTACTTGGTGCAACTCATCCACAGCAGTGGTCACTTGCAAAAGCGCATTTGCTATGTCTTGTGCAGCAAGTGTGAATTGCCACTGCATCTCAATGCTGCGCTTGGCCTGGATGCTAGATGTAGCCGCCAAGCGGTTGATGGCCCGGGTGTACCTATCTTGGCATTGCCAACCTCTGCGCCTAGCACTACCCTCTGTACGCAATTCCTCGCATACCGCCTGTAGGCCATCCTTCAGGTCATTCCTGAGTCCACAGAAGCCCTCCCTCACCTCCCTCTGTAAAAGATTGATGATTTTTGCCTGCAGGCGCTGCACCTGCAACATGTTGAGTTCCAGTCCTGCAAAAACTGATTCCTCGCCTCGCCCTTCAACATTGTTGGCCGTGCGTCGTCTGCGCCTTGCTGCACTTCGTGGGACATGCTGGTCTGTTGCAGGTCCCTGTTGCTGTGGCTGTGTGTCCACATTGGTTACATTTTCACCACTTGCATCTGCGTCATCCTGAAGTGGCGCAAGTGGTCTGACAATGTGTCTCCTTCTTTATCTGTGAGTGGTCACAGGGCTGTCCTCCCCATCCGTGTTCACATCTTGGCCGGCATCTCCTGACTCAATACTCTCAACGACTGTCCCACTGCCTGAGGACTGTGTCGAAGATGGTGCTGTGGACAGAACAGCACACATTAATTGACTTTACTAACTTGCACTGTATAAATACATTTTCACACCTATTTCATTTACATTGGTCTCTTGTTTCACTGACAAGACCGGCAGAATATATGTTTGACTATTTTAGCTGCAATTTTGACACTTTGATTTACATGTGACTACATCTCCCATGGTGCATTGCTATGTCTGCCTGTGTGCCTGCTCTGGACTACCTATCTGTTTCCTGACCCTGGCTCACTGCTGGGGGGTGTTGGGGGGTGTGAGGGGTGTGAGGGCATGGTTCTTACCTTTTTCAGATGCTGGCTGGTCAGAGCTGTCCAAATCAGCCACTCCTCCCACACTCTCTGGTTGCAGGGCCCCCTCCACCAGTTCCTCCAGGGGTGTGGAATCAGAAACAGATGAGGTCCCACCACTTGTTATCCTGGACTGCTCCAGCCTGGCAGCTAGTTTTTCCTTGGAGCGCAGGCGCAGGTCGTACCAGCGCTTTCTGAGGTCCTCCACACTCCGGGGTGTCACACCCACAGCATTCACCTTGTGCTGGATTTCTTCCCAGATCCTCCTTTTGCGACTCTCTGGCACCTCCCTGGATTTCCTTCCAAAAACTAATTCATGGTTTGACACCATTTCATGGATCAGTGCCTCCAATTCTGCCTTAGAAAACTCTTGTTTTCTTTTCCTTGAGCTTTCACTCTCCTGCTGCTGGGATTCCTGCCTGGGCGTGGCTCCACTCTCAGCCATGTTTCTCCAGGTGCACACTGCACTGTTCCAAACACACCTTCACTCTGCCTCTGATTCAGGAACTCAGGTGCAGCATGGGTAGTCAATCACTTCCTGGTTGTGATGTCATCATGCTGCACCAGAATTCCTGATTGGCTCATTTGCGAAAATCGCAAAATTGCGATTTTTTGCAGAAATTGCGATTTTTCGCAGAAATTGCGATTTTTCATAGCGAATTCGCATATTGTGCAATTCCTACAGGTTAAGAAATCGCATTTGGGGTAATTGCAAATAAATAGCGATTTTTAAGGAATCGCTAATTATTTGCGATTTCTTTCATACATACCGATTTGCGATTCTGAATGTGCGATTCGGTAAAAATCGCAATTTCAGAATCGCAAATCGGTACTTTCATACATATGGCCTTAATTCTAGAGTCTGATTCTATTTGTGGGGATATGCATCAATATTTAGATTTTCAACCTCAAATGCGTTCACTCATATGTGGGCTAATCTTCAGTTGCTCTCATTGCAAATGCCCCCAATTCTCCAATATGCTTATGACTGACAGGATAACTTGAGGACGAAGTGAGACAGGGAGAGTGTCGAAGCCATTCACATTGGGAAGCAGCAATAGCATTAACTTGCATAACTTTTTTGGGCGGTGAAATACAGACAACAATTGTTTTCTACGGTACACAATTAATGAATGGCCCCCACCAAGATGACTGAGCTATTCAAACAGCACAAAAGCCGTTGTCTAAGATATGGATCGACCACAGCTGATTATTTAAATATGTTTGTGAATTGCCCTTACTTGTAAAAGTTTGGAAAGAAGTTAAGTAATTTTTAGGAAGCAAGACAAATAATATTTGTAGACTTAGATGACATTGCCCTATTGTTCGGTTTGCATACTGTCACCAAATAGTGTTCTATTTTTTAATTCATGCTCTTAATGTTGCTGTCAATGGCACTTAATCTTTATAATAGCAATACAGCTTCACCCTAATGTTAAACAGTGAATGTGCAAAGTTAAACAAGTTCAATTGCCGGAAATGACACTGGCTAAGTTTCATTACAATCTTGGCTAAATCTTTATCAAATCAAACCATTATCATATTTTTTATGCAAGAGAACTGACATGTACGGAGACGCTAGGGGGCGTGCGCCAAGATGGCCGCACTGTAGTGAGGCTCTGTCAGCCCTGACCGACTATTCATTATCTATCCTGCATCTGGCGGCGGATCCTGCCATCAACCCTTATCATTGAGTCAGCCAACATACCAGCAATCGACTGAGCTGTTTGCGTAGCAGTAGGAGCAGCGATTGCCCCGAAAAATGGTCCAACTGTGCAGCGAGCTGGACGCCCCGTGCGGATCACCAAGGCCGCACTCCACGTAATGTACTCGCGGCAGCCGTGGATGAAGATACAGAGGCGATCCATTAGCCAGATATGGACGACCGCCGGATGAAGTGCGAGTAGCTATAGAGCGAACGCCACACTAAAGGTATGCGATTGTGGGAGCGCGCGGTGGCTAATCGTCCTGGAGCAGTAGGGGTGAGCTGGGATTACGTCGGGCCTCGGACTGGGGCCTGGTTTGAGACGGGGGAGCCTGCCGTGTGCCGTGAGTTCCGCCGCGCGGCTGGGGAGGGCGGCTTAGACCCTCATGCCACTGGTGATCCCCCAGGAGAAGGGCAGCCATGAAAATGCCTGCTGAGAACCGCAACACCCCTCACTTGCAAACTGCCTCATAATTGCTGGTGGTGTGACCCGCATGAGCACCTAGGGCTTGGGACCAGCACTACCTGTGCCGCCATCTTAAATAACACCACAGAGGGATCGCCGAGTGCTTCACCCCGGACTTGCCGGGTTTGGCCCCGATTCTGCTGAGCCTCACCCTGGAGCTGCCGAGCTTGAGACCGCTGTGCTTCGCCCGGGCTGCCACACTTCACCCTGAACCTGTCAGCACCCTGAACCTGCCAGCCTTGACTCTGGGTGCCGTCACGCGACTTAGGAGAGCAGCATTGCCCCCGAGCGGCACAGGCCGCCTCCCGGGAGCTGTGCAGTCATAGAGACGCCTGCCAAGAACCGTGAAACCCCTTAGCTGCACACTGCCGTATAATCATTTGCCTTGCGGCCCGCACGGGCAAGTAGGCTCTGAGACCAGCGCTACATACGCTGCCAACTCAGATAGCGCCAGGAGCTTCATCCCAAGCCTGCGGAGCTTCAGCCTGGGCCTGCCGGGCTAAACCCAAACGTGCCGGGCTTCACCCCGAGCCTGCCATGCCTGTACCCACTGTGCTTTGCTCAAACTGCTGTGATTCACTCTAAACCTGCCAAGCTGCATTCTGAGCCTGCCTGCTTGCTCCCTCTCCTTTCCTATCCTGCACCGAACTGCTGCTTCCTCTGGAATCACCACCACGGCCACGGGCCTAGGCACAACGCAACCCCCAGGGACCTCCCGGCGGTAGTGAGAAATACACACGCTGCTGGTGGAGAGTGCAATCTGCTCATCCAGACCTCTCCTCCATATGCTCTCACAACTGTGTATGACAATCGCCTGATGCCGCTGTGACCAAAACGCCCCCGCCCATGGATCAGCCCAGGACTGAGCGCACCCACAATCGAGGCGGCCACCCGCACAAACCTATAGGGGGTGGCGCCCGGACTGTTCCCTGGGGCCCCCCCATTGCTGAAGCGGGAAACTGGTATTGACTGCCACTGAGACACACGAGGAGACTACAGCATCTGGACAGAGCATCACAAAACCCCCAAAACCTGCGCAAGTATGGGAAAGTTAAAAAAGCACTCGCTGTACGACCCTGAATGGAATTGCTCTGCGCTACTAGCTTCGCAATCCAAGATCCCCGCCAGGTCTCGGCTCGAAGCACTGAGGAGGGCCCCTGCCCCGACACCAAAATGTACCGTTACAGACGCCAAGGGACAGCCCTGACTCTAGCACTGAGGGACTGGACGACACCAGGGACTACACCAACTGGATTCGGGACTATCCATACTTCGGCTATACAGTACGGGGTGAAAAGACCAACTTCACATAGCCGCCCGGGAACTCCACCTACCACAAGGCACAAGACAATGGGAAAACAAGATGGCAAACAACCTAAATTGAGCTTTGACACCCGCAAAACGCCCAGAGGACAACCGCCAGATCCTGGCCCCGAGATGAGCAGCCTGGACGAGGTAGACATGAAGATGATCCTTCTTACGATGAAGGCAAACTTCGCCTTCATTGAGGACAAGATGGATTCTATGTGTGCTAGAATGGAACAGATTACTCACAAGCTCGAAAAACAAGACGGGAGAATTAAAGAGACTGAAACGCTGATATCCACTCTACAAGTCGACCATGCGCAAGCGGCGGGACAACTCACGGACATTGATAAGCTATTTAAAGTGATTGCAGCAAAAAATGAGGACATCGAAGCCCGGTCAAGGAGAAACAACATACGCATAATGGTCATCCCTGAGTCCGAAAATACTGGGAGACTTGAGGATTAGGTTGAACGGTTCTTAACAACGTGCTTTGGACAAGAAGCCTTCTCCAAGATGCTCATATTAGAGTGAGCGCACCACACGGGGGCGCCAAGACCCCCGCCTGGTGCACCTCCCCATCCCATAGTCGCGAGACTACTCAACTATCGCTATTGTGACACTGCGCTCCTGCAAGACGAGAGAACTGAAGGATGTAATTTTTTACACCGCTATCTCGCTATACCCGGATTTTACCTTAAATGCACAAACAGCGCGCAAGAAATTTACACCCATCAAGAAGAAACTTCAACAAGAAGGAGTGGAATATTCAATGCTCTATCCGGTGAGGCTACGGGTCACATACAATGGCAAGTACCAGATCTACAACACCCCACAACAAGCAACAGATTTCTTCAAAAAAAGAATACAAGGAACCAAGAGAGCGGTGTGATCACCAACAACCGGCGGAAGTGCTACGGCGCAACAGGAAGACGATTGACATTAAGGACAGCAGCTGAGCACACAAATGATGACAAGACGCCCTGTTAATCCTGCGACCGGAGAGATTGCCCTCAATACAAAGGTAACGCACAACCCGAATCAGGTACTGAACTATAACTTTTCAGTGGACTTTTGTTCTTATTATTTTTGGTGATGGTACGGACACTACCAGATACCGAAATGTTATCTCAGGGCCCCCTCCCACATGACTACATGGAGCGGGAGAAGCTGCCACACCCCCTGGGACACCCGTCTCTAAGGGAGCACCCCTACTCCCTGCTAGCGGGAATTGTATTGTTCGGCATGTGCCTGTTTTGTTTTGTTCAATGGACATTGTCACCAGTGACTCTAAATGACCCAAAGACAGACTTGCGCTTGAGACTTCTATGTCATAGTATAGTTATGTTCTTATTTTGGGGGATACACCTGCCATGCATGATGTATCATTCAGTAGTAAGCTAAGAATGCCACACAATCAATGTTATGGTGATATACATGTCCCGAATATTTGGAGGTAATTTGGGAGGGATTCGGAGGGAGGGACCAAGTTGGGGACGCCATTGTGGGAGGAATGTTCGGGTAAACAGGTAGACCCTATTCAAGTGGCAGTACTTCACTATGGCTCAGACAATCAAATCATGGGGGTACCACACAGCTGTAGGCACTGGGTAATCCAAGCTAGACGATATGTATACAAGCCCAGGAGGGATGGTGGATAACAGCCGTACGACTGATATGACACTGCAAATTACTCTCCTCACCTGGAATGTTAGGGGATTGGGTAATCCCAGGAAGAGATACCATATTCTGGCCTATCCAGACAGGCATCACACAAACATAGTTATGCTGCAAGAAACACACACCTCCCCTCAGGTGTGGCCTCAGTTCACCACGCGGTGGGCTTCGCATAGATATTTCTGTGCGTACTCTGCCTTTTCTGGAGGGACAGCCATTCTAATAAAAAAAACTGTGCCATATATAGAGGAGGATTCCGACAGTGACCCACAAGGGAGATACGGCATAACATGGGGAAATCTGGCATCGGCCTTGGTCACATTGGTGTGCAGC
The DNA here is from genome assembly GCF_964261635.1 of Lissotriton helveticus. Classification (NCBI taxonomy): domain Eukaryota; kingdom Metazoa; phylum Chordata; class Amphibia; order Caudata; family Salamandridae; genus Lissotriton; species Lissotriton helveticus. The sequence continues at coordinate 1,064,679,813 of NC_136065.1, read as the reverse complement.
TACCGACCCAATATAGATGACAAAACTATTTTATCACCCTCTGGGAGCGCATAGTAAATATAGGATCGACACACCTCATATGGAGAGGGGATTTTAACTTAACACTACATCCACCCTACGACCGCTCACACCCATTACCACATCACTACTCCAAAGCGCAGCGCCAACTCCAGCAAATAGTCACTGGCAATCTCCTTGTAGATGTATGGCACGGCACCACCAGCACCCGACACAATATGAAGGCACTTTCCTCTCAGCTGTACATAACACGTGGTCTAGATTAGACATGTGGCTTGTGTCACAAGACTTTGCGCTGCTGGTCCTTTCCTCCCGCCACCTAGCGTGAACTTATTCAGACCACTCCCCAGTGCTTATCTCGGTGGCCCCCCCAGGAATGTCCTCCCAGCAGGACAGTGGCGCCTGCAACCCATGGCGTTGCTGGATACGATGTTTGTGTCTGAATTGGGGGTAACACTTAAAGAATACCTACGACTCAATGTAGACTCCGTCTCATCCCTGGCTCTGGTGTGGGAAGCACTTAAAGTCACTGTGCAGGGACATTGCATGGCCAAGACAGAGGGTATTCTTAAAGGCATATGAACGACGATAGCGTGACTGGAATGCCAGATAAAACAACTGGAGTCAGGTGTGCGGGGGACAGATGATAGCCCCACGTTGGCCAAGATGCAAGAGATCATAACTGAATATCAAGCGGAAGCAGAAAGGAAATGTCTATTCTGCTGCAAATACCACAGGGCGCGGCGGTATGGCAAGGGGGAACGCCCCGGGAAAGCGCTTGCGGAGACGATCCGGTCACCCAGAACAGCAAATCATGTTCTGGTCATCCAAGATAGAGACGGCGTGATACAACGGGACACAACAGTTATAGGTCAGGCATTCATCACACACTACCAAACGTTATATACCTTGTGTGTTGCACGCCAGGGGGAGACCCCACAGTACTTACAGCAAATAGAACTAGCTTGGCTTAGCAACGGCCAAAGAGAATTCTTGGCGGCCCACTTGGAGCTGGATGAGATAAGAGAGGCCATAATGCAGATAAACAATGGAAAAGCACCAGGTCCGGATGGATTGGGCATTGAGTTTTATAGAACCTACATAGGCACTCTCGCTCCCGTCCTGAAAGCAGTCTATGAGGAAGCCTTCGAAACAGGATCACTCCCGCCTACTATGCGGGAAGCAATGCTGGTCTCATTGTTGAAACCTGGGAAAGCCCCGGAATCCACAGATTCAAATAGGCCACAATCACTGATAAACTGTGACTTCAAAATATTGGCTTGAATCCTCGCTAATAGACTAACCCTACTGATGGATAGGTTTATCCGCCCTGACCAGGCAGGTTTCATACCAGGCCGCTTAACGTAGCACAATCTGCGAACCCTTTTTTGTATCCTACATGATATCGACCAGGACGAGCAGGCGGTGGCAGTTACCACCGGGATTTCTCCAATGGATTAAATTGTTGTATTACCAGCCCTGTGCCTCAGTTGTTCTAAATGGGGAACGCTTGCCAGCCTTTGGCATTATCAAGGGAACGCGACAGGGTTGTCCCCTGTCGCCTCTCTTATTCGTGATCACCATGGAACCACTGGTGGCACTGCTCTGCCAACATCATAAACCACATGCACTAGATTCTCCCACACAGCCCATTTTAATATCATTATACTCAGACGACATCACACTATATGTGCGTAACCCTGCTGATGGTCTTAATGCCATGATCAGAGAAATAATAAAATGTGGGTCTTTTTCGGGTATAACCATTAACTGGGGCAAATCCCAAGTCATGCCATTAGTAGACGCTACCACCTCATTCCAAATGGAACACCCACTGCTGTGGAGCAATGACGGGGTCCAATATCTGGGGATAAACGCTACTAGAGACAAGGAAGAACTAATGGGCGCCAACTATGGGGTGACTCTCACCAAGGTGGAAGACCTGATCAGTAGATGGATCACCCTTCCACTTTCTATGGCGGGGCGAATAGCTCTAATGAAAATGGTCATTCCCTTCCCTCCTGGACGCCCATTCTTCACTAGACTAAAGGGTCAACTCATGCGCGCCTCGTGTGGTGTGGCAAGCAACCCAGGATAAAATGGAGTACTCTCACACTGCCATTCACACAGGGCGGATTCGAAGCGCCGGATCCTGAACTATTCTAGCTCAGTGCCCAGGCACATTTCGCAGCATACTGGTTCCCCCCCCTTCATGACGCACCTGGCAGTGGAACAGGGGACCATGACGCTGATACCACTGAGAGGATTCCTAGGTGTAGATGACAAGACAGCCGGGGGAAGAAGCGCAACTGTAGTGTGTACAAATAATGCTTGGTGCGCCATTGCGTAAAGATCTCAAATCCCTATGCTGTACTCTCCACTATTTCCCCTATTCAACCAGCATAACCTGCCGGTCACTTACGAAAGGATTTGTAAATGCATGCTACTCCGACTGGGGTTCAACACGTGGGGGGATATGTGCCATCAGGGAAAATTCAAAGATGCTACTATATTTATGGGCGACACACCTCCCACCACAATGGATAGATTTCTATAAATCCTCTTGCGACAAGCTGTCAAAGCAGCTACCCCCGCGTTTCCAGAGAAACCACCCACATTGCTCCAACGACACCAACTCATACGGGGAGGGGTAACGCATGCCATGTCCCACATATACAAAGCCTCCATAGGAGCAGGGACACACAATATCATGAAAGGTAAACAAGGATGGGATACAGAACTGGGAAGTCCTATTACAGAAGAGGCTTTGGCATACAGTTGTCAACAAACCAAACGCATCACCTCTAACAGCAGGTTTAGAATTATCCACTTTAAATTCCTCCACGGAATGTATTATAGTCTGGTACGGTTACATAAAATTAGGTTACGAGACAGCGATAGATGTGTCCGCTGTGGACGGGAAGGAGCAGGCTTCCTACATTTAGCATGGGAGTGCATGACTATAGCGAACTATTGGGCCAAGATTGAAAATGCACTAAGCGACATGCTGGAGATACACTTGGACTTGACGCCCAAAATGTGTCTCCTGGGATTCCTTCCAGACCACAGAGGCCTTGCTAAAAGATTCCTGGCGATAGGCCTACTAATTGCCAAATGCAAGATTGCCTGTAGGTGGGGGTGGGGCAGAGCGCCTAAGTTTAAGGAATGGCTGACAGATATTATTTATTGTCAGGAGCAAAACAATTTTTACGCCTAACTACTACCCACTCACTCGAGACCACGTGATATTTGGGAACCGCTCACTTGATATATGCTCCAAATGTCCGCCACAGACACGGAAGATGAGGGCACACCACTGTGGGCTGCTAATCACATTGAGATACATGGGACGAATGGGCCAGAGGAAGGACGCCAGAGGGAATCGATGTAACATGTCAGTTAATATTTATAATTCCACAGATAGCTGAGCGATGCCTCTGAGATACGTACGGTACATCGCGCTTCAGAGGGGTGGTTGCATAACGGGCAGCGGTGGGGTACACCACACATGGGGATTGGAGGGTGATAGAATTACACCTTGAGGGGCACTATTGCCAGTAGACAGGCACTAACTGAAACCACTGAGATATCTCCCCCATTTCTCACAATTCTGATGAATGCCAGGCCTCGGCTAGTTGCATACAAGAACTTCCAAGGTAGTAAACACCCCCCCTATAAATATTAGGTTACCGCTGTATTGAAAACAGTCGAATCACATGGGCAAAGGACTACCCAAATGACTACCTAATCAGGAACTTGTTGTGATACTCATTTCTCTAGTCATGCTACTGATGATTGTAATGTACTGAGACTGCTGTATTTTAACACCAGATATGCATTGAAATTATATATTCATTGACAGCCACTGTAGTGTCTACCATACTTTGTAATTGTTGTATTGTTATACTGACAAAATGGCAATAAACAAAGTTAAAAGAAAATGTAACTGACTTGTACAATCTGTGGACACCTCTCACTCTGACTTTTTTTGGATCATGTGTGGGTTACTAATCAATGCACAGTGAGTGTTTGGTGTTAATGGAGGAAATTGATTTACCTATTGTTACAAAATCTAAAAGCACCCAGTATGGTATTGCCGCAGAGCAAATGTCAGGGCAGGTTGCTAGGACCCTATTAGATGACCAGTGGCCACATGATCACATGATCACATGATCACCCCCTGTGGGTGGGGCTGGAGGAAAGAAGGGGAGAACACAAAAGAGACTAAGAAGTTGTTGCAGGAAAAAAGAAAGAAGTGTAGGCATGCTGTGCAGATGCTCTCCAAATTTTCTGATGTCATAACCCACCTGTGTGTGCTAGTTATTGCAGCAACCTGATATCTGTTGCCGAAGGTGCAGGAGCTCCAAGGGGCAACTTCAGAACCTCAAACCTAGTCACCTTGAGGGCAAGAGGAGTAATGGCGAGACCACGAGCTGACATCACTGGATCATGGGAACATTAAAAAAGGTAAGCAACGCCTTGCACTGCAGTGATATTGCAAGTGTGCTACCATGAACAAAGCCACTGTGGTCTCGCAAGATGAGATTACTGAAGTCTCCTGAGACAAGGGAGCTCAGGATGCTCACTTTGAAGTCGCCTCCCTCATAGAAGTTAATGGAGCACCAATTATAAAGGGTCAGGCAGACCCCAAGAAAGACTCAATTTTGAGGTAGATGACTTCATTGAAATTAAATTGATGGCCAGTTTGAAAGATCAGGCACTGGGAAAAAAGAGACACAGATCAAAAAATGTACAAACGGAGCACAAGTCGCAAGCTTATCACAGGCAGAAGGAATGACAATGGCCACCAGACTGCAGCAGAATACAGAGCAAAAACCCAGGCTGTAAGGAGCTTTGTACCTATGCCCATCAAACCATCTACCCTTTAGCACAGACTGCAGTATGGGGCCATGCTGGCAAGAGTGGCTGGGCTATTTTGATGATTTCATGAAGGAGTCAGGAGAAACAAATGAAGAACATTTCCTAATAGAGTTAAAGAATTTGGAGGCAAAGACAGCAGTTGGATAATCAAAGAATTGCTCCCAGAGTTGTCCATGATCCACCAACAAGTACATGGAACATCGATTAAATGATACACGTTCAATCTGGCCTCATGAGAAAATGTTGAGGCTATAAGGGATTTCATCAATCGCCTGAATCGCCTGAAACATCTACTGCAACGCTGCAATTTTGACAATTTCATGACGGAAGATGCCCTCCATATTTGGATCATCGAAGGTTTTCAATCTGAATCACTTCGTCCATGACTACTAAAGAAGAGCTAATCATCGGACAACATCAAGGAATTAACACAAGTCAATGACCATAATGAGAGAGGTGACCAAGCCTTTCAGATGCAAGCAAGGACAGTCAAAAAGCACCGGTAAGGTCAGGGGAGGAGGTATAGAGAACACCTAAGAAACAGGGGACACCATGAGAAACATCGGAAATATGAAGGAAAATTCTACTGATGTGGACAAGCATACCCACATAACCACTATCAAAAGATGTGCACCGAGAGGAAAAGAGTTAAAATCCTGACACCATGCGAGGATGGTGAGATACAAGAGTGACTAATCTACAAGCTCCTCAAAGTCACGTACATCGCGAGCCATACCCAGATCACATTGTTGACCGTCACAAAAAGCATGCCAGAGATCCCCTTCATGATCTCATAAGAAAGTTCTGAATATGCCTTCATGGTGTCAGATGAAGAAAGAAAAAACAAGAAAGAAAAAAAATACCCCAAGCTGCACATCTGAATGGGTTAACATCATGCTCAGTTCATCCTTGACAGTGGTCTTTTGCTTAATTACAACTGTGCCACAGAATATGCCAAGATTAAACCTCACCCACAGCTACAGTGAGCCGATGTGAGAGTGTACACATGGATGGCCAAAGATTCTATACCTCACCTCACGATTCAAACAAAGTTCACGTACAAGGACCGATCAGTAGAGGCTGACACCCATGTGATCGATGGACCAACAGCAGCAGACTGTCCTGTAAGTCTACACATGCTTGAGCAAGTAAAACTGGTGGCCTTCCTATACAAAGTGGACGACAACCCACCGATTGTAAGTAAATATCCCAAACTATTCTCTGGACTAGTAAAAATGACAAACTTTAAAATCCTGCTGCACATCAATGTGCAGGTGAAACTAGTAGTGCAACATCAGCAAAAAGTGCCATTCCACATTCAGGGAGTGGCAGAGGATGATGTGCAAGAACTGTTGGATGCAGATATTATTGAAGCATGGGGCTAATGCCATGAGTGCTCCAACTGACTGTGGTAACAAAATGTACTACAGAAGGGAAAGTATGTGTGGTATCCGCTTAGATATCGTGGAAATCAGGAACAGCAGACATCGCATAAAGTAAAAACACCAAGTAGTTTATTTCATGTAAGAAGCTCCAGTCACAGGTACCAGCAGTTCACAGCCACAGTTCCTTCCAACTGCCTTAACCCCTCATAATCCCCTCCAACATTCCAACTTAGAACTGAGGAACAGTATTCACAAAACAAAATGAAGCGAAAAATAGTATAAAAACAATGCATTGTAAAACGAGAACAATGTAAAAAAAATAAGCACAAAATGGCTGCATAGGATGAATACAAAGTGAAATGCAGATTATGTTTTAGACACCACCACCACCTGATTGAGGTTCCAGATGCTCTCATCATCTACTTTCACTGCCCCTTTAAAGATTTTTACCACTTTGTGAGAGTCGCTAAAGTGTGAAGAAGAACTACCAGGGCACATTGGCAGCTTCACCCTCACAATATCTTCCACCATAACGTCCATTTGTTTGGTTTGAGAAGTTCATACTTTGCTTTTCTGTCTCTTTGAATGTGAGTCTCCTTCACGCTATTTTCTTTCAATAACTTGGTCATTCGAGAGTGAGACTTAAATACGCATCCATGGTGGACACACCTTGTTATGAGGATTGCCTTTCCTAAGTTGTACAAATGGACTTAGCCCTATGGTGGTATGTGGTGTATACCTATATCCCTCCACCCTGCACTTCACCATGTTCATCCAATCCATTCCCTTGATATTTGAAATCTGAATAGTTTCTTTCAAAGTTCTGTTCAACCGTTCTACTATACCATTTAACTTGGGATGTAGAAAGCACATTTCTTGTGCCTAACCCCTCTTGCCTCTAAAAACTCTCTCATGGCTTTAGAAGTAAATTGCACTCCGTTATCCATAAGTATTTGCTTAGGATTGCCTTCCTGAGCAAACACTTATGTCAAAAACTCCAGCACTGACATTGGAGTAATTAGGGTCTTTAATTCAGCCATAATGGATACAATACCATCTTCTTGAGGTGAATCAACTATTGTACCCATATTTAAACAAGCATTTGCAATGCAATAGGTCTCACATTTACTTGAGTTTGAGCTATTGGCATTGCAAATGAGAATGCCTTTTATTTATGATTTGGTTTTTAAAAAATAAATAGAAAGGCATTGGCATGACAATAGCTTAAACTCAGGTAGGGGTAAGACGTATTGCATTGCAAATGCTTTTTCAGGGAGAAGGGAGAGTGAAGTAGAATTCAAAGTGTGGCTAGAAGAGATGGAGATGAGAAGAAAGCGCTATGGGCAGAATGATAGTAAGGGAGAGGCAAGAATGGCATGGAAGAAGTAAAGTCGGAGACACAGGACAGGGATGGACTGAGGGAATGAAGGGCCAAGGAAGGGATCTGGGAGAGGCGGAGAAGATGACGTCACACAACAGGAAGGTATCAATGGAGGTGGCGGCGGGGTGGAGAGGGCAGAGAATTAATCTAGAAAAGAATTGAAGGCAACGTTCGATGAGGCGAGGATAATTAAGAAGGAGAGACAGGTGGACTACTAGGAGGGGGAGAGGGCGCACGAGACGCTCAGAAGACAGATGACCAAAAGCAAGTGCAATGGGGATTAGAGAGAGAGAGAAGAGTGGGGTAGGAGGGATGGAGTCTAGAAGCGGAGGGTAACGGAGAAGGGTGGGAAAAAGGCAGGGAGAAGTAGGTAGTGCAGTAGTCTGACCGGAAAGCAGCAGTAGATGGCGAAAAGCACGAGTGGTCAGCAGGGTAAGAGGGGTGACCACAGGAAAGAAGTCCGGGAGGAGAGAGGCAAGCGTGGGAGGGAAGAAGATAAGGCTGAGAGAGTGGAGGGCCTAGACAGGAAACCGTGGGTGGGAGGAGAGGGGGGCAGAGATGAACAGTGGGGCACGGGACATATATACGGTTTAATAACTTAGTAATTCCTCAGAGGGAACGTATTCCTCATTCTGCAACATTGGAGCACAAGGGCGGTGGAGCCGAAGAGGCCAGGGTCAAACCGTGCATCTGAATGAAAAGCTGTGTCCACGTGGGGGTGTAGGGTACAGAGCGAGGCAATGAGAGGGTGGGGAGGTGGCACAGAGGAAGGGGGCACAGAGAAAATGGGACGGCCAGACTCTGGACGCTTAACGTCAACTGGCAGGGACTTATGATTTTTAAAAAAGCATTAGCAAAGCCAAATAGTTTGGTTTTAATGCACCAACACATATAAACACAGGCAGGCATATTGCTTACGTGCATTGGGATGTATGACGTTACAACGCATACTTTTACAACGCCTACCTTTACAATGCATTTTTTACACCGCAACATCCATTACAACGCACACCATTACAACGCATACATTACAACGAATACTTTAAAACTACCTTTACAACGCATTCCACTACAACGCATAGTACATTTACAACGCATACCATTACAACGCATTACACTACATTGCATATAAGGTAAGTGTTGGATAGTGTAGGGGTTAAAATTACTATTCTAACTCGAGGGGGTGCACAGTAGGGTAAGTGTTGGATAGTGTAGGGGTTAAAATTACTATTCTAACTCCAGGGGGTGCAACAGTAGGGTAAGTGTTGGATAGTGTAGGGGTTTAAATTACTATTCTAACTCCAGGGGGTGCAACAGTAGGGTAAGTGTTGGATAGTAAGTTATGCGTTGTAATGGTATGCGTTGTAATGACTGCGTTGTATTGGTATGCGTTGTAGTGGTGTGCGTTGTAGTGTCATGCGTTGTAATGACTGCGTTGTAAATGCATGCGTTGTAATGGATTTTGCGTTGGAAAAGTTTCGTTGTAATGGTAGTGCGTTGTAAAAATTGCGTTGTAAACATTGTATACCGTGCATTGCATACACAACTGATTATCACATTACTGGCTTTGTTAATGCAGTGAAAAAGAAGTAATAAAGGAGGGCTTTAGGTATAGAAAGCATGTAGTAGACAATGAGTTAAATGTGAGACCGTGAAAATGGAGTGCAGTTTTCAGATGCAAAAGCAGCCCTCATGCATACCATGGAAGTACTTTCACAAAGGGGCACCGAAATAGCAAACCGCCAACTCTACGAGGTGAGAATTAAACTCCTCTATAAGGAGACAACACCCACTCTAAATCTAAATAAAATGTCTGTGAAAAATGATTGTGAGTATGGAACCTGTGCAGAGCTATGATTCACACTTTATTATGTTATTTATTTGAAACTGTAAATAAAGATGTTATAAAAAATGGCTGTATTTCGCTACCTAAACAAGGGCAGGGGGCTCATTTCCTTTCTTGTGTTCAGGCACATGGCACCCACGCCACGCCGCTGTACCATATGTTTTCGGATTTTTATGATGTAAATACAGAAAGCAAATTTGTACCTACAGAGCCATGAGGTTTGCACTGCAAGTACACTAATCTGCCTGCACGAGACGGGAGCAGCTGGAACACACAGAGCTTGCGCCGTCCATCTGTCAGCAGCTTCTTCTAATGCCCCCATACCAGGTGCTGCTTGAGCTGGTCGGGATTCAAGCTGCAAGGCGGCAAATCGGGGGCACGTCAACATGAGACACTGCTGAACTAGACACTTAATTGATCTCTAGTGATCTCACAGCAGCAAACAACCATGCACAACCGAAGGATGGGAATCAAAGAACTGTGAAAAACAAGGGCAATCGGATTAAGAAAGCGCAACCGTCCCATACCTATGCTTGAAGGGGCTGCACAAATGCTTATAACGTAACATTAATTCACAGGTTGTACAAGTAAATAGGCATTGTGCCATGGAAACCATCCCACAGAAGGTTGTGGAAAGCCCCTTATGTAGGATTTTGAATTTCAAATAACGCAGCGAGCTGTAAATTGGATTTCATATTCAGATCTCTGTGGCATTTGCTAAGGAACATCGTGTTGGTCTGTTGTCTTATTTCTACACAGTAGAAATAGCTGCATACAAAAAAGTCGCCTGCAAATGGGGAAAGAGTTCTGCTCTCTACTTCATATCGCACAATGCAGACTGGAGAAGCCTCATTAAATCCAACCAGCTTCCAAGCAATGCAAAGAAATCAAGGCTCACAGAAAAAATCAGCCTGCGGAGCTGCACGTTGTGATGGTTTTAAGAAGGCAAAACATATCCATTAGGAAATGCCCCACACAACAAAACTAGTCTCGAGACAAATGCAGTCACCATTCTAAAGTTCAGTGCCATAAGAGCCATAATGTTCAGAAAGACAACAAGCATTGGCCGCGCGGCCGTGAAAGTGAAACTGATCAAGATCGCGCGCTGTTGTTGTCCCTTCTAGCTCGCGAATGTGAAAGCAGCTGCAGCGTCAAATCTGGCGAGTGACGTGCGATGTGCGCACACCATGATGAGAGAAGAAAGCCAGATGGCGCCTCTGCTCATCATTGTGCGCGTAACCGTACGCTCTATGCCACCCAAAAAGCTGTGGTCAGCTTTTTAAAGCCTACTCACTAAATGTCTCGCCAGAGCAGTGCATGCGCTGGCTCAGGCGAGACCTAAAAAGGGGATAAAACAGATCCAAAAAATTACCGCCCTATATCCCTCCTGGACTCCTTGAAAGTAATGAGTAGATCCTGTTAACAAGATTGGAGGAATGGGCGCATAAGTTATCTATTTTATCCACAGTGCAGTTTGGGTTCGGAAAACAGTAGGGCACTATTGAACAATGTACCAATCTAAAGCTACTTATTGGAAAATATACTAGGGCTAAGGCAGGGACACTCTAATTATGCTTTGCTGATTTAAGTAGCGCCTTCGACTTGGTTGACCATAACTTACTTTGGTCAACTTTGACCTCCCTGGGAGCACCTAGGCCAATTGTCAGGTTTCTCTCCCATCTTTCAGAGAATCTAACCAGCCAAGTCCTGTTTGGCCCCCGGGGGAGGGGGGGGGGAGTAGGGGGGCTCTAACCAAATTTAAAGTGGGCGAAGGCATTTGGCAAGGATGTGTGCTATGGGCAATACTTTTACTCTCTTTTTATTAATGGGGTAGATAATCAATTGCAGAAGATACGCTCATACGCCACAGGTAGCTGGTTGCCCAATACCTGTATTGTTATATGCCGACGATGTGGTATTATTAGCATAGACTCCCGTGGGCCTCCAGAGACTGATGGATGCCTTCGCAGATTTTATGACCCAAAAGAAAATGATAATTAACAGATCTAAAACATTTACCATGGCTTGTGGGCCCAAGCATGAATCCTGTATTCGTTTTTTATTGACAACACCCCAATTGTTTTAGTGAGCTCGTTTTGTTATATGGGAATTTTATTTGCGAGCAATGGCTCAAGGTCACAACATGTTTTAAACACTAGAGCTAAAATGAGTAGGGCATCCCAAGGGATTTTTAAATGTTCTTCAAAACTAGGGAATTGACCCATTAATGAGTTGGTGGCCATTTACAAAGCGAAAGGAGTGACCACAGCCCATTTTTGGGGCAGGCCTCTTGGGTTCTGCAAATAACTCAGCCTTGCAAATAGAGGGAAATAGCTTTTTAAAATGCCTATAATGCCTACTCTTCTCTGCATCAAATACTATTGTACATCATGAGGTCAGACTATAGCTTCTGGAGGATCTTTTATTGGGTAAACCCTTGTTGTGGGCTTCAATATGGGCCAAGCAAGAAACTGATTTTACTAGATCAATTATTTTAAACGGTTTAACGTTGAATGATGCACTAAGTATTCCTTGGCTACTGTATGTCAATTCCTCCATCGTCAGTCTTCTTAATTTATTTATCTGGTCGGACCATACAAAGGTATTATCTCTATCCACGAGAAGGATTAAAGAAACCTTTCTCCAGCATAGACTGCATTGTCGATTGATGGATGAGGGGAACAAATCAACTGTCACCTTTTATAAATCTTTGAACTTGGAGGAAGGAGGGGAAAGCACCTAGGGTGAAGTTGTCCGTAATTCAACTTCCAACTGAACAGGGGGACTGGCTCTGCCACATGTTAAAACGTATTATGAAGCGGCCTTTATCGATATAGTGGCAGGCCTGATAGGCGCAAAAAACATTTGTGATTGCTTCTTCTTAGAAAAGATGTTACAGGAGGCTGACTCTCAAGTCCAGGTATTTTAAAAACTGCAAAGCTCCCAAAAAGGACACGATATAAGTCTCTGAAAGATTATTCATTCAGAGTGCAGACCTTGTTTAAGAAAAACCTTGGCTCCTCTGCCTCTAAGTTTTTGAGTCTGCGAGAGTGTATTTGCTTGGGCCTGCAAATTAGAAACAGCCATATAATAAATTGGGAGAATCTGGGATTTAAGGAGTTAAGGCATTTCATCATCCACAATAGCATTATCACATGGCAAGAAGTATTGGCTAGAGTATGTAATTCTGACAGACCTATGTTTTTTGAATATTTACAAATTGTTCACTTCCTAAGGAAAGATATAGGCGGCTTACTAGATTCAACGAGCGAGATGGCAACACTTTTGTACGAGTCTAAAATCAGCGGGATAGGAAACTGGTATAAGAAGCTTCACTATGAGGGGCAAGCCGCTATGATAGATCGTCATCTAGTTAAAATAGACAGCCTAACACAATGTAATTTTACACATAAAGACTGGGAAACTTTAATTGTGTTGGGCCATAAATCTTTGCGTGCTGCCAATTTCAAGAGAATGGCTTTTTTGTCCAGCTGGTTGGCGTATTGGGCTCCGGAGGCACTTGGGAAAAGGTTCCCTGAGGTTGTGAATAAGTGCTTCAGAGGCCAAGCTGAGAGCCAGGGTGGTTGGCTTCATATTGTTTTCACTTGTCCCCAGCTTACATCTTTCTGGGAAGCCATTTTCGCAGACTTGGAGGTGGCTCTAGGTGGTAAAAAATGTCTGCCCACGCCAGAGTTGGCCCTATTTGGGATAAGTAATGACAGAGGGTCCCTTAAAAATGCAGAGGAAACATTTGTATTTATTTCTTGTGTCATTGCTCGCTCCCTAATTCTCCAAAATTGGAAAACCAAGGAAGTTCCATCACATCTGAAATGGCTTAATAAAATGAGGAGGTCAAGGAGTTTTGAAAAAGCTTATGCTAAGAGGGTGGGTGCAGTTAGGAGATTTGAAAGTAACTGGAAATATCTGGAGACTCTTGAGGTTACGAGGGGGTTAAGCTAAATAAGCTAAATATCTCTGATTAATGTTGATATTAAGTAAAAAATATACGGTAGCAGTCCTAAGTTTTCGACAGGTTCAATTGATAAGCTATTAAATGCACTTTATTTGGCGTATTTTGCACTATTTGAAAATTGTAATGCACTGGCACTTTTTGTCTCAGTTTGGAGTGTACTGTAATTGCATTTGCACTTTAGGTTTGAATTTGCGTATTTTGCACATTGCTTGTAAATTGATAATGCATTTATATTCTGTAACTTGACTGCTTACGGACTGAATTTAGTTGAAGAGCTTCCCCTCGTCTCAGTTTTTAACATGAAGAAGTTTTTTAAGGTTTTTTTGTATTTCATCTTTTTTGCTCAAAATTCCATTGCTTGTATTGTGCCTTACCTGTGCTCTGCTCAATAAAAAAATGTTCAAAAAAAATATGTGACTAATGCGCAGCATCGTTTTGTGCTGACGAGAATGAGATGTGGCATTGTGCACCACCTAGTCGCTTTCCCAACTGTGAAATACTGCCCACCTGATAGGCCCTTTGTCCTTGTGACAACCAAAGTAAACAAAACACATTGCACTTTCTGTTGTTCTGTACATTTTATCTGAATTTTAGTTTTTTTTAATCTTAAACCATTGTTTGTTGCACAGAACATGAGGTCACATAAAGCAGCAATGTGATATTTGGTGACACTAGGTGAACCTTTTTTATGTTATAATGTTGCCCTATTTATTTTGAAATCAATCAGTGTGAGGAAAGGTATTATGCAACAGTGCAACAAATGAATTTCTATAATAATTATTGTATGCATTGTATCTAAATCTGTTTTAAATGTCCTATTTTGTTTGTACTTTTATGGCTGTTTTTCGATAGCTGAATAAAGTTTTGTGACAAAAACATTGTAGTATGTAAACATAACCTCTAGCCACCTAAAGAGAGTGTCAATTAATAATCATATGTACCTGACTGTGGAACCTCAATATATAGGTCCCAATATGTCTAACACAGCTTCCTTCCATAGCTTCTTGGGTATTTCCCTGTAAATCATGGGCTGCGTCCTGATCCTCAGGGTCTTGTTGAAAATGTATACTCAACACACTCCCTGACTATTCTCTCAACTCTTAAATCCATTCCTGGTCACCAGTAAACAGCCCTTAGTCTCTCGTTAGTCTTACAAATGCCTTGATGACCTGTGTGGGCCAACTGTATAAAACACTCTCTAAACTCTAAGGAAGGTATCAACTTGCAACCCCTTAATACAACACCATTGAAAATAGCTAATTCATCTGAATCCTTATCAAAGCCCTTGAAATTCTCATCTTGAGACCATGTGTTCATCCCAGACATTAGACATCCTGTACACCTTCCAACACTTCACCTCTCTCCAATCCACTCGACCATACGTTTTCAGTAATAAAACTTTCAGTGACAGCATACACCTTGATATCATCTTCCATCCACCATGCTTCTGTTGCCACCTCTGAGTCTTGTTCATCAGACTGTAGCCTTGATAATTAGTCCGCAGATTTATTTTCCACACCTGGAATGTACTTATAATACAAATAATATAATACCGACATTTGTAAAGCGCACAGCTTCCTCCGCTGGAAGTGTCCCGGCGCTGTTCGTATAACGCTTAGGAACCCCTCCTGGCTTCCCTGTGAAATGTCCACTCCTGGGCACTCCCCAGGTGCGGCCAGGCATCCCAGCGCTGTTGGGGCCGTTGTGGAGATTAAGCAAGCTATTGCCCAGAGTTGCAGAGTGGGACCCATGATTAGAATAGGCACCGAGGGGAGAATTATCAGGTCCGAGGAAATTGAGCCCAAGACCTGCCGAGGCGGGAATTGAACCCTGGTCCCGGGCCAGACCTCTGCATCAGGGTCTGCCGCTCTAACCATTGAGCCACACTTCTCCGCTGCACAACAAGTTGAAAATCCTGCAGTCCAAATATCCATTTACATATTCGAGAAGACACATAATCTGAATCTTTCCTGCCAAAAATCTCCTGTAAAAGTTTGTGGTCTGACTGCACAACAAAACACACATCCCACAAAAATTGCATGAATTTCTTGAGAGTTCAGAACACAGCTAGCGCTTCCTTCTCTATAGTAGAATAACGTGTTTCTGCTCATTTAAGAGCTCTAGATGGGAATGCAATTGTAACTTCCTCGCCGTCTTGCATTTGGTTAAGGGCACAACTAAGACTTTGTCACTGGCATCAGCAACAACACAACATGGCAAACCTGGTTTGAAACTCTTCAGTGACTGCGCAGAAGATAAAGCTCCTTCGATAACACCAAATCCTTCCTGATAGGAAGCCATTCACTCAAATTATAATTCCATTTTTAAGTAACCCTCTGATGGTACAAGAACACTTAGCAAAATTAGGTACCTATCAGGCGTAAAAAAGCTGGCAACTCATCCTTCTCAGTGGGTTGCACAAACTCAATAATCGCCTTGACTAATTCATCCGTAGGTTTGATTCCTTTCCTGCTAAATGAGTTATTTTCAAACAACGAAATTTACACTTTCCGCACTTGAGATAATTCCTTCAGAACAAAAAATTTCTACAATCTCTCTGATTTTAATCATGTGTTCTTCCAAAGAATTGGTGAAATGAAAACACCATCCTGAAAAAATATTACTCCAGAAACTTTCCGCAACAATTCGTTCATAAGTCCCTGGAGTACTGATGCAGCCAAACAGAGTTCAAACGACATTCTAATAAATGTATTAAAAACCAAATTGTGTTATGAATGGCATTAAATCTTTGGAATAATCATACAATTCCACCTGAGGGTAGGCAGAACTAAGATCTGATGTAGTGAAATTTCCCCAGTATACTGATGATTTCCATTATGTTGGGAACTGGGAACCTGTCCTCAACCACCTCCTTGTTTAAATGATGCAGGTCAACACACAACCTAATATCTCCTGAGCTCTTAGATGCAAATACCACTCGTGCACCCACGGGAGGTCTTCACAGTTTCAATATTCCCCTCCTCCTGTAGTCTTTTCAGTTCTGTTTCAACAGCCCCCTGTAGACTACATGGGATATTTCTCACCTTACAGGAGACAGGTACAGCATCCTTCTTTAGTGAGTACGATGCTTGTATACCTTAACGCACTCCACCTTAGTAGAGAACACAGCAGGATACTCCTTCATAAGAAGTTCACAAAATGTTTTTACTTTTCTTATTTGAACTTGTGGATCTACGTTTGTATCAAGATAAATCCCTAACAACTTTTGATGGGGCCAACTCAACACTGTATCGCATCTCACTGGTATATACACCTTCCCTGATGTCTCATTTCCTTGAAATGTTATGTTAGCTTCAAAATACCCTATCAAATCAATAGGTTTTCCCCCATAGCTGTAAGGAGTCACATTAGAATCACACAATTGAATTTTCCCTTTAAAATGTTCTGAGAAATCACTGTCAGAAATCAAAGACAACTTAGCCCCAGAGTCCATCATCCTGGGAACACTACTCCTATTGAGTTCAACAGTGCTAGTGGGATATTCACATGTACTACTCGTGACACAGTTGACATGAAGAATAAAATCATGCTCATCACATAGTCCCACTTGATTAACTTTGTTTTTAGACTTCTCATTGAACTTACAACAATTGGCATAATGTCCTTCTTTTCTTACACAAATTGCAACAATACGCAGTGCAGGACACTCTTTAGAATTGGTGATGCACACCTAAAACATAACAAGTTACTCGTTTCACCCTCTGCACTCTATTTTTTAGATTTCATGGCTACAGAACTAACTGAAGGCACAGTTTTTTTTTGTTGTTGATTTTTTTCAATTCCTGAAAACAAGACATGGAGTGTTGAACCTGTTTTGCAATCACCAAAACTTCAGAAAGTTTGGGATCATTTTTTTACTACAAATCTTCTCAAACTTTAGCACAATTACATTCTAATATGGACTGGCCACATATACGTTCCTCTACCTTGTCAGCAAAGTCACATGTGGCTGCAAGTTTGCGAAGTGCTGTTACAAAATCTTCAATGAATTCGTTGTCTCCTTGCTTTTGCTTCCCAAAATAAAATCTTCTAAGAAAAATAGACTTTTGTGGTAAAAAATGAATATCCAATTTTGACTCCCCAGAATCAGATTCATTTGGAGGAGCATCTCCATCACCTTCACCACCTGTATTTGGATGTGGCAATGTTTCAAGGAGTTCCTGTCCTTTTGCGCGCACAAACAATACAATAAAAGCAATGTATTTCTGCTAATTGACAAATTTGCACCAAACACCCGCAAATAATAAAAAAAACTTTCTTCCACTTAGCCCAAACAAAGTGTGGGCGGGTGTCTCCTGGAATAGACACAAAAAATGGTGGTGGCGTAATATGTTGCATGGCACACAGCAAGATAATTAAGTACCGGAAATAAAGAACCACCCCACGATTACAAAGAAAAGTAAATAACACACTTTCAACTAAGTACAGCAAAATAAAAAATGATAAAGCCCCCCACAGTACTTGAAATAGTACCTGGGAAACACCTAAGGCCTTTAAACAAAAGAAATAAAGCAGCACACTTTGAGTACTATTTCTATGTTAAGCTTCTCATTACAGCTACTCCCACTTCTATGTCAATGGAGCTGAAGAAGGAAGTGATGTCACGAGATATCCTGTAAGGAAGCAGTCACCCAAGAGTGAAAGTCTGAGTCAGTATTGTTTTGCTGCTGAGAAAGCAGAACTGGAAAGCAGGTAGTTAACAATAAAAATCTTTTTAATATTGGTGAAAATTTTTCAGATCCGTGTAGATCGTGGGCTCAGTGTTATAGTTCAGGATAGGGAGTGAAACAAGCACGGTAGCACAAAGAGTCAAGTGCTTGCAGAACAAGGGTTGCGGGACAGGACACAAATGTACCACCGACCTAACGAGTCTAACAGATACAGGTCACAAATGCAAAGACCCGATTTGCCCGCAGGGTCCATGGGTGCACAAAATAATTATAGCGAGGCGCAGCTTCAAGCAGACATGATGAATGAGACTCAATGCTCCAGGTTATCAGGCAGCATAGGGCTCATGCTGGCAAAGTCAAATTTGCTGAAAGTTCATCACTCAATGCTTCAATAGGTTGACTGGCAGGTGCAGTGTCGTGATGAATGGCGCAAGGAGCTTGCGCTGGCAAGATGATATGCGTTGAAAGCTTATTGCGTGCTGCTTTAATATGATGACATTTACAACAAGGGGTGGTGATGGACAGAGTCTCTGAATTAAGCAGAATACTCTCACCCAGTCAAGAGATCAGATTAATATGATGACAGGCAGGGGCAGCATCTTATTTATTTATTTATTTAATTATTTATTTATTTTTAAAATTTCTAAAGCGCGCAAATACCTTACGGTGTCTCGGCGCTAGAGTACGCAGATTACAGGGGTTCCACTGACAACTTACTGATTAAAGAGCCAAGTCTTAAGATGTTTTCGAAATAGGAGTAGTGAGGATTGATGTTTGACATGGGGAGGGACTTGGTTCCATAATTTTGAAGCGGCCACGACAAAACGTCTGTCTCCCCATGTGACCTTTTTTGTACATGGAATTTGGAGCTGATGGGCCGAAGATGAGCGTAGTGTTCGACTGGGTTCATAGACTTTGATTGCTCTTTTGAAAAATTCAGGTCCATCATTGTTCAAGGCCTTGTGAATAATGCACATGGCTTTAAACTTTATCCGGCTTCTTATTGGTAACCAGTGATGCTCGCGAATGATGGGAGAAATAGATGCGTACTTGGGTATACCCATAAGAATCCTTGCAGCCGCGTTTTGAACAAGCTGTAATTTGCTCAAAACTTTCTCCTGTGCATTAAGCAGTAGACCATTGCAATAATCCACCTTAGATAGCACCAGGGAGGACATTAAGGTTTTCCCTGCGGTTGGAGGAAGAAAAGGGAGCAGTTTCTTCACCATTCTTAGGGTAAAGAAAGAGGCTGAAACCACAGCATTGGCATGGCTAAAGAACGTAAGCTTGTTATCAAAAAGCACGCCCAGATTTTTTGCCCTGACCACTGGTTGTGGAGGGCTTCCCAGTTCCGAAGGCCACCAGACCGGTGACCAAGACGGGGTTAGTTCGCCAAAAACCATCACCTCCTTCTTGTCAGAATTTAACTTTAAGCAATTCCGATTCATCCATGTACTGATGGCCATCATGCCCTCCTGAAAATTTGCTGCCACTGCTTCTCCATTTTTGTGCATCCCCAGGACCAGCTGTGTGTCATCGGCGTAAGATGTTAGACCTATACCGAATGACTTAATTACCCTCGCCAAGTCCGACACATAGATGTTAAAGAGTGTCGGACTCAGCGAGGAGCCCTGGGGAACACCACAAGGGAGAGTGAAGTCGGGAGAGCAGTAACACCCCATCTTCACGGACTGTACTCTATTGGCAAGAAAGGATTCCAGCGTTGCTTTGGCCCTACCCTGAATACCAGAGGCAGCGACACGGTCGATCAGGATGGTGTGATCGACCGTGTCGAAAGGCGCAGATAGATCCAGGAGTATCAGGACAGCTGCGCCGCCCCTGTCCATGATTATCCTGACCTCCTCAGCAGCTTTTATCAGAGCAGTCTCCGTCCCATGGCCTCTCCGAAAACCAAACTGCGTGTTGTCAAGCAGATCGTTCTGATCGATGAAGGTCGACAACTGTTGGTTCATAACCTTTTCAATTATTTTAGAAGGATAAGGGAGAGAGGCAATAGGACGGTAGTTTTTGGGCTCTAAGGGATTGAGTGTAGGTTTTTTTAAAAGAGGTATTATAATTGCCTTCTTCCAGATGGGGGGATAAACACGCAATGAAAGGCCCATGCAGCGTAGAGCTCATGCTGTCACACTCAAATGCACTGAAGAAGAGCAGTTGCGGGTACCCGACCCAGTAGCAGCGCAAACTTCGCAATGAAAGTCCCATGCGCAAAGTTTCCTCATTAAAGCCGAAGGAAATATTCTCATAAACTAAATCGGTGACTCAAAATTGTAGAAAAGCGATGAGTAGGCATACTTGAGAAACAGTACTTTTTTTAGGAGTGTGATGTTGAAGTTTCTGTCAGGTTGCCACAGCTTGTTTTCAAACCAAATCATCTCCATAGATGGTATCCACTTCGATATGATGGAACATTATATAAAGCTGAAACACCAACTAGTTTGTTTCATGTAAGAGTCTCCAGCCACAGGTACCAGCAGTGCACAGCTCCAATTCATTCCAACTGACTCAACCCCTCATAATCGCCTCCAACATTCCAATTTAGACAGTATGCCTGGATATAGACTAGAAGTGGGCAGTAAACTATGTTCCGCCGGTGGAGTTTACAGAGTTTTCCCACTCCACGCTCCACTTGATGCATACAGTTCAGTAAAAATTCCACCAACTGCTGCATAGCATAGTCTTTATCATGCACAGCTTGCCAACGTTAAGTTCGTGAGCAAGAAAAGATGAGCGCTATACCGCCACCCGGTGAGATTTCTCAATGCAGGCAGTTGCGGCAGGTGGCTACCGCTCATGTTGAGAAAGTTGCCCCTCGCATTGTGGAAGCTGCCGCTCGAGTAGAAAATTTGCTTGAGTGACAGAATGAAGCAGCACCCTTTGGCACATCGCATGGTGCTGTTCGCACTGATGTTACAGCCCGGGAAAGGCTCCTTGTGCTTAAAATCAGGTCAAGCAGCTCGATGGACCGGAATTCTGCCACTCGCAAAGTCCAAGGAATCTCGTGGAGTTTTTAGGGAACTCCACAGAATTCCGCAGAATAATGCTCCGCAAGTTCCGCCCACCCCTAGTGTAGACATGAGGCTAATCATAACCACCATTGAGAGGAAGAGACATCCTGTACCACACATCAGTGACATTAACATATTATTAAATGTTTTCAAAATATTCTCGAAAGTAGACCTTAACAAAAGGTATCATCAACTGGAGCTACACTAAGACTCTAGATATATAAGCACATTTCCAACTGATCAAGGTCTATTCATATACAAACGGCTAATCTTCGCCATATCATTAGTGGTGTACATTTTCCAGGAAACCATAGGAAAGTCATTTGGGCCTGTGACAAGCACCCTGATTTACAGTAATGACATCTTGGATTTGGAGCCATGGTGCAAGCCCACAACAATTCCCTGGATCATGAATCAC
Organism: Lissotriton helveticus; assembly: GCF_964261635.1. Lineage (NCBI taxonomy): Eukaryota > Metazoa > Chordata > Amphibia > Caudata > Salamandridae > Lissotriton > Lissotriton helveticus. The sequence goes on along the minus strand of NC_136065.1, from coordinate 1,064,658,194 downwards.
ACTGTCCAAAATACAAGTTAACACTCAATGAAAGGGAGAGGGATGAGACCAGACCCAAACTAGATAAAAGCAGTAAACAAGACACTAGGCCAGGAGATGTAAGTGACGTCAAGTCAATTCTGGGCTTGGCAGACTACTGCTCTTGCTAGATCAAGGACTATACTATGATCAGTCAACCCTGGATGCTCTGGTGGACCTCAGAGTGCAAAACGCAATGCAAAGTAATCAAACGGAAAGTAGGGAAAGTAACTAACCTAGCATATTTTGACCCCAGAGTCCTCACAGAGATTATGGTGCACGCTAGTTTAGTAGGCCTAGGACTGATATTCGCACATCACAAGGAAAATGAACAATGCTAAAACATTGCATACAGAAGCTGAAGTCTGACTCACATGGAAAGGGCTTGCACCCAACCTGAAAATAAAAGCCTTGCAGTGGTTTGAGCGTGCAAACATTTACCCATTTTCATGTTTGGCAACCAATTCACAAATAATGGGCCATCAAGTGCTTTTGAACTCTTCTGAAACCCCTGAACAAAAAATTTCACACTAATTGAACTCTGGGTACTGTGCCTTTAGGAATTCACATTCACCATCCTCCAGAAGACAGAGAAGGTAGAAAATCCAGTTGACTATATGTCAAGGGTTCTCATAGACGTAGTGAAGGAAAGGCCATTACCAACTGAAGAATATTTACACTATGTAATTGACCAGGCCTGACCTCTGGCCGGTTCACTAGACACCATCACAGGTGCCACCAAAGTAGATGCTACACTTCAGGAAGTCAAGAGGTGCCTAATCAAGAGAAGACACATGGATGAGAACGGCCTCCTACCCGGGGTGGACTCAAAGGAGCTCTTCTCATCTTGACAATTCAAGGATGAATTGTCAGTGGCAAAATGTAGACTGATAGTGAGAGATAATGAAAATGTACTTTATTTGATTTTTTTAAAAATCATAAAAGGGTGGACTTACCACCATGCAAACAGCAATTACATCATAAGAACAACGCAAAAACAACTTTAAATCAAGTTAAAAACTGATTTCATAAAATGTGCACAATTAGCAGAGAAAGGTCTAAAAGGAAACAGGATGAGAGGAATAGTGTGAGATCGGTCTGGGTGCACATTTTTTTTAACTCATGATAAAAGGAGAAAAATAAAAAAAAGGTATCAGAGAATAACAGAAACTCAAACAGGGTGCACGTTGTTATTTACTCTTAATACAAAAAAGATGATCATTTAGGGAGGAGGGGAGAGAATAGGAAGAGTCCGTGGCCGGCCAGAGCCTGGCCTATTGTCCAGAGGCCTCTATGGTTACTGCCCTGTTTTCCAGTTCTATGGCGGCAAGATTCAGAAATGTTATGGTTTTACATGAAAGTTCTATCCAAGATCCACTTAGGCATCTTATCACCGCCGCCCTGCAAGTTCTCACCTGGGCTTCTCTTAAGAGTGGTAGAAGGAGCGTTTTTCTAAGATTCTGGAGTGCCGGGCATATGCATATAAGGTGCAGTAAGGACTCTGCACCGTTGCCGCAGAGGCGACAGTCGGGAGTTGCCCACAACCGTAGCCATTTGGGAGTGAGATCTTTAGACGAGAAGCAGCCCAGCCTTAGAAGGCTCAGTTTCCTTTTATAGTAATCCCTGAAGCAGTCTTTCAAATATTCCTGAGGTTTTAAATATGTGTATGACGGCAAGACGATCCAGGCCTGGCTATTGCCAGCCACTGCTGCTTTATCCATAAGTAATGATGCTTGTTTGACCGCTTTCTTAGTTGTCAGCTTGAAAGCAGAATAAGTCATAGGCAGAAGCCAGGATTCTTCCAGTTTTAATGCTACAAGTGCCTGACTCAAGGTCTTGTATGTTGAGTCTGGTAGCCCGGCCTGTTTTTCAACTTCTGACCAGCAAAGGTGAGCCAGGGATTCGTCAGCTGCGTCCCTCATCCGCCAATAATATTTGGCGAGTGCTCCTTGTCTTGCCGGGAGCTGGTTAGTGAGACCAAACTCCAAACGAATTTGAGCTTGGGAGATATGGCGTGGGATTGAAAAGAGATTTTTGAACAGCCTGGATTGGGCGAGATTTAGCACTGCAGAGTCCCGGGATGCCAGTAATTCAGAGCCATATGTTAGTGATGGCAGAAATTTAGCGGCTGTAATTTTAAGAATGTGGCCAGTGGAATGTCCGCTTAGTTGCTTTTGAACGGTTTTAAACGCAAATTGAAGCTGTTTGGCTTTGGATTTCCCCTGTTCCAAGTGCTGTTTAAACTTTAATTGGTAGTCCAGTAAGATTCCCAGGTATTTGTATTGGTCTACCTGGGTTAGTGAGGTTGAATTTATCTTCCAGACGAATTTTTGTTTTTTCTTTCGAGAGCCGCAGAAACATAGGATGTTTTTTTTTTTTTATTCATAGTCAGTTGTGCATTCGAGAGGTACTTAGACAGTTTGGAGATCAAGCGTTGTTTTTGAGAGGAGCACAATATCGTCTGCGTATTGTAGACTTATTATAGGTGAGTGGGCCAATTTTGGTGGATCACCCTGGATGGTACATAGGTCACTTTCTAGGTCTGCTGTGTAGATGTTAAAGAGGCTGGGGGCTAGTACGCAGCCTTGTTTTAAGCCGTCAGTTCTATGGAATTTTCTTGTCAGGTGACGGCCGTCTCCTTTTTTCACTTGGACCCAGATGTCTGAATAAAGCTCGATAATTGCTCCCAATAACTTTGGCAGCACGCCCCAAGCTTTCATTTTGGCCCAAAGATTGGATCAGGGCACTTTGTCAAAGGCCGCTTTTAAGTCCAGGAAACAAGTATACAGCGGGGTGGAGTTGTAGATTGCTTTGTTTGCAAGGAGGGTTAACGCAGATAGGTTGGTCAGGGTACCCAGTCCTGGCCGAAAGCCTGTTTGTGTCCGGGGAATTATCCCTGTGCTGCTCACCCAGGATTCCAGTTCCACCAACAGGTTGGAAGCGTAAATCTTGGCCTCCACATCTATTAAGGCTATCAGCCTATAGTTATTAGGGTCTGAGCGGGACCCAGATTTATAGATTGGGTGAAGAATGCTGCCTCTCCCTAATTCGGGGATGTTCCCGGACTTTAGACTTTGACAAAATAAGGGTGATAATTGGCTGGCCCAGAACATTGGGTCTTTCCTGAATAGGGCATTAGGAAGCCCGTTTGGTCCAGGCGCTCCATCTGCTCTCAGTGATTTTATGGTGTTTGAGACCTGCTTTAGTGAGAACAATTCCATGTCTCATGTATTCTTTGATGTTGATGAATTGCCAGTGGTTTTTAAAACTGGCTTTGTACTCAGGCTAGACTGGGGAAGCTCTTCTGGACACTTGGCATTATTATCCTTGAGTGACTTATGCGCGGAATTGTATACTAAGTCGATGTGACTGCTCCAGAGCTGGTCCGTCATGTCTGAGTTAAACTGGCGATGTTTGCCATTGAGCATAACATTTATTTTTGCCCAAAAATCTTTAGAGTTCTGCAGTTTGCTTGCATGGAGTATGGAGCACGCTAGTTTTTCCCTGTGCATTTGCTTGGCCAGATTGATCTCTCTTTTTAGTTCTTTTTTTAGAGATACGATTGTATTCAGCGTGGGTTGTGATAACTGGGGATCTTTTTTGCGTTCGGCCCTAAGAAATGAGTTTATTTGCCTTTTTAGTTGACGCAGTTTTGGTGTGTACCATTCCCCCCCTCTATTTCTTGTGGGTTTGCGTCCTCTATTGTTAGATTGGTGTATCTTATTGATCTCCGTTACAAAGTTTTTCCAAGTTTTTACTAAGGTCTCTCGATGTTTCGGAAGATTGGAGCAATGCGTGGGATGACGCCATTAGGGTGGAGAGATTTCCTTCGTTCCAGTTTAGCCGTTGTATGTTAAAGATTTTTGTATTCAAGGATAAGGGCAGGGCCTTCTCCGACTTTATAGGTTGGATGGTCAGGATGAGGGTCTGTGGGAAATGATCGCTTTCTCCGCGTTCCTGAATCTGGTAATCACTGATGTAATGGAATAGGTCGGGGTCAGCCAGGGTATAATCTAAGGTAGAACCTGAGTTCTTGGAGACCCTCGTTAGGGCGGCTGGTCTATCCAGATGGCCTCTCCCATTTAGGGTATACAGATGGAGAGCTTCCAGTTCTAAGGCGCATTTCCTGCCCAATGCACTTTGTCTGCATTGGTTGCCCTGCCGTGGCTCGATGTGAATGGGGAGGGTTCCCTCCTGTCCATGAATTAGGTTCAGATTAAAATCTCCCGTTATAATCATGTTTTCGCTTGGGTAGATTGATTTCAATGACTTGATTGTGGTGACTAGTTGTTTTATCCTTTTCCCTTTATGTTTCCCACCGGGGTGCATATAAAGGTTCACAATCAGGAGACCCAAGTCGGGGGAAATTTCCACTTTAATACATTGCATCCATGGAGAGTCTAAGTTGATGCAAGTCGGTGACCAGGTGAAATCTGTTGATGTGAAAATGGATAGGCCCCCTTTAGCCCTGCCGGAGCGTCCATCCTTCTGGGCTGGGATGAAGAATTCTTTATATCCCACTAGAGGTGAGTTTTTGGTTTGCCATGTTTCTTGAAACAGTAGTATTTTGAATTGGGTTATAAACTCAATAAAATCGTCTTCCTCCAGCTTCGCGTTTAAGCCATTGATGTTCCATGAACAGATCGTACAGCCCTGCGTTTCCCCCATCGTTCGTCTGCTGTCAGTTCAAGCTGCATTCATATGGGATTGTGCCCGGGTAACGTGTTAGGGCCTTTCGGGCGTGTCTGCCTCATGATGCGCGAATGTGATTGTAAATTGCCTTAATCGCTGCGTTTACACTTCGATGCTGCTTCTTGAATCTGGCCCTTTGGCATTTTTTAAAAGGCTTGTTTTAGGGTTTTGTTTCCGCAGCGGGCTGGGGTATCGTGCGGGCTCCACCTTTTTTTAATTCAATGCCCCATGCGACAAAAGCCTCCCTTTGAGACAGGATTAGATCTGTGATGGTATGATTGGTCCACGTTGTGATCGTCGAGTCGGAGCCTGGGTGGAGAGGATTTGGTTTGAACTCTATTAATTCAAGGTCGCTCGATTTTAAGTGTTGCAGGACTGGTAGCTCTTTTAGAAGTCTTACAATGGCCCCTCTGTTCAGGATGTCATGGGACCCTCTTGAGCAGTATTGTGGAGTGAACTCGATTTTGTTGCTTAGCGTGGACCGCTTTAAAAATTTTGGTCGTCTGCACTCTTCATTAAGTGGAGGGGCCATACCTGCCCGGTCCACCTCCAGCTCTGATGTATGCGAGTTTGCCATCTGTGAAGAATTCTTTATATCTCACTAGAGGTGAGTTTTTGGTTTGCCATGTTTCTTGAAACAGTAGTATTTTGAATTGGGTTATAAACTCAATAAAATCGTCTTCCTCCAGCTTCGCGTTTAAGCCATTGATGTTCCATGAACAGATCGTACAGCCCTGCGTTTCCCCCATCGTTCGTCTGCTGTCAGTTCAAGCTGCATTCATATGGAATTGTGCCCGGGTAACGTGTTGGGGCCTTTCAGGCGTGTCTGCCTCATGATGCGCGAATGTGATTGTAAATTGCCTTAATCGCTGCGTTTCCACTTCGATGCTGCTTCTTGAATCTGGCCCTTTGCATTTTTTAAAAGGCTTGTTTTAGGGTTTTGTTTCCGCAGCTGGCTGGGGTATCGTGCGGGCTCCACCTTTTTTTGATTCAATGCCCCATGCGACAAAAGCCTCCCTTTATGACAGGATTAGATCTGTGATGGTATGATTGGTCCACGTTGTGATCGTCGAGTCGGAGCCTGGTTGGAGAGGATTTGGTTTGAACTCTATTAATTCAAGGTCGCTCGATTTTAAGTGTTGCAGGCCTGGTAGCTCTTTTAGAAGTCTTAAAATGGCCCCTCTGTTCAGGATGTCATGGGACCCTCTTGAGCAGAATTGTGGAGTGAACTCGATTTTGTTGCTTAGCGTGGACCGCTTTAGAATTTTTGGTCGTCTGCACTCTTCATTAAGTGGAGGGGTCATTCCTGCCCGGTCCACCTCTAGCTCTGATGTATGCGCGTTTGCCATCTGTGTGCTGTTTGTGAAATCTTGACCGTTTGGGACTAGAGCTGATGGTGCATGAAATTCTCCGCTCAGTATGTCTCATACATTGTTTCCCTTGATCTTCGTGGCGTTGTCTAGGTTGGCTTGACTTTTGATGTCTGGGGCTTGACTGGGTGAGTTATTATCACTCAATTCCTTCCTTTGATTGGTGTTTATGTTTGTTCCTGGTTTTTGAATTGGTACATTACAGTCTGTTTTTTCCCCCGCAGGTTTAAAGATGCTGAACACTTTTACTGCGTTCTGATTTATCTTTGTGTGACCTGTTGCTCCTTTTGGAATTGAGGGTACCATTTTTGGTACATGAACAGTCGGCGTGGACCCTTGCTCTGACATTGTTCTAGTTTGCTGTGAGACGCTCTCTGGGTGCTGTTTGGCTTTGTTGATCTCAGAATTGTTGGTGGATTTTTCCGCAGAGGATTGTAGGACCCGTCGGTTGTGTGTAGGACCCGTCTATAGTGAGAGAAAAATGCATTGTCATCCCCAAGAAGCTGTGAAACTTGCATATCAAAGTGACAGGTGCATAGGAGCCACCAAGCGGACCCTAAAGAAGCTGGTCTGGTCCCCCTTCCTGGATCACATGGCATAGTTCTCTTTACCAGTGTCAGAACGTCAGTCAGGGATTGTGATTGTTGTTGCTACTGGACGAAGTCTGGGGCCAGGTCGCAGTCAATTTTTTGGGCTCTTTGCAGTCTGGGAAGTGCATTTAATTATCGATTAAACTATGTTGACAAGCACCTCCCTTTGTGTACATTTTATTGATTTAAAATCCATGTTCAATCGTGTTACCAGAAACAGATTATGGGGAAAATTTGCCAGCTGTGCAACACCAGTGAAACTACTCAGGGGCATACAACTTCTGTATATCTCGATTAGGGTGAAGAACGGAGAAGGAAACCCAGTTTTCCAGAAAATCCTTCCTAGCATTAGAATAAAACAGGGTTGTTTGCTTACCCAACAATTATTTAACTTACACATTGCTTACCTTTCAAGAGAACTCAAATCAACAAATTCACACCCCAAAGCTAAGTGGTTAGTTAATACCAAATTTGTTGTATGTTGACCATTGTTCTTGTAAGTAAAACTCAATTAGGTCTACAAAGACTCCACAAGAGGCTGTGTGATTATACAATTTTCAATAAATTAGAAGTTAATCTGAATAAAACCAAAATATTGATAATAGATCAAAAATGGAAAAGGGAGTACGGTTTCATAACAACAGTCAAGTTGTGAGGGTCTCAAAATACAAATATTTGGGAGTAATCATTAATTCAAGAGGAACATTCCTCCCATAAAAACAGCTAATTTGCCCTAATGCTTGTGCCGTAACATCGCCATTTATTACCCTATTTAAAACTTTAAAGGGCCTAATACTAAACCTGATGTTTAAGTCATAAATGCCAATCTATTGCCCACCATCAGCTATGGATGTGAAGCTCGGCAAAGGTGAGAATCGATTACAGTGGATAATATCATCAAGTCAGATTAGAGTTTGGTGTTATCAAACAGGTCATTGCAAGGCAACTCTGGAATGACATCTTAGTAATAGTATGTCGAAGTTATTGTGCATTCAGGAGCAGTACATCATGGTAAAATGGACACACGCTTGGATGGTTTTAAATAGTCATCATATTTCTCAACAGAATACATAAGTTTTATAAAACATAAACTTATGCTCTACCACTTTGGTAGTCTACTAACACCAGATTATGCTCTGAGGTGGAAAAGGGAGAGAAAAATGAATCTTTGTAGATGGTGAAAAAAGTTGAGGTGGCATTAATCCATCTATCCCACAAAGATCCATCCACGATCAAAGCCTCTCATTAGTTTCTCAACATGGATACATTCATTGGGAAATAACTTTTCTTTTTTCTTTGTTCAAATGTTTGATATAATTATTCTTTATAATCATGTATATATCCATTGGCAATGCAGTTATGATTCTATCTTAATGTGTTTTCATAACTGTGATTACCGTATTCAAAGTATCAACAAATACAAGTGTATCTGTTGAAACTATACACATGAAATTTGATTTGGTGGCTTTGATGTATTGAGATACACCGAGATTGTAAAATATGTTGTTTTAATTGCCACATGACTAAACAGGCATTGTTAATCATAGATCTCTTAGACATTTTGTATGAATAACACATTTTTATTTTTTACATTTTTTTAGTTCTCATTTGCCAATGTTCATATAAGGTGGATCAAAGGATCCAAGCGGTTGCAGCTGGCTGAAAGATCTCAGCCTTTCCCCCAAGGGAGGGATGTGGAGACATCCAGAGTCTTATATGTGCTGCTGACCTGGACCTGACTCCTTTAAACAGGTGCTGAGCGTTGGACCACGAAACAAATGGGTGGGGTGGACATTCCTCCCGCTCAAGCTACTTGTATCTCATGTTGTCAATCATTGGACCATTTAAATAACATACTAAATCTAAAAAAATAGCAAAATATTTACAAAAGCAACAAAACAAAAAGAAAAGAGAGGAAACCAATCAGAAGCATGTTGTTTTTACCCAGTTATCCCATAGGTCCCAAAATCTCGTTCTCTTTGAATTCGCTATAGCTCGGTCTAATATAGCTATTTTTGTATTGATCTCACCCACTCAGCTTTTGTGGGGGATTGGGCAATATCCATTTAATATAGAGCTCTCTACGTGCAAGGAGAATTAACATGAATACAAGGGCTTTATGTGCTTTCGTGAAGTCCTGATTCCCTCTCCCTCTAGCATCACCCCAAAAATAACCAAAGCCAAGCTCACCTGAACTTCTTGACCCAAAATTCCCAATAGTGTCATACCCACTTTCTGCCAAAAGATCTGGATAGAGGGACACTGCCAAAACATGTGGACTTCGTTTGCATTGACCTCGTCGCACTTGGGACACGTCTTCACCGCCTGGGTTCCTAGTTTCGAAAGTCTCTGTGGCGTCCAATAGGTCTTATGGACTGTAAAGAGACGATTCTTCCTAAGTAGAGCAAACTTTACATATAGCCATAGATAAGACATAGATACTTGCCATATCTGGTTGAGTTTGAGAGCAGGAGGTTCCCTCCTCCAGATCGCTACAGGTGAAGCTTACACCTCCTCAGATACCTGAATCATCATCCAGTACCACTCCGATACCTCTTTCCGCAAAAGGGGATGTCTTCAACTCCCAAAATGTATTCACCTTTCCATCTTTGCCCAGCATTTTTACCAAGCTCATTAGCTAGTAGTATTTACATTTTTATACCGTCCCTTCCGATATTTCCTGCATACGCTGCCAAGAAATTAGATCAGTATAGTCTAGGAGTTGGCCCCATCTGAGGATGCTGCACTCCTTTGGGGGAATTGAATTGCTAGAGAGTTTCAAAGGCAAGCTGGTGTACCCGGTGAATTCCAGATAGGTGCTCTATGACCAAAGTAGGGTATTTGTAAAGATAGTCTTATTTGGTGCCAAACCTTGCACGCACTCAAAAGGACCTTTAGCCTGACTTTTTTTTTAAATTAGGGAGACCAGATTTAAAGAGAAAGAAACCATTGAGGTTTTGGGGACCAGCTGAGAGAGCCCGAAAAAGTGGTGACATCTCTGAAGTGTCTCTCAAAAGTTGTCTGAAAAATCTTCAAATGGAAAACCTGATAATACTGAAGGAGCTGGCAATTCCACCCCTGCCTTTTTCACTTTGAGTTTTCTCCAAGCGATCCTGGTCCTTTTGTTTCCCAAAATAAAACTAGTGAAGTCTCCTTACACCTTCTCAAGCCACTCTTTACTAAATTCTACTAAATTCTAGCGGGATGGTGTTAAACAAAAAAGTGAATTTGGGAAAAACGAACATCTTTATCAAATTGGATATACCTAGGAACGATAGAGGAAGATGGCTCCAGGTCTGTAATTGTTTCCGCACACTGGACGCTAGAGTATCGTTTGCTATATTCTCTAAATTGTGCACAATTTTGATGCCTAGATATCTCATGTTATGTCTGGTTAAGTCAGTCAGTAAGCGAGTATTCCACTGCTTTATCTCAGTTTTTTGTTGATTTATAGCATAACCGGATACCTTCCCAAAACCTCAAGTGTTTCCCAGATTGCTGGAAGTGATGGAGTTAAGTGACTTGTAAAAATCTTTAGGTCGTCCTCATACAATCCATTCCTTTACTCCCAACCATTACACACAAAGGGGGAAATATTCCCACATGATCTTAGTTTGACTGCCAAAGGCTCAATATATATATTAAAAAGAAGCGGCGATAAAGTTCAACCCTGTCTTGTTCCCCTGCCAATGTGTGTAGTGTTTTTAGACAGATTCCTTAGGAGAGACCAGAAAGGTCTCTCCTAAGTTAAAACATTGGATCGCCTCATGCAAAAAAGGCCAGCTAACCCTATCAAAAGCCTTCGCTGTATCTAACCGTCAATGGGCTACCAAACTCTTTAGCCACGTCAATTGCACTGATTAACTCATGAGTCAATTTGTGCAGCTGTCTCCCTTTTATAAAACCTTTCTTGTCAGTATGGACCAGAGTTCCCACTATTTTATCTAGGCGCTTGGTTAGTATCTGGGAGTAAATCTTATAATCACTATTGAGCAGTGAAATGGGTCTATATGACTCACATGCCCTCAGATCTTTGTTTTGTTTCAGTGGCGGCTCCTCAAGGGAGTGCTGCAGGGTGGTAGGGCGGGGGAGGGGCAGGGTGGGGGCTAGTAAACTCCGGCATAAGGCCAAACCGAGTTAAGTACATAAATAAATAAAAATGAATTACATTGTGCGCACTGCAACCCAATCTGCAATGCAGCGTGCGCAATGTAATTCATTTTATTTATTTATTTATGTACTTAACTCAGTTCGGCCGTATGCCGGAGTTTACTACCCCTCACCCTGCCCCTCCCCCACCTCACCACCCTGCAGCACTTCCTCAAGGAGCCGCCACTGTTTGGTTTATACATCTCTGAGTCATTCAGTGGCGCCTAGATGCTCCTTGGAGCGACAATTGCGCGGTATAAAAAACTCATTACATTACATTAATAAGGATGGTTATGGTGGCTGAGTCATACAAAGATGGAATATCATGGTCAGAGATAAAAATGGAATTACAAAGTTGCAGCAAGATAGGAGCTAACTCTTCTTTTAGCGTCGTATATATTTCATTTGGAAGAGCATCTGGGGCTGCAGCTTTCCCCTTCTTTAAGCTGCTAACAGCTTCATCAACCTCTTCCATACAAATAGAGCTATTCAGTTTTCCCTTAAAGCCCCTGGAGGTGTGGGAGGTATAAATCTTGAAAATAACACATTTTTATAAGTTATACTCTCGTGCACACATAGGGGTCGATTCTGATTCGGGAAAAACCGCTCCGAATAGCCGTTCGGAGCATTTTTCCCGTACGAATCGTACCCTGCAACGTCCCCCGTACGTACGACGAAGTACGATTCGTACCAGGAGCCGTACTCCGTACGAGTCGTACAAGACACCGTACGACTCTAATCTCCGTACGATTCTCCCTCGGAACCCGCTGTACGCGACATCTGTACGGTTCGCGGCTGATTTTTACGACCCAGCAAGTACGATACGTGTCGGGTACGCACCGTACGACCCTTTTTCTACGGGAGCTGAAAACAGCTGTAAAAGCAGAGTTCGCACCGAAACAGGTACGGAACAGCCCCCCCGGGTACGGTGCGTACCCTCCATGATCGAAGGAAAAGCAAATATATCTTATGGTATCTCAAAACTGTACATTGAATTCATTGAAGTTCAGTGAGTTGCTTGAGATGTTGATTATGTTCTTAACGATGCTTTCACCACCCTTAAGTGGAAGTTGTGTTTTGTGAGCTTGTGGGTCTGGCAAAATTTATAAACATGTTTTTTAAAAGAATACATCTCAGTAAATAGTGGGTCCGGCAAAATGTATAAACATATTTTTTAAAAGAATACATCTCAGTAAATAGTGAGTCCGGCAAAATTCATAAACATGTTTTTTTAAACGAATACATCTCAGTAAATAGTTAAATAACTTGTTATTTAACATACGTTTGCCTTCGGAGTGCATTGTGGTTTAGGATGTCATTCATGTATTTTTCAGTATTTTTTGTCAAGTTCATATATTAACAATTTAGTGGAATCTGTTTTTTAATCACTAAATGTATTTAGGATGCAACTATTTGTAATGGTTTTATATCATTCTAAACAATAAAGATTACTTACATCTGCCTCTTTAGTTCAAATTTGCTGTGGATATATCATTTGTTTAAGAACAAATTAGGGTTTAAGTACTAAGTGCCCCAAACATCAAAAAAGGGCTAAGCCTTTTGGGGAGAAAAAGTCAGTAGCTATGAAGCTAAGGATTGGATCAATGAAGGTGATGAGAAGGTATTTCATCATGGAATACCATGTTTTCGTACCCCATCTCATTGTTTGTCATCTTACTGTGGGCATCATTTAACTTATATATGTATAAAGCGTACATTACTCTCCTGATGGTGCCTGCAAATGCATTTGGAGTGTTACCTGATGTTCTCTAAGAACAAACTGGCTTGATTTTTCTCGAACGGACCCCTCCCTTTGAAGAAGCTGAACACTTTTCCAGGCAGGTGTGTATTGGTAGCTCAGTTGGAGCTTTTTTGTGGACAGGCCCCCTGCTAGACCGTCATTCCGGCTGAACCCGTTTGCAGTTTCCTGTGTGACCTCGGTGGGTCGGATGACTCGGAGGGTAACCAGTGATTTGTGCAGTAAGTCGGGAACTTACATGGATCATACAGAGCAGGTGGGGTGGTGCTATAGGTTGCGTGGTAGTTGTTCGTAGCAGCACGATAACTGTGGAACCAGTGATAATTAATCCTCTAAACAACATCAGTGCAATGTCGGACAAAACGCTAAGGGAGAGAGAGAAGGCAGCTGATGAGTTATTCCTGAACTTGCCTGTGGTTTCAGACAGCAACAAACAGACACCAATTCAAACAGAGTTGAATACGGATATTAGAAGCCTGCTCACACTGCTAGAAAAAAATAGCCGGAGCGAGCTCACCAAATGGTGGGAGGTGAAATCCCTGGAGAAATACCATGAGGCCGGACGGGTGCCGAGAGGGATCACTGAAACAATATCGACGTCAAAAATATCGAATTACCAAAATATCGAGGCAAAAATTTCGAATACCAAAATATCAACCTCCTATCTCCAAACAGGTAAGTACAAAAATATCGAATTAAAAATATTGATGTAAAAAATATAGTTAGTCAAAATATCGAATTTTTAAAAATGCTTTAAATTAATTACAAATTAATTAAATAATAAATATACTTAAAATACTTAAATAACCTGATTTCTTAATACATATATATGCATAAACGTAATATTAATAACAAAATTACAATATTTTTACCGTTGGATAGCGCAAAGGGTAAAATTTACTATTACCACTCCAGTGAGTGCAACGGTAGGGAAAGCGTTGGATAGCGTAGGGGTAAAAATTACTATTCCCACTCCAGAGAGTGCAACAGTAGGGAAAGCGTTGGATAGCGTAGGGGTAAAAATTACTATTCCCACTCCAGAGAGTGCAACAGTAGGGAAAGCGTTGGTTAACGTAGGGGTAAAAATTACTATTCCCACTCCAGGGAGTGCAACAGTAGGGAAAGTGTTGGATAGCGTAGGGGTAAAAATGACTGTTCCCACTCCAGAGAGTGCAACAGTAGGGAAAGCGTTGGATAGCGTAGGGGTAAAAATTACTATTCCCACTCCAGAGAGTGCAACAGTAGGGAAAGCGTTGGATAGCGTAGGGGTAAAAATTACTGTTCCCACTCCAGAGACTGCAACAGTAGGGAAAACGTTGGATAGCGTAGCCGTAAAAATTACGATTCCCACTCCAGAGAGTGCAACAGTAGGGAAAACGTTGGATAGCAGCAGGGTAAAATTTACTATTCCCACTCCAAAGAGTGCAACAGTAGGGAAATCAGTGGATAGCGTAGGGGCAAAAATTACTATTCCCACTCCAGCGAGTGCAACAGTAGGGAAAGTAAATACTTCATATATAAATAAAAATAAATTAAATATTAATACCAATTACAAATTAGTTAAAAGTAATTAACAATTTTATATAATATAATAATTAATCAATTAAAAATACAAATAACAATTAATTAAAAATGATTACCTATTAATACAAATTATTTACCAATTAACAATTAATAATTAACAACAAAAAACAATAAATAAATTAAAATATTTAATTAATTACAATTAAATTACTTCCCACCCTATTCTCCTATAAACACACAACCCACAACAGAAAATAAATTAATACAATTAACCTAATTATCAATTAATCAATTAATTAAAATTAATTACCAATTATATTTTAATTAATTACCAATTAAAATTTAAATAATTCAAAAAACATACCAATAAATAAATTAAAAAATAAATAATTCATAATTAAATTACTTCCCGCACCCTTTTCCCCTATAAACCCACAACCCGCTTAAGAAAATAAATTAATAAAATTAACATAATTATCAATTAATCAATTAATTAAAATTAATAACCAATTATATTTTAATTAATTACCTTAACAATTCATTAACAATTAATTCAAAATAAATACCAATAAATAAATGAAAAAATTTGATTAATTATAATTACATTTCTTCCCACCCTATTCCCCTATAAACCCACAACCCGCTACAGAAAACAAATTATTAAAATTAACATAATTATCAATTAATCAATTAATTAAAATGTATCACCAATTACATTTTAATTAATTAACAATTAACAATTAATTAACAAATAATTCAAAATAAATACCAATAAATAAAAATAAAAATAAATTAATTATAATTAAATTACTTCCCACCGTATTCCCCTATAAACCCACAACCCGCTACAGAATTATATTACGCAAAAATGAAATACCATAAAATTAATTAATTAAAATAAGTTATAAAATAAATATACACTTTTCACACATATACTAACATACAAAATCACTTTAACAAATTGGATATTATTAAAAAATTTAAATTAACTTACTAACCTCAAATTCCATAATTTTGTTGTCTATATTCTGTCCATTCTATATTTTTGCTGTCTATATTCTGTCATTCGATATTTTTGTTGTCTATATTCTGTCCATTCGATATTTTGTCCATTCTATATTTTGAATTCGATATTACTGCTATTCTATTCGATATTTTTGTAGTCTATATTCTGTCCATTCGATATTGTGTCCATTCGATATTTTTAATTCAATATTAATGCATATCGATATTAAAAACTCGATATTTTGAGTGTATACCGCCGTGAGGCCTCAGGATAATGCTCTCTCCGAGTTGGAAAGCCCAAACTCACTTCTTTTAAAGGAGTGGGCAGAGCGTAACCTCGAGGCATCAATGTGTCTTGTTTGTATATTAATCAAATACGCCAGGTTTGATAGAGAACTCAATATCAAGGAAATGACAAGAATAGAGGGTGAAAATGACTTGCTCACTACAGCAAGTAACAGACTTTGTGGAAAAATACACAAAGGACATGAAAGAAAGAATTAAAAAGCAAGAGGACACAATCAAAGCCAGGAAGGTGTGGAAATTTGCAAGAGATGAAAATGATTACGAGCAGGGGCAGGGTTTCACTTTAGCTCAAAAATATGACTATGTTCAAAAACAGAGAGTGTTAACCAAATCCAGTGCTCACCAAGCCAGTACCAACAATTGTGACCAAGCAATTGCTTCTGCCTCCGATGCAAGCATGCTCCCCAGCGATTCAGAATCAGACCTCAGCAGCAATGCAGACAGTATACATGGATCTACTTTGGGGCCTCTATCATAAGCCGAGGAAATAGATTTTATTTGCGAACAAAGGAAACTAACATTACGACGGCGGAACTTACAGGGGTAGCAATCAAAGAAAGAAACCGCCGAAGGTGGGAGAGGTGAAAATGCGCCAAACACAAGAAGCAGAGGGCAACAGAAAAAGTAGAATTGGTCCGCACAACACCGGCAGTGAACCACACCATCATAAACTTAACCAATCCAACTCAACGACGCGGAGAAACAACTTTTGGCGTTGGGGTTAAGTTATTGTCCTGAAAGCAATTTCAACTATGTACAGACCAGAGTAAACGTATATAAGTTCATTCGCAAGCTGAAACACAAGACATATTTCACCATTAATAATCACAGCAAATTGAAATCAACACCTCCTTCACATACATCCAGTGGAGGCCTCACGTCTGGGGAAATACCCCTATTAACCACGTTACATGCTCTGGGAGGAGATAATATTGATACAAACAATGACGAGATGGATACACAGGAGGTTGCATTGGAAGAAAACATCAATATCTCGTTACCAGGCTGCAGTCCATTCAAAGCGCCTTCTACATTTGTTCCCCTTATGCCACGAGATGCGCTGGATATATTCCATGATCGTTTAATAGATGAGTTCATAATCCTACATTAGAACACTTGCAAATCTAAATCAAAGTCGCATCATAAGAACAAGGACTATTTCCAACTCATGACTAAACTTAAAAACAACGATTCTGTGGTTATTAACAACTCCGACAAGGGGGGGAACATTGTATTATGGGTCAAACAAATGAACAGGACATAAGCATTTAGTCACATTAACAACCAACAGTGTTATGAACCCTGTGATGCAGCCTATGTCAGAAAAATGAACAGCGACTACAAGAACGACCTCATGTCTTGGCAAAGAGCAGGACTTATCTCAAAAGATGAATATCAGTACCTACTCAAAGAATTTCCCACTTTGCCCACGTTTTACCTCATCCCCAAGGTGCACAAAGGGATTGATCCCATGCAGGGAAGACCAATTATCTCAGCAATTAAAAGTACATTTGAATGCACCTCAAGGTATGTGGATTTTTATCTCCAGGAACATGTTATTAATCTGCCTTCTTATTTACGAGACTCGAGTGACTTTTTATCTAAACTTAATTCATTGAAATGGACAAAGGACTATCTGTTTTTAACACTTGATATCGCCACCCTATGTACAAGCATCAAACATACTGATGGATTAAATGCTGTGGATTTCTATCTAAAGCCCAGGTGTATCTCCATGTATAAACATAATCAAATGCTTAAGAAGATGATACAGTGATGCCTCCACAATAATGTTTTTATGTTTGATGGAAAATTTTACAGACAAAAACAGGGCGTGGTGATGGGGGCATGCTTCTCCCCCAGCTAATCATTTTTACATGTAGGCTGGTGGGAGGAGCATGACCTCAAGGTGGAACACAAAGCAGTGTATAACAAACATGTGGTTGAAATGTGGCGTTACATCAATGATGTTTTTATTGTGTGGAGAGGGACTCAGGAAGAAGCCAACAACTTTGTTGATCTTATCAATAGAAATTACTTTAACATTAATTTTACCACACACATTGACCCTATCACCACCAACTTTTAAGACATCACAGTTTTTATTGACAAAAACACTGTAGAAACGTGTCTGTTTAGAAAACCTACGGCTGGCTATACTCTGTTACATGCCTCAAGTTTTCATCCTCGCCACATCATTGCCAGCTTGCCCTATGGCGAATGGATAAAGCACAACAGGCAGCCAAATTAAGGCTTGTTGAGCAAGGATATGATCCTATCAAGTTAGAGGTTGCTCTGAAGAAAGCCAATCGTAAAGACAGACTTGAATTGTTGAAACCCGCATCAAGGTCCACTAATGAGGGTCTTTTCCCTATGACAGTGCTAACGATGCAGTTGGTGAGAGTAGGCCAGGAACCGAGTGTGCAGATTAATTTCCACATACAGCAGACAATCATACGCCATTAAGAAAATCATCAATACACAATGGCCCATTGTTCTTACTGACTTGATTGTCCAACAAATACTCCTCACAGACCCAATTTTACCTACCGCAAAGCACATTCTATGCGCAGCGATTTAGCGAAAACCAATCCGGAACTTTCCATCAAAAGCAGTTGGCTTTCCCCCAAAAAGGGCTTTTTCAAGTGTATCACGAGTCGTGCGTGCAAGTTTGGGGTTAATACTTCATCAAACACCACTGCTTTTTCCGATGTTCCCGTAAAATTGACAGGACACTTCATGTGTCGCACTGAATACGCAGTGTATGTTCTTAAATGTGTATGCGATTTACGGTATGTAGGGAGCACTAAACTTCAGGTTCACGCACGTATTTGCAACATCTCAGGGCTACTGTCAACTTCAACCCGACCTATCCAGTAGCGAGACACATCAAATTGGAGCACAATAACAATCTCAATGTGCTCCAGTATTTTGTGATAGATAGTGTCCCACTGAACAAACGAGGGGGTAACAGGGAGAGAACTCTGAGACAGTTAGAGACAAAATACATTATTGAGCTCGATTCCAAATCACCTAGGGGGCTCAATATTTGCGAAGATTTGCACTATTACCTGTAATGTATGATCTACGGATGATCCGTTTTTTGTACTTTTGCACTGCTTTTTTAGCCAGTATACTCCTTGTTCTTCATATAACTCCAAACTGCTATGCGACCGTTTTTTATGCATTTTACCATTTATTTATATATTATTGCTTGTATGAGTGAATGGTTTCATGCGTTTTTATTGGCGTATTTTGCCCAGATTTTTAATGGTGACTCGGTCTGACCATTTGTGACTGCTATGTTGTATTGACCAATTGGGTTATTTTTCAGCTTTGTCTGTTTATTTCCATGTTTGCCAAGAGGGATCATCTGAGATTGTTCATTTTGGGGGGCCCCCCAGGTGGGGAATCGTAGAATCTAACTGAACCTTTATGATTATTTCAATTGCACTCTTCGAACAGGAAAGTAATTTATGATGTTCAGCACTAAATAGCTTACTTCTCTCTTTTTCTCTCCAGGAACTTTTATAAGCACGTTTTTAGCCCAGATTGGGTTTTGGAATTTTTTAGCACTAAGCACTTTATTCACTTTCTTCGGGCTGTCAATGGTAGGGCAAATTCTACTTAACAAATGTATTATGTATACATGTATGAGCATGATGTTAAGTGTAATAGTTAAATTGTGTAGCAGTGTTGCATTGCTTATTGATAATTTCTGGATTTGTACTGGAAACATTTTTTTTTACGAACTTGAGTATTTGTACTGAAATTTCATTACCAACAGCGAGAATGCATTTCCCCTGTTTTTAGTTAATTTGGCTACCTGGGGACAGTATTTATACTGTCATTATTTTGATTGCTACATTTGTCAATACAATTTGCTATGTATGTTGTCAGTGCCCTAATGTGAACTACAGATAGTATTTTTACTATGTTCACTATTAGTCAGGTGACGGCTCATCACATGATCATCTGGGTGGGTTTGAAATACTGTGTTGTAAATCACAATGGCGTTTATATGAGCAAGGCGACTGGGATCGCCCAAACGCATCTTACCGCTTGCACTAATTGAGCAATAAAGAACTTTATTTGCACCAGCAACCAGCGAATGAAAGCGTCCGTTACTCTCCTGATGGCGCCTGCAAATGCATTTGGAGTGTTACCTGATATATATATATATATATCCAACAATGAAGTTGTCATATTATCTTCAAAAGACAACAAGCTGAGGCCCAGATGCATTCAAGGTGAAGTTTTATTTGCGATTACACCCAACGCGTTTCGCAGCCGCAGCCGCTTGATCACGAGTGAAATTCAGTGTTTCAAACAATAAAGTTATATACAAAAAGGAAAACATTCGTCATGTGACACAAAGTAAAAAGTGAAACCATACTCTCACAAATTTCTTCGTTTTTACATTTTTAGATACAATTTGTTCTCGGTACCATATTTCTTATTCATTAATCAGCAGGTCTGCATTCTGAAAATAATAGCATATTAAAAAAAATTCTATCACAATACCCTCCGTGATAGTTGTTATACCAGGAACTACTTATCCCATAATTCCTTGCTGGTTACGTGTCACTACCTTTATCCTGAGCATTAAATCAGATTCCTCTTAAATAATAAAATGCCAAAACAGTGGGCACAATTCATTCGAAGGCAATATTCAATTCATATCGCACTTACATCGCGATATATATAAATGTTGTTAACCAGGAGTCGGATAATTCATAGGCAATTCGTAATTACGCCCCAGTAGGGTTTAAGCTCGGTTTATGTCCATTTATCCTCTCGGATCTAATCCAAGCTTCTTCTTTAAAGGGGAATTAAGTAATCATTCCATAACTGAATAGCCACTCGCCTGGTACATACAGTTCATTTCATAGTTGCCACCTTCATAATTTTAAATCACAAACAAAGATATAGCCCCAGTGGGCTTTAATCCAACAATCTCTCCTGGAGATTATAACTATGTTCTCACTACTTCAAAGTAAATTCACTTTCGTAACCAATGCGCCCCACACTCATCAGAGTGCAGTGGTCACACACTTTTGCTCTTTAACATTCAGGAATGCTCAGACCTTCCGTAATCTGCAATGAGAGAGTAAACCTATTAAAATACATTCTAATATTGCTTCACATAATTAAAATGCAGTTTCCAGCAAGTTCATTTTGCACAGCGTTATTTCTAAAACAACAGAACAACTCTAGCACACATATTTTTAACCGAGATGGACTGCTAATGCCTCATCTCCATTATGTCCTGACGGGTACAGTGTTTAGTATATAATTATCATTTTCGATTCCAGTTTTCTTAACTCCTTCAAACGATCACCCCCTCTCTCCATTCTGGGTATGCAGTCCAATACTACAAACGAGAGGAGACTTGTATTCTGTCTGTGTTCTTTGAAGAAGTGACGTGCAATGGTATATTGTTTATCATGGTGATTAATTGCCCTCAAGTGCTCCAAAACTCTTTTCTTGGCCTTGTGGATCGTACTGCCAATGTAATATAAGTTACAGGGGCACCTGAGGGCGTACACTGCATATTCCGTGTCACATGTAAAATGCTTCTGAATTCTGAAAGGACCACAATTGGCTGATAGCTTCACAGATTTACAGCTAGACCTATATTTGCAGGCCTTACATTTTGCACAAATATAAAACCCTTGCACAGGCTTTGCTGTTGTTTTTACAGGTTTTAACAGCATTGCCGGACTAACCATATCTTTAAATGATCGTGCTTTTCTAAACGTAATCTGTGGTGAATTACTCACTGCCTTCTCCAAATCCAAGTCTGTTCTTAGTATACTCCAGTGTTTATCTAAACACCTTCTCATCTCATAAGCTTAATTACTATACGTTGTCACAAATCTTACTTTCTCAGAAGTAGACGTATTTTCCTTAATTTTCAGTAAGTCTTCTCTCTCTCTTACCTCTACTTTGTTACATGCTGTTGCTATGCACTGATCACTGTAACCCCTTTCTTTGAACCGTTTGATCATAGTGGTACATTCATTCTGATATCCTTCCGCAGTACTACAATTTCTTTTTGCCCGTAATAGCTCTCCATACGGGATACTTTGGATCAAACTATTCGGGTGACAGCTCCGGGCATGTAGCATACTATTTCCTGCTGTACTCTTACGGTATAATGATGTCTCAATCTTGCCACTTTTCACTTCTAACATTACATCCAAGAATTCCATTCTTTCTGAGCTGATTTGATGTGTAAATCTTAAGTTCAGCTCATTTTTATTTAGGATTTCCACAAATGCATCAGCTTCCTCTCTTGTACCATCCCATATACAAAACACATCATCAATAAACCTTGCCCAACTTTTGACGTGATTTTTGTACAGTTCATGAGTCCGGACCACCTGCTCCTCCCCCCAGCCAAGGTAGAGACACGCAAGGCTGGGGGCAAAGCAGGTGCCCATCGCCGTGCCCATGACCTGTCGGTATATTTGGGTATCGAAGATAAAATAGTTCTTCGTCAGGCATCTGAGTATCATATCAATGAGTACTTCCGTATGCATCAAGTAAGAGATTGAGCTTTCACCCAAGTAATGTCTGCACACCCTTATTCCTAATTCATGAGGGATACTTGTGTACAGACTAGTTACATCAAGACTTAGCATTAGACAGTTGTCATTCCATTCCACATTTGCTATCATACGTAAAAAGTCCCCCGTGTCCTTAATATAAGACGGTAATTTTTTAACAAAGGGCTGCAGAAAGTAATCTACATACCTCGATGTATTTTCCAACCCCGATCCCCTAGATGAGACTATTGGTCCCCCCGGGGGTTTCTCTTTGTCTTTGTGAACCTTTGGTAAAAGGTATAGGACAGGTATTTTGGGAAACTTACAGTGTAAGTATTCATATTCATTCTGTTCCAGCCATCCCTTCTCCTTCCAATCCTGTAATTTTTCCTGATACTCTTTATTAGATGTGTCATAGCTAGTCTTTGAACTTTTCTCATACTGCATTGGATCATTTAATTGTCTTAAACCTTCCTCCACATATCTATCTCTCCCCCACACCACTACATTTCCCCCCTTATCTGATTTTTTTATCACTATCGTGGGGTCATTCTGTAGTGTTTGGATAGCCACCCTTTGTTGTGGAGTCAAATTCCTTTTGCCTTGGAAAGGAGTATTAGCCAATTTCTTGAAACCATTTTTCACTCCTTTTTCAAAGATATCCAAGGCCTCATTCCGAATCTGTGGTAGGAATATAGATTTGGGTTTCAAATTACTTTTGTAACTGAGGTCTACTGTAATGTCATCATTAACCAAATTCAAAAGGGGTTCTGGATTAAAATCCAATTGCTTACCTAGTTCATTCATCATATGTAACGTTTCAATATCATTTACACAAAGATTACTGACCTCATCTTCAACAACAATCCTTTTCCCATAATAATTTTTGTGGAAAACCATTTCCTCAGTTTCAGTTTCCTTGTGAAATGAAATAAGTCAATTCGGGCTTGTGTATAGTCAAATTCGTTGGTCGGAACAAAAGTAAGTCCCATAGCCAATACATCTGTTTCATCCTTCGTTAGTAGTCGATCCGATAAATTCAAAACTGTTTTTTTCTTCAGTTCTGCTTGCTCCATTTTCTGGTCCTTTTTTGCCACCTGGTACGGGATCCCACTGGGCTTTCCGTCAATCCTTTCGGCGTCTCTTGTAGCCTTTCTACGCCTCTTCCTCCACGACCACGCCCTCGTCCTCTTTGATTGGCCATTCCCGGATTTCCCTGAACTGCCAGCCTCTCTTGGGCCATCAGGGAAAATTATTTTAAAATGTTGTCTTTTACTGACAAATCTTGCGTTTGCGCATTGTCACTGGTAGTAACTATTGGTTCAGGAGTCTTATTCGCAATTGCGGCACCTTCTTCCTCAGTAATTACTCTAGGGGCTGTTACAGTTCCACCTGCCCCTTGCCCCGTTTGTCCTCTCAAGCGATCAAACTTCCTGGCAAAGGTTAAAATTTGTCCCTTCTCATAATCAATAAAGTCTCTCATAAATTTGCGTTGTTTCTTTTCTTTTATCTCCTTTTCAATACGCTCTAATTTACTTTCAATTTTAGCCATGTCCCGATCAAACTCCTCTGCTTCGCACACTGTCTTCAATCAATTCCGTTAATTTCTCGCAGTCACGAGTAGCATACTTAACCAGTAATTTCAGCATTACCGTTGAGCAATGATGATTGTTTTCTGCCCATTCCTCAATTAATTCCGGGTCCGGATCACTGAACGTGGGGGTGATGAAGATGCGCAGCCCTCGTGGCACCCGACCCGCATCTATATATTTCTGCAGCGTGGTGGATTCCCACCATTTATTTTGTTCTAGTTTTAGATATTTCCATAAACGATCCCATTGGGCTTTTTTAGACGTACTATGGCTCGTTGTCAAATCTATCGTACTCCCATCTTTTTGTGCTAGAGTTGAGATCTCAAACATTTTGTTTGCTGCTTCGCTTCGTTTCTCATTTCTCGATTTCACCATTATCTATCAACGCACGATGTGCGTACTCACTTTTTGATGCTGACCGACGGTTGATTTTTACATCCCTCGACGTGTCTCCAAATGCCCGTTTTTTAATGCTTTTCTTCGTGCACGCGATGCGTGTTATCCGGATAGCTTCAGTTTTGTAGCCCACTCCTCCAATTCTTTCCAGTATACTCGAGTGGGTTACGTCCTGTGCTCCTAATCATGATTGCAGCAAGGGCGGGCGCCGGCTCCTTAATCCATAAACCAAACGATTGGCGATATAAGCCCGCGCCACTTTCCAATGGCGGGCCTCAACAGGGTTTTGCCTTACCCCAGTAAATCCAATAATGAAGTTGTCATATTATCTTCAAAAGACAACAAGCTGAGGCCCAGATGCATTCAAGGTGAAGTTTTATTTGCGATCACACCCAACGCGTTTCCAGCCGCAGCCGCTTGATCACGAGTGAAATTCAGTGTTTCAAACACTAAAGTTATATACAAAAAGGAAAACATTCGTCATGTGACACAAAGTAAAAAGTGAAACCATACTCTCACAAATTTCTTCGTTTTTACATTTTTAGATACAATTCGTTCTCTGTACCATATTTCTTATTCATTAATCAGCAAGTCTGCATTCTGAAAATAATAGCATATTAAACATTTTTCTATCACAATACCATCCGTGATAGTTGTTATACCAGGAACTACTTATCCCATAATTCCTTGCTGGTTACGTGTCACTACCTTTATCCTGAGCATTAAATCAGATTCCTCTTAAATAATAAAATGCCAAAACAGTGGGCACAATTCATTCGAAGGCAATATTCAATTCATATCGCACTTACATTGCGATATATATATAAATGTTGTTAACCAGGAGTCGGATAATTCATAGGCAATTCGTAATTACGCCCCAGTGGGCTTAAGCTCAGTTTATGTCCATTTATCCTCTCGGATCTAATCCAAGCTTCTTCTTTAAAGGGAAATTAAGTAATCATTCCATAACTGAATAGCCACTCGCCTGGTACATTATAAAATACGAAGAATGCTGGTAGTACAAATAACTTGTAGATTTATTAATAGATAATAAGATAGGAGCACAGCACGTCCGTTATCTCCAGGTTTCCAATCCAACAGTCAAGTATGGAACTTGGAACCTAGGACGTAAGATGCAGGCACGCATCCCACATTCCAGGTGCCAGATCCACACAGGTTAAAGTACATATAAATAAAGGAATGTAACACATCTCACCCCTAAACAAAAGAACATTTAAACAATTGAACATTAATCCAAATACCTGCTGGGAACTACTTTTTGTCTATTGTAAGCTTTCACTCTGGAAGCAACAGATAAGTCACCTTGAACCAAATTCTGCGAGTATTTTGAGGAATCAATATTTGGTCCACTTTGGCCATTCCCAGGAGTAACAATAGGAGAATTTTGTACATTGCTCAAATCTCTACATCTTGCCACTCTACGAACATTCCACACTCTACCATCTTGCGTGACCACACTACTTTTAAAGACTTTGCCCACTTTGATGGGAGGAAAGAACTTGGAAAAACCTTTAACCAGAAAACCAGGTTTTTTAATTCGCACCCATTCCCCCACCACAAAATCATTTATCTTGGATTTCATCCTGGAATCAAACAAAGTCATCATTTTTTGTTGTTTGTCTTCCACACGTTTGGCTACACACGCAAGATCCACCCTAGAATTATATCCTTGGTCAAGTTTTTTAATCCACCAAGGGCATATAACAGATGACGGTTCTCTTCCTTTAAGAAGTTTGAAGGGACTGACACCAGTGACAGAGTGAGGTGTGATGCGATATGACCATAACCTTTTCCTTACCACATCCAGCCATCCATCATCTGAGACATGCATACCACTTATACAATCCTTAAGGACACGATTGAAACGTTCAACTTGGCCATTTTCCCTGGGTTCATACAAGGATGTAGTGTAGTGCTTAATACCACAACCACTAAAGAACTTTTCAATATCAGCAGAAATAAGTTGAGTACCATTGTCTGTAACACAGGTTTCTGGAGCACCTTCCCTTGCAAACACTTCTTTTAAGAAAAGAATAACAGCTTGAGAAGAAGCTGTACTAACAAATTTCACCTCAGGCCACTTTGAGTGGTAATCTACTAGTACCAAAGCATAACGAGCATTGCAGGGTAACTGTTTGAAAGGGCCAGATATGTCAAATGCCACTTTCTGCCAAGGAAATTCTGGCCAACTCACAGGCTTGAGAGGAGCAGAACTCAAATGAAGCATTTTATCACTATTGACACAGTGCAAACAATCCCTTACTAGCCTGTCAACCATCTTGTCAACACCCGGCCACCAGAAATTTTCTCTAATAAGACGTTTCATTGAAGACATTCCAATGTGACCCTGATGAGAGAGTTGTAAAATCTTTTTCTGTAGTGACTGGGGAGGAATAAGTTTGCCAGCTTTAAATAACAGACCACTAAATTCTTCAATCTCAGTAGACATCTGACCATACGAAGCTAAGTCAGCTGAGATACTTCTATTAGCTGGCCATCCTTTCCTTACAAACTCAAAAATTTGTTGACAAACCGGATCCTTACCCAATTCAGCAAACCACTCCTCTTCACTCAAAATAAGAAATTCCTCAGAAACACAATCACCTACAGAAGCTACCACGTCAACTTCATCATCCACACTATGAACATTGTCACAGGGAAATCTCGACAGAAAGTCAGCTGTGACATTGCTTTTACCAGGAACATACACAATGTCAAAGTCATATTCTTGAAGACGTGAGGACAAACGAGCTATACGCGCTGTAGAGTTCCATCCGCCCCCAGGAGACAGGATCCCTACCAAAGGCTTATGATCGGTCCTTAGTGTAAACCGATTTCCCCACACATAATTCCTGAAGTGCTCAACAGCCCAAATACAGGCAAGAAGCTCCTTTTCTATGACTGAGTATCTTCTTTCCGTAGGAGACAAAGTCCTTGAAGAGAACGCGACACACCACTCATCCTTACCAGAAGACTGACTCAAAACTCCACCAATGCCATATAAACTAGCATCAACGGTAATGATGCATTTCCTATTAACACAGTAAGATTTTAAAGTAGGTGCACTAACAATCTCCTCTTTAATTTGCTTAAAAGCTTGTTCTTGTCTATCCGTCCAAATAAATTCAACAGAACTCCTTGTTAACTCCCTAAGAGGTTCCATTTTACTAGCAAAATTCTGAATAAACTTGCTATAATATTCACATAATCCCGCAAATGAGAGTAATTTTTCTTTATTATCAGGAGAGGGAGCTTTCACAATAGCATCCACCAGATTTTTTTTTGGCACAACACCTTCTCCAGAAAGAGAATGTCCTAAGTACTCTACAGTTTTGCAAAAAAACTTACACTTACTGGCCTTAATAGTCAAACCATATTTTTCCAACATGGAACACACCTCATTAAGATGAACATCATGTTCAGCAACATTCTTAGAAAATACCAGTATGTCGTCCTGGAAACACTTAACGAAAACACCTAAATCCTTAAATATGTGATACATGGCCCTTTGAAAGACCGAAGCGGCCGAAGCCAATCCGAAAGGCATCCTTTTAAACTGAAACAACCCATGAGGAGTGATAAAAGCTGTAAACTGCTTAGAGTCTTCCGTGAGTTCGATCTGATGATACGCGGACCGCAGATCTAGCGTAGAAAACACACATGCGCCATCCAACATACATAACATTTCATTTATATTAGGTAACGGGTGACAGTCTGTGACCAAACACTTGTTCAGGGCCCTCAGGTCCACACACAACCTAATAGTTTTGTCAGGTTTAATTGCCAAAACAATGGGCGAAACCCACTCTGAGGACTCTACCTCCTCAATAACACCATCCTTCACCATAGTATCCAACATAACTCTAAGTTCCTCTCTAACACTGATAGGAACACCCCTTAATTTTTGTTTAACAGGGACTGTATTGGGTTTGACTTTAATTCTATGAGTAAAACCCCATAACTTTCCAAGTTTGTCAGAAAAAACTTTAGGAAAAGATTCTGAAATTCTCTTAGACATGGATAAAACATCACATTCTCCATCTGATATAGCAAGAACAGATACTGGATCTTTTAATCTGGGATTCAACGTAATACCTAACTTCGCCTGATCTCTCCATCCTAATACATTCACACCATCCCATGCAACATACATTTTGATAACAGCAGAATTACTTTTTATCGTAATGAGAACCTCCTTGAATCCTATAACATTTATTTTTGATTTGCTAAAATTGTAAGCAATGATATCTGGTTCACTTAATGAATTTATATCAATCAAATCTCCAAATGACTCTAGACAATAATCACGAGTGATTATAGTCCATGGTGAACAAGAATCTACCATGAGTTCAAGGACCTTACCCAAAATGTTTACAAAACTGTCCTCGTCGCCAATATAAAATACGAAGAATGCTGGTAGTACAAATAACTTGTAGATTTATTAATAGATAATAAGATAGGAGCACAGCACGTCCGTTATCTCCAGGTTTCCAATCCAACAGTCAAGTATGGAACTTGGAACCTAGGACGTAAGATGCAGGCACGCATCCCACATTCCAGGTGCCAGATCCACACAGGTTAAAGTACATATAAATAAAGGAATGTAACATACATACAGTTCATTTCATAGTTGCCACCTTCATAATTTTGAATCATAAACGAATGTATGTCTCTCTGTCCTTTATGCATTACTACACCATTCATCCGATCGCCATGAAACTTTGGGAAGTTGTTGAGTACACTCCCGCGAAAGTTTCTGGCATACATTTTTTTTAAATATCGGCCCCCCAGGGCCCTCATAATCTTTCGAATACTGACGAACGCACCATACAGAAAAACAACAAATCGTGTATACACAAGCATTTGAATAATTAAATAGAATTAAAACACCATTCATCCGATCGCCATGAAACTTTGGGAAGTTGTTGAATACACTCCCGCAAAGGTTTCTGGCATAAATGTTTTTTAAATATCGACCCACCAGGGCCCTCATAACCTTTCGAATACTGATGTACGCACAAGACGGAAAAACTAAAAATCGTGTATCCACAAGCACTTGGATAAATAAATAGAATTAAAGCACCATTCATCCAATCGCCAGGAAACTTTGGGAAGTTGTTGAGTACACTCCCGTGAAGGTCTCTGGCATAAATTTGTTTTAAATATCGGTCCCCCAGGGCCCTCATAATCTTTCGAATACTGATGTACGCACCAGACGGGAAAACAAAAAATCGTGTATCCACAAGCACTCGAATAAATAAATAGAATTAAAACGACACTTTGAAATGTTTTCCATATTAAAATGAATAAGTTTCAATAAAAATGACACAATGTAAATTGAATGTTATCATAACGAGTTTCCTTGAATTTCCTTTCTTCGTAGATCGCAGCAACGCGCGGGTCAGGTAAGCTAGTATATATATATAACTTGAGGCCCTGTAGAAGGAAGTAATTGGATATTGCTAAACTTGCACTTGAAATGGAGTTACTCTTTGAAATCATGTGAAAATGTGCTAAATAAATTGCAAACAAAAGAATAAAGGATATTATTCAAGAAGGACTGCATCTGAGGAATGCATGTGCCACCATTAAACAGGTCGTGAAGGAAGACAGGGTTACACCTACATCATCAGGTAGTGAAACATTTATAGATCAAATTCAAAAAAAGAAGGGCATTTAAGGTTAGTAAAAAGAGTTACTTTACCACTAAATTAAATTATTGAAGAGTGATCTACTAAAAAAAATGTAAGAGATAAGGCACTAGGAACAGAGTGGACGTGGTAAAAATGAGTCAAAACACATATCTACGAGATAATGGCAATAAGCAAACGGCAGGAGATGAAATGGTAGGCAAAAAAGTGTTAACGTTAAAGGCGAATACTTGGAAGAGTCGGAGCTATGTGTAGGTAACAGATCAGACATTGCCTGAAGTAAGTAATATTGTGGAGATTTCGTTTTTTGCTTGCTTGAAGTTAAAATTCTTTTTTTTATTTTATTTTTTTATTTATTTGTGCATAATTATACAACATACAATCATTACCATTCCTTTTAGAAAAACAGAAAACGAGAGAAGAAAAAAGAAAATAAGAAACATAATAGCAACCCAAAAAAATCAGAAAAAGTGTACAAATTATGCACATTTTATTAGTTGAAGTTAAAGTTCTTACTCGTATAATGCAATGGTGTCAATTTAGATTTTTTTAAAATTAAAAACAACTAGCATGTTTCTCTCTGTCTGTATCCTGCTAAGGGTATTGCATACGTAAGCAAAGAATGTCACTCCTTTTTTGCATGCTAACCCCCCCAGATGGCATTTGGTCTCCTCAACCATAAGTTTATTTTATCTCTCGGTTACGTTTTTTTGAAGAAGGTATTTTTAACCATTTCCAAACCTTCTGTTTCCTTGTATCTAGATTGGATTTGATTCGTGTTATTAAACACACAAGTACATAAGACCTTATCAAAGGCATATGTAAGCCAACCCGTTTCTCTGGGGATCTCCGTTCATTCAAACATTGTTAGACCGGGATCCTGCCTTAGACCTGCCAGCGCGAAAGACCCTGGAGCTGTCATTTTAGCCTTATTTGTTTGCTTTTAGCATTAGGGTTAAATGCAGTGTTTTGGTGTTGCTCCTGTCAAAGCATTTGGTGAACTCTTGACCTTGTCGGTTTGCAAAACATAAAAGTTACTCTCCTTCCGTTTTAGAACAAACAGCGACTCTTTGCTCCAGCAACCTTTGCTACACCTTCTCCAGACCCTGCTGAAAACGCCGCGTAACGCACATGGCTCAGCAGAATTCCCTCTATCATCAGGCTCCTGAAAAGGCGAAGAGTAGCCTTTGTCAAACTTCAAAACACACAAAACCCCATAATGGAGAAAAAAATAAAATGCTGGTACAGTTTTGAAAATAAAATCCTTGGCGCACATTTAAAACTATTGTTTCATACAACGTGGCCCCAGCAAGGGAACTTGCTGCACTGTGTTGCTTGAAAGGAACTGAAAGAAACCGACCCTTTTAGCTCTCTTCTTGAGCTGGCGTGCGTGCTGCCAAACGCCAATGCAGGCACCGTTGCACATAGGGCAAGGGTGGCTGCATAATGGACAGGATTGTTTTTGTACAAGAAGAAATACCTTCCTGCACAAAACATTTTGAAGAGGCGTATTCATTTTTCTTATCTGTCCTGAAAGAGGAAGTCATGATGAGAAATAAAGATATTTCTCCTTGCTATATCTCTGCCGGCTAGGCGCACCATTTTGGCACAAACCCCGGTTTAGAAATCTATGTAAATTTGGGTTTGCGACAAAATACAAGGGTGGATGCATGAGAAAGCCTTTGCTCCACCCATACAATGCTTACTCAAGCAAAATAATGCAAAGCACGCATTGCGTTAATTTGTGTTTACTAAACCACGCAAAGCCACGTAAAGTGGCTTTACATTGCTCGGTAAATGGCAAAAATGATTTTGCCCTGAATCTGCTCCATTATAGTGACGGAACCCCAACCAAAGCAAATTATTCATATTAAATCTAGGCCTTGGTGCATCATCATATGTCGACATCAATACCAAAACATTGAATAAATTAATGAATGGGTACTTATAGAGCACACTGTTACTCAGAACTGAGCATCCTGGCACTATTTCAGATACAAAGCTCTTTGCTAACACATACAGAAAAATGTAATTATTAAGGTCCAAAAAGTGAAGGAGGTTGAGAATTAAAAGCTCATTCCGTCAACGTCTACAGAAATCATCAGATAAAGAAAAAAGCAATGTTTTAAGACCTAAAAACAGATTAACTATCTATGAATCTAAACAATTTAGGAAGTTGGTTCCAGATTTTGAAATCCAACATAGTGAAAGATTTTCCTCCTTTTGTTTTATGCATGAAAGAGGTGATGGCTAGTACATTCAAGTTAGAAGAACTCAAAATACTTTGTGTCCTATAATGCATGAAGAGGCCATAAAGATACTTAGGGAGTGAAAAGCTTTAAAAACCAGGGTCAGATTTTTGAAAGGGATCCACTTATGTCTTGGAAGCCAGTCCAGCTTCCTAAGTCCCTGAGAGACCGAACCATTGCGTGGGAGCTTTTAACCTAATCTGACTGCAGCATTCTGGACCACCTGACGTTTGTGAAGCAATTATTTAGTAAACCCTAAGCAAAGGCTGTTACAGTAGTCCAATCTTGAGTTGATCAGTACGAGTACCACTGTATTTCTTGCCGTCGATGGAAGAAATTCAGAAATGTTTTTATAGATTTAATTAAAGCAACACAAGCGCCTGATAAAGATAACATTTCAGCACGAAACGAAAGGGAACCATCAAAATCAACTCCTGGGTTCTGAGCCACTTTTCCTGGTGGAGGAGGCGGCATAAGTTGTCAGGCGATTGTCAGGCCACCACATCTGAGCGAAAGCATATTATTGTGAACAAATTGGAGTTGCTTTGTGTTGTCTATATTACACTTAAATGAATTGAACCCTATCCAGCGGATGATGCTTGTGAGACAGTTCTTACATTTAAGTGGACTGCTCCTCATCAGAGATCACAACATTCACAGTATGTAGAGGATATGCTAGCCTTCCATTTAAATTATATTGCATAATATTTTTATTTTTTTTATATACAAAGAATGTTCTTAATAATTCTTTGTAGAGAGTTTGTTTCCTGAAATCGAACTGAGTAACAAAAGCCATACCTGGTCAGAAAGACACCTTCTTCACCCTTACTTTCAGGACCTTTTTCTTTTCCTTTGACGTTTGATTTGTAGGTCCTATTAGGTGGCTGGCATCATTGTCATTCACCATCCTCACCTGACAGACTACTTGGTTCAGCATCACCAGATTTTGTCGAGGATTACCCTGCCATATGATGCTGTCTATATATTCTTTCTACCGTAAGTGATCAGAGGTTACCGGATGGTGGCTAATTGTGCTTTACAAAAAAAACAAATACAACACAAAGTACAATAAAATAAAATTGACATGGAGGAGGCTCTGAATATTAAACAGGAGTTTCATAACTGGGATGCTTTATTTCGAAAGTAGTGACTTGTACATTTGCTCCACAGTCCTGGCTCAAAATGCGCACAGAATATATGTCTTCCACTGGAATGTTCTATAGCAGCCAGTTTGCCATAAAGGTCCACTTAGCAGAGGCCTGTCACATATGTTAAAAGTAATGCCATTACAATTATTTTTTAAAAAGTGAATTACAACACTCTAGTGTTACCACTTCCATCTTTCATTACGTGAAGTGACAGTTTTACTCTTCCTTGGCTCAATTCCATCCTTCAAAAATGTCCACACTGATTTGAAATTAAGTTATAGTTTACACTTGAGGGATTCATGTATCCCAACCTCAAGCACTTGAAAAGCAGAAGGCAGTAAATTATGAATTTTGTAAATAAGTCTCATGTGATGTGGCGGACAGACCTGCATAAACCTTTTTTTTGTTCAAATGTTAGCACGCACATCCAATCACCCAGTTAGTAAAGAGAGAAAAGAGGATGCAGGGATCCAGTTTTCAGTGCTGCAGGAGATTTTATCTATGCTATGGTAACTGTTTTTGATGAAGTCAGAAGGATTTATCATTTTGGAGTACTATAGTCAACTTTTAGGTACTTTTTCATGCCTTTGTCAATGCCTGCACATAAAATGGGTGTTTTCAAGGGATATTCATACATAATTAGTAACAATAGGTAAACAATTTTTCCACTTTCAATAGTAGGGGTTTAGACCTTTCAGTGCTGATTGACAAATACATAAAAGAGTACGCAAAAGAGTACTCTTGTATTACTATATCCACTACAACCAAGTCATCAATATCTTCTCTCACTAATACACAAAAACAAAAGACAACACACACACCAGCACATCAAAATCTCACAAACACAATTTATAATACATTTTGTCATAAATTAGAAACATACACCCACTCCCACCCTCAAGACTACACAAATAATACACATCCTAAACCATCTTTACTCCCAAATTTTCTATCTTCACCAGCACCTACCACAAATACACCAACACAACAGCTCTCATTCAGCCACCTCTTGGCCATGTCACAATTCAGAGCCTCAAAACACGATCCACATGTTCCACCACCACCTCTAACCCATACACCTTCCACCTTAAACAGACGTAAACAAAATAAACAACATGCTACTCTTCACAACTTCACATCTCCATGTCTATTACACAACAAAGTTACTCTACAAAAACAATGCATCTTACCAACTCACTCTCAACCACCATGTCAGACCCAACAAAAGGCCTTCTAAGCTTGCTGGGCAAGAAATACAATATAGAAAATCAACACTATTGCTATCCTTATACAGTTATTACCATCACTAATGACACAAGTGCTACAATGTTTAAAAAATACTGCTCACACTTCGAGAAAACCAAGTCACACCACCATGAAAACACAATCTCCAAACGGCCTACTAATGAATGCTCAATCACTCTCTAAAAAAAGCACCACATCTACAACCTACTCACTGACACACAACCTGGTTTACTCTTCATAACTGAATCATGGTTGGGAGATGACATGACTCCATTGTTGCATGAAGACGTTCCTCAATGCTATCAAACTATCACACAAAGTTATATAGGCAAAAGTGAGGAGGACTAGCTGTTATTCAAGCGAACCATAAATCTCACCAATGTTGACAACATTTCCATACAAGGTTGTTAGGCCCTCAAAACCAGATGCAGCTATACACCAATTTCCTCCTGTAACTTTATCCTCATTTACAGATCACCAGTAGCAATGCAACATTCCCAGACATGTTTCTAGACACAGGTTAGAACCTTACAATACTACACTCCACCCTATGCATTCTTGGTGACCTAAACATTTGGTTTGACAAACCCGATATGCTCCATCCAAAAACTATCATCACTAGCCTAGCCACACTGAGCCTACATCAGATCGTACACAAACCCACACACATCACTGGACACATTCTATACATTTAAAAACAACACAGAGGCACAGCAGTTGTTTTCCAACACTGCACTTCTTATCGTATAAACTGAGACTTGCCCTTTGGAAAACAGAGAGGAGAATTCTAGCGGAGGAAAAAGGATTAGGGAACAAGCACACTAGCCTTGCGCAACCTAAGATGCGGACCACTTAACTACAAATGCCATATATGGGGTCCGGTGCTAATCCCAGAGATCACTTTTATATCACTGTGCTCACATAGTGAGGGTAGACTTAGGCAGATATATAATTTGCCCTGGTAGGGCTTTTCATCATATATAGTTTGCTTGTAATGCTGATTACTTGGCTGAGTTGTATATGTTGCAAGTGAGAAGCAAAAGGTGATGATCTGTTTCGACAGTTCCCTTGGGTACTAGAGTGTTGTGTTCCAGGTTGCCAATTCACTTGTTACTATGGGAAGGTTAGGAGGGCAGGTGGGGCACTGTGAGCTAGTCGGATTTGTACCCATAGATACTGATGTGGTATGGTGACTCAGTCCCTACATTCTGATCCCAGGGAAAGTTCTGTTCCCAAAACAGAATCCCTACAACAATACTTTTCAACATCTTCATGTCAATACCATCAATTATCAATGAATTTCAGCTCACATGCTATAACTATGCACATGACACACAAATAATCCTTAATCTGGAAAGCCCCAAAGACATTGGAAACTCAAAAATCAACATTTGCCTCAGAGCCGTTGATAAGTGGATGACATGGAGCCATCTCAAACAGAATGCTCAGAAAACTGAAATACTCACGTGTAGCGACTAGAAAAATGATGATCCACTCTGCACCTGGCCTGATGATCTGGGACCACCTCCTAAAATATCTAAGGTAGTAAGAAACCTTGAGATTACCATGGACTCCAAGTCATCAATAAATGCTCAAGTGGACAAATTAGCAAGATCAAGTTTTATTACCATTAAAACTCTACTACACATCTTCCCCCACCTGGGGTTTCCACACAGGCTACTATCGCTTTTGTACAGTCTAAACTTGATTATGCCAATGACCTCTACCACGGATCATCTTTATCAACTATGGAAAGACTACAACGGATGCAGAACTCAGCTTCCAGACTACTCCTACATGTAAAGCCACAAGCATGCATCTCCCCTGCCTTGAGGGCCCTACTTTGGTTACCGGTTGCTAGAAGATCCATCTTCAAGCTGCTTTGCATCACCCGGAAAAAAATCACCAAATTCATTCAACAAAGGAATCTTCGCTTAAGATTGACACTTCGCCTCAAAACCCCAGCACACAAGAAAAAATAATAGATGGTACATCTTTCTCTGTTGAAGCTGCTAAACTATGGAATTCATGACCCTCAAACCTAAGATCCACGGATAACTATCTTAACTTCAGAAGCTTAGACTACTCAAGAGTTGGCTCTTTCCTACATAACCACCATATGCGTACAGTAATGTACAGCATCCCCCTGCATTTGTAAACATTTATAATTAGATTTTATGTATGTATCTAGATATGTGTGTTTCTTTGTACACATACGTATAATAACTATGGTTGTTAAAATATATAGATATTCTTTAGGTCTGCTTAACAAATGTATATATTACTTATGGCTAAATATATAAATATATCACCTGCTGGTGGTCGTACGTAGTTATAGTTAGGACCTAGTTTCCATAGGAAAAGTGTTTTTTGTTATGCCAATAACTTTGGGGCCGTTTGAAGCATCAAATAATGAATAAGCCCTATCTGCCTCCCGGTTTACAGTCTAGATTGGATTCTGCATCATATTCTATTTCACTTAACGTGATCATAAAGATGATTATTGGATTGTTTTGTGATTTAGAACCTTGTATTTTACAAACAAATTGCATATTTTTAAATGTAGATATTGTTTATTTGTCATGTAATTTATATGCCCTGTTCCGATATTGTCTCAGGTCCTTGTATTCCGCTCTATTGTTAAACACACAATGTAAATGTAAATTGTAAATGTAAATGTAAATGTGCTGGATTTGTAAAGCACACGGCTGCCCGTAAGCGTCCCGGCGCTTGCTTAGGGAACCCGTCCTGGTATTCCCCTGTGAGAAACCCCGGCAGGGTGTCCACAAGGTGAAAGCCAGGCATCCCGCCGCGAGGGGCCGTAGTGGAGATTAAGCAAGCTATTGCCCAGAGTCGCAGAGTGTGACCCCGTGAGTTGAGTAGGCACCAGAGCGAGAATTGTCGAGTCCGTGGAATTTTTGAGCCCGAGACGGGGAATCGAACCCTGGTCTACGGTCGATCTCAGCTTCCGGGTCTGCCGCCTCTAACCACTGAGCCACGCTTCTCCACACTGTTTGTAATCACATATATATGATAATTGTTATCAATCAATCAATCAATCAATCATGGTAATTTGTACAGCGTGCTACTCACCCGGTAGGGTCTCAAGGCGCTGGGGGGAGGGGCTCGCTACTGCTCGAAGAGCCAGGTCTTGAGGAGTTTCCTGAAGGAGAGGTGATCCTGGGTCAGTTGAAGGTGGATGGGGAGGGAGTTCCATGTCTTGGCTGCCAGGTAGGAGAAGGATCTTCCCCCAGTGGTGGCCTTGCGGATGCGTTGTACGACGGCGAGGGCGTGGCTGGTCGATCGTAGCTGGCGGGTGCGCGCGTAGAAGGTCTGGCGGTTGTTGAGGTACTTGGGGCCCAGGTCGTGGAGGGCCTTGTGTGCTTGGGTGAGGAGCCTGAACGTGATCCTCTTGCTGACGGGGAGCCAGTGCAGGTCTCTCAGGTGCCCGGAGATGCGGCTGTGTCGGGGGATGTCCAGGACGAGTCGTGCGGAGGTATTCTGGTATTCTGGATGCGCTGAAGTCTTTTCTGAAGTTTGGCTGTGGTTCCGGCATAGAGGGTGTTTCCGTAGTCCAGCCGGCTGGTGACGAGTGCCTGTGTGACTGTCTTCCTGGTTTCAGTGGGGATCCATCGGAAGATCTTGCGGAGCATGCGCAGGGTGTTGAAGCATGATGATGAGACGGCGTTGACTTGTCTGGTCATCGAGAGGGAGGAGTCCAGGATGAAGCCCAGGTTGCGTGCGTGGTCCGTTGGTTTGGGAGTGGTGCCCAGGGCAGGGGGCCACCAGGAGTCGTCCCAGGCGGTGGGCGATGATCCCAGGATGAGGACTTCCGTCTTGTCTGAGTTCAGTTTCAGGCGGCTGTTCTTCATCCACTCTGCGACGTCTTTCATCCCTTCGTGCAGGCTGGTTCTGGCGGTGGCAGGGTCGTTGGTGAGGGAGAGGATCAGCTGGGTGTCGTCGGCGAAGGAGATGATGTTGAGGTTGTGTTTGCGTGCGATGGCTGCGAGAGGGCTCATGTAGACATTGAAGAGGGTTGGGCTGAGTGATGATCCTTGTGGTACGCCGCAGATGACTTCGATGGCCTCGGATCTGAACGGGGGAGGCGGACTCTCTGAGTTCTACCGGCGAGGAACGAGATGATCCACTCCAGTGCCTTCTCTTGGACTCCGATGTTATGTGTTAGGAGGTTTTCATACCCCATTAATTCAATATTATATTTATGTATCAATTAAATGAAAGTACATATCCATATTTTCACATGTTCTCCAGGTTTGTTTATTTATCTGCCATATAGCTCTAATCCAGGTGGGCAAAGGGCGTTTACTCACATTGGTTATTTGACAAATCTTCATGAAATTTTCAAAATTAGTGAAATGCTCAGTTCAGCTGCTGTGTTGAATGTTTCGGGGTGATCCGTGAAGCAAGGGCCAAGAAAACGGGGGAGTCTCAAAACATGTTTTCCCCACTGCAATTTGCCATAGGAATTTTGAACACGACTACAGCCTGAACCGCTGAACGGAATTACACCAAATTTGGCAGAAAGCTAGCACATGGTTCAGAAAGAGTGCTTTCGGTGATTTGGTGGAAATCTGTACAGTAGTTTTAGAGATATTAACTGAAAAACAAGTTTTCATATTTAGAGACGCGGACCCTCCGCAGATCCATATGCGTCTCCACGCGCCAAAGCAGGGACCTGATTGGCTGGCAGAACCTTCACAGAAAAGTCATGGTCACCATTTTATATCTTGGGAAACGGTCCCAGGGGCTGAAAAGCTGCTTGCATACTAATTGAAGGGATCAGGTGACAGCATTCCGGACACCTTGTGTATGTTATAAATGAGGTGAAAGCAAGATAAATGGGCAGTAAAATGCCCTAAAACATTTTTTGGCCCCTTACAAGATCCACAGAGCCATCGCAGGGCTCCGTGCGCCCCCCATGTAAATCTGTGTTTCTGGCTGTGAATTTGCATGGTGGGGGGCCACCAGTGAGGGGTGAGCTGCCCCTTGGGCATGGGCCTTTGTTCCTCCATATAATTTTGGTCATATTCAATCTTTCTCCCCCATCTGGGGGGGGCAGAAAGCAGCAATTATTATTTTTCAATATTTAGGGGTGGGGGCTGCCCTAAATGGACATTATAAGGCCCTCTCAAAAATTGCCACAGTCTTTCTGCCCGAGTGCCGATGGGGGCATTAGCACCTGAACTGCTCCCCTGGGGGGCAGAAAGCCCACGAGGCACCAGGGATTATTGTTTTTTTAATAAAAGAAGGGTGAGGCCAGCCCACAACGGGCATGCCAATGCCCCCACCCAAACACAAAAGGGACAGTCTATTTCTTCCCCCGATATCATTTTGGCCATATTCAGTTTTTCTACCCATTCTGGGGCTGCAGAAACAACACTGGACACCAAGGATATTTTTTTAATACTTAGGAGTGGGGGCTTGCCTAAATCGACATTATAAGGCCCACACCCCTCTCAAAAATTCCCACAGTCTTTATTCCCCCACCCCCCGGGGTGCCGATGGGGGCATTAGCCCCTGAATTGCCTTCCAGGGGGGCAGAAAGTCCACTACGCACCAGGGAATATTTTTTTTTTAAAAGATGGATGAGGGCAGCCCACAATGGGCATGCCAATGCCCCCACTCCAACAAAAAAGGGACAGTCTTTCTGCCCCCCAGGTTATTACCCCCGTTCTGCCCCCCGGAGGGCAGAAAGCCCACTAGACACCAGTGTTTTTTTTTAATTATAAAAGATGTATGGGGGCTGCCCCAATGGGCAAGACCATGCCCCCACCCACAATTACAAAAACAGAAGCATTTCTGCCCCTATCTACCTCCCCGGAGGGCAGAAAACCCACTAGGCACCATGGAATTTTTGTTTTGAATATGTAGGGGTGGAGGCTGCCCAAAATGGGCATGCCATTGCCCCCACTCTCTCCAACAAAAAAGGGACAGTCTTTCTGCCAGCCCTGGGGGACAGATGGGGGTTATTACCCTCGATCTGGCCCGGGCAGAAAGACCACTAAACACCAGGGATTTGTTTTTTTTATAAAAGAGGTGCAGGCCGCCCGTAATGGTGATGGCAATACTCCCAACTCCCCCTAAAAAAAAGTCACAGGCAGAAGGGGGCAATAGCCACCGATCTGCCCCCCCCAGGGGGCAAAAAGCCCACTAGGCACCAGAGATTTGTTTTTGGCCCTGTCAGGGAGTGGTACCTTGCTCCACTTTTTTGGGAACACATTGTGGCTGCTTCTGCCCTCCCTTGGGGGCAGATCAGCGATACTGTAGTCACTTTTGCTCCCAAGGGGGGCAGAAAATCACTAGGTACTAGCAAAGGTTTCTGTGTGTGTTTGAACTGGAGTTTGGCTGACGGTCTGTCTGTACTGGTATTTGGCTGGCTGTGTGTGAACCTGCATTTTACTGGCAGTGTTTGTGGACAGGTGCTTGGCTGGCAGTGTGCATGGACTGTCGCTTGGCTAGCAGTCTGCGTGGAGTGTGTGGACTGTCACTAGGCTGAGGGTGTGCATGGACTGTCTCTTGGCTGGCGATGTGAGTAGATGGTGTTTGGTTGGTGGTGTGCATGAATGGTGCTTATCTGGTGGTGTGCATGGATGGTGTTTGGCTGGCAGTGTGGCTTGGGAGGATTCGCCAGCGTTTTATTACCCAGAAACTGCTGCAAACCTTATATTTTGCTAAAAAGTCACACTTTTCTCACATTTTTGTGTGGAAAGGTTGAGGGATCACCGCGCTGGCACAAATTTCCAGCCACACAGCGTTCCCCTCAGTCTCCTGATAAAAATGTTACCTCACTAGTGTGGGTGCCCAAAGCAGAGAACCTATAAACGTCTAAAATAAAAAATTGAGGGCGAACCAAAATGGGTCCCAAAGGGCAGTTTTTTATCATAAGTTTTTAGGCTGACTCTGCTTTGGGCACCCCGACAAGTGAGGTATCATTTTTATTGGAAGACTGAGGAGAGCGCTAGGTGGTTGGAAATTTGTGCCGTTGTGGTGATCCCGCAACCTTGCCAATTAGACTTTTTAGCTAAATTTGAGGTTTACAGGGGATTCTGGGCAGGAAAACCTTGGGGGATCCAAGTAAGCCACACATCCCTAGACTCCCCCGGATATCTAGTTATCAGAAATGTCTGGGTTTGGTAGATTTCCCTAAATGGCCACTGAGCAGGGGATCAAAAATGCAGATGCCCCCAATCTACCACAAAACAAACTGTTTGGCCCCTCAGAGTAAATTTCCCATACAGTCAATTCTTACGGATTAGATTAAATTGCAGCAACACACAGGTGCACAAAAAACAGGCCAAAGATTTAAGTGAGAAACTTAAGGCAAGGAAATATCCCAATAAGATCATCCAAAAATAACAAAAAAGAGCGAGAAACCAGAACCGTGATAGCCGGCTAGAAACAACAACCAGAGAAGCAGAAGCAGATATCTTGACATGTGTAACAACATATAACACAGCAACGAATGTGGTGAAAAAGATGATTAACAAGAACTGGTGCATCCTCACTTCATGCACTCTCAAATAGCCAAAAACAAGATTCGCAAATAAGAGAATTAAGAATATCTGAGACTACTAGTCCACACTAGACCAAGACAGAACATGCCACAAAGTAACTCACACTGATTGCCTGGACCGGAACACCAGTTATAAGACAGTACCCTTGCAGCGGCTGTTCTGTATGCAAATTTACCAAAGAAACAAAAACTCTACAACTAACTGAAGATTTTGAGTGGACACTTAAATGACACATGAACTGTAACACAACTCATGTGGTGTATATGATCTAGTGTCCGAGCCAACTCAAATATATCGGGATGACTAGTTGAAAGGTCAAACAACGAATTTGCAAACATCGTAGTAACATCAAATGCAAGAAATCAACCACCCAAATGAGCAATCTCTTCCTAAAAATGAAGCATCCCATAGATGACACCTACTGGGTCATCCTAGAAACTCTTGATTCAAAAGATCACAATGCAGAAAACATCCTCTTTGAAAAAGAGCAACGGTGGGTGTACTGCCTTGGAACATATGATAATGGATTGAATGGCAATATATTGTGGTTATCTATACAATATTAAGGAAAGATCATCAGACCTTATTCTGAAGGGTAACATCCATTACAATGCAGTCATTTCAACGCACTACCTTTACAACGCAACTGTTACAACGCAACTGCCTTTACATCGCATGCCATTACAACGCATGCCATTGCGATGCATGTCACTACAACGCATGCAGTTACAATGCATATTATTACAACGCATGCCATTACAACGCATTATGAGGTAAGTAATGGATATTTTTTCATTTTAGGGTGGGTATGGGTTTTGGGGTACATAGGAATAGTATTTGTACCCCTACACTATCAAACACTTTCCCTACTGTTGCACTCACTGGAGTGGGAATAGTAATTTTTACCCCTACAGTGTCCACCACTTACCCTACTGTTGCCCTAAAAGTATTATGCATTGTAATGGTATGCGTTGTAATGGTATACGTTGTAATGGAATGCGTTGTAATTGGTAGTTTTAAAAAATGCGCTTTAATGGCATGCGTTGTAAAATCATGCGATGTAATGGTAGTTGCAATGTAAAAATTGTGTTGTAAAAGAATGCGTTGTAATTGTTTGTATTGTAACATCATATATTCAACATGAAACCTCATGTACCTCAGATTCAGGAACAACATGAGGAATCCAACCAGTGGATGTTCATTAAATAAAATCCCAGTGTATATTCCATTACGAAAATTTCCAGTATATTTGTAAAATAACGTATTAATAATACATGTGAATCTAGGTACGCAGATGACACTGCTATTTTTGGTTCTACCTTTATTATTTACCAATATCGCGAACCACATCATTTCTTATTCACTATTAGATTTTGTTAAAAAGAAATGAAATCATATCATATGGAGTTATTTAATTATAGCAGTCCTCCACCTTCAGTGAATGATAGCCCAGAAAATACTTCTTCTATGTCCATTGCGCAAGGACGAGCTCAACCTTAAAACCTTCCGATGAAAAAAAGTTCCATTTCTGGGGCCTGGAAGGTAGCATCAGCAGAGAAATGCTAGTAGCAACATGAAGGCATTATGGAGACATCAAGACCTCCGACTTCTACGAACAAGGTAATGTGAATCTCCACTCACTTACTCCTCCATGCATTACTTTGGTCTCTTCCCCCCCCATACTGCATCTTTTATTTATTTATTTAAAAAGTTTTTATATAGCGCTGGCTAGACCCAGGAGGTATCACAGCGCTTTACATGAGAATATAATATAAGGCAAACATGGCATACACGAAGATAAAAAGATAGTGAAACAACATGTAAGGTTTACAAATCAAGAATAGATATATGTGCAAAAAGCTATACACAACAAGTAATTAGGAAGATGATGTTCGGAAAAAGGACAAATAGTTACAAAACAAATATAGCATGATGATTTGGAGAAACAGGTGCAGGTCACAGGTTATGACCAAACATGCCATTAAGTATGGGCGTAAAATCCGTTCCGCTTGCGGATTTTGCGGATTTTCGGCAAATTCGCAATCTGCGAACTCTCGCGAATTTGCCGAAATTCCGCAAATCCGCACGCGGCGGATTTTTTTGCTTGGTGATACAATATTGCGGCGCGCGGCGTGGCGCGCGGCGTTCACTTTCCGTCATTCAGCGTTTGCCGAGTTGTTTTTCTCGATATTTTGCGAGTGCTGCGCCATTTTGGATCTTGCTGCGGGATCCCGCGGGAGTTTGGCGACCGCGAATACGTAATCGCGGCTTGCCTCCTTGCACAGCACGCATCACGAGAGTTCGCAATTGCGAACACGTAGGTGTGGCGGGCAGCAACAATCTCGCACTCGCGAAATAGAGATTTTGCAATTCTGCACAAGAAATCCACCAGCAAACAGCATAAACCTTCAGAAAATGATGATTTTTATCAGAATCACTCCTCAGGTTGACATTTGCCTGCACTTTTTTTTGCAAGGAGTCCATTTTTTTGGGGGGGGGGGAGGAAGAGCCCCACAGTCTCCAACTTCCTGTTCCTGTCCAGCAGGCTCCTCCCAGTGCTTTCTTCATGTGCTGGTCACTTTCATTTGGACCTTGACCTGGAAGGATTACTTTTTGTGGATGCTGCTGGATATTTGGATTTGAGGCCTTTTTGACTTTCTTTGGATCACTTTTGGATTAGAAATCAACTTTCACAAGTAAGTTTGTTTGGGGCATTACAGTTGCTGAAACTACAATTTTGGAACTTTTTCAGAACATTAAATAAAATATATTGTGGGTAGCCACAGTATCCAGTAGGACCAGGGTTGGTTATGGGTGCATGATACAACTGTTTTGTTGAATTTAAACA
Source organism: Lissotriton helveticus (assembly GCF_964261635.1). Taxonomy (NCBI): domain Eukaryota; kingdom Metazoa; phylum Chordata; class Amphibia; order Caudata; family Salamandridae; genus Lissotriton; species Lissotriton helveticus. The sequence goes on along the minus strand of NC_136065.1, from coordinate 1,064,613,545 downwards.
TCATTGAGGCCATGGATGGGCTGGGATTGTGCTGAAATTTGTGGTTTTTGTCGATTTTTTGGTGCTGCTGGTGAGGCCTTTTGCCCAGGGGTAGTGAGTGGTGCATGGGCCTAGTCTTTCTGTGGGGATTCCTCTTGAATTTAAACATCATTGAGGCCATGGATGGGCTGGGATTGTGCTGAATTTTGTGGTTTTTGACAATTTTTTGGGGGCTGCTGGTGGGGCCTTTTGCCCAGGGGTAGTGGTGCATGGACTGAGTCTGCCTGTGGGGTCTCACTCTCTTTAATGTAAACATCCTGGATGGCATTGGATTGTGGTGCTTTTTGTGTGTTTTTTGTTTTTTTTGGGGTGTACTGTTGATGTGGACTGGCCATGTGGGTAGTGGTGGTGTCCATCTTGAGTGCTGGTACAGGCAACATGTGCTTGGGGTTCAAGGGGCCATTTTGAAGAGAGGCAGTGTCTGAGGCCTGCACTTATTTTGCCTAGCTTTCATCCATTATGCCCAGGGGTAGTGAGTGGTGCATGGGCCTAGTCTTGTTGTGGGGTGTCTTCTTGAATTTAAACACCATTGAGGCCATGGATGGGCTGGGATTGTGCTGAATTTTGTTTTTTGTCGTTTTTTTGTTGCTGCTGGTGGGGCCTTTTGCCCAGGGGTAGTGAGTGGTGCATGGGCCTAGTCTTTCTGTGGGGTGTCTTCTTGAATTTAAACATCATTGAGGCCATGGATGGGCTGGGATTGTGCTGAATTTTGTGGTTTTTGTCGATATTTTGGGGGCTGCTGGTGGGGCCTTTTGCCCAGGGGTAGTGGTGCATGGACTGAGTCTGCCTGTGGGGTCTCACTCTCTTTAATGTAAACATCCTGGATGGCATTGGATTGTGGTGATTTTTGTGTGTTTTTCGTTTTTTTTGGGGTGTACTGTTGATGTGGACTGGCCATGTGGGTGGTGGTGGTGGCCATCTTGAGTGCTGGTACAGGCAACATGTGCTTGGGGTTCAAGGGGCCATTTTGAAGAGAGGCAGTGTCTGAGGCCTGCACTTATTTTGCCTAGCTTTCATCCATTATGCCCAGGGGTAGTGAGTGGTGCATGGGCCTAGTCTTTCTGTGGGGTGTCTTCTTGAATTTAAACATCATTGAGGCCATGGATGGGCTGGGATTGTGCTGAATTTTGTGGTTTTTGTCGATTTATTTGGGGCTGCTGGTGGGGCCTTTTGCCCAGGGGAAGTGGTGCATGGACTGAGTCTGCCTGTGGGGTCTCACTCTCTTTAATGTAAACATCCTGGATGGCATTGGATTGTGGTGATTTTTGTGTTTTTTTTCGGGTTTTTTGGGGTGTACTGTTGATTTGGACTGGCCATGTGGGTGGAGGTGGTGGCCATCTTGAGTGCTGGTACAGGCAACATGTGCTTGGGGTTCAAGGGGCCATTTTGAAGAGAGGCAGTGTCTGAGGCCTGCACTTATTTTGCCTAGCTTTCATCCATTATGCCCAGGGGTAGTGAGTGGTGCATGGGCCTAGTCTTTCTGTGGGGTATCTCTTCTTGAATATAAACATCATTGAGGCCATGGATGGGCTGGGATTGTGCTGAATTTTGTGGTTTGTGTCGATTTTTTTTCCATCGGAAGATCTTGCGGAGCATGCGCAGGGTGTTGAAGCATGATGATGAGACGGCGTTGACTTGTCTGGTCATCGAGAGGGAGGAGTCCAGGATGAAGCCCAGGTTGCGTGCGTGGTCCGTTGGTTTGGGAGTGGTGCCCAGGGCAGGGGGCCACCAGGAGTCGTCCCAGGCGGTGGGCGATGATCCCAGGATGAGGACTTCCGTCTTGTCTGAGTTCAGTTTCAGGCGGCTGTTCTTCATCCACTCTGCGACGTCTTTCATCCCTTCGTGCAGGCTGGTTCTGGCGGTGGCAGGGTCGTTGGTGAGGGAGAGGATCAGCTGGGTGTCGTCGGCGAAGGAGATGATGTTGAGGTTGTGTTTGCGTGCGATGGCTGCGAGAGGGCTCATGTAGACATTGAAGAGGGTTGGGCTGAGTGATGATCCTTGTGGTACGCCGCAGATGACTTCGATGGCCTCGGATCTGAACGGGGGAGGCGGACTCTCTGAGTTCTACCGGCGAGGAACGAGATGATCCACTCCAGTGCCTTCTCTTGGACTCCGATGTTATGTGTTAGGAGGTTTTCATACCCCATTAATTCAATATTATATTTATGTATCAATTAAATGAAAGTACATATCCATATTTTCACATGTTCTCCAGGTTTGTTTATTTATCTGCCATATAGCTCTAATCCAGGTGGGCAAAGGGCGTTTACTCACATTGGTTATTTGACAAATCTTCATGAAATTTTCAAAATTAGTGAAATGCTCAGTTCAGCTGCTGTGTTGAATGTTTCGGGGTGATCCGTGAAGCAAGGGCCAAGAAAACGGGGGAGTCTCAAAACATGTTTTCCCCACTGCAATTTGCCATAGGAATTTTGAACACGACTACAGCCTGAACCGCTGAACGGAATTACACCAAATTTGGCAGAAAGCTAGCACATGGTTCAGAAAGAGTGCTTTCGGTGATTTGGTGGAAATCTGTACAGTAGTTTTAGAGATATTAACTGAAAAACAAGTTTTCATATTTAGAGACGCGGACCCTCCGCAGATCCATATGCGTCTCCACGCGCCAAAGCAGGGACCTGATTGGCTGGCAGAACCTTCACAGAAAAGTCATGGTCACCATTTTATATCTTGGGAAACGGTCCCAGGGGCTGAAAAGCTGCTTGCATACTAATTGAAGGGATCAGGTGACAGCATTCCGGACACCTTGTGTATGTTATAAATGAGGTGAAAGCAAGATAAATGGGCAGTAAAATGCCCTAAAACATTTTTTGGCCCCTTACAAGATCCACAGAGCCATCGCAGGGCTCCGTGCGCCCCCCATGTAAATCTGTGTTTCTGGCTGTGAATTTGCATGGTGGGGGGCCACCAGTGAGGGGTGAGCTGCCCCTTGGGCATGGGCCTTTGTTCCTCCATATAATTTTGGTCATATTCAATCTTTCTCCCCCATCTGGGGGGGGCAGAAAGCAGCAATTATTATTTTTCAATATTTAGGGGTGGGGGCTGCCCTAAATGGACATTATAAGGCCCTCTCAAAAATTGCCACAGTCTTTCTGCCCGAGTGCCGATGGGGGCATTAGCACCTGAACTGCTCCCCTGGGGGGCAGAAAGCCCACGAGGCACCAGGGATTATTGTTTTTTTAATAAAAGAAGGGTGAGGCCAGCCCACAACGGGCATGCCAATGCCCCCACCCAAACACAAAAGGGACAGTCTATTTCTTCCCCCGATATCATTTTGGCCATATTCAGTTTTTCTACCCATTCTGGGGCTGCAGAAACAACACTGGACACCAAGGATATTTTTTTAATACTTAGGAGTGGGGGCTTGCCTAAATCGACATTATAAGGCCCACACCCCTCTCAAAAATTCCCACAGTCTTTATTCCCCCACCCCCCGGGGTGCCGATGGGGGCATTAGCCCCTGAATTGCCTTCCAGGGGGGCAGAAAGTCCACTACGCACCAGGGAATATTTTTTTTTTAAAAGATGGATGAGGGCAGCCCACAATGGGCATGCCAATGCCCCCACTCCAACAAAAAAGGGACAGTCTTTCTGCCCCCCAGGTTATTACCCCCGTTCTGCCCCCCGGGGGGCAGAAAGCCCACTAGACACCAGTGTTTTTTTTTAATTATAAAAGATGTATGGGGGCTGCCCCAATGGGCAAGACCATGCCCCCACCCACAATTACAAAAACAGAAGCATTTCTGCCCCTATCTACCTCCCCGGAGGGCAGAAAACCCACTAGGCACCATGGAATTTTTGTTTTGAATATGTAGGGGTGGAGGCTGCCCAAAATGGGCATGCCATTGCCCCCACTCTCTCCAACAAAAAAGGGACAGTCTTTCTGCCAGCCCTGGGGGACAGATGGGGGTTATTACCCTCGATCTGGCCCGGGCAGAAAGACCACTAAACACCAGGGATTTGTTTTTTTTATAAAAGAGGTGCAGGCCGCCCGTAATGGTGATGGCAATACTCCCAACTCCCCCTAAAAAAAAGTCACAGGCAGAAGGGGGCAATAGCCACCGATCTGCCCCCCCCAGGGGGCAAAAAGCCCACTAGGCACCAGAGATTTGTTTTTGGCCCTGTCAGGGAGTGGTACCTTGCTCCACTTTTTTGGGAACACATTGTGGCTGCTTCTGCCCTCCCTTGGGGGCAGATCAGCGATACTGTAGTCACTTTTGCTCCCAAGGGGGGCAGAAAATCACTAGGTACTAGCAAAGGTTTCTGTGTGTGTTTGAACTGGAGTTTGGCTGACGGTCTGTCTGTACTGGTATTTGGCTGGCTGTGTGTGAACCTGCATTTTACTGGCAGTGTTTGTGGACAGGTGCTTGGCTGGCAGTGTGCATGGACTGTCGCTTGGCTAGCAGTCTGCGTGGAGTGTGTGGACTGTCACTAGGCTGAGGGTGTGCATGGACTGTCTCTTGGCTGGCGATGTGAGTAGATGGTGTTTGGTTGGTGGTGTGCATGAATGGTGCTTATCTGGTGGTGTGCATGGATGGTGTTTGGCTGGCAGTGTGGCTTGGGAGGATTCGCCAGCGTTTTATTACCCAGAAACTGCTGCAAACCTTATATTTTGCTAAAAAGTCACACTTTTCTCACATTTTTGTGTGGAAAGGTTGAGGGATCACCGCGCTGGCACAAATTTCCAGCCACACAGCGTTCCCCTCAGTCTCCTGATAAAAATGTTACCTCACTAGTGTGGGTGCCCAAAGCAGAGAACCTATAAACGTCTAAAATAAAAAATTGAGGGCGAACCAAAATGGGTCCCAAAGGGCAGTTTTTTATCATAAGTTTTTAGGCTGACTCTGCTTTGGGCACCCCGACAAGTGAGGTATCATTTTTATTGGAAGACTGAGGAGAGCGCTAGGTGGTTGGAAATTTGTGCCGTTGTGGTGATCCCGCAACCTTGCCAATTAGACTTTTTAGCTAAATTTGAGGTTTACAGGGGATTCTGGGCAGGAAAACCTTGGGGGATCCAAGTAAGCCACACATCCCTAGACTCCCCCGGATATCTAGTTATCAGAAATGTCTGGGTTTGGTAGATTTCCCTAAATGGCCACTGAGCAGGGGATCAAAAATGCAGATGCCCCCAATCTACCACAAAACAAACTGTTTGGCCCCTCAGAGTAAATTTCCCATACAGTCAATTCTTACGGATTAGATTAAATTGCAGCAACACACAGGTGCACAAAAAACAGGCCAAAGATTTAAGTGAGAAACTTAAGGCAAGGAAATATCCCAATAAGATCATCCAAAAATAACAAAAAAGAGCGAGAAACCAGAACCGTGATAGCCGGCTAGAAACAACAACCAGAGAAGCAGAAGCAGATATCTTGACATGTGTAACAACATATAACACAGCAACGAATGTGGTGAAAAAGATGATTAACAAGAACTGGTGCATCCTCACTTCATGCACTCTCAAATAGCCAAAAACAAGATTCGCAAATAAGAGAATTAAGAATATCTGAGACTACTAGTCCACACTAGACCAAGACAGAACATGCCACAAAGTAACTCACACTGATTGCCTGGACCGGAACACCAGTTATAAGACAGTACCCTTGCAGCGGCTGTTCTGTATGCAAATTTACCAAAGAAACAAAAACTCTACAACTAACTGAAGATTTTGAGTGGACACTTAAATGACACATGAACTGTAACACAACTCATGTGGTGTATATGATCTAGTGTCCGAGCCAACTCAAATATATCGGGATGACTAGTTGAAAGGTCAAACAACGAATTTGCAAACATCGTAGTAACATCAAATGCAAGAAATCAACCACCCAAATGAGCAATCTCTTCCTAAAAATGAAGCATCCCATAGATGACACCTACTGGGTCATCCTAGAAACTCTTGATTCAAAAGATCACAATGCAGAAAACATCCTCTTTGAAAAAGAGCAACGGTGGGTGTACTGCCTTGGAACATATGATAATGGATTGAATGGCAATATATTGTGGTTATCTATACAATATTAAGGAAAGATCATCAGACCTTATTCTGAAGGGTAACATCCATTACAATGCAGTCATTTCAACGCACTACCTTTACAACGCAACTGTTACAACGCAACTGCCTTTACATCGCATGCCATTACAACGCATGCCATTGCGATGCATGTCACTACAACGCATGCAGTTACAATGCATATTATTACAACGCATGCCATTACAACGCATTATGAGGTAAGTAATGGATATTTTTTCATTTTAGGGTGGGTATGGGTTTTGGGGTACATAGGAATAGTATTTGTACCCCTACACTATCAAACACTTTCCCTACTGTTGCACTCACTGGAGTGGGAATAGTAATTTTTACCCCTACAGTGTCCACCACTTACCCTACTGTTGCCCTAAAAGTATTATGCATTGTAATGGTATGCGTTGTAATGGTATACGTTGTAATGGAATGCGTTGTAATTGGTAGTTTTAAAAAATGCGCTTTAATGGCATGCGTTGTAAAATCATGCGATGTAATGGTAGTTGCAATGTAAAAATTGTGTTGTAAAAGAATGCGTTGTAATTGTTTGTATTGTAACATCATATATTCAACATGAAACCTCATGGACCTCAGATTCAGGAACAACATGAGGAATCCAACCAGTGGATGTTCATTAAATAAAATCCCAGTGTATATTCCATTACGAAAATTTCCAGTATATTTGTAAAATAACGTATTAATAATACATGTGAATCTAGGTACGCAGATGACACTGCTATTTTTGGTTCTACCTTTATTATTTACCAATATCGCGAACCACATCTTTTCTTATTCACTATTAGATTTTGTTAAAAAGAAATGAAATCATATCATATGGAGTTATTTAATTATAGCAGTCCTCCACCTTCAGTGAATGATAGCCCAGAAAATACTTCTTCTATGTCCATTGCGCAAGGACGAGCTCAACCTTAAAACCTTCCGATGAAAAAAAGTTCCATTTCTGGGGCCTGGAAGGTAGCATCAGCAGAGAAATGCTAGTAGCAACATGAAGGCATTATGGAGACATCAAGACCTCCGACTTCTACGAACAAGGTAATGTGAATCTCCACTCACTTACTCCTCCATGCATTACTTTGGTCTCTTCCCCCCCCATACTGCATCTTTTATTTATTTATTTAAAAAGTTTTTATATAGCGCTGGCTAGACCCAGGAGGTATCACAGCGCTTTACATGAGAATATAATATAAGGCAAACATGGCATACACGAAGATAAAAAGATAGTGAAACAACATGTAAGGTTTACAAATCAAGAATAGATATATGTGCAAAAAGCTATACACAACAAGTAATTAGGAAGATGATGTTCGGAAAAAGGACAAATAGTTACAAAACAAATATAGCATGATGATTTGGAGAAACAGGTGCAGGTCACAGGTTATGACCAAACATGCCATTAAGTATGGGCGTAAAATCCGTTCCGCTCGCGGATTTTGCGGATTTTCGGCAAATTCGCAATCTGCGAACTCTCGCGAATTTGCCGAAATTCCGCAAATCCGCACGCGGCGGATTTTTTTGCTTGGTGATACAATATTGCGGCGCGCGGCGTGGCGCGCGGCGTTCACTTTCCGTCATTCAGCGTTTGCCGAGTTGTTTTTCTCGATATTTTGCGAGTGCTGCGCCATTTTGGATCTTGCTGCGGGATCCCGCGGGAGTTTGGCGACCGCGAATACGTAATCGCGGCTTGCCTCCTTGCACAGCACGCATCACGAGAGTTCGCAATTGCGAACACGTAGGTGTGGCGGGCAGCAACAATCTCGCACTCGCGAAATAGAGATTTTGCAATTCTGCACAAGAAATCCACCAGCAAACAGCATAAACCTTCAGAAAATGATGATTTTTATCAGAATCACTCCTCAGGTTGACATTTGCCTGCACTTTTTTTTGCAAGGAGTCCATTTTTTTGGGGGGGGGGGAGGAAGAGCCCCACAGTCTCCAACTTCCTGTTCCTGTCCAGCAGGCTCCTCCCAGTGCTTTCTTCATGTGCTGGTCACTTTCATTTGGACCTTGACCTGGAAGGATTACTTTTTGTGGATGCTGCTGGATATTTGGATTTGAGGCCTTTTTGACTTTCTTTGGATCACTTTTGGATTAGAAATCAACTTTCACAAGTAAGTTTGTTTGGGGCATTACAGTTGCTGAAACTACAATTTTGGAACTTTTTCAGAACATTAAATAAAATATATTGTGGGTAGCCACAGTATCCAGTAGGACCAGGGTTGGTTATGGGTGCATGATACAACTGTTTTGTTGAATTTAAACATCATTGAGGCCATGGATGGGCTGGGATTGTGCTGAAATTTGTGGTTTTTGTCGATTTTTTGGTGCTGCTGGTGAGGCCTTTTGCCCAGGGGTAGTGAGTGGTGCATGGGCCTAGTCTTTCTGTGGGGATTCCTCTTGAATTTAAACATCATTGAGGCCATGGATGGGCTGGGATTGTGCTGAATTTTGTGGTTTTTGACAATTTTTTGGGGGCTGCTGGTGGGGCCTTTTGCCCAGGGGTAGTGGTGCATGGACTGAGTCTGCCTGTGGGGTCTCACTCTCTTTAATGTAAACATCCTGGATGGCATTGGATTGTGGTGCTTTTTGTGTGTTTTTTGTTTTTTTTGGGGTGTACTGTTGATGTGGACTGGCCATGTGGGTAGTGGTGGTGTCCATCTTGAGTGCTGGTACAGGCAACATGTGCTTGGGGTTCAAGGGGCCATTTTGAAGAGAGGCAGTGTCTGAGGCCTGCACTTATTTTGCCTAGCTTTCATCCATTATGCCCAGGGGTAGTGAGTGGTGCATGGGCCTAGTCTTGTTGTGGGGTGTCTTCTTGAATTTAAACACCATTGAGGCCATGGATGGGCTGGGATTGTGCTGAATTTTGTTTTTTGTCGATTTTTTGTTGCTGCTGGTGGGGCCTTTTGCCCAGGGGTAGTGAGTGGTGCATGGGCCTAGTCTTTCTGTGGGGTGTCTTCTTGAATTTAAACATCATTGAGGCCATGGATGGGCTGGGATTGTGCTGAATTTTGTGGTTTTTGTCGATATTTTGGGGGCTGCTGGTGGGGCCTTTTGCCCAGGGGTAGTGGTGCATGGACTGAGTCTGCCTGTGGGGTCTCACTCTCTTTAATGTAAACATCCTGGATGGCATTGGATTGTGGTGATTTTTGTGTGTTTTTCGTTTTTTTTGGGGTGTACTGTTGATGTGGACTGGCCATGTGGGTGGTGGTGGTGGCCATCTTGAGTGCTGGTACAGGCAACATGTGCTTGGGGTTCAAGGGGCCATTTTGAAGAGAGGCAGTGTCTGAGGCCTGCACTTATTTTGCCTAGCTTTCATCCATTATGCCCAGGGGTAGTGAGTGGTGCATGGGCCTAGTCTTTCTGTGGGGTGTCTTCTTGAATTTAAACATCATTGAGGCCATGGATGGGCTGGGATTGTGCTGAATTTTGTGGTTTTTGTCGATTTATTTGGGGCTGCTGGTGGGGCCTTTTGCCCAGGGGAAGTGGTGCATGGACTGAGTCTGCCTGTGGGGTCTCACTCTCTTTAATGTAAACATCCTGGATGGCATTGGATTGTGGTGATTTTTGTGTTTTTTTTCGGGTTTTTTGGGGTGTACTGTTGATTTGGACTGGCCATGTGGGTGGAGGTGGTGGCCATCTTGAGTGCTGGTACAGGCAACATGTGCTTGGGGTTCAAGGGGCCATTTTGAAGAGAGGCAGTGTCTGAGGCCTGCACTTATTTTGCCTAGCTTTCATCCATTATGCCCAGGGGTAGTGAGTGGTGCATGGGCCTAGTCTTTCTGTGGGGTATCTCTTCTTGAATATAAACATCATTGAGGCCATGGATGGGCTGGGATTGTGCTGAATTTTGTGGTTTGTGTCGATTTTTTTGGGGCTGCTGGTGGGGCCTTTTGCCCAGGGGTAGTGGTGCATGGACTGAGTCTGCCTGTGGGGTCTTACTCTCTTTAATGTAAACATCCTGGATGGCATTGGATTGTGGTGATTTTTGTGTGTTTTTCGGTTTTTTTGGGGTGGACTGGCCATGTGGGTGGTGGTGGTGGCCATCTTGAGTGCTGGTACAGCCAACATGTGCTTGGGGTTCAAGGGGCCATTTTGAAGAGAGGCAGTGTCTGAGGCCTGCACCCATTTTGCCTAGCTGTCACCCATTATGCCCAGGGGTAGTGAGTGGTGCATGGGCCTAGTCTTTCTGTGGGGTGTCTTCTTGAATTTAAACATCATTGAGGCCATGGATGGGCTGGGATTGTGCTGAATTTTGTGGGTTTTGTCATTTTTGGGGGGCTGCTGGTGGGGCCTTTTGCCCAGGGGTAGTGGTGCATGGACTGAGTCTGCCTGTGGGGTCTCACTCTCTTTAATGTAAACATCCTGGATGGCATTGGATTGTGCTGAATTTTGTGGTTTTTGTCGTTTTTTTGGGGCTGCTGGTGGGGCCTTTTGCCCAGGGGTAGTGAGTGGTGCATGGGCCTAGTCTTTCTGTGGGGTGTGTTCTTGAATTTAAACATCATTGAGGCCATGGATGGGCTGTGATTGTGCAGAATTTTGTGGTTTTTGTCGATTTTTTGGTGCTGCTGGTGAGGCCTTTTGCCCAGGGGTAGTGAGTGGTGCATGGGCCTAGTCTTTCTGTGGGGTGTCTTCTTGAATTTAAACATCATTGAGGCCATGGATGGGCTGGGATTGTGTTGATTTTTGTTAGTTTTTTCGACTTTTTGGGGTGTGTAACTGATGTTCCTCTGTCTTCCATTGCTTTTAGGTGCACAAGAGAACCACCAGTGCCAGGAAGAAGTCCTGCTGCGGTGTGTGCAGCACAACGTCACGTGTGGCCACAGACAACTCTGCAACTTGTGCAACTGCGGCCTGCTGTTCAGAGTGACATCTGAAGAAGATGGCCCCAAAACAAATTCCCCGTAGCTCCTCTAGCAAGAAAGATGCCAGAAAGGAGCAGAAGAAGCAAGTTACCAAGCAGACTGGTGTGCCGCCCGCCACATTTTTTGGGAATAAAAACAAAAGTATGCCTGCAGCAGCAGCGGGATCTGCTGGGGACCAAGCTGGGAGCAGCACCCCCGCTCCATTGGGCTCAGTGCCACCACCCCCACGCCAACTTAAGTCCAAGCCCTTGAGTGCTGAAGAGGCAGCCAGTCTACTTGTTCAATCACCATCGACAAGTGATGTTGGCTCATCGCAAGAAAGTAGCAGCAATGTCCCTCAATCAACACACGTTGTTGTTGTAACTCATCTGACGAGTGTTGAACAACCACAGCCGCAATAACAACCACATGTGCAAGTACAAGCCCAAGTACATGTGGAAGGAGAGGCGGCGCAAGGAGAGGAGCAAGCAGAGGTGCATGGAGGGGCACAACAAGTGGCCACAATAGTTGTTCCTCCAGAAGTAGGGGCACATCTGGAAATCGACAATCAAGCCGAGGTATCATTCGAGGAAGCCACTCCTCCTGATGATCATTCATTGTCTTCCACATCCCGAGCAAGGAAAAGATCAAGGGAGGTGGTGTCTACATCTTCTTCAAGCCCACCTCCTTCTGATGATATGGATCTTACTTGGGAACCAGCACCACTGCCGTCTGAGAGTGAGGCTCAGGCACACCATGATCTGACAAAGGTAGCTAATCGTAAAAGGAAGGTCGTCGAAACTCTCATAGTTATGGAGTGTGATGACGCTCAACAAGAAGTGGCGTATACTCCTGCTGCTGAAGACTCTCATGACGATGACGCAGTCATCACTAATGTCACTAAAGCCCCAGCGGGCATGCAGCAAACAGACATTTTGACCCTAGCCCGACAAGCTGCTGAGCGTGATGATGAAGTCGACGAGGAGGCAATGGGAACACCACAATCATTGAAGTTAACTAGTACACCACAACCTTCCGCTTCCATAGTTCTTACTCGCCAGAAGGGACCTCCATCCACCTCGACCTCAATTAGTGGTGGTGAAAGTGCACAACGTAGTAAAGTTCAGCAATACACATCCTCCACTTCATCTGGCATTAGCAGCATGACCAGTGACACCACCAGTATCACCTCCTCCGGCCCCCACAGACATTTCAAGTTCGCAGTTTGGGACTTCTTTAGTGTTTGCCCAAAAAGGGAAAACATAGCCATTTGTAGCATTTGTAAGCTTGCAGTTAGTCGTGGTAAGCTTGGTACCAACTATGGGACTGGAGGCCAGAGAGGTCATCTTAAGAGACAGCACCTTGTCCAATGGCTTGCGCACCTAAAGCAGATCAAGGAAGCCCGAATTGCAAGTCGAGAAAACGTTGATGTTCCATCTGATGATGACGAGGAGGAAGAAGCGTCACACACTTCACTTACACACAGTACCCCTGTCAGCACACCCCCTGTGCGCCACACTAAGAGTGTGGGACAGAATGAGACACCAATGCGAAAAAGTTAATCAGCGAGCGTAACTGGGTCGAAGAAGTCATCAACATCATCATCATCATCCCGTAAAATGGTCCAGGGCAACATTAAAACAATGCTCTTTTCAGACGCGCCATATGACCGCAACCACCCAACGGCGCGTCTGTATAACACTAAGCTGGCTAAAATGCTAGCGCTGGATCTTCTCCCTTTTTCTTTTGTGGAAGGGGTTGGTTTTCTTGAATTAGTGGCCGCGCTCTGCCCTAAATGGAAGGTTCCTAGCCGGTTCTATTTTGCCCGAGTTGCGGTTCCAGCACTACATGAAGATGTGCTGGAGGTGATTGGGGCGGCTTTGCAGAAGAGTGCTGTTCACACTATACATCTGACAACAGACATGTGGACCAGTGGTGCAGGCACTGATTACATGTGCATCACTGCACACTGGGTCTCTTTTTCAAGGGTTAAAGCAAAGCTAAACGCAGGTGTTGACCTGGACCAAGTTTTTAAAGCTGCTCGGAAACATGCAACGCTAGCCAAGTTTGGCTTGGAGCAACGTCATACAGCACAAAACATTTTGAATGAGTTCAACACAAAGGTCTTTCACTGGCTGTCCCCCCAAAAACGCGGCATTGGTTATGTTTCCACTGATAATGGCGCCAATGTAGTTAAGGCCATGGATCTGGGTGACTATTTCAGAGTGCCGTGTTTGGCGCACTGTATAAACCTGGTTGTTAAAAAATTCTTGGATAAAGACAGTCCAGCATGCCAGTTAGTGGTCACCTGCCAAAAAATGTGCAACCATTTCAGCCATTCTTTTAAGGCCTGGAAGCATCTGAGGCGCCTGCTACATGAACGTCGAATGCCAGTGAAAGCACTCATCCAGGAGGTGCCAACACGTTGGAACTCAACCTTCTACATGCTTGAGCGTCTGTATGAGCAGTTTACGGTACTCGATCAGTATTTCTTAACACTGGGTACGGCTGTGAAGGACCTGAGGTTAAATGCGGCGGAATGGGAGCTAGTTAAAAGCCTGACAGACATGCTTCGTCCTTTTGAGGTCTTCACGCGTGCAGTCAGCAGGGAGGACTGTAATTTGGGAAAAGCTATCCCATTGTTGCGCATGCTGGAGCACAAACTGAAGGCGGTGTCTTCTAAGTTTCAAAAAGATGAAGAAAAGCAAGAAGCTTTTGTTTTGGCGGAGAAATTATTAGAGCGCCTACTTGGCGATGAACGTCTTCAAAAGATCCACTCAGAAAAGCATTACATTTGTGCTACTATTCTGCATCCACGCTACAAAAAGGCGCTGGCAGGCAGTGCATTATTTCCTTTTAGTGATGAAGATGTTACAAAGTACAAACGTTGGCTAGCCTTGTCAGCCATGAGGTTTGAAAGAGAACGGAAGCAAATTGAAGGAAAAGGCAGTACATCAGCATCAGCAGGCCATCCCCAGTCAAAAGACTCCACTTCTGCACCTGTGGCTGTGGCAGAAGTGACCTCTCAGCCGTTAAAGACACCGGCAACCGCATCATCTGCACCAGACACAACAGAAATATCGGGTGATGATAGTGAAGAAGATTGGCTAGCTGAGCTTGGGTTTGGTTCTCAAAAGGTCCGAGCAAAAATTCAGCAAAGTGGAGGAACCGTGGAGAACTTTGAGTCGATGGTGCAGGACTATCTGAATGACTCAACAGAGGTCTATGTTAATGCTGACCCATTGGCGTATTGGCATGGGAAAAAAGAATTGTGGCCAGAGATCACCAACCTGGCTATACATTACTTGTCTTGCCCACTTGCAAACGTGTCTTCTGAACGTGTTTTCAGTGCTGCTGGTGGCATTGTAACTTGCAAACGGACCCGCCTCTCGCCCAAAAATGTGGAGAGGTTGACAATGATCAAGATGAATGAGCACCTCATACCACCAGATTTCAAAGTACCAGATCGCACGACGGAAGAAGACGAGGCGGACAGCAACGTAGATGAGAGAATTTCTTCTGTGTTAGGTGACACTGACCTACTCCTGCCTGAATTTGCAGAGTATGAGGACGAACTCTTCTTCCCTGACACCGAGCACTGAAAATGAGCCAATGAATCCAAAATTTTCTTTTTCGTACTTATTCACTTTTATTCCTGTGTTTCTGTCTTTCTTTGTTTTGCACAGTTAATATAATTACAACTTTAATCACCTGTACTTTTGCTTTTTGGCTGTTTGGGGGTCTTCCACTTGTTTTCGCCTGGGTTGACGGCTCTGGGGCCATTGCTGGGAAGGTCTAATACCGGATAAAACTGGTTTGGACAACATCCATGAGGAAAAAGTTTTTGCATCTTCTGACTTTTCGCTCAATGTAGCGTTTTCGGGGGCCTGTTTTGGGGCTTCCTGGTGTTTGTGGGTGGGTTTCGGGGTCTGGGAGCACTGCTGGGTATGGATACTTTTCATTGCAAGAAGTTTGAAGGGAATCCATGGAGGCAGAGGGGAGTTAGGGCCTAGCTGCAGAGCGCGCGCTGAGTGATTTTGGAAATTTTCAGGAAAGTGACGAAGTCCCAATTTTTGTACTTTTGCTTTTTGGCTGTTTGGGGGTCTTCCACTTGTTTTCGCCTGGGTTGACGGCTCTGGGGCCATTGCTGGGAAGGTCTAATACCGGATAAAACTGGTTTGGACAACATCCATGAGGAAAAAAGTTTTTGCATCTTCTGACTTTTCGCTCAATGTAGCGTTTTCGGGGGCCTGTTTGGGGGCTTCCTGGTGTTTGAGGGTGGGTTTCGGGGTCTGGGAGCACTGCTGGGTATGGATACTTTTCATTGCAAGAGGTTTGAAGGGAATCCATGGAGGCAGAGGGGAGTTAGGGCCTAGCTGCAGAGCGCGCGCTGAGTGATTTTGGAAATTTTCAGGAAAGTGACTAAGTCCCAATTTTTGTACTTTTGCTTTTTGGCTGTTTGGGGGTCTTCCACTTGTTTTCGCCTGGGTTGACGGCTCTGGGGCCATTGCTGGGAAGGTCTAATACCGGATAAAACTGGTTTGGACAACATCCATGCGGGAAAAAGTTTTTGCATCTTCTGACTTTTCGCTCAATGTAGCATTTTCGGGGGCCTGTTTGGGGGGCTTCCTGGTGTTTGTGGGTGGGTTTCGGGGTCTGGCAGCACTGCTGGGTATGGATACTTTTCATTGCAAGAGGTTTGAAGGGAATCCATGGAGGCAGAGGGGAGTTAGGGCCTAGCGGCAGAGCGCGCGCTGAGTGATTTTGGAAATTTTTTAGGAAAGTGACTAAGTCCCAATGTTTGTACTTTTGCTTTTTGGCTGTTTGGGGGTCTTCCACTTGTTTTCGCCTGGGTTGACGGCTCTGGGGCCATTGCTGGGAAGGTCTTATACCGGATAAAACTGGTTTGGACAACATCCATGAGGAAAAGATTTTTGCATCTTCTGACTTTTCGCTCAATGTAGCGTTTTCGGGGGCCTGTTTGAGGGCTTCCTGGTGTTTGTGGGTGGGTTTTGGGGTCTGGGAGCACTGCTGGGTATGGATACTTTTCATTGCAAGAGGTTTGAAGGGAATCCATGGAGGCAGAGGGGAGTTAGGGCCTAGCTGCAGAGCGCGCGCTGAGTGATTTTGGAAATTTTCAGGAAAGTGACCAAGTCCCAATTTTTGTACTTTTGCTTTTTGGCTGTTTGGGGGTCTTCCACTTGTTTTCGCCTGGGTTGACGGCTCTGGGGCCATTGCTGGGAAGGTCTAATACCGGATAAAACTGGTTTGGACAACATCCATGCGGGAAAGCCTTTTGTCACTTTTTGTAACTTAGGGTTCGTTAGGGTTAGCCCTAGCAGCAGGATTGCATGTGTTTCGGGGAGTTCTTGATTTTTGCAACTGAGTTCTGGGGTCTTAGAGCACTCGTGGGAATGTGTAATTTTGGTTGCAAGTGATTTGAAGAAAATCCATGGTGGGAAAGGTGGGATCACTTACTCTATGAGAGGCACTTAGTGTTGAAAACATTTAGCCATTTACACTTAAAGGAAGACAATGACACAGACTTAAGTTTCAGGAAAACAAACTTACTGTTAAACCCCCACCCACCAGACTCAAAAGCAGTAAAAAACAGATATGCTCAGATAAAGTTTCAAAAAGTATATTTGTATAGCCCTAACAAAATAATCTCCCTCAAGACCCTCCCTAACCCCAACGATTGTCTTTCAAAAGTCCCAAAAAGAACCCAACTCCCAAATCCCACCCCCCAACAGTCTCTAAAAAAGGGGCAAGGGACACTACGGCAGGATGCTGTTCACTGTAGCGGCCAGGGCATCATACTCCTTGCGGAGGGTGGCATGGTCGGAGCGGAGGCCCTCCACCAAGTTCTTATAAGTTGAGACCTCCTGCTCCAGGTAGGACACTCTTGAGGGATAAGCGGCGCTGGCGTGCCTTGCAACTCCTGTGGGGGGCAGCTGATGTCTTTGCTGCTCGGCGGTGGCGGTTGGCTTTGGTAGCCCGGCTCCGAACAGCTGGAGCACTGCGCTGGCTGGCAGCCCGTGTGGGCCCGGAGGAGGATGCAGCTGTCGCAGTAGATGTAGTAGTAGACTGCGTGTCCTCCTCCTCCTCCAGGGCCAGCAGCCGCCGATATTCTGCGACAGTGGCATCCAGCCTCCGTTGCCGGGCCATTCGAGCCTGCTCCTTCCTTGATGGTTTTTTGGATTTGGAAGGAGCAACTATATAAAGAAAGAAAGACATAGTCTGTAACCAATGCTCTTAAGATTAACACAAAATGATTGAGCAGAAAGTTGTGTCACAGTACAACTAGCAACTTGAAAGCACAGTACATAACTATTGAGGCCAGTATCTATCTAACCTCCCACATCTTTATCCTTGCTCTAACATTAGTGTGAGTTTAAGGAACAAATTCTACGAGCACTATGGACTTACATTACAGTCAACTATGACAGTACACCAGTCTTATTCTTCTTCTTCTCTCTTGTTTAGGAAAATTGGTACGTTATCTTCTGCAAGCCGGCATAATGCCAGCGCAGTGAACTTGCACCCGAGAAAAACAGACGCACACCATGATGAGTGAGACAGACTTGCGTTACTGTACCGTTACAGTACATGCAGGTGGTGAAGCTCATATTTTTCCATTACAGGTGGCACTGAGAATACTCTGTTAAAAGGGCTACTGCTTAATTAATTTAACTTTCACCCTACAGTGCAAATGAGTACTAGAAAAGGAAAAAGAAGAAACTAAATAATCTGATTATCTATCACTTCACATGGGATGTATATTTGATTACATATGGGATGACTTTAGGTGCTTTGCTTTTTATTGAGTGAACAGTGATACACCCACACATGAATGACGTACTACTACTAAACTAAAATTATTAAGAGAGGTAGGGAGGGTCCACCGTAATAACCTGATATATGCTGTGCTTGCAGCTGCAATACAAACTACTGCTACTATTCATGGTAGTATTTGGACAAAATTACAACTTCTTTTCCTTGCCTTTCCTACACTGGAACGGACGTGCGGGTGCGGTGTTACATGCTCTTCAAAGTAACACTTAGTTCATCCAGTGACCGTCTACTTACTCTCTCTAGATACACATATGCTATCTAATAGTCAGATAGTACTATGATCCAGGCATCCATCCATTCAAAGTATATGCACACATACAGTTTCTGTTTCACCCACCAAGGCTGTTCTCCTTCCACCCATTCTTGCTTCATCATTCACCCAGCCATTGTGGTTCTGAAAATCTGGATTCATATAATAGTACTGGACTCTAGAATAAAAACTTCGTCGAAAGAGGACGAATTTGGTGTCAAAAGACCGAGAATGACGAGTACATCATGTACATGTATTTTCGGCGTATTCGAGTGACAATTTCACCTCGAAATCGTCATTTACATTCTGAACCCCACTCCCATTTATATGTTACCCTTTACATAGGCCTTAATCCAGTTGAATTTGATTCCACAAGGACACATACTCCTTAATCGACTTCTCCCTGACCTCAGTACAAGTTAGAACCATTGCCCCAGGCCGAACTCGTCAGGTCAGTTCCCTCCCAGTGGCCGAGCAAGATAGCATCTAGGCCCAACCAGCCATAAAACCATTTCAGCGCGCACACCTGCCATATCTTGCTCACATCTTTTCTCCACTCCTTTTCTTCACTTGCTTTATGATGGGGAGGTGACCGTTTTTATTGGGGGTCCAGCGATATCTGATGAAATGTTGGGCCTTGCCGGATGATTTGTTATGGGCAGTACGACGTGAAATATGTACATGTCATCATGACTCTGCTTTTCTTTTGTAACCAGTAACTATAAATGAAATACCACGAATTCGAAGAATGTTTGCCCAAGGCCGAATATCATGTATAAAGAGAGAAGCCTGACTTCGTGAAAGTGTGCAGTCTCCTGAGAACATACCCGTATTGTACTTCTAGGACTCTGTTACCTTGGTTGCAGCCAATAAAGAATCTTTGACTTCACCTAGAAGACTCTGAGTTTCTGTAGGTCTGACTCAGGAGAACCCGAGGTCTCTGGGTGTTGATTCCCTGACACCGCTGGGTTACCGGTTCTGTGCCGGTTCTTAAAAACCCAGTACCTCAGTTGGCGCCCAACGTGGGGCGATTCCAGTGGTACCAGTCAGCCTGAAGATCGTGAGGAGCTTCGTGTGAAAATTCCGGAGGAGGGCCCACCACCTCATCCACCCCTGCATGTCGACGTGGTCTGAAGGTTTTTGCTGCGAGGTTTCCCGCTTCCCGACGGCTACAAGGACTGCTGCCCTGGCTATCGCCCTGATGTTGGACCCTTGAAGTTTTCGGTAGAGCGAAACACTGAGACGAGTCTTCTGGTGACGCCATCGATATTTTTCAGTTAAGTATAAGTGGAGCGTCTCCCAGTCCTTAGTTGGACTTAC
The DNA here is from genome assembly GCF_964261635.1 of Lissotriton helveticus. NCBI lineage: Eukaryota > Metazoa > Chordata > Amphibia > Caudata > Salamandridae > Lissotriton > Lissotriton helveticus. Next base: position 1,064,594,174 of record NC_136065.1, on the reverse strand, counting down.
TTTGTGGTATCTTTGGGATACAAAAGGTTTTGTATTGGTACTTGCAAGCACCATAACCGAAGGACTCGTGTATTCACGAGAAATATCGTAATCGATAATCCTTTGAAGTTTTGGAACTAGACTAGAGAGCGAGGATGCCTAGTCTTAGACTTGGGAATTTGTTTTGTCTTGGTAATAATAGGGACTCCCGATTGGAGGACTCATGTCCGGTTCCTCCAGTTGGAACTCCGACTTACGAGCTATATGTTAAACATGGGGTAGGCCCCATCGTTTACAACGAAGTATGGATTAAATACACTAGGAGAGATGGTGTTTTAAAATGGCCCCAATATGGTAGCTTTGATTCTGAAATCTTAGACAACCTTGAAGTGAAACTCTTTAAAAAGAAAGCCCGGCCGGCGATGTTTGACTCTTTCCGCTTATGGCGCAAAGAAGCCAAACAAAAAGAAATTAAATTAGCTAAGAAAAATAAGAGAGAAGGGGGACTTTCGGTAATGCAAGCCGCAGTGCAGTTTAAAGATAATGAGGAAGAGCAGATAAATGAGCAGTTGCACAGGCAACGTAAAATGGCAATAGATAAGTGTTATCCAGTTTTGCCGTCTCTTCAGCAAGAGGCAGCAAAAGAGCATGAAAAAGACCCATTAATGTCACAATTATTAACTTCACCACCCCCCTATGCGCAGAATGCCACAGCACCCCCGCAACCTTTAGTTGCACAAGCTGCGCCTCCTGCTCTTCCACAGCACCCACCAGCTGTTCTTCAGCTGGCTCCTACTTCTTCGGTGCAGCCTCCTCTAGGCCCACCGACCACTTCTGTTTCACCTGTGTTTTCTACGATTTTGCCTACTGTACTTTTTACGTCTCCTAATGCTCCCTCTACAACTTTGCCTAGTGCCCCCTCTATTTCCCCTGATACCTCTTCTGCTATCTCTACCCCCACCTTATCACACCCCGTTCTTCCACCTATTTTTCCTTCAGTTTCACCTTCTATTCGGCAGAAAATGGCCAGCACTGTTACTAATCTTCTTTTACCTCTTTTCGGGTCGCCTGCTACGACCCCTAACATAGGAAGAAGACAGTTGCGAAGTCAACTGCCTGATTATCAAGAGAGAGATTTCCTGAATAGTTTAGCTCGGAAATGGGTCATGGACACTGCAAAATATGATGTACAATCTGTCATGGAAGTCTTCCATCAATGGGAAGCAGCGACACAGAGATATGTTTTCGAACAGATGTGTGTCTTTCTTGGCGAGGATTTGGAAGACAATGATCAAGAATGCATCCCACAAGAAATGTGTCGTGTACGATTTAAGTTTGGAGAGGGTATGATTGTAGGTCCAGATGTGGAAACGGCAGTTGACATGCTATTATCATATCGGAGTAAGGGAAACAGTTCTGGGTCACCATCTGAATCTAGTGCATCTAGTAGGAAAAAGGCACGACAATACCCTATGAGAGAAGTTCCCCCACAGTGGGGAGAGGGTGACGCGACTGCTGTCCCACCTGTCCTGCCACACTTTCAGCGTGTATGGGTACATGTCCCATGGAAGCGAGCTGAAGCGAGCACTCAAACAAACATTACCAGATCCGCGTAAAAATCCTGCAGGGTACTATAAAGAATTGTCACAAACTGCTGGGTCATGTATAATGAATTTAGCCGATATCGACATGCTATTTGGGAACGTTGTTCCACAGCCTTTATGGGGTAAAATTCGTCATGTAGATCATGACCAGGAATTAGGTGACACGTGGGCTAATATCACTGCTACAGATGCCCGCCAAGTTGGTGGTGCCAAGCCTGAACCTTTGATAGCAGAACTACCTGGTAGAATAGTAGATTACATGAAGACGATAATGCCTGCAATACGCGTAAATTGGGATAAGTTGTCTGCATGCAAGCAAAAGAAAGAAGAAACTGTTTCAGATTTCTTCACCAGATTTGAAGAAACATTCATTGACCATAGCGGTCAAGATATGACCACGGAAGGTGGTCAGAGATTGTTTGTCGATAAATTCGTGCACAATCTGCTTCCAGAATTGTGCAGGAAATTAAAAGATTCAGAAAGTTCTTGGGCAGTCTCATCTTCAGCGCAGATATTAGCTACTGCACAATACTACGAGAATAGAGACAAAGATGAGAAAGATAAAGTTGAAAAGAAAACTAGAGAACTCAAAACGAAGGTTTTGCTACAGCAAGCCTATCCGCCACGTGGTGGTGGTAATCAAAATAATAATGGTCAGAATCACTACCAAAATACTTTTCAGCAGCCTCAACAGTATCAGAGAAACTTGCAAAGATTCGATTACACTCAACCCCGTGTAGGTCCTAACCAGTGTTTATATTGCAAACAAGAGGGTCATTACAAATATAACTGTCCTGCCCTGCCACAACGTACGAATGGAGTTCCTGGCGTTAGAGGTCGTGGCAGTCAGCAAGCGCCTAGAGGTAGAGGGCGTGGAAACGCCCCACAGGACACATGTCCCCTTCCACCACAAAACTCTATGAACAGGTTTGATCAGCAGAATAACGTATCTGACAGGACCGCTCAATACTATGTTGATGAGTATTACACAGAAAATGAGCAGTGGAAGAATAATGATTGCTAGGACAGCCATAGACAAAGAGAGGGAGTTGTTTCAGTTCCAGTAGATCAGAGTGGACCTTACGTTGAGGTGATTACATCAGGTGTGTCAGAACCTTTTCTGTTGGATACTGGTGCTACAAAGAGTTCTATTATGCACTCCAAACTCCCTGGCGCACCTTTGTCTGGCGAAATGAACGTTTCTGTAGGTTTTTCTGGCGCCCCAGTTAGAAATCCGATTTCTGACCCTTTATCTCTTTCTGTTGGTCCTTGTGAATTCGAAGCACCCCTTATTCTGACAACAGGTTGTGGTGAAAATTTGCTAGGATTGGATTTGCTAAAAAGATTGTATGCGACTTTGTACTGTTCTCCTTCAGGAGTACAACTTACTTTAGGTAAGAAAGTGGTTTCTCCCATTTATTTGTCGAGAAATGCACTTCCAGCAGAATTGTCGACTCTCCCAGATATTCTTTGGGCTACTGGTCCGAATGATGTAGGTCTTTTACAAATTCCACCATATGTTGTAACATTGAAGTCAAATGTCGAAATGCCACGAATTCCCCAATACAGAATATCTAATGAGGGTGAAAAAGCTTTGCTAGAAATTGTTTACGAATTGATTGAAAAAGACGTGATTGAAGAAACACGAGGCAATGTTTGCAATAGTCCAGTTCTGCCTGTTTTAAAACGAACTGACCCTTCTCAGCCACCTGTGTACAGATTCGTGATTGACCTTAGAGAGGTGAATAAAATAGTTGTGCCACAATTCCCAGTTGTCCCCGACATTACCACACTATTCACTATGATTCCGGCTTCTGCCTCCTGGTTTTCGGTGATTGACCTGAAGAATGCTTTCTTCAGTATCCCGATTTCTGAGGAAAGCAGGGATATTTTTTCCTTCAGTTTAGGAGGTCGCAGCTTCCGCTTCAAACGCGCTCCTCAGGGCTACTGTGAAAGCCCCTCAATATACAGTCAAGCTCTGAAAGCCCAGCTTGACACAGTGGTTTTGCCTAAAGGTGCCACTCTTGTACAGTACGTGGACGATTTGCTCATCGCTGCGGATACTGAGAAAATTTGTAAAACGGCCACATTGTCATTATTGCGTCATCTATGTGATCTGCATCACAAGGTGTCACTTTCCAAGCTTCAATATTGCCGACAAGAAGTGACCTACTTAGGTCATCTCTTATCGAACGAGGGAAGGAAACTGACCCCAGAAAGAATTCAGGCAATAGCAAAATTGAATGTGCCAAGAACACAGAGAGAAGTACGTGCTTTCTTGGGCATTACATCATACTGTAGACAGTGGATTCCAAATTTTTCGTTATTGGCCAAACCCTTGGTGGCATTAACGTGTAAAAATACACCCAATCCCATTCCCTGGTCTGAAGAGTGTCAGAAAAGTTTTTTCGAATTACACACAGCATTATGTTCGGCCCCTGTGTTAGGTACCCCCAACTACAGTAAGCCTTTCACATTATATGTCCACGAGAAGGAGGGCTGTGCATTGTCTGTGCTGACTCAGTTATTCGGAGATAGACAGCGGCCATGCACCTATTTTTCGTCAACTCTGGAGCCGGTAGCACGAGCATTGCCAAGTTGTTTAAGGGCCACAGCAGCAGCAGCTGTTTCTATTCGACAGTCTGCTGGTCTAGTAATGAATAATACACTAATCGTGATTGTCCCGCATGCAGTAGACACATTATTAAATAGGACCAAGACACAGCACTTAACTAGTGCTCGACTGTCCAGTTACGAATTGACGCTACTAGCGAGCCATGTGCACATAAAAAGGTGTAGTACCTTGAACCTAGCCACATTGTTACCAATTGCAGAAGAATCAGATGCTTCAGAACAGCACGATTGTTTTCTTAGAACAGAGGAAGAGACGAAAGGGAGAGTTGATTTGTTCGACACTCCTCTTGCTGAATGTGATGGTACATTGTGGGTAGATGGTTCATGCTTTAAGCTCCCAAATGGGAACGTGACTACAGCATATGCTGTCACAACTTTGCACACAGTCGTTGAAACTGCGCGAATACCACATGGTTCAGCTCAAGCCGCAGAACTCGTAGCACTTACGAGAGCATGTGTGTTGTCTAAATGAATGATAGTGACTGTCTACACTGACAGTCAGTATGCGTTTGGAGTGGCTCACAGTTTTGGACGATTGTGGAGAGAACGTGGGTTCCTGACTTCGCATGGAACTAAGATTCAGCATGGTCAGTTGGTGAATGAGCTTCTTGAATCACTGACGTTGCCCCTGCAAATAGCGATCGTGAAATGTAGTGCTCACAAGAAAGTGACTGATGATGTTGGTCGTGGAAATGCATTTGCTGATGAAACCGCTAAGGAAACTGCAAAGAATGTGATGAGCCGAATGTATGTTGCGAGCCCAGAAAGATGGACTGGTGATGTTGGAATATGTGAGGACACGATAGAGAGCGTGAAGTCCATCCAAGCTGAGGCCACGGAGAAAGAGTTGAGCACGTGGAGAGAGAGTACAGGAAGAATGGATGCGAATGGTTGTTGGATTGAATTGACAGAGCATCAGAGATGGTTGTTACCCGATGCATATGTGCCTGCAGTGGTTACAATGGCTCATGGAATGGCCCATATCAGCGCGAAAGGGATTTGCGAGTTGTTGGCCCCAGTGTGGAAGAATTCAGGGATTCCCAAGTATTCAGAGAATGTTGTCAAGAATTGCATGGTATGTCTGAAGCACAATCCTGGTAGGGGAACCCCAACTCCAGCTGGTCATTTTGCACCTCTTACGTATCCGTTCGAGGTTTTGCAGCTAGATTTCATACACATGGAGAGGTGCAACAACTTAAAATACGTGCTCGTGGTTGTTTGTGCCTTCTCAAGATGGGTAGAAGCCTATCCCCTAAAAGACAATACTGCCTTGTCCACAGCGAAAGCCCTTGTAAAAGACTTCTTCCCCAGGTTTGGAATGCCTAGAATGGTCTGGTCTGACAACGGAAGTGAATTTGTGGGTCGTGTGATGAAAAGAGTGTGTGAAGGGCTAGGCATTAGGCAGAAGTTCCACGCTGCAAATCACCCCCAATCAGCTGGATTAGTGGAATGTTACAATGGCACGCTTAAACTTAAATTGGCCAAAATCCAAGCGAGCACAGGTCTTAAATGGCCTGACGCTCTACCCTTAGCACTCCTATCCACCAGAATGACTGTGCATTCGCGAGTGAAACTCAGCCCCTATGAAATAGTCTTTGGTCGGCCAGCCAACATATGGGGAGTGCCTAGGCCCACGAAATTCAGCGAGCTGCAACACCCTATTTTGCTGGATTACTTGTATGAATTGACGGCTAAATTGCGTGTTTTATATCAACAGGTCCACAACACCTTGCCTCCGGTCTCTGAGACTCCAGGTCACTCCATTGACCCCGGTTCATGGGTGCTCGTCCGCAACTTTCAAAGAACAAGAAACGACTACCCCAGATGGACCGGGCCTCACCTCGTCCTCCTGTCTACAAGGTCGGCTGTTAGGGTGGAGGGGAAGGCCAATTGGGTCCACGGGATCCATTGTAAGAAGATACCCTTCCCTCTGCCACATGACCAATGGGTCCAGAAAGGAGGCACTGACTCAGAGCGCACAACTGATGAACGTGTAAAAGAAACTAACCCTGACTGTGAAAGCGAGAACATTTTTCGAGAAACTGTGCCACCACCAGAACAATTGAACTCTGTGGAACCTGAGCTACTATTTCTGGACCAGACAGTACCCGGGAAAAGACGCTACAATTTGCGACCAAGAAAAACAGACTAAAGTAAAAGTGATTTCTTTTATGATCCGAGAGAAAAACCTGTGGACTAATAAAAAAATGTGTTCTTTTCCCCAAATCCTATTTTTTTTAAAGTGCAGATCTCCCATCTAGGAACTTGCTTATTTTTGTTTTTTCGAACCGCCATCCGGGTTCCGCTGCTAGGGTCGCGGTTGATTAAAGACTTTTGGGTGCAGCTGACGACGTTAGGTCGTTGGTTCTGGTTGGTCCAAGGGAGTTGCCCTAGACTGACGGAAGCATCCTTTAGCAGAGGCAACCTACCACCGCGGGCAGCACCTTAGAGAGGATGGAGTTTCCTGATGTGGAGAGGCCTGCCAAACAAATGAACTTTAAGCAGAGACTTTTTAACACGATGACGAAGAAAAGTTTTATAATAGTGTGTATTTTTATGCTATTCAGCGTAATGGTCTTTTTGATAAGCTATGTTTTATTCTCTTTTCATGTGACATTTGCGCCCACTACATCACCCATACCTCCTCCTACTGTTTCCTCTCATTCTTTCCACCCTCTGCCTGACCACGAATCAAATAGGAGATTAGAGTTCATTAATAACTCCTTCGTTCAGTTATTACACCAACACCAACTTGTAATGAACACAACTAACTGTTGGGTGTGTGGTCTCATGCCCCACACCACGGATAAAGGTATCCCCTATTTGGTCCTGCCGTTTAGTCACAATGGTTCAGTCTGGGCATATAGGACAATGTTCATATATGCACGAGAAATCCAACCCCTACGTTCTGTAAAAGACAACCTCAAGACTAGCGCCCTAGTCAAAGGTATAGTTGACATGATCAAGGAAGTAACCTCTTACGAAGATACCCCGGATGATGAGATACTTGCATATGTAGGTTGGAACGTGACCGGATATGGCACTACATTAAGTGAGAAACAGCAAGCCAAAAGATCGTCCCCTATCTGGATCGTACCTCATCAAGGTCACCTGTGTCTGCAAGGTATTGGCAAGAATCCCAGAGCTCAGCTAGGGAAGAGTGTCTGTACAGAAACGTATGTTTTTGGATCTCAGACTTCCCCTGCGTTTTTAGCCGCTAAGGGTACTTATTTCATCTGCCATGATAGAGCCTATACATGGTTGCCCCCTGACTTCTCGGGCTCATGTTTTGTTTCATTCCTGTTACCTCCCACCTACACAGCAGCGGCGGATTACCATCGGACAAGGGTAGTTAGAGGTGTTTTGAGTAAAGAAGACACTGCAAGTCAAGAATTTGGTGACTTTGCAATGGGTTTTCTGCCGTTCTGGGGAGCCATGGCTAACAGCAGGAACATAAGGCAATTGACAAGGGTAGTTGAATCCACCGTGACTGAAACTGCTGGTGCCCTTAGTAACCTGACTGCTGAGCTCCAGTCGGATCGACTTATGACCCTTCAGAACCGGGTCGCTTTGGATGTAATACTTGCGGACCGAGGTGGAGTATGCAAATTGATCCAGTCTAGTTGTTGCATTTTCATCCCAGATAATGCTCCAACAGTGTACAGGGCCATCTCCAAACTGCATAAGATTTCCGAATCTATTCATGTGGATAAAGGAGATTGGTCATTAATGGGATGGTTCTGGGAACTGATATCTGCCTGGGGATGGAAAATTCTGATGGTCATTGGGATGGTCTTAGCCATTCTTTTCCTGTTCTGTCTATGCATACAGTGTGCTCCTGCAATATGTGGCCTCTGTGCTACATCATGTGTGAGGAAGCCTGTGTCAAGAGATGAACTCAGTACTAGAATGATGTTACAGCAACATCTCAATGACTTTAGGAATTTAGATCTGGACTCAGATTAACATGGGGATAGATTAATTGCCTATGTAAGGGCAAAAGGAGGGTTTGTGGTTCTGAAAATCTGGATTCATATAATAGTACTGGACTCGAGAATAAAAACTTCGTCGAAAGAGGACGAATTTGGTGTCAAAAGACCGAGAATGACGAGTACATCATGTACATGTATTTTCGGCGTATTCGAGTGACAATTTCACCTCGAAATCGTCATTAACATTCTGAACCCCACTCCCATTTATATGTTGCCCTTTACATAGGCCTTAATCCAGTTGAATTTGATTCCACAAGGACACATACTCCTTAATCGACTTCTCCCTGACCTCAGTACAAGTTAGAACCATTGCCCCAGGCCGAACTCGTCAGGTCAGTTCCCTCCCAGTGGCCGAGCAAGATAGCATCTAGGCCCAACCAGCCATAAAACCATTTCAGCGCGCACACCTGCCATATCTCGCTCACATCTTTTCTCCACTCCTTTTCTTCACTTGCTTTATGATGGGGAGGTGACCATTTTTATTGGGGGTCCAGCGATATCTGATGAAATGTTGGGCCTTGCCGGATGATTTGTTATGGGCAGCACGACGTGAAATATGTACATGTCATCATGACTCTGCTTTTCTTTTGTAACCAGTAACTATAAATGAAATACCACGAATTCGAAGAATGTTTGCCCAAGGCCGAATATCATGTATAAAGAGAGAAGCCTGACTTCGTGAAAGTGTGCAGTCTCCTGAGAACATACCCGTATTGTACTTCTAGGACCCTGTTACCTTGGTTGCAGCCAATAAAGAATCTTTGACTTCACCTAGAAGACTCTGAGTTTCTGTAGGTCTGACTCAGGAGAACCCGAGGTCTCTGGGTGTTGATTCCCTGACACCGCTGGGTTACCGGTTCTGTGCCGGTTCTTAAAAACCCAGTACCTCACCATGCACCATACCATATTCTTTCCTTCTCAGCCACCTCGGAGACCAAGCAAACACATATCATTCTTCTTTGCCAGTCATCATTAAATTTCTCGTCCTTCCACACTTACTTACACCCTTCTTTCGCTTTTCGTTCATCCCATCCATCAAGTTCATCTCAGATCTGATTGGCATTCTTCTCGCCAAAAACTTCACAGCTAAGTCGAAGTACACTTAGAGGAGGCTACTACCTGGTTGATTTATAATACACCCGTGCAGAATGCACACTCTGCAGTCTTCAATCTCAATAAGTAAGGAATATATAGCTTACCTCTGCCCGCCACCACTGTGTGCACCCTCACAGGCACATTGGTGTCGTCCGGCACTTGCACCGCCTCCTCCCCAGAAGTGTTGTCCTCCTCGTCATCATCCACCACCACCACCACCTCCGCGCTGGCCCCGCCACCAGATGTTCCACCTACAAAGTACATTTAAGATTGTTAGAATACACCACTCACTACTATATAATATTTGGTCTAGGAATAAAGAAATGTGAAAAAAAACAGAAAACAATGTAATAATTTGTGACTGTCTAATCTAAAGTAAAAATGTTCCTTTTTCCAGGGAAGGCTCAGTGCATACAGCTATTGCTGACTAGAATGGGAGTCCAATGGAATTTCCAAATGTGCAATCTTAGGTAGCTACATAGACAGACTAATAAGAATAATCTAGTAATACCACAGGGAGTCATAGTCGAGGCAGGATAAGAATTTAGATACAGTCTACAAGAAGATCAAAGACGATTTAGAAAAAAATCGAATGAGGAACGCTAGGAAAAAATAGGTACTCTATATTAAAATGAAAACTTACTGGGGCCAGCAAAGGAGCCCTCGCCTGGCCGATCCTCCTGGCCTTCTACAGCAGCAGCAACCACCTCCTCCTCTGTCCTCTTGCCCCTGGGGGGAGCTGATGTACAACATGAAAGAAAGAAAGACCCGAAAACATGGATGATTGTTGTCAACCAAATCAAACATTTCAAAAGAACAATAACAAAATATTTTGGCGAAATAGCAAATAGACAACTATTCCACGGGATATATTGACCGATCTCATGTGGTCTACTACGTTATTAGTATTGCTTGATTTGCGGACCGTCGACTTGGAAAGTTCTTATGTAACTCACTAAACAAACTACTAAAAAGGTTCGCCTAGGACTGGCAGGCAGCAGTCCGCAGCACGCGAAGTCACAGACAAAGTCCATTGTGATTGCAGATCAGTGAATACTCAAACTATCAATCCACCACCAGTATTTCTTCTTATCGCCATGTGTACAAAGGAAGGACTGGACTTGAGTCTGTAGGGGCTGATTTAGAAGCCCCTAGCGGCTCTTTTGCTCCATTGTTGCGTGACTTTTGTGACGCAGCGGCAGAACAAAAGAGGCGCCATGGTGCGGCGTATATTAACAACGTGACGCATATGGGAGATGCATCACGTTGTAAAGCCCTGCGCCATCAGGGGGCGTTCCGGCGCAAGGGAGGGCGTTCCTGCGCAGGAACGCATCCTAAAAGTGGCCGAGGGACATCTACAAGATTTCAATCAGTCACTTTGAGGACAATGATGCGTGACTCAAACCCTGCGCCTGCTTGAAGCAGACGTACGGCTTGACGCAGCATTGGGGAGATAGGGCACCCCAGAGCATTGCTGGAGCTGCACCATCATTGCGACGCAACTCCAGCTATGCGCCGCCTTTACGGCACAGAAGCGTAACGCTTCGGTGACGTTTCGGGCACATGGTGCGCCGCATTGTAAATACGGCGCACCATGGGTGGTGGTGGTGTGGCGCACAATTACTGGCGCATCCCTGCTACTTTGCAGGGATGCGCCGTAATTAAAAATCTGATCCTTAGTGTCTAGCATTACGCAGTTCTTTAAACTACACTCATGCATAATTTCACAGGCCAATGAAATGAACACAAAATAGAAAACAAATAAGCATAGTAGCAGCGCTACTGAGAAGGAGAGCAGTGCACCTAAAATGCACAGAAGATTTTGAAATATAATTTACCTACAATGTAATCAGCAGCATTATTGCTCTTGGTAAAAAAACAAAAATTTGCAAGATAATAACACACAGAGCAGGAGAAAACAGAGTAGTAAAGAAATAGCTACTACTCACCAAGCCCGGGGATCTCAAGGCCGAGCAGGTCCAGCAGATCGCGTTCCCGGTCCAGGATATCCGTCCAACGGTGGGTGACCTGGTTGTAGGTGCGCCGGACCCGAGAGTGTTGGTACATGGCCCGGCACACCTTCTCCCACCGCTTCCGGCGCTCCCGGATCCCGTACCCGCTAGCGATCCTGCCGCCTGCCATGATGGTCCTGGGGAGGCGGCGCTGAACATAAAAAACTAGTGCGCCCACCTCCTCCGCGCTGAAGATCTCCCGGGGTTGGACATTCTCCCCCCTCAAACGCCCGCACGGGAGCCGGGCACGGGGTGCGGGACCCTTCCCCTTCTCGGGATGCTTCCCGGCTCCCTTTACCATGGTCTGGGCAGAAAGGAAGCAAAATAATAAAGAAGAAACAGAATAGGGAAGAAGAAAAGAAAAGAGTTTAAAAAAGTAGTTTAAAATTAACCAAAAGTAGCAGAAAACACAAAAATATAGAGCTAGAAAAATAGAGGGATAGATAATAAGTAAAATAGATTAAAAAAAACGTCAAACAAGCAAAGGATGGCAGAGATTCAGAGAGGATACAGAAAGCATGCCCAGAACCATAGCAATGAATGAGAAACAAGATGGCCGCGCCCGTTCACGACCGCGTGGGTAAGTTTGCACGAGTTCGCGGCTTCCGAAATCGATCTCGCACGAATTCGCGCCCCGCGAATCGTGCGAAATTGCCGAAAAACGATTTTTGCAAAACTGAAAGCACTCAGCAGGTGCAAAAGTTCAATCTTAACATTTGTAACCATTCCCTGTAGTGCTTCCTGAGGGGCCCCTCCAGAGTTCAGTTGCCTATTTGCAACTATTCTATGACCCTGCTCTGACCCTCACAGCAGGCTCATAGAATAGCTACAAGTAGGCCACAAAGGTCCTGTGAAAAAAAATTGCACTGCAACAGAAAGCAAATTACAGATAAGGAAGCAGGTGCCAGACTGGCAGTTTAAATTCAGTGACACATTATTCAACCCCAAATTAATTCATGTCAGTTGAAGCAGGGCAGGTGTGCTTGCTTTTTTTCACCCCCATAATCTACAGTGATAAGCAAACCAGAGGGTGGCAGTGATGTACCAGAGGGTGGCATGGGTGTACCAGAGGGTGGCAGTGGTGAAACAGAGGGTGCTGTGAACCTGTGATGATGAACCAGACGAAGAAACAACATAGTCGCGGCCGTTGCGAGCCGACAAGTAAGTTCGCAATTGCGAACTGGTACAAAATCCTCGCGAACTGGCAGAAACCCGTGCAAACACACCCAAAAAAAAAATCTGCAAATCTGGAGAGTTCGCGGATTTTGCGGATTGCGAATCCGTAAATACGCACATTCGCGAACGCCAGATTCGCAAAATCCGCCCATGCTTACATGCCATACAAGTAGATAAAAGAATAGTGAAAACAAACTGCGAGATATACCAATCAAATAGATTAATAGGGGCAAGAGCTTTACGCATTAAGTAGTTTGTAGGAGGATGTACAGGAAAAGGATAGATATTACTGACAATAAGTAAAATGGTGAATTGGAGATTAAGTGCAGGTCTCAGGTTATGATCCCCAGTAATAATTGAGGAGGTGAATTTTTAGGTTGTTTTTGAAGCTGAAATAGGAGGGGTTACAGCGCAGGCTTTTTGGGAGGGCATTCCAGATGATAGGGGCATTACCAGAAAAGGAGCGTGATTCTGTGGATTTCTTTTTATGCAGTGGAGGGATTAGAAGGAGGGTGTTTATGCTTCTCAGAGGTCGTGTGGTGCCTGCAATGAGGAGTTTCTTGGAGAGGTACTCTGAAGTATAATATTAATCCTGCGTGTCGTATATGTTTTGCAGTCTGTTCATATCTATACGAATGAGTTCATTACTTAGTGTCATATGCATGTTCGCTGTTCCAACTGGGCAGCTCAGAGCACGACTTAGTCCTTCAGTTTGGCTACACACTTACCACTGCCTTCACCATCATCCCCATCAATGTCTTACCCAGGTGAATCTTACCCAAGTCACCTATCGTGACTTGGGTAAGATATTTATGAGTGATGCAAGCAGTTTTGTAGGCTGATCTACCTTCAATAGGGAGCCATTTAAGAGATTTGAGAGTTGGGGAGATATGATCGAAGCATTTGCAGTCTGTGAAGAGCCTGGCTGCAAGGTTGAGCACAGCTTTGATTAGAGGAAGGTGGACCTTGGGCATTCCGTTGAAGATGGGGTTACCATAATCTATACATGAAAGGACAAATGATTGAACTACAAGTTTAAAGTCATCGGTAGGTATAAAAGGTTTGATTTTCTTGAGGTGACGGAGAGTGCAGAGGGCTCCTTTAGCAGAGTTTTTGATGTGGACGTTAAGGTTAGGGTGTTGTCGATAGAAATGCCAAGAGATTTGACGGAGTTGGACAGGGTGAGTGAGCAGTTGAGTGAGTAGAGGTCAGAGATCCAGGATTGAACGGGAAGAGGGTTATTTTTAGGGGAGAAGAGAATGATTTTGTTTATTTTAGGGTTAAGTTTTAGATGATTGGAATGAAACCATGTTTGGATCTTGGTGAGGGTGTTGTTCAGGTGTAGGATGTCAGCGTGATTTTTAATCTTGTAATAGATGTGGGTGTCGTCGGCGTAGAGGTGGTAGTTGATGCCTGCTTGTTTAATAATAACAGCGAGGGGTTCCATAAAGAGGTTAAAGAGGGAGGGAGAGAGAATAGATCCTTGGGGGACTCCAAGGGAGACAGGAGTGGGGTTAGAAAGACAGTTTTTGAATTGTGATTTGCTGAGTTCGATGTTGTAGGTAGGAGATAAACCATTTGTAGGCAGTGCCATTAAGGCCGAAGCGAATTTCGTAGCGCACCATGCATCGCAAAATGCGATGCAGCGCGTGCTACGAAATTCATTTTATTTTTTTAATTGTTTACTTACCTGCAATTGTCCATATTCTGGTGTTTACCACTGTCCACCTTGACCCTCCCCCGCACCGGCTCCCTGCCCCACCGAACTCCCTCCATGGGCCGCGGCTGTCAGTCTACTAAATCGGAAAACTAACCATTACGAAAATTTCCAGTATATTTGTAAAATAACGTATTAATAATACATGTGAATCTAGGTACGCAGACGACACTGCTATTTTTGGTTCTACCTTTATTATTTACCAATATCGCGAACCACATCATTTCTTATTCACTATTAGATTTTGTTAAAAAGAAATGATATCATATCATATGGAGTTATTTAATTATAGCAGTCCTCCACCTTCAGTGAATGATAGCCCAGAAAATACTTCTTCTATGTCCATTGCGCAAGGACGAGCTCAACCTTAAAACCTTCCGGTGAAACAAAGTTCCATTTCTGGGGCCTGGAAGGTAGCATCAGCAGAGAAATGCTAGTAGCAACATGAAGGTATTATGGAGACATCAAGACCTCCGACTTCTACGAACAAGGTAATGTGAATCTCCACTCACTTACTCCTCCGTGCATTACTTTGGTCTCTTCCCCCCCATGCCCAAAGGAGCAACAGAAGACTCCTTAATAAAGTAACTATTTCCTATTATTCTCCTTGCCACCACCCGCGTACATGGATGGACATCACAGTAAACATCCAATGTCCATCGAACATGGCTATACTAAACCGATAACAAGCAGGCGAACTATACTTAGGAAACCTTATGGGGAAAACGGTATCTACCAATCTGCCCTACAGAGGCAATCGGTTCCCAATTCAGTACACACATTAACAGTGCAAGAACACAACCGCCTTTTTAAATTTAAGACACCCACCTGCATCGCCATGATATATAATGTGCCGAATCCAACCTATGAGATATTCTCCTTTATATATACCTGGTCGCAGTCCCCCAAGGAACACTGTCATCATAACGCAATGGTCACATACAGAGTTAACAAAAGACAATAATAACTGTAATCAACACAGTAATCTAATGTAATTTATATGGATCAAATGAATGGAATAATACCATGAACTAATGAGCACTCTTTTTTTGCTTTTTATTACATTGGGCAAGACTGAATGTACTTAACTAACATTCATCATGCTCCTTCTCATTTTTCTGTTTCTTCGCAGTTATAGGTACAGTCCACACCTATAATAAGCTCACACATTGAGCCAATGAAATCAAGTGACAAAGAAGGGTAAGTTAATCAACCTACCCATTGGGAGCGACCCAATCAATAATTTTCTCCTACCTTGATCCTGAAGAATGCCCACAGACCCGTAAGGGCAACAAAAGGCTGAAATATGTTGATCTGTCACGATCTGACACCAGGTCAGTGGACCACTTATACATCCACCCAGAACTGAACTTGTATTTTAATATAACCCCTTCCTGCTTAATAAAATACAACATGCTGGAACGTAGTGTCATGGTCATCCAATGGAGGCTGGAGGTGAAGGGGTTAGTCACGTCCGCTAATACGGCTTCTTTCCCCTGTGGGTATGATGCAGTGACTGGAAAGAGAGTGGCGCCACCTTCATTAGGCCATTGGCACCCGTTAGGGAACTACAGTTCCACAATCCACTGGAACACAAGGCTGGAATGAAGATCAGGCACAGCCCTGGTTTTGGTACGTTATAAAGCCCCTCCCCTTCCTGGGATTGGGGCTTGACAAACTTGGTATTTCCTGGCTGGAGTTCCTGCTCACGGTTGGTTTGTTTCCCTGCTGCTTTGGAGGCGTTCAGCGTTTTGCTGAGCTGGCATTCTCGTTTCTCAACTGGTGAGCCGGCTGCTCCGGAGTTCATAATCTCACGCCGTCATCAGCAGTGGAGACCTGGCCCAAAGGCGGGAGTGAAGTGCAAGAGCGATCCTCCTGCATCAGTGACTGTATTTTGAAGCCAAGCTCTGTTGTTGGTTACAGCGGGTAAGCGTGGGTGGTCTGCTGTACTCGTTGCGCTGTGGTTTTTTAACAGCAGACGAGTGCATTTCTTTGCTGTGATTCAAACAGCGTGTGCTTGCTGTATATTATACTTTTGGCCTGTAGCTGCGAGGGAGCCCTGCCCCGGCTTTCACTATGAAAGGAACTAGTGTTATCTATCAGGATTTTGGCAGTATTTGTGGGGATCACTCATTCCTGGATGTTACCATTGTGAGCTTGATTGTGACATTGTTTTTATTTTTTTATTTATGTTTATTGATTTTCATGAAATAGTACAACATACAATCACATTGCCAACAGTAACTTAGACCATTACATTTCCGCATTCTGTATCCATGTGTAGACATTACATGCACAGTGCTTGAACAATATAGTAAGGGTGATCATTGCTGCCCAACGTCTTTGCATTCAGTGAACGACATCTCTGGGATTACAGTACCCCACCCATATCAATGGTGCGTATATAGTCTGTGAAGAAACGCCAGTAATATTTCGGTCTAGATCTGGTTGGCAGTTCTTCTTCAAACGTCAAGAGACAATCTCTGCAAGAAGACATATCTTGATACCATTGGATCACTTTCGGTACTTTCGTGCTCCCCCAACATTCAGCAATTTGACGCTTTGCTAACAGCATTGCTATGGCACAGAACTTGCGCTTTTCCGCTTTTACAGTTGGCAATATACCTAGCAAACAGCATTTTATCGTGCATGTTATTTCCGTTCCTACCATCTTAGTCAAATTAGCGGACGCTTCCTCCCAGAACTCCTGTACTTTTCCGCAGTTCCATGCTAGGTGAAGGAAATCAGCTCCATCTGCTCCACACCGTTTGCATGTTGCCTCTTCTTGTAGGCCATATCTACGTAGTTTAACCGGTGTGTAATATGTTTGGTGGACATATCTGAAGTGTATGATGCATAGGTTGCCATTAGGTGTGAGTAATTTTACTAATGCACAGGTCGTTTGCCATTCCTTCTCAGTAAGCCATGTGTCCCATCTCGACTTGGCCTTTTCAGTAGTGTACGGGATTTCCGCCTGTGCTGTTTTATAGAGTCTCGATACCAAATGTGTAGTGTTTGAGGTCGTCAATATAAGTTGTAGTGCATTTAAACTTACTGGTTCAGCTGGGTAATCTGGATATAACTTCTGTTATGCCCTCTGTAGTCTATAGTAAGTGAATTTGAACAGTAAGGTTTGGTTTTGAATGTATGTTAGGTCTCGAGCCTGCCTGAATTTCCCCTCATGGAACAAATCTCCCATTGTGTCGAAGCCTACCTTCCTCAATAAATCCATACCGACAGCCTCCTCAGTAACCGATAAGTCCGGATGGAAGTGTAGCGGTAAAGCCGGTGCGTACAACGGCACTTTATGCGCTAGCTGTCCCAGCTTCTGCCATGCTTTTACCGTGGTGTCTTTAGTGTTTATGTCTTCCTCATGTAACGGTGGATGTTTATGCGTTATTATGGCTGTGAGTGGCACCGGTAGTGCATCTCCCTCCTCTACCGCAGTGTGTGTGAGATATGGTATTTTGTGGTACCAGTAAATCGCAAATTGCGCTTGGGCGCATAAGTAATACAGTAAGAAGTCTGGGACACAGAAACCTCCTTTCTCATAGGGTAACGTTAGCGTTCTAAGTTCTACTCGTGCCTGCTTTCCCGCCCATATTAATTTAAGGATCAAGGATTGTATGCTTTTAAAAACTGCACTTGAGAGAGGTATGGGTACATTATTAAAAAGGTATAGGAACTTCGGCAGGATGTTCATTTTCACTATCCCAATTCGATCTGCGAGTGAGAGCGGTAGCTGTATCCAGCAGTCTATTCTATCTTCTAGGTTTGAAATAATCCTACCGTAATTCATGCGGATTACCACTTCAGGATTTCTATGGTACCAAACCCCTAGATACCTCACAGGCTCGGTCTGCCATTCCAAGGGGAATTCAGTGTCGTGCGGCGTAGTCATGTTCGTTAGGGGGATTATTGATGACTTGGCCCAGTTTATTGTAAGGCCAGAATGTCCACCAAATTTTATGTATTCCCTCAATAGCGGTGCCAAGTTTTGAGCGGGGTCCCAGACGTATAGGAGCATATCATCCGCGTATAATGAGATATGTAGTGGCCTCGAGGGGAACTGTAGCGCCGATTGTTTGTGTTTCTGCCTGACCAGGCAAGCCAATGGTTCCAGGGCCAATGCGAATAATAAGGGTGAAAGAGGGCACCCTTGTCATGTCCCCCTCTCAATAATAAATGTGTTTGAGATATATCCATTGATCTTTACCCTCGCCTCCGGTTTTGTGTACAATAACGTCACCCACTGTATGAACATCGAAGGGAATCCCATTCTCCTCAATATCGTTATTATGTACTGCCATTCTATGGAATCAAATGCCTTGGCGGCATCCAACATAACCGCCACCGCTTTGGTAGAGGGTACTAAATAGTGAGACAAGGCAAATAGTGTTCTAGTATTGTGGAAGGTTGCTCTACTGGGTATAAAACCTGCCTGATCCGGCAGAACCAGATTCGTCATCAATGGCTGTAACCGGATTGCAAGGATCCTAGCTAATATCTTGGAGTCTACATTTATCAGCGATAAAGGCCTATATGATTCGCATATCTCCGGGTCTTTTGCTGGTTTTAGAAGGGCTATGATTACCGCTTCTCTAAGTGTTGGGGGTAGTACTGATTGATCGAAGGCATTCCCATACAACGCTACTAAGCGGGGGGCTAGTATATCCACATATGATTTATAAAATTCACACGTGAATCCATCTGGGCCCAGTGCTTTCCCATTGGGCAGTGACTGTATCACCTCTGTCACTTCTTCCACAGTTATAGGTAGTGACAAATACTCCCTTTGATTATCTGACAGCCACGCAATTGCCACTTCTTCCAGATAGCTTAGCACTTCTGAGGGAGGCGCTGTGTGTTGCGATTTGTATAAAGTGCTATAATTATCCACAAAGCATTGTAAAATACCCTCCATATGTGTTATTAGCGTGCCATCTTCTGCTTTTACTTGTAAAAGTGTCTGTGGGCCTCTGCCTTCACATATCTTAGCTGCCAGTATTCTGCCTGGTCGTCCCCCTTCACCAAAATTTCTAGCTGTTTGTCTTTTTGTGATATACTTTAGCTCATCTTCAAGAAAGGTTTGGTGCTCAGTGTGTGTTGGTCTCAAATCTCCCAGCAGTGCCGAGTCATGTGTGGTTTCATATAATGCCTCTAGTTCTGTCATGCGAGTTTCACACCTCTGGATCTGTCTTCTTATGTCACATAATATCCCCACCGATGTGCTAATACATACTCCACGTATAGTGGCTTTAAACGCCTCCCACAACACACCTGGGTCGTCGACTGTAGATTTGTTTAATTGAAAATAATCCCTTATTGCCTGTAAGATAGTGTCAGCGTATACTGTGTCCGTGAGGGCCTTGGCATTGAATCTCCACGAGAATGGAGGAGGGGTATAATATGGTATCTGGAGTGCAAGCAATATGGAGTTATGATCAGAAAGCACCCTAGGTAGGGTGTGCAATTTCTTTGTCCATAATAAGGTGTCATCCGATCTCAGCCAGTAGCCTATGCGGGACCAGCTATTATGAGCCATGTTTATATGTGTTGCTCCTGTAGTGGACGGGTATCTCTGCCTCCATATATCTTTCAGCGGCACCTCTGCCATAATATCTAGTATTTTCGCTCTGGCTTTCTTGTGCGGTTCTATAGAGTTCGCCGAACGATCTATTTGATCCACCAGCGCCACATTGAAGTCCCCTCCCCATAATATTTGCGTATCGCGTAGTTTGTGCATATGGTTCCATAACTCTTGGAAGAATTCCGGTGTGTCTACATTGGGTCCGTATACATTTACTAGTGTTATCCTCTGCCCCCTTAGCAACCCTGTCAGTATGACGTACCTCCCATTTGTATCCAATATCACCTCACTCATTTTGATTTTCGTTCCCTTCCATATTAGTGTTATAACCCCTCGTGAATATGAGGAATAATTAGCAGCATGAGTTGATTCCGCCCATTTTGCACCAATAGTTTTATGTGTGTTAGGCGCAATATGGGTCTCCTGCAGAAATGCGATATCTATACCCCACCTATTTAAACATGCAAATATCTGCCTGATTTTTTTCGGGTTTGTGAAGCCTCGCACATTCCATGTGATGAGATTCAGATTTGTGTTCCTATCAACTTTCATTGTCTGAGCCATTCCAGAATTGGTAACACTCCTATAGCTCTTATGACATTATAGTTTCCCTTTTCATCACCCACATGTCCCCTAGACAGCACATCACCCTTTACACGCAATCGTCTAACAACATGAGTGTCAGCAATGCATCTTAAATGCTTTGGTCTTTGAACTTGAACAAAACCCCTTCCCCACCCATCCCCACCCACTACAGCAACCCAATCCTGCCGAAGCCGCTGCCCCCCTTTAACAAGCCTTGATAACATAACTCGTACGGGGATCACCCATGTGGAGGTCCGCCGAGGGTGCACTACACCATCCAACTTAATGGATGGGGGCAGATCCTTACTTTGTTAAGTAAACGTTTACGTTGGGAGTTAGGCCCGTAATCTATCATTTCCTAATAACACCTGTGTGTTAACAACATGACAATATCACGCAGCTGTATCCTTCTATTACTACTTGCAATAACGAGCAGCAAACAACCCCCCGCACTGCAGTATTTCGAACATTCGGCTTGTAAGGCAGATCCGATGTGTGACTAGTATGAACAAGTTACATTCAACAAATTTGTGAGTACAATCTCTGCGTGTAGCCCCATATCTGCAACACCGCTAACAAACCTGTCAGCATGCGCCAGTTAAACCATGCTAGGTGTGCTCCACAATTTCCCGACCATGCTTTACACAGTGTTATAATACTAATCCTGCGTGTCGTATATGTTTTGCAGTCTGTTCATATCTATACGAATGAGTTCATTACTTAGTGTCATATGCATGTTCGCTGTTCCAACTGGGCAGCTCAGAGCACAACTTAGTCCTTCAGTTTGGCTACACACTTACCACTGCTTCACCATCATCCCCATCAATGTCTTACCCAGGTGAATCTTACCCAAGTCACCTATCGTGAATGCTGCTGGTTGGCTATCGCTGCTTACAGTCATTATCGTAGCACCAGTTCATTAGTCCGAGTCTTGCCTCCTGTCCCTGCTTTCCGTGGATTTATTCTGTTTTGACACCATCTTTATAAAATCTTGACCTGCCTTAGGACTGGAGAGAATAGTCGACTTCCCTTCCCACGTTACCTTCAAACGAGCAGGATAGAGCATTGCATAGTTTATCTGCATTGTTCGTAATTTGGCTTTCGCCGCCGTGAATTCTCTTCGTGCTTGCTGTACTGCTATGGTGTGGTCAGGATAGCACTCCAACTTGTTCCCTTGATGACTTATCGGCCCTTTCTCACGTGCAAGTCTTAGGATAGTATCTCGATCTCTATAATTTAGCACACGAGCCACGATTGGTCGAGGTGCAGCACCTGGAGGTGGTTTTGGCGCGAGCGATCTGTGTGCCCTTTCGATAATAAAGATTGACGATAATGCTTCCGCTCCAAAGATGTCTTTGCAAAGCTGCTCGATGTAGGTCTCGATGCGGCCTGTATTTGTTGATTCCGGCAGTCCTGCTATCCTAACGTTATTACGTCTAGAACGAGCTTCCAACTCCTCGGCCTTGGCTTGAATCACGTTGAGGACTTTTTCCATACCACTACAATTGCTCGTCATAGCTTGTGATTCGTCCTCGACCGCTGAAATACGCGTTTCCGCTGTGCCCAGTCGCTCCCCCTGTTTTTCCATGGTCGCCGCCATGCCGTCCATTCTACACGTTAAGTGGTCCAGCTTACCGTTGATTTCTTGCAGATTGGACTGTATTGCTTTGAGAATAGCTTCCATATTGCTTTCCGCCTGCTCATCCGATGGCCTACCGCCCTCCGCCTTCTCTCCAGCGTCCTTCGGTGTCTTTTTGGCTTCAAAAGTGATCCTGGGATTCTGCCTGCCTGGCCTCACCATCGTGAATTGGTTTGCGACCTCGTCTGTTTGGATGGGCTGTTATTTAAACCACTGCGACTTCTACTTGTGTTCGTTAACGGCACTCCGTTTATACTTAAGATGGCAGGGTTGAGCGTTATGGCGTCACGATATGCGCCTCTTACTCTGAATGTTGACTTTTGTATGCACGATTTAATGCTGATAGCGACCAGACTCACTCCGCTCTTCTCTTCAAGTTTCTCCACCTTTTGTTAGGACCTCGTCATTGTGTGTTCAAACAGTGGGGTTCCCAAGGCGGGTTACTTGGAATCCGATCATTAGCTTTCCCCGCAGTTCACCCTTGCCACCTCCAGCGCTATTAGTCCGCAGGTATTTGTGGAGCTTTCTAGATGATACCGAATCTCCTTCATCGGTCACCAGCACGCCCAGAAGTACTCTTGTGAACGCACCTCCATGTCCCGTGTTTGAGTAAGGGTATAATGTTAAGGTCCAGTATTCTTATAGTTAGGTCTCGTGCCTCTGACTACTGCTGTTATAAACTTCGGTAGTGTGTTCCATGGCCGCCATTTTGTTGTCCCAGTCGACCTAACTGCTAAGTGCGGTTGCGTTGCCCACTGCACGCTTTCCACTTACACGCTCGGGTAAAGACCCAAACTTTTCATGACTTCTGGTGCCATACGTGCCATACTATGTGGAGAGTGTAAATTGCGCAGCCTTAGACGTACATCACTATTATAATCGGGCTGTCTCTGTGTCTATGGGCGGCGCCATTTTAAGTCTCGCTGCCTTGACACTCCCGTTCTCTGCGTTACCGCATTTAGCTGATATGCGCCTTACCGCAACTTCGCAGTTTTCCTTGTATATAGCCGATGCTCGAAGTTCCGGTCATTAGCCAGGCAGTTGCAGAAGTCGTGTCACCTTATGATGTTAGGAGAGCGTTCCGACCCCTGCCGTACTGGTGGCCGCCATCTTAGCCTCCGAACGCTCTCCGCTGCAATCTTCGATTTATCATTGCAGCGCGGTTCTTCAGGTACGCAAAGTAGTGTGTCTTAGTCCTGGCAGTTTCCCATTTCGATGTTTATACTTGGTACCTCCTTGACCGGCCATTTAGTGCTCAAACTCCCGCAACGTTGGTGTCTGCCCGGCGGAGCTGTCACGTCATACAGCCATTCCGTTGTGCGCCCCCTAGCGCCTCCCCCTGATTGTGACATTGTTCCTTTTAATCACGTTCCTCCTGTTATCAGAGACTAACCCTCAGACTTGGTCCACACGTGTCTCTCTGATGAATGATGTCTCTCTCTCTCTCTTGCCTAAACGGATTATCCTTTCATGGCAAGATGAAATGTATTGCTGGATAAGTGTTTTGTTGAGTATGCGTAGCAGTACTGTACCTTCTAGTTAATTGATGTGTATGTTATTCCCCATACTGCATCTTTTATTTATTTATTTAAAAAGTTTTTATATAGCGCTGGCTAGACCCAGGAGGTATCAGAGCGCTTTACATGAGAAGATAATATAAGGCAAACATGGCACACACGAAGATAAAAAGATAGTGAAACAACATGTAAAGTATACAAATAAAGAATAGATATATGTGCAAAAAGCTATACACAACAAGTAATTAGGAAGATGATGTTCGGAAAAAGGACAAATAGTTACAAAACAAATATAGCATGATGATTTGGAGAAACAGGTGAAGGTCACAGGTTATGACCAAACATGCCATACAAGTAGATAAAAGAATAGTGAAAACAAACTGCGAGATATACAAATCAAGTAGATTAAATGGGGCAAGAGCTTTACGCATTAAGTAGTTTGTAGGAGGATGTACAGGAAAAGGATAGATATTACTGACAATAAGTAAAATGGTGAATTGGAGATTAAGTGCAGGTCTCAGGTTATGATCCCCAGTAATAATTGAGGAGGTGAATTATTAGGTTGTTTTTGAAGCTGAAATAGGAGGGGTTACAGCGCAGGCTTTTTGGGAGGGCATTCCAGATGATAGGGGCATTACCAGAAAAGGAGCGTGATTCTGTGGATTTCTTTTTATGCAGTGGAGGGATTAGAAGGAGGGTGTTGGTGCTTCTCAGAGGTCATGTGGTGCCTGCAATGAGGAGTTTCTTGGAGAGGTACTCTGAAGTATAATACTAATCCTGCGTGTTGTATATGTTTTGCAGTCTGTTCATATCTATACGAATGAGTTCATTACTTAGTGTCATATGCATGTTCGCTGTTCTAACTGGGCAGCTCAGAGCACGACTTAGTCCTTTAGTTTGGCTACACACTTACCACTGCCTTCACCATCATCCCCATCAATGTCTTACCCAGGTGAATCTTACCCAAGTCACCTATCGTGACTTGGGTAAGATATTTATGAGTGATGCAAGCAGTTTTGTAGGCTGATCTACCTTCAATAGGGAGCCATTTAAGAGATTTGAGAGCTGGGGAGATATGATCGAAGCATTTGCAGTCTGTGAAGAGCCTGGCTGCAAGGTTGAGCACAGCTTTGATTAGAGGAAGGTGGACCTTGGGGATTCCGTTGAAGAGTGGGTTACCATAATCTATACATGAAAGGTGAAATGATTGAACTACAAGTTTAAAGTCATCGGTAGGTATAAAAGGTTTGATTTTCTTGAGGTGACGGAGAGTGCAGAGAGCTCCTTTAGCAGAGTTTTTGATGTGGACGTTAAGGTTAGGGTGTTGTCGATAGAAATGCCAAGAGATTTGACGGAGTTGGACAGGGTGAGTGAGCAGTTGAGTGAGTTGAGGTCAGAGATCCAGGATTGAACGGGAAGAGGGTTATTTTTAGGGGAGAAGAGAATGATTTTGTTTATTTTAGGGTTAAGTTTTAGATGATTGGAATGAAACCAGGTTTGGATCTTGGTGAGGGTGTTGTTCAGGTGTAGGATGTTAGCGTGATTTTTAATCTTGTAATAGATGTGGGTGTCGTCGGCGTAGAGGTGGTAGTTGATGCCTGCTTGTTTAAGAATGACAGCGAAGGGTTCCATAACGAGGTTAAAGAGGGAGGGAGAGAGAATAGATCCTTGGGGGACTCCAAGGGAGACAGGAGTGGGGTTAGAAAGACAGTTTTTGAATTGTGATTTGCTGAGTTCGATGTTGTAGGTAGGAGATAAACCATTTGTAGGCAGTGCCATTAAGGCCGAAGCGAATTTCGTAGCGCACCATGCATCGCAAAATGCGATGCAGCGCGTGCTACGAAATTCATTTTATTTTTTTAATTGTTTACTTACCTGCAATTGTCCATATTCCGGTGTTTACCACTGTCCACCTTCACCCTCCCCCGCACCGGCTCCCTGCCCCACCGAACTCCCTCCATGGGCCGCGGCTGACTGAGTCTACTAAATCGGAAAACTAAATTGCTCAAAGAAAGCTGAGATTGTTTCTTTGAGTAAAAATAAATCTAGGGTCTCAAAAGATATTCCAAATGTTGTCAATAAGATTGCTAAACATATGATGATATTAGTGACAGTAATTGTAACCATACAACAAAGATATTTTTTGTCTGTCCTAGTTGATTCTGGAGCTACTGGGACCTTTTTTGATATTGCTCTTGCTCAAAAATTAGGCATTCCTCACATTACAAAAGATGAACCCAAACCTGTGAGAGCTGTTCTGCTCTGTCATCCGGATAAATTTGGTTTCATACTATACCATTGACTATAGTAATCGAAAATGGACACACTGGACAGATCATGTTTGATTTAATTGATACCTCTACTTTTTTTATTCTTGAGATACCTTGGCTTGAAAAACACAATCCAAAGATAGATTGGGTGCAACGGACTGTAATATATTTTTTTATTTTAACAGTAGGACAAGAGTAGGCATTACAGATATCAGGTGTCAAACAGTAAAATGCAGATCAGGGACAGGCGGGGGAAGTATACATAGGAATAACCATCGTAAGAAACACATGGTCTATCGCGATTACGCAAATAAGAGAAAGAGAAAATAAACAGTCTATTTGGCGATCAAAAACAATCCCACCCGCGCGACCCCGTCCTCAATGATACAGGATAATTAGAGCCAGTGTAGACACCCGGACAATAAAGGATCCGTGGAAAAGAAACAGCCCACCTCTTGTAAAAGGAAAAAGGAAAGACAAAAGGGCCATAGAACAAAACAAAGGCAAAATAAAAAAAAACTCCCCTAACCCCCACCCTGCACCCCTGCAATGGCTACGGCCTAACCCCACTAGCAGCGTGCCTGTCGCCCAAGAACTACCCTAAAAGCAGGGAAAAAGAGAGAAAGTGGAGGAGGAAAAAGCAAACACACTACCGGTCTCCCCCAACCCCCGCCAGCAGCGATCACCCCGAGACATAGTAAAATCAATATCCAGCAAAATATACAGACCAGTCGGGGGAGTATAGTCAATAACCACCCGACTCCCGTCACATTATAGGCACCACCCCGACATTGTATAAAGTTATCGTATCAAATTCAAACGATCAAGCTCAGCCCTGGCCATTACGGTCTTTCCTAAGAGTCTTTTTCATTCGAGCCGCCATCTTGATGGAAAAGGCAGAGCATTCATAAAAGTTCATGTCATGTCAGTGCAGAAGGATCGAAGTTCACGAAGTCCACCAATCGAACGAGGAAAGGTGTCAAGGACCAACGAATATCTCCAACAGTCACTGAGGAACTTGTTACCACACAGAAAACCGTCCATAGATGTATTAGGCGGCAGCAGATTCGCGCAGGAGACGCTGGTGATAAGCACGGGCTGGCTTGTTGTTAATTGGGGACCGCCAAGGCTCATTAAATCCGGGATCTGCACGGGGACCTCGATCTCAGATGTGCAGTGCACCGCTGGTACCACGGCTAGCTGGAAAGTTAACGGAGAGTCGTCCTCCGGTCCCAGGATACCGTCCACTTTTACAGTCAGTGTCCGGAACACGGCGATGGTGTGCGAATGGAGCGCCCCAATGGCGGCCATGACGGCCTGCAGCGATAGCGTGTCTTCCGTCCGCTTCATCCCTTCTCAATAGGCGATAGAGCAGGACTTGAACCCCGGAGGCCGGCTACTCCGGGGTAACAGGCCACGCAAATCCGATGTAAAACAGTGGGCGCTCCTCGTCTGGCAGAACACACCGTCGCCGCTAGCGAGGGCCCCAGCCCGTCAACCCAGAGAGGGTAGCAAGGCCTCCGGGCACCAGACCCCCACCACGGCAGCCGGTGTGGCACGCTGGTGTGTCCTCGGTGTAGATTGTTCACAGGGTCGTCACCAAAAATCAACAATTCACGGCACACTTCGGGAGACCGGGCTCAGTCCAGGTCTCACGGCCGATGTTGATCAATTCCGATCCGGATAGGCTAGAAATCGAGGCCCCGGCTTCCACACGTTGTTAGGCCGAGAATAGAAATACGGCATATCTTCGTCTGCGGTTGAGGTAGAAAACTCGGGATTGCACCTTTAGAAGCAGAAAAGCTTCATGAACACGGAAATCCGGTGTGAGTCTAGGATGAAAGGCAGGATATTCGAGCTGCTGGCGGAGGTCGGCGGAGCCGGGAGCTTACGCGGCCATCTTGGTTGCTAGCGTAGCTCCTCCCCCCGGTGCAACTGATTGTAAGCCTTGACTCACTCTTTTGTAGAAATCACTGTTATCAAGAAGCTCAGGATCCTATCTACCATCTTCATTGCGCTTCTACTTTACTCACTCAAACTGCATTACCCAAGGAATATAATGAATTTGCTGACGAATTTAACCCAGTACATGCTACTCAACTCCCACCCACAGAGTATACGATTGCAAAATAGACTTAATACCTGGGGTTCCTCTCCCTTGTAGTCATATTTATGCCCTTACAGAACCAGAAAATCAGTATTTTAAAGAATATCTCGATGATTTACTTGACAAAGGCTTTATTCGACACTTAACTTCTCCTGTATCCTCTCCTCTTTTCTTCGTGGCTAAGAAGTCAGGAGATTTGAGAGCATGTATTGACTATTGCGCTGTTAATAAAGCTACAATAAAGAATCATTACCCATTACCATTAATACTCGTCCTACTTGATCAAGTAAAGGGTTGAACTATCTATACAAAATTAGATCTTCGTGGAGCTTATCACCTGATACGAATGCGTGAACGTGATGAGTGGTAAACCGCTTTCCCCACCAAATATGGCCTATATGAATATACAGTGATGCCTTTTGGGCTGTGTAATGCCCCGGCGGCGTTCCAATATTTCATTAATGAGGTTCTCCACGATTTTTTAGACGTGTTTGTTATCGTTTATATTAACAATATATTGATTTTCTCTAAAACTGAGGAAGAACACATTGTGCATGTACGAACTGTCTTACAAAGATTAAGACAACACTCTTTGTTTGCAGAACCAGAAAATCATGTCTTTAATGTTCAATCAGTAGAATTTTTAGGTTATTGGCTGTCACCAAAAGGTATAGAAATGGACCCAAAAAAGGTTGAAGCAATTGTTAACTGGCCAATTCCAACTTCTGTAAAAGAGATACAAAGTGTGTTAGGATTTGCAAACTTCTATCGTCGTTATATTGCACATTTTCCAGAATTGTAACTCCGATCACATAATTACTGAAAAAAGGACAATTTTTCCACTGGACTGGAGATGCTGACAAAGCATTTTCTGAGTTAAAAAAAGCATTTACCACAGCCCCAATCTTGACCCACCCAGACCTAGATCAGCCTTTTATTGTTGAAGCAGACGCTTCTCAAACAGCAGTAGGAGGGGTTCTTATGCAAAAAGATCCACAAACCGGGTATCTTCATCCAGTAGCCTATTATTCTCGTCAATTATTGCCAGCAGAACAAAATTATACTATTGCTGAGAGAGAGTTATTGGCTATAAAGGATGTTTTCTGAGAATGGAGACATCATCTTCTTGGAGCAAAACACACAGAACCATCTATACTGATCATAAAAACTTGCAGTTTTTCACCTCAATTAAGGCTCTAACCCCAAGGCAAATGACATGGTTACATTTTTTCAGTGAATTTGATTTTTTGATAACGTATCGCCCAGGGCAAAACAATTATTATCTGATGCCCTTTTTTTGTTTACATGAAAAAGGTGTACTAGAGCAGAAGAAAGAAGCACAAAATATTATACCTTTAGACAGAATAATAGCTGTAATTCAATCTGATACCTTTCTGTCTAAAGTTAAAAAGGAATCTGAAAAAATTAACAAGGATTCATGGCTAAAAAAAAGATAAATCAATCATGGATGGACTTTTCTTTCATAAAGAAAGGCTATTTATTCCATCTGAGAAACTAAGAGAACAAATCATAGTCTGGCATCATGATTCAAGTCTTGCAGGACATCAAGGAAGTAGTAAAACCATTTGATTGTGCTCTTGAAAATTTTGTTGGGAGACTATGAGGAAAGATATTCTGGATTATGTAAAAAAAATGCCCCATTTGTACTCGTAATAAATCACAACATATTGCCCCTGCCGGTTTTTTACAACCTTTACCCATTCCTTTAACACCATGGCACACGATAAGTCTTGATTTTATAAATGACTAGCTTACCCTTCGCGTGTTGCTGCGATCTCCGAAGAAAGGAAATTCAAGGAAACTCATTATGATAACATTCAATTTACATTGTGAAACTTATTCATTTTAATATGGAACATTTCAAAGTGCCGTTTTAATTTTATTTATTTATTCGAGTGCTTGTGGATACACGATTTTTTGTTTTTCCGTCTGGTGCACACATCAGTATTCGAAAGATTATGAGGGCCCTGGGGGGCCGATATTTAAAAAACATTTATGCCAGAAACCTTCGCGGGAGTGTACTCAACAACTTCCCAAAGTTTCCTGGCGATCGGATGAATGGTGTTTTAATTCTATTTATTTATTTGAGTGCTTGTGGATACACGATTTTTTGTTTTTCCGTCTTGTGCGTACATCAGTATTCGAAAGATTATGATGGCCCTGGGGGGTGGATATTTAAAAAACTTTTATGCCAGAAACCTTCGCGGGAGTGTACTCAACAACTTCCCAAAGTTTCATGGCAATCGGATGAATGGTGTTTTAATTCTATTTATTTATTCGAGTGCTTGTGGATACACGATTTGTTGTTTTTCCGTCTGGTGCGTACATCAGTATTCGAAAGATTATGAGGGCCCTGGGGGGGGCCAATATTTAAAAATAATTTATGCCAGAAACCTTTGCAGGAGTGTACTCAACAACTTCCCAAAGTTTCATGGCGATCGGATGAATGGTGTAATAATGCATAAAGGACAAACAGACAGACAGACAGACTGACATACTTTCGTTTTTATATATATAGATATGCCTTTGTTAAATGTTTTTTCTACCATTTTGGTGGTTGTAGATTTATTATCAAAGATGGGTCATTTTATTGCTCTGAAGAAGCTACCTACCTCTGTTGAATTTTGTGATATTTTTATTCAACATATAGTTAAATTACATGGATTACCAAGTAAGATTGTTTCAGACAAGGGCCCCCAAATCATCTCCAAGTTTTGGAAAAATCTATTTAAACAGTTGGGAATTGAGGTGGCACAGTCATCTGCCTTTCACCCACAGACGGATGGTCAAACAGAGAAACTCAATCAATATATTGAGCAATCTTTATGCTGTTAATTGACTTCTGTTACATCACAATGGGACAAGGCATTACCCTTAGCAGAGTTTTCATATAACAATAGTATTCACTCTGCGTTAGGATGTTCACCATTTTATTTCTTGACTGGGTATCATCCTAAATGTATCCCAATATCATCACCATGCACCCACCAAGAAGTTATGCCAGCTGTTTCAGACAGAATAAAGGAATTACACTATTTACAAGAAAAGGCTAGTAGTTGTTTGGCCAAAAACAAAATTATAATGAAAAGAAAGGCTGATAAACACCGCACTTGTGAACCTACCTATTCAGTTGGGGACTTAGTCTGGCTATCCACACGAAATATTCATCTTGATGGTCCTAGAAAATTACAACCTCGTTTTATTGGTCCCTTCCCCATTCAAAAACGAATAAATCCAGTTTCAGTTCAGTTGGCATTACCTGCAGAATATACGATACACCCAGTTTTTCATGTATCCTTACTAAAACCCTATCATCCTGAAACTAAAAGAGATAATCCCCCTCCACCAATCATTGTAAATGATCATTTGGAATATGAAGTCAACCGAATCCTTGATTCTAAAAAAATGTATAGAAAATTGCATTATTTAATTGACTGGAAAGGGTACGATGCAACAGAAAGATCTTGGGAACCAGCGTCCAATGTGAATGCACCTAGATTAGTCAGAACTGTCATGGTAACTGGGGTGTCTGCTCATGTTAATATCACTCAGCCTAGGTAAATTACCCAGCCCCTTTTAATTTTCTCATGTGTCTGTGCTTACAAAAACATTCCAGCAAAAAGTAACCTAAAGCCATGTATCCTTACTTTTATATTTATTAGTTATGCCACCTGTCAATATTGAATCATGTTCCTCCTAATATAGTAATGCTCTCAGGAATACATTTACGTGTTGGATAATTGTCACCATATTACATCTGTGGAGTATTGCAGTATTCTTGGCACAATGGATTTACAGAGTTAAATATCATTAAACACGTGTTCACGTGTAAACAGCAGAAAACGATTATTGAGCTCTCTCGCGGCAGAAACAGCAATTGAGCTCTCATGCGGCACACGCGAGTAGTAGGAAGCTATTTAAACCGCTCGCGCATACCGCCCTCCGCTTGGTCTCGTACGCAAAAGCCCTTACCTGCTCTCCTCGACGTCGCATCTTTGGATTCCTTGCGTCTTCGGATTTCCAGTACCTTTGAGCTTCCGCCTGGCTCCTGACAGTCTCTACTCTTCCAGGCTTCGTTTTGGCTTCCGGGGTGCATTCCTGTTTCTGCACTGCAGAGAGAAACCTTCCGGTTCCGGATCACCGAGCCTGCAAGATAAACAAAAGAGATAAGTGATTCCATTTGTTCCACAGCATACATCAGTGAGTGATTTATCTATTACAATTACAACAAGGCAACAAGGCTATAAACCACGAACTTATGATCTCAAGTATCCACGAGACATTAAAGACTACATATTTGTTTAAAGAACTTATGATCACACCTATCCAAGAGACTTAAAACTACTTATTTGGATTAAGAATGTGGTAAGAATAATTACCACACATCAAAGGCAAATAGGACAACAGCAGAAAGGCTTAAGTGACAGACAGTATATTATATGTACAGTTGTGTGACCTTTTTTCTTATTTAACAGGACAAGAGTTACATGAGAAAAGCAAGAGAGTGTTTTCAAAAGGTTGTTCCAAGTAATCAGGAAACAGAGTTAAGTTTAGGTAATCATATTGATAAAAGGGTATGTGAATTCTTGACTAGGAAGATATATATATATATATATATATTCACGCTCCAAGGTTGTCCACCATGTGAGTAGCACGCGAGCAGCAGCTTTATTTATGTGTAGGTGAGGACGGGGATCCGCTTGTAGACGCCGCTCCGTAATGGATCTGCCCGACGCGTTTCGAAGCTCCATCTGCTTCTCTTCAGGGGCTTTAACGGAAGCGGTGTGCGCACCCGCTACACTTCTCCAAATATATATATATATATATATTTCTGCAACGTCAAACCCTCATTCGGTTTGAAAATGAAAAGGCACACTCGAACAATCCAAAGCAAAAATGCTTTATTGGTGTAGAGCCCCCTTGACAGACGCGTTTCGCCTCGCGGCTTTCTCAATGTCAAATTGTAAGTGCAAAAATGTAGCCATTTAAAACCACCTCACGTCATAGATATTCATAGACATGAAAGATGGACTTCTGCAATACTTGTTAAAATTCATAGCAGCCATCTTGTAGTGTTTTTTAAGAAAACATATATATATATATATATTATTTCACAAAATATGTAAAGTATATAAAGTGCTCGCGCAATAAGAAAAAATAATAATAATAATATTTACACACAAATTCATGTAGTATTTTGCTACAGTCATCACAGCACATCACAGCTTTAGGAAGAAAATGTATACATTAGGTCACAATTCCATTATCATTATTTCCTAGTGCTGTTTTCATAATTGTGTCCTGAATGGGCTTATGTCTAGTCAAGCTTACAATTTCTACTCCCCTAACAGAAATACATACAGTAAATGAAAAGGGAGGAAAGGGGAGAGAAAAAGGGAGAGAAGAGAAGAAGAACTAGAAATAGAGAGAATATATATATATATATAATGAAGAAGAAGAGAGTTGATTTAGGATATTTCATCTATGCTACATTACTGATACTAGGTCTTGAACAGTTCTTATTCTAAATGTGTCCACAGTTCTTCATCATTGTTGAGTCCCACCGGGCTCATGCTTTGTAATTCAATGATGTAGCGGGACTCCAAAGCCCTTAATTTTCTGACTCTATCTCCACCCCTCTCATGCTTATCCACTCTATCTATGCAGTAGAATTGCAAGAGATCCCTGTTGCTCTGACGGTGTGATTCAAAATGACGACCAACCGGGTACACCGGATCTTTGTTAGTGATTGCGCGCATATGTTCTAGTACACGCTTTTTGGTTGGGTTAATCGTACTGCCTATGTATTGTTTTTTACAAGGGCAAGTCAGACAGTATATTGTAAAGTCAGAATTACAATTCAAGAACTGCTTGATAGCTCGGACAGGCCTAGGATCCCCTGGTCTGCCTTCAAAGGTGGTCTTTTTGTTGCTATATTTACACGCTTTGCAATCCCTACAGGGGAAGAAACCATTAATACCCAGTTTGTTTTTTACTGCTGCAGACTGGGTAAAATGGCTATGAATTAACTGATCCCCAATAGAGATGCATCTCCTGTAGGTAATGGGTGGGCGGTCTGGAAGGTGGTGTTTTAACACATTGTCCGTCAAAAGGATGAGCCAATTCTTTTTAAAGATTTGGACAATCTTGGCTGATCTCTCATTATATTTCGTGATCATACGTGCAGGGGTCTCAGTAAGGCCTGTGCTCTTATTTTTGGCAATCAGAAGATTTTTTCTCTCGATTTTGTGGACCTTGGTTTCTGCCAGTTTTAAATCTCCCCTCGTGTACCCTCTTTCTCTAAAGTGTTGTAATGCTTCATCTTTGGCTATGGTGAAGCTTGCATCGGTGGTACAATTGCGCTTAAGGCGCAGTAGTCACCATAGGGTATGCTTTTAATTAAGCTCTTAGGGTGGTGGCTTCCTGCATGGAGAACAGCGTTCCCTGCCGTTGGCTTCCTAAAAAGACGTGTTAACAGTGTGTTATTTTCAATGTAGACCTCTAGATCAAGATAATTTCTTGCGATTTCGCTGATCATTCCTGTAAATATCAGGTTCAGATTGTTGTTATTGAGAGCAGCAACATATTCCTCAGCCGAGGAAAAGGTCATCAATATACCGTGACCATAGTATAATCTTGTCCAACCATAGGTCGTTTGCCTCCCCCCAGGCTACGTGCTTCTCCCACCAGCCGACGAATAAATTCGCGTAGCTTGGGGCGAAGCACGTACCCATCGCCCTATCCCGTTTCTGTTGGTACAGCTGCCCTGCAAAGGTGCAGATGTTGTTATGTAGGCAGTACGAGATCATGTCCAGTAACATAGCAATATGTTTCATGAATTTAGAGTGCCTTTTGCCCAAGAACCACTTGACTGCTTTCAAGCCATCTGGATGAAGGATACAGGTATAGAGGCTGGTAATATCCAAAGTTATCAATAGCATGTCTTTTTCCCAAATCACTCCTTCAATTCGCCTTAAGAAGTCCTGGGTATCCTGTATATAGGATGCCAAGTCCTTCACTATTGGGGCCAGGAAAGAGTCTATATAGATAGCGGTGTTTTCTAGGAGGCTATTGATTGAGGCCACAATAGGTCTCCCAGGGGGGTTGGAGTAATGTTTGTGGATTTTTGGAAGGTGATAGAACGCGGGCAAGGTTGGTGTATCACAGTGGAGAAACAGATATTCATCCTGGTTTAGCAAAAAAAAATATATATATATATATATATATATATTCCACAAACGCTCAAAGCTGGAGGACAACGCCGACAACTCCCTGGCGCCGCTGCAGCAAGGAACACGAGACCCAAAGTTCAGGTGAGAAGATTTTAATCGGCACCTTCGTCAAACATACGTTATATATATATATATATATATATATATATATATATATATATATATATATATATATATATATATATATATATATATATATATATATATATTGCTCACCAAGGCACTCCCGGTACAGAGGGCGCGCTTTACACAGTTACACAGCTGGTGCGAGTTGCAGGGACGGGCTTCTTTCACCAAAGAATTATACTCGCACTCATCCAGGGTATGATTTTAGCAGGTTTTAGTTAATCCAGTGCCATTACAGCACACAGCACATTACTCCACCTACGCGTTTCGATCTAACGATCTTGCTCACGGTTACAAACATTTGTCCTTCTTCTCTTTTAGTCTTTTATACCAGTCAACTATGTCAGCACTATTATGGTGCCTTATGGGGCTGGTAGTTGTTTATTTGTCATCTTGAATTTTCATCACACAGTTTCATCTCTTTTTCCGTGACTCCATTGAGTGCAAAGTTTATTTGTTTCTGGCGAGTATACAAGACATATGCATTTGCCAACTTCCAATTTGTTTTTTGTTTTTATATTTAAAAATCCGTTGTTTATTACGGTACTTCTCTCTCCACGATTCCAATTCTTCTCTCAGTGAGTTAACTGAAATGCCATTATTTCCGGATTATTCGTCATTATGAGCTGAATTCTATATATACATTCACATTCAGTTGCGTGAGTGTCTCTTTATTCATGGAATTCTCCTTCTTTCAAAATATGATTTTTACCACAATTAGCATGTTTGGGACTCGTACAAGAAGCATTGCTCAATGTCTGTACAAATACTCAGAGTCCTTATACCAAACAATGTTCTGTCTCATTGTGTGTAGTGCCACCTTCGATGTTTAAATGTGTGTTGTTAGTTACTAAAGTCGCAGAACTCTAAAGTGTGTGAGAATTAAAAAAGGAATCCACAAAATAATGAGTGGGTCTCCTAGAAAAAATGTGCAGAATATGTAATACATATACTTGACGTGCCAAAATGAAAAAAAAAATGTTTTAATAATTTTTTTCCCCTTTTTTTGGGAAAATAAAAAATGTAATGTAATTATCATAACTCATGTTACCTTAAATCTACCTGTGAAATTACTTTGTTTGAGTCATTAACCGCTTCAGTGCGGCGCCGTAGCCGCGCCCTGTGCTGGACATTCCAGAACAGGGCGCGGTCGTGACGGAACCGTTCCGTCATCAGCACAGCTCAGCCGTGACTGATGACGGAACGGTTCCGTCACCAGCATCGAAGGGGTTAATGTAAATGGACTGTATATATATATTTATCCAAAGCTCTGCTTTCGCCACTCCACAGAATTACCTCTCAGCAAGCAGACACGGACCCAAAGTTCAATGCTTTAAATGAGCAGCAGTTTAATGTCGGCCATATATATATATACATATATATATATATATATATAATTTTTTTTTTTTCGAGGGGGCAGGGGGTCTGCCGAATAAAATTCCTTTCTGGACAAAAGACTTTGGAGTGCCGTTTTATTTCGTTGTAAATTAGCGAATTGTGACGAACATATATATATATATATATATTTTCAAAACCAAAGAGAGTTGTCCCCTCGAGAGAAACCTCACACTGGTAGTATCCTTTTGCGTTTATTGCTTGTAAGCTACAGCCAAGTTGA
The DNA here is from genome assembly GCF_964261635.1 of Lissotriton helveticus. Taxonomy (NCBI): domain Eukaryota; kingdom Metazoa; phylum Chordata; class Amphibia; order Caudata; family Salamandridae; genus Lissotriton; species Lissotriton helveticus. The sequence goes on along the minus strand of NC_136065.1, from coordinate 1,064,557,260 downwards.
TGCAACATCACCACCATCCTTTTTCGGCCGACGCATTTCGTGCTTCCAAAGCACTTTTTCACAGGCTGGAACAGAGGGCATTGCGCCGAGCAGAGAAGCACCTGTTTTATGTCCTGAAACCCGCCCTTGTGGGCGTACACAGCTGCGCTGTATCCTGGTTTCTGTAGTGCTTTTCAGTGTTACTACAGTGAGTTGCTCCACGAGGTCTCCATGAAAGTTCAATTATTACCCCAGTGGGTTAGGAAATGTCATATTCAAACTTTGCTGCACATTGAACCTTACAGCACGCACCACCAGTCCCCTTTTTGCTGTATGCAGGCTCGCGTTCAGCAAGAGTCCGCTTCTATGTGGCGGGGCTTCCTTCCCGGCAGGACTGGCCGGAACAATTTCAAAACCAAAGAGAGTTGTCCCCTCGAAAGAAACCTCACACTGGTAGTATCCTTTTGCGTTTATTGCTTGTAAGCTACAGCCAAGTTGATGCAACATCACCACCATCCTTTTTCGGCCGACGCGTTTCGTGCTTCCAAAGCACTTTTTCACAGGCTGGAACAGAGGGCATTGCGCCGAGCAGAGAAGCACCTGTTTTATGTCCTGAAACCCGCCCTTGTGGGCGTACACAGCCGCGCTGTATCCTGGTTTCTGTAGTGCTTTTCAGTGTTACTACAGTGAGTTGCTCGACGAGGTCTCCATGAAAGTTCAATTATTACCCCAGTGGGTTAGGAAATGTCATATTCAAACTTCGCTGCACATTGAACCTTACAGCACGCACCACCAGTCCCCTTGTTGCTGTATGCAGGCTCGCGTTCAGCAAGGGTCCGCTTCTATGCGGCGGGGCTTCCTTCCCAGCAGGACTGGCCGGAACAATTTCAAAACCAAAGAGAGTTGTCCCCTCGAAAGAAACCTCACACTGGTAGTATCCTTTTGCGTTTATTGCTTGTAAGCTACAGCTAAGTTGATGCAACATCACCACCATCCTTTTTCGGCCGACGCCTTTCGTGCTTCCAAAGCACTTTTTCACAGGCTGGAACAGAGGGCATTGCGCCGAGCAGAGAAGCACCTGTTTTATGTCCTGAAACCCGCCCTTGTGGGCGTACACAGCCGCGCTGTATCCTGGTTTCTGTAGTGCTTTTCAGTGTTACTACAGTGAGTTGCTCGACGAGGTCTCCATGAAAGTTCAATTATTACCCCAGTGGGTTAGGAAATGTCATATTCAAACTTCGCTGCACATTGAACCTTACAGCACGCACCACCAGTCCCCTTGTTGCTGTATGCAGGCTCGCGTTCAGCAAGGGTCCGCTTCTATGCGGCGGGGCTTCCTTCCCGGCATGACTGGCCGGAACAATTTCAAAACCAAAGAGAGTTGTCCCCTCAAAAGAAACCTCACACTGGTAGTATCCTTTTGCGTTTATTGCTTGTAAGCTACAGCCAAGTTGCTGCAACATCACCACCATCCTTTTTCGGCCGACGCGTTTCGTGCTTCCAAAGCACTTTTTCACAGGCTGCAACTCTCTTTGGTTTTGAAATTGTTCCAGCCAGTGCATGAGCTACTATGCCTGGTGAACAGCGTGTTTTTTCTCTTGTCTTTTTATTCCCATTCCCCTTCCCCCCCGGGGGTCTTTCAGACTTCAGAGTGATTATTAAACTACTCTGCCGTTTGAGGGACAACTGAGGAGAGTTTGGGTTCGAGCGTCATTGAAGAAGAATCAAGGAGAACAGGTTAGTGGCAAGTCTGACACTAAGCACTTTGAGTAGGGCTGAATGGTTGACTGTATCAAACACAGCAGAGAGATCAAGAAGGATAAGAAGACAGGTCTCGCCATTATCAAGTGAGGGGTTTATGTCATCAATGACATTGAGCATTGCCGTTTCGGTGCTGCAGCCTTTCCTGAAGCCTGATTGAAAGGGGTCGAGTAGGTTGAAGTTTTCGATATGTTTATCTAGTTGTAGTAGGACGCATATTTCCAGGACCTTTGAGAGAAGGGGGAGATTAGTGATGGGCGGAGATTGTTTAGGTCATTGGGGTCAGCTTTAGGGTTCTTGATTATGGGAGAGATTTGTCCAAGTTGAAGGAAGGTGGGGACACAGCCAGTGGAGAGAGAGGTGTTGATGATTGTGGTCCAGTATGGGGCGATGATATGTTTAAGGGCAGGGACAAGGTTAGATGGTAGGGGGTCTTTTGTATGGGAGGACGGTTTAAGAATACCAATTTTTTTAAGGACTTCTAGCTCAGTCATGGGGAGGAAGTTGATCATGGAGGCATTGTTCTTTAATTGTGAGTTAGGGGAGTTGGATTCCGGAGATGTGGTAGGGGAAGGTGTGGGGAGTGGTTAGGGGGGCTGAGGGAGTAGTCAGGTGAGGAGAGTCGCTGGGGGGCGGTAGAATAGTGGGAGAGAGAGAGAAGGGGTCAACTGGTCGAGGGGACATGGAGAAGGTATTAGAGGTGAGGACCGGATCGCATTGGGAGTTAGAGGGTTGCTTCGTGGGAAGGAAGGATTGATCAATTTTGGCTATCTTTTCCGAGAAGAAGTGGGAAATTTCTTCACATCTGGCTGAGGAGGCGATCAGAATTGGAGGTGCGGGGGAAGTTTGGTTTCAAATGATTTTGAAGAGTTCCTTGTTTTTGGCACAATCAAGTTGAGTGCGGAAAAAGGATGCCTTTTCCTTGAAGATGTGTTTTTTGTACTTGGATCTAGCACATCTGAGGAGTGCAAGATGGGAGGGAAATGGATGGTTTCTTCAGGTTCTTTCAGACAATCTGAGTGACCGTCTCTCATTATTAAGCTCAGTGTTAAACCAAGAGTTGGAGGGGGTGTTTCTTTGGTATTTGAGTTTAGGCGGGGCCAATTGATCAAGGATACCAGTGACAGTATTGTTAAAGTGTTCAGTGAGCTCATTAGCAGTTTGTGAGGGGGGAGTGAGAAGAAGTTGAGCTTGGAGTTTAGACTCAAGAACACCCGGAGGGATACGTTTTAGATTTCTGGTCAATTTCTTAGGTCTGTTAAGTTTGGAGGTGGGGAGATTTGCAGTGGTAGCAATGGTGAACAGTATAAGGTGATGGTCAGCGCAATATAAAGGGGACCCCCTCTGAAAGAACAATAAAAGGTCAGGGAGAAGATGGGAAATACAAAAACATCAAAATAGAAAAGTCTCCCTTTGACCTACAGTTATTTCACATTGACATTGTTTCGATTCCAAATGTGAGCCATCCAAAAACTATTCAGAAACACAACCAATTCACAAAAATATATTTTTAATTAATTTATTTTCTCAAAAATATTTTTCTCATCTTATTTTTTTCATATATAAAAAATGTTTATCTTTTTTCTACAATTATAGAACATCAGTACATAAATTGTTAAAAATCCAAATATACATGTACAAAAATCAAAAAAGCATTATATACACAACAAATAATCACCCCGAGAGAAGAGACACACAACAAAGTCACACAACCACTTTCATACCACAAACTCACTTTCCCCAACACACATTCAATCAATCTGGGAGGATCTGCTACAGAGTGATATAGTAGTTCAGTAGACCATATCAAGCAACTACACAAGGAAGGATCTTGATCAGGCTCTAGTCAACGCGTTTCGGTGGCTAAAACAGGGATGACATGCCACCTTCTTCAGGACCAGCCAGATACAAAAAAAGGGTGTCTACTCAACCCGGGGAGAGAAAGCCACCTGAAAAAACAGGTTTAAATACAATATAAAAGATGCCCACAAAAATTGTTTAAATGAATACGCTATTATATACATATCTATGGACCACCAAAAAACCTTATTTGCCATTGCTTTGACCCTACAGAGGTGCCAGGAAGATAGTAGACAACCTATGTACATCCCAAAGGCAAAAGATCACACACATAAAAAAACTCATTTTTCCCCTACCTACTCAGGGCGAAATGAGTTGTTCTACAATCACTGTAAATGTGTACCACCACCAAACACCAGAGTGAAATGTGCATAACAAATTCCAAGAGACATATCAAATTCCAATCAACCAGTTCATATTCTTTACATCGTCACAGGTACTTACCAGAGAAGTGGGATCAGTAATTTGTTTACTGAGTACCCGACAAGTCAGAAAGAAGCACCTTTCCTTCTTTTTTGTAGCGTCGGGTATCGGCTCCTATATACCTTATCCTGTGTGAAAATAGAGCAGATAGTGTATCCTGCTTTCCTGTTTCACTCATGTACTCCATTGTGGTTGTCCCTATTACTACATACACATCAATCCAAAGCATTACAAAGAATTGTTGTATGGACAAGATGGTTGTTTCTTTAAAGTGTCCTAACCTAAAACCCTCACTCATTGCATAGGTATAAAAAACACCTCTCAGCACAAGAGCTCGTACAATTCTTCAATCCTGTAGGTGAGATGAGATGGGTATTTCAACAAGTACCTAGGGGGGAGTGCTCCCATTCTTCATCAAAACTCACATAACATATTAGGGTTGTTTCAAATTCAAGTTATCTCTCAAAGACCCAACCACAAAAATCACACATACTTCCAATTACATACCTATTATGTCAGTCTTTCTAACACGTCTACTTGTGTTACATCTGAGGTCGTGTGTTCAGCCGTGTGACTCTTTGAAACAATGTCTGCACTGAAAAAGAAGATCTTTCTTTTGAAATGTATTTGGGTATGTGGCTACTGGCTAATGATATAAGTCGTGCCCCATTATAATGACAGATATATCTACCTTACAAGGCAAGAAAAATGCTGATCCCAGCTAATGCCTCATACGTATCTATGTCACCGTCTCTGCCTCGAGGTCCAAATCGCACACACCTATAATGTAAATGGCACCTCGCTTAGTAGGTCTTAAACACATTCCAAAAATTGGTTGCATATATCATCCAAAAGATCTCCCATCAACATTTACCTTAAAGGTAATTCACTTATCACGTATGTCAGGACTATTTCACACAAGCTCCTTCCCGTCCGGCTCTTCTTACTGAGCCCTGAAAGAATGACAACATAAGGTGCTCACTACACTGTCACGGAGAGAAAGCTCAGGGCAAAAACAACTCGCATAAACACCATTGGAGAAAAGCCTAAGCCTGACTCCCACCAACAAATAGATGTATATCCTAACTTCATACGTATGCATAATATAGTCTGTTGTATTACTGCAACCTCACCTTCTCATATTATTGTAGTCTCCTCATACTGTACGCGGCATTCTTCATGTAAAGATCGAGCACGAGAAGTCAGCAAAACCGCTCAGTTTAAATACACCGTCCCAACGGTACAAACTACCCGCGCATTCAATAATTGGTGTCACCTGCGACTCGCTCATGAGCCTGAAGACGGACTACAAACAGCACCTACCTAGTACCTGCCATGATGGAACAGGATCCAAACAGACGATGTAAAAAGACACGAGGTAGTAACCTGTCCAATCTTACAGGTACATTGTGTGCCGCAGAATACAATGTTATGTTAATAAAAAATTTATTGAGCGCACTATCACCGGTTGGTTTCTTGGCGCTAAATTCGACAGTAACATAAACAGGGACGTTTGATAGAGAGTTATTGATATACTTGTCTGTAAAGCCAGGTCTTTAAAGCTTTCCGAAATGAGAGGAGGTCCTGACAGGTCCGAATCTCAAGAGGGAAGGTGTTCCACAGACAAGGAGCCAAAGTGGCAAACCTGCGGCCGCCAGAGCGCTTGCGTTTAAAAATGGGTATCCGAAGGAGGCCACCATGGGATTAGCGGAGGTTGCGTGACTGTACGTACTTTGTGATAAGTTGGGCAATGAATTTGGGGCTTTTGCAATGTAGTGATTTGAAGATCATGCATCCTATTTTAAAGGTGCAACGTTGGATCACCGGAACTTCAGTATACATACTTGGCGGCAGGGGAAAGCTAGAGGCCATAATCAAAAATAACTTTTATGGTCTAATAATTCGACGATTTACAGCACATACGCAAAGAAAGGGGATTCCTCTATTTACAATATACGGATCTTTCCCAAGTGACTTGGCTTATCTAGTTTGACAAAAGAGAATTTTTATTACCAAGTATGAACCCAGATACTAAAATAAAATGAATATAATAATAAATGAATGCAATTCCACCATATCTCCCTACAGAAAACAGTGATTTTAAAGGAATACGTTTTAAGCCACAATTACAGTCATATACACCAATTCTCATTAATTCAACCTTGTAGAAGAGACCTGACAGTCTACCAAGGATGAGTTACAATCCACTGTATGTCCTCGTTAAGACCATGTCTAACAGTAGCCAATGAGAAAATCCAATAGGACTCTCTCTTTTTACGTGTAATGTTCATTGGGAAGCCAGTTTTGTTTTTTTCCAAAATGCACCATCTATTGTCTTGCTCGGAATGATTTTTATCTATACAATGTTGGACAATAGGTGCTGCGATTTGCTTGGTGAGTATGGCTGATTTGATTTGTGTTAGCTAAAACGCACCTGAAACTCCTGTGCAGTCTCACCAATATATACTAGCTCACAAGGACATATTAGCAGATACACTATATTGTGACTTCTACAGTTTGTGAGGTCACGCAAGCTGATATTGTGACTATGATGATTCAAAGAATCAGTAACAATTGCTGCTTCACAGACGTGACAAGACCCACACCTATGATTTCCATGTACAACAGGAAGTCCGGGGACCGAGGTCTGACACTTGGTTGATGTTACTGGTCTGGTATGGACCAAGAGGTCTCGTAAATTACGATTTCTCAGGTAAGCTACAAGTGGTTGTTCCAGCTGAGTTTCATTTACATCACTGTTCAAGAATTTCCAATTTTTACAGATGATGTTTTTGATTTTGAAATTTAAAGAGGAATGAATTACTACGCATACAACACGATTTTGTGGTGTACGAGGAGAGGCCTCTAGCAGGGCATCCCGATTATAATATTTCGCCCTCTTATAGGCATGGCGGACCAACCTACGAGGGTACCCTCTTGCTAAAAGATGTTCTTTTAAGGCATCCCCATGTATGTGAAACTCAGCTATGTTGGTACAGTTTCGGCGAACTCTCAGGAATTCCCCAAAGGGAATGGAGTCTTTCTGACAGTTCAGGTGGAAACTCTGGTACTGCAGGATCGTATTTTTCGCAGTGGGCTTTCTAAAAAGGCTCACCTCAAGTAGGCCATTAGCACCAGAAATAAGAATGTCCAAAAATTCTACGCTAGTAGGGTTACTGTTATAGGTAAACTTCAGCTTAACATCGCTCGCATTAAGCCACAGTATGAATTCATTCAATGACTCACTGTCGCCTCTCCAAACAAAAAAAATGTCATCAATGAAGCGTCTCCATAAATCAACCAGGTCAAAAAATGGAGCCGCCTCATTGAACACATGTTGGATCTCCCATTCACCCATGTACGTATTAGCTACGCTGGGAGCACAGGAAGCTCCCATGCTGGTGCCCTTCAACTGTTGGTATAGATACCATTAAACTCAAAGTACTTGTTTTTAAGTACTACCTCCAAACATTCAAGTATAAAGCTGTCAGGTCTCGTGCCGGGCGACCTATGTAGCAGGGCGCTTGTAACGCTTGAAATTGAGGGATATTAGTATATAAAGCCTCAATGTCAAGTGTTACAAAAATCTCACCGGCCTGATTGTAGGGAGTCCCCTCAATCTTGTTTATAATGTCGCCTGTATCACGAATGTAGGAGGCGTAATTCTGTGTCAGAGGGCATAAATAGACATCCACAAATTTTGACAAAGGTTTAGTGCAAGAGCCGATGGAAGAGATAATGGGGCGCATATGGGGATCCACAGTATCTTTATGGGTTTTTGGTAGTCCATAAAGGGCTGGTGTTTTTGGACATGTTTTATTGAGGAAATAGAATTCCTCCAAACAAATAAGGCCCTGATCTAGAGCTCTACTTGTTATAACCTCAATGATGGTTCTACGCCTGGTGAGTTCTCTGGGGTGGGCTTTCTTATAATGTTCAGGGATAGACAACATCTTCAGCATCTTTTCATCATATGTAGATTGTTGCATTAAAGCATCCCCCCACCCTTATCACGTGGTTTGACTATAAGCTCTCTATTCTGTTGGATCTTTTTGATCTCATGATTCTCTACCTGGGACAAATTTCCATGCACCTTCTGTGGAGATTTGGTGATACGCGTGATCTCTTTGATAACATTTTGTTCAAATATCTTGACCTCAGGACCCACCATATCTAAGGTAGGTGTAAATTGAGATGGTGGTTTACATTGTGATTGATTTTCCTCCTTGGTTTCCAAAGGTCGGTCAAGAAAGAACTTTTTTAGTCTCACTTTACGAAAAACGGCGTACAAGTCCTCATGTAGTTTGAAAATGTTTGGCGGGGTAGAAGGAACAAAGGAAAGGCCCCGACTCAGAATGGACCTTTCCTCCGAGCTCAATTCCACTGAGGAGAGATTAAAAATAGGTAACGTGTCAGTATCAACGGTTCTAAAATCGGAAACATCCTTACTTACCACCAATTCTGTTGAGTCCGGGTCTTTTTAGGTATGGTTGCTGATGAGGAGGAACCACTTGAGCAGAGTCTCCTCATTCTGGTGCCCACCTCCTGTTCCTCCCTCTGTATTGGCCCCTTACTAAAAAAGGAGTTTGACCATGGAATGTACGGTGGTTTTGTCTACCCCTATATTGGCGTGTATCAAAACGGGCATTTCCCGTTTCTTGGTAGTTTTCATTATGCAAGTCAGATGAATAAGTGTCAGAGAAATTAATAATTCTCCTTCTGTAGTTATTTCCCTGATATCCCTGATACTGACCAGCTCCCTGATTCCAATCTTGATAATATGTAGTCTGAAGATACGGGTATGCTTTCTCTTGAGTATATCATCTGATATCTTTCCTTAACTTCTCTGTCTTTTTGTTCATTAAGTACATTTCAAAGTCCTGCATGTCAGTATTGACTTTTGCAAGTCTTGCAGTCGCTTCTTCCAAGGCAGTAGAAGATTTTGATTTTTCTTCTAACTCAAGAATTTCCTGATTTAGAACTGCCATAATTTCTTTTGCTGTTTCTATAATCAAAAGCATCCAGTCCCTGGAGCAGCGGTTCGCAATATGTGACCACAGCTCCAGAAACTTGCGAATTTCTACAAACAGAGCGGGCACATTCTGTACCCTTAAACCTGATGGTATAATACCTGCTCTTAGATATTCGCGCATAAAATGCGCGTGAGACTCCATACGTTTTAACTTCTGGTCAGACCAGTCAATGGCGACGATGTTGGTCACGGAGGCCAGATCTTAGTTAGAGAGAATGGAGTCAAGGATGGCTCCTGTAGTGTGGGTCGGGGACAGGCATAGTTGTTTGAGTTCATTGATCTCAAGTAGATTAGTGAGGAGGGAGAGGGTGGGGTCATCGGAATCATTCCAATGGAGGTTCAGATCCCCAAGAAAGAGATTTTTGGAGTTGGATAGTGAGGATTGTGTCAGGACCTCAGATAAGTCCTCGATGAAGTGCTGGGGGCTCCAGGGGGGCGATAAATGTTGTGTAGACGAATTGGCTGGGAATTTTGAGTTGTCAGTTCAGCTTCCAGATATTCGCAGGAAGAGTAGCCAGTGTTGTTGACAAGGGATAACTGAAGGTCACTTTTAAAAATAATGGCTAGACCACCCCCAAATCTGTCAGGTCTGTCTTTTCTAAGAATAGTGTATTCCGGGGGAGAGAGTAGGTCAAGTATGCTCGTTGAGTGGTCATCTCACATATCTCTCTTCTTTTCTGTATACAGCACTTTCCTGTGGGGTGGCTTCTGAAAATATACAGAGATACTTGGCCAGAAATAGGTATAAGAAGACACCAGCGTCGTTTGTTGTTTTATCCACTTCCCTTTTCCCCAGAGTGTTCCCTCTCAGAGCAGTGTGAAAAGTACTCTGTAGTAGTTTACACACAGGGGAGTAGGGGGTTTTTCTTCGAACCATCGTCCCCGCTGGATGGCTTCCTAGGTTAGTGGCATATCGTTGTTTGCGCTTCTGACACGTAGGTAATTTTAACATTCACTTGTTTCCGCATCATTCACGTACCTATCACGACTGTCACAAACCAGATGGTCTCCCTCCAGGTGGAGGATTGTAGACTGCCTGGAGAACTGGAAACTCAGGCAGAAAAAGACCCAATGATGATGCAATTCACATAACTTACAAGGCAGAGAATCAAAATATACTGTCACTGAAGATAGAGTGAATGAGGGTTATTGAAGATAATCTGAAGACCCTGGCATTCTAACACACGTGATTCATTCTCTTTTGAGTCATACTATTATCACATGGAAGGCGAATTAATCTATGCTCCTCTCTCCCTTTGTATGATAAATGAATATGAAGAAATATGCCCAAAAGTAGTGGTAAAGGCATGAATAAAGCACTTTATGTGTAACCCAAAGTGTGATACTATAAAATAATTTTAATATGTATCTAAAACATTCTACTGACAAACATAATGTACCACAACATTCCGTAAACCTTTTGAAAAATATGCATCCCATGTAACTGCAACGCAGAATTATTGTGTGTCCTCCAATTCAAACATCATTGAGCATGTATCTGATGGAAAAATCTGCCTAGCTAGTAATGAAAATTAAAAATAAAAAGTAAAATAAAAAAAATAGTGCCAGCCAGCCATATGTCTGGTTCCTTTCTGAGCTGATATGCTGGTTAAAAATGATGGCCTTTAATGGAGCCAAGAGAAATTACCAGTGGTTGAGATTAATTCAAGCATTCCACCAATCCATTTTTTATTTACCTCAGTGTGAAAGGCATTTCCACATGTGTTGGTACCATGCTCCCTGTTACTTATACTGTATTACACTGGCTAAGCACAATTAGGTGTAAGTATAAACAAAAAACAGGAGAGGTCCCCAAACTAATCCAATGCGGACTAGGGGTAAGCAGGCAAAAAAAATAAACAGTCCCAAAAGTACAAAGAGCAATAAGTCTCACTCTAGTATAAGTGAAATACACAATACAATAATATCACTGCCATACTATTCAATACACATGTTGTTTTTCCAATCTAGACAAATGACAGTTAGATACTTACTTTTTCAATTGACACTGGATGAGATTAATATAAGATAATGTCCCGATATTTCCTATCCTATATATTATGAATAAACAAGTTTTACAGACAACATCGTAAATGGTGCTAGTACCAATGACATTCAACAATTTTTTGGGTTAATACACACAGATGGAGTTTGCCTAATAGTTTGTCAATGGCACAGACTTAGGGTCTTTAAACCCATTACGATTATATTTAAGATGAGGTAATCCATTCTTAGACCCCATAATTAGGCTCATAAATATCATCTGAAGCATGGCCTTAACACTCTAGGAGCCATTTCCATAAGAAATAAGAAAATATAGAGAATGCAGAGGTGACTGAATTTCAACAAGTGATTGATCTGATAATGCCAGTCGATAACATGCTCAAAACGGAAGACATTGCGAAAATCCGATATACAATTGGCACTGTTTCCGCAAGTTGCAGGTCCTGATATTCAAACCTTTATTATAGAATTATATCTTAGTTATGGACCCAAGTAGTATAAGAGCGGTGTGGTTATAGAATACCGTGTATTAAATTTGAGGGCGATATGTGTAAACAAATAAAGCTATTGAAAATAAAAAAAGAACAAAATAATAATACGGCAAAAAACAACACGACGAATAAGATGCAAGGTTACTCCCGATCGCGTGATCGGCAAGGAGCCAATTAGGGACATTGGGCTATTTAAACAGCCCGAAAATACCCACTGACGTAATGCTGACGCACACGCCAGAGGGAGCAGGGAGGCCGTTTCACTAACCTACGGTAAGAAGTTCCCCGACGCAATAAGATTTGCCTTATTAGAAAGCCCTCAAGGAAAAGGTACACATTGTACTTATAACTAATAGTGAGATGTATCGAAGCACTAAGAAGTTATTTACTCATGTCTATCACCGCATAAACGCTTGACATGTAACAGTGGTCGCGAAATGTTAAACGTGCACGCACCTTTGTATTTGAACTCTTAGTGAGGTAACTGACCACAGGCAAGTGCTATTATAAAGAGGGCCTAGCGATTTTTGATGTATGGCAAAATGCGTGCATTTACCTACTGAACGCCTAGCAAGATAACTGGAAGCAGGCGTGTCCGTAGAGAATAGGTGGATGAGTGGCCATATTAGATACCTGTTAACAAATGCTAAGTGGTTTTTCCTCTGGTGTTCACCTGGATAAATCTCCTGTCTGCCTTTAGACTACAGCGTTACAAATAAATAGATGGCCAGGGCCGCCTAATTTAAACTGTATGCATTTATTGATACTCAGACCGCCAATGGTAGCTATTGAGTGTTGGTGAGTTGTGAAGGGAATGCACACACCAACAAGATGTCTAGGCACTTATTTGTTGCTGGGTCAAATAATATGGACAAAGTTTTCTTTAGAAATATAATATAATATTTAAAATCTAGTGAAAACGATTAGTTTTAAATATGAATCAGCGAATAATATTTTTGCCCATAATGGTGAATATATGCAATATTCTATGATTATTTTTGTTTTTCCTTGCCTACAGATTGAATTAAACCAATCGCACGTTTTAAGCCTAAACCAAAGGGATATCTGCCGTCAAAAAACAGCCAAAGTTGCGGCGATAGAAACAGTAATAAACATATATATGTCTATCCTCCTGTTCATTTGGTAAGTAACTATCGAAAGACCTTTGGTTATAAATTCCATAAGGGCGTTTGACTATTATAACAGGGAAATATTACTTTCTTTAGATTTTATTCGGAACTCACTCATGAATATCGGTGGCCCCTCTGGATGATGTTAAGGGAAACATAACTACATTCCGTGGTAATTTAATTCTACAGCCGTATTATATATAAGGGAAACTTTCGTGTCTGTATTGATACTCTAATTGCTGTAACCTTCTTGTTCCATTAAGGACAGGAGCAATCGGATGCGAGTAGCAGTATTAAGTGTACACCCAAACCAAGGGTTCATGTTGTAAAAAAACCTTTGCAGTCTATCCAAAAGATCATCTTTTTAACAGCCTAGGGTTGAGGTATGTGATGGTTATGCACATTGGATAAATTGATCTATTTACTAGAATTTACATAGATATGGGGGTCTCTGAAATTGATGTATCCGATATTGTGACAGTGTGCCCTTCATTATAGGTGATAAGAGATGGAGAGTAGAGAGATAAACTACAAAATAATATATTTTCCTCTATGAATCATAACATTTATATCACCAACAGAGTGGTAATAACACCATATAGGATTTTTGTTAACACTCATCGTGAATAGATCATTGCACTCTTATAGTTGTGACCTGAAGAAATGATATTGTATTAAAGGGTGTATATATAAAAAAGATGTCTTTTTGCTATAATGTCTGCCTGCTGACCACGAGTGACAATATGCTTGTTTTAAAAAAATACAAATGACTAGTGAAGTAATTATTTGTTCTCTGTTATTTAGAAATTGTCCTGAAGAAGGTGTAAGAATGTTTTAAAAATACCGAAACGCTGCGTCGACAACTACTTTCTCGAACATCGTAACCTGTATTATGAAATCTGTTTTTTACTGTTGTGATATTTTTGTGATGTATTTCATTATGAGATTTTAATCATGTATTTTTACGGCAAAAAGGATTTGGGAGCTAAATATTGATTGTCTATGTATTGTTTTTGAATAAAATGAACAAATATGCTTTGACACAAGAAACAAACATTTTTATTTTCATTTTTATTTTGCATTCTATATAAAATAGCTCTGTTCACAGTGGTGTATTGAATAGTATGGCAGTGATATTATTGTATTGTGTATTTCACTTATACTAGAGTGAGACTTATTGCTCTTTGTACTTTTGGGACTGTTTATTTTTTTTGCCTAAGCACAATTAGGTCAACTCTTTCTGGGATTGCTTGCATTCCCATTCCGTGGATAGCTATCCTGGCAGTCCTGGCTGGATTTTTTCTACTGGAGCAGGACCAAGACTGATTTGCACATGGCTGGGACCTGTCTGGCGGCTGGTGACATTTGAATGTGGTGGGGCGTGGAGGTCCGAGTTGAGTGCCCGGTGGTGGGAGGGGGGCTCGGGAGGGTTCAACTGACTTCTGCCAAACAGAAACAATTCCTGATGCCTCCTTTCAGCAGCCAAAGCTCAACTCCATGCGCGCACAAACCTATAAATTAAACCACCCAACCCACATTCGGGAGTTTTTGAAAGTACTGTACACTCGCGCTGCTTTAAGATTTCTGCACTGTGACTGCAGTGCGAAATATTGGCCTTCATGGGATAATGTATGCTGCAATCTGATTAGGTAAAGAGAGACTGTGCTGGCAATTTATTTATGACTCGTTTGTTTCATAATGTGCAGGTAAATTACCACTCCCAAACAGGCGATTACATTTAAAGCCCTAATTCCAAGAAAGTTTCAACTGTTGTTCGTAATACAGATTTTTATCACCTTCCTTCCTGCTCATAAAAACATAATAAAAATAGCACAAAAATGTTTTATTGAAACAATATTTTACAAATCATGATTATTTAATTGTGTGCCTACCTGGCGTCACTCTGCTTGTGCTTTCCTAGCTGCTGAATGGATTAATCATTTTTCAACACAACCTGCATTGTTTGTGAATGTTCATGAGCGCCACCCACTGCACTGTTTATTTTGCACGATTCACTTACCGAGTGACATTGATCTCTTCTCAAGAAACACATCCGTGCCTGTGGCGTGTGAGAGGCTGGAAGGAGAGTGTTGTGCAGTGCGGTGCTGTGACTGTGGCCGGATGCCGGTGTCGATCTGAGCAGTGCACAAGCTCCCGCCTCCCATTGTCCAATCAGGAGACCGGACTAGCGCGAAGGCAAGGGGAGTGCTCCGGTTGTGGCCACCCACTGCCCTGCCCCTTGCCATTGATTTCAGTGGCGTGATGCTGAAGACGCCTGGGGCGCAGCATATGCGCCCCATTTGAAAGCAGGCATTTTCCACGTTTGTTGGCCACTCCCTTCATGATAACATCACTCTTTCCGCATGTGCTTCCAGGGCGAGCATTATTCCTCGCCCTGGCCAGCAAATGCGCAGGAGGTCTCTGACCTGCTGTGACCTTGTCGTCGTCCGTCCTTTGAAGAAAACAAAACAGAGTCAGAGTCAGACAGAATGTATTTTGTATTGTCTCTTGTAATCGACACACGGGGCAGTGAGCACTTCATTTTAGGCTGCTGCATTGCGTGTGGTGTCTCCTTTGTCTTCCTGCCCGATTATCGTCCCGAGGCTAGTGGGGATACGCCCCATTCGCCCCTTTGCACCAGCCGCCATTGGCATGGCTGGTAAACAAATGATGGAATGCAATACGGCCCAGAGAAGCTACAAGCAGCTGAGATTAATTCAAGTATTAGGGTGACCAACCGTCCGTAAATTTCACGAACAGTCCGTAATTTCGGCCGTCTGTCCGTTGTCCATGAAGGAATCTTTAACGGACGCCATTTGTCCGTCATTTTAACAGGGCACCGGTTGCCTCACCCTAAAGCCGGCACAGCTTGCACCCACCTCCCTTCTTCACTCCAATGCTGCACCAAAGCTCCTCAGATACTCAGCAGCATTGGAGAGGCACAGCGGGATGGCAACCCTCACACCTCCAGCCCTTGATGACCTGTTAAGAGGTGCTCGGAGGTGACAGAGGGAGGGGCTGCAGGTTCAGGAGCAGCGATATCTATTCACATGCAAACAGCCCTGAATGCATCATGTCTCTGCTATTTAGAGGGGGGCTCACACATTCCATTTCTACCCAGGGCCCCAAACATCCGAGACTCGGCCAGATTACACCCCTGATTACACCGAGGCAGCACGTGGTTCTCTTCACAGAGCGTAATTACTGTCACTAAATTGTAAGCAAACCTCGGTTCTTTAAACATGCAGTCTATAATGTTAGAAAATAAAGAAATGGCACACTCGCACCCACACTGATTAACAAAGTATGGAGGAAAATCAGTTCAATCAGTTCTCTTAGAGTATCTCCTGTAAGTACTGTACATCACAGTGGGGGATGGCATTTTGGACAGAGAGCCTGTCTTCTCGTTGTCTTGTGCAGGAGGGGGCGAGTAGCCCAAGATGATACTAGAATACTGCATGCCCACCCCTGTGCCCACCCTGGTCGATCCTGTTCCCTCTCCTGTGATGGCTCCTGCCCTCCCCTCAGTGATGGCTCCTGTCCCCCTCATGTGGTGGCTCCAGTCCACCCCCCGCCTGTGATGGCTCCTGTCCACCCATGTTGTGGCTCCAGTCCACCCCCGCTCTTGTCCCCCCCTGTGGTGGATCCTGTCTCCGCCCTGGGTGGCTTCTGTCCCAGTCCTGGAACGGCCCCTGCAGCGAGGGTGAAGTTCTTGATGGGCCTCTTCTCAAAAGGGCTCAGCTCAAAATTAATATGGAAAGGTGGGCGAGTAAGTAAGTGAAGGGATGGGTGAATGGCTGCATGAATTAGTGAAAGGGTGAATGGATGAATGAAAGATTGAATAAATGGATAATGAGAGAGGATGGATGGATTGATGAGTGAGGGGAAGAATGGAGAGAAAATGTAAATAGCTGGATGTATGGGTGGAAGGGTAGCTGGATGATGGATGAGGGGAAGGATGATGGATGAGGAGGAGGATGGATAGATGGATGGATGGAGGGGAAGGATGGATGGATGAGGGGAAGGATAAATGGATGGGATGGATGGATGGGTGAGGGGAAGGATGGATGATGGATGAAAGGAAGGATGGATGAGGGGAAGGATGGATGGATGAGGGGAAGGATGGATGGATGAGGGGATGGATGGATGGATAAGGGGATGGATGGATGAGGGGAAGGATGGATGGATGGATGAGGGGAAGGATGGATGGATGAGGGGAAGGATGGATGAGGGGAAGGATACATGGATGGGATGGATGGATGGGTGAAGGGAAGGATGGATGATGGATGAAAGGAAGGATGGATGAGGGGAAGGATGGATGGATGAGGGGAAGGATGGATGGATGAGGGGAAGGATGGATGGATGAGGGAAAGGATGGATGGATGGATGGATGGATGAAGGGATGGATGGATGGATGAGGGGATGGATGGATGATGGGTGGGTGAAAGGATGGATGGATGGATGATGAGGGGAAGGATGGATGATGAGGGGAAGGATGGATGGATGATGAGGGGAAGGATGGATGGATGGATAATGAGGGGGTGGGTGAAAGGATGGATGATGAGGGGAAGGGTGGATGGATGGATGATGAGGGGAAGGGTGGATGGATGGATGATGAGGGGGGTGGGTGAAAGGATGGATGGATGGATGGATGATGAGGGAATGGATGGATGATGAGGGGGTGGGTGAAAGGATGGATGGATGATGAGGGGAAGGATGGATGGATGATGAGGGGAAGGATGGATGGATGGATGATGAGTGGGTGGGTAGAAGGATGGATGGATGGATGATGAGGGAAAAGGATGGATGGATGATGAGGGAAGGATGGATGGATGGATGATGAGGGGATGGATGGATGGATGATGAGGGGAAGGACGGATGGATGGATGGATGATGGGTGGGTGAAAGGATGGATGGATGATGAGTGGGTGGGTGAAAGGATGGATGGATGAGTGGGTGGGTGGGTGGGTGAAAGGATGGATCAGTGGATTGGATGGTGGGTGGGTGAAAGGATGGATGAGTGGGTGGGTGGGTGGATGGTTGGGTGGATGGTGGATGGTTGGGTGGATGATGGGTGGGTGGGTGGATGAGTGAAATGATGGATGGATTGATGGATTGATAAGCACAAGGGTGAATGAATGGACGTATGAGTGAAAGGGTGGATGTAAGGATGGATGAGTGAGTGAAAGGGAGGGTAGATGGACAAAAGGATGAATAGATATGTGAAGGAGTGAAATGATAGATGGATGAGTGATAGGGTCAATGGATGGATTCATGAGTGGATGAGTAGATGGATGGATGGGTGGGTGGATGGATGGATGGAAGGAAGGATGGCTAAGTGAAAGGGTCGATGGAGAGAGAAAGGGAGGATGGATGGATGACTGACTGGATCAGTGTCTGAATAATGGTGGAATATCGGGCACTGCACTTAGATGGTTCCAGTCCTTCTTGACGGGGAGAGGTTTCCAGGTCCACCAGGGTGATTGCTACTCTGGGGAGATCTGTTTGGGACAGGGTGTGCCTCAGGGCTCGTCATTGAGCCCCACCCTGTTCAATTTATATGTCTCCCCAGTGGCCTCCATTGTGGAGGGTCATGGCCTGCACATAGTGTCCTACGCCGACGATACGCAGTTGGCTATCTCCCTATCGCGCGCACCCGGTCTTGCGGTGGACCAATTCAGAACCTGTATGCAGGAGCTGGCAACCTGGATGTCCACCAATTGCCTTAAATTGAATGGAAATAAGACCGAGGTGCTCGTGGTGGGGGGGGGGGCCTTCTGTGTGGTCGTCGGCGTGGTGGCCCTCCTGTCTGGGCGAGGTTCCAACACCCTGTCGGGAAGCCAAGAATCTTGGAGTTTGGCTTGATGCTGATCTGTCCTTTGGACCTCAGATAGGCCGGGTGGTGGGTATTTGTTTCAGCGTCCTAAAACGTTTGCGGAAGGTTTTAGGTTTGCTTCCCATGTCTACCCGTAGGACGCTGGTGCATGCCCTCGTTACATCGCGCCTGGACTACGGTAACCTACTGTACCTAGGAACAACCAGCAAGGTATTAAATCGTCTCCAGGTGCTGCAGAACGCGGCAGCCCGCCTTACTCTGAAGCTTCCTAAAAGATCGTCCTCCAAAGTAGCCCTTCAGACTCTTCACTGGCTTCCAGTGAAGAGCAGGGTCGAGTTTAAGGCCCTCTGCACCTGTCATCGTATCCTTAATGGGAGGGCACCAGCACCACTTCAGAGTCTGGTCTCCAGGTATGAACCTACGCGAGCGCTGTGCTCCTCCCATGGTGGCCTGGTAAAGGTCCAGAGGACAAGAAAGGCTCGCATGGGAGGCAGATCATTTCGCTATCTGGTGGCGAAGGTTTGGAACGCTTTACCCTTGGATCTTCGCCTAGAAGCGTCTGAAGCCAACTTCAGGAAGAAGCTAAAAACACATCTCTACACTCAACTATTCTAGCTGACTCTGCGGCCTGCCTGCATGAGTTTTCTGTCCTAGTGCAGGGACACGCTGTGAGCGTAACCGCGCGCTTTATAAAACTCCCTTATTATTATTATTATTATTATTAAAAGAGTGGATGGGTGGAAGGATTAGTAAGTGAAAGGATGGCTGGATTGGTGAAAGGGTAAATGGCTGAATGGATGAGTGAATGGATGGATGGAATGAAGAGTGGATGAATAAGTGTACAGATGGATAGGGTGAAAGGGTGGATGGATGGATAGATGAATAATGGAGAGTGAAAGGATGGATGAGGGGATGGATGAAGGGATGGATGAGTGAAATGATAGATGGAAGGATACATGATGGATAGGTTTGCAAATGGTTGAATATGTTTGGAAATGGCTGGGCTTACTTATATACTATTGCGCGACCTCTGATGTGTCTGTAAAACGTACCTATTGTCCTGAAGTTTTGTCCTGAATTTTGACCTCCTGTCCTGAATTTGTGTCCTGAATTTTGACCCATTGTCCTGAATTTTTACACTCACCGTCCTGAATTTGCACCAATGCCAGTTGGTCACCCTATCAAGTATGCCATCAAACACGTGTGTGTACCTCAGTGCGATGGGTATTGCCAGATGTGGGCCCTTTGCTCACTCTGCCATAGAACCCAAACCTGCATCATTGCAAAAAATACTGATGTGGCCCAAAAAGGACAAACCCATTCTGGGGTTGCTTGTAAGTAAGTAAGTAAAAGTGTATTCATGCATAGTTATTTAAAACGATAGCAATAAATATGCATTTAAAAAAAGAAAAAAACCTTATCATACAAATGTTAACATTTAAACAATAAAAATGTATATCACCATATATCTAATGCTTCTGGTCTTACTATACACAAGTTAAAAAGACATTAAATATGTCTAAAATATAACCTGAAATCGAACCATTGCTACCATTCCGAAACCCTTGTTTCCTACATGTTATCCTTAAGTGCGAATATGTCATGCTATATTTTTTCTTGATGTGCATAGATTTAGGCATAACATGAGCAAAAACAGAGTTATAATAAAGCAAGATAAATACATGTTATTTTTACTTTCTAAAATTTCGCGTTTGTCAAATTATGTTCAGGAGTCTTTAGCTGCTTTTCTCCTGCAATTTTTAAAATCTCTGTAAATCGGCAGTACATCATACAATCAGTAGATCTAAAAACTTGCAATGTCAGCCTGCCTACGTGTACGTATTACCCGCTCATTAAATGGAACTTTCAGCTAAAGTCTTCTTTCTTGTAATAGTCCTGGGCATACACATGTGATGTGCATTATATTCCCCTTAATTGCACAACCTACAAGGCACTTTAGTTAATTCCTTATTCATTTTTTTCCCTTTTATTTCTCCAGGGATACAGCAGAAATGGAGATGCATGAAATCAGTTTTCAAGATCGATACATCAGTATTTTATATTCATTGATCAGGTCCATGCGATCTACTGGTTAGCTTCTCTTTCACTTTAAGTGGTGATAGTTTATTTATGTTAGTATTTAATTTGTTTTTGAAGCAGCTGGAGAAGGGGAATTCGCCCATAGTGTTTGAATTTTTACGGCCACATGCATCATTGTTGGTATTTGCGATTCCTAAATTGCGAAAATGAAGGAATCGCAATTTAGAAATCGCAAATACCTATGCATTAAAAATTCGCATTTTTTTGGGCGATTTCTTATTTTTTCTTATTTGGGATTCCCAATTTTGCGAATCGCAAATAAGGAATCCCTTTACATTGATTCCTATGGGCCTAGAGGCCCATAGGAATCAATGGGAAGGGATTCTAATTTTGCGATTCGCAATTCAGGAATCGCAAAATAAGAATGCAATTTCTAGGGTGCAGGGGGGGTCCAAAGGACCCCCCCTGCACCCCTGAAATGTAACATACAGTCCATTTTTCACACATACATGCCCAAGGGCATGTGTGAGTGTAAAATGAAAGTGTTAAAAATGCACTTTTGTGCATTTTTGAAACTTTTCTAAAATTACCATGAAGGTTGACTTCATGTTAATTTAACACTTCTAATGTGCGAATTCGCATTTTTTTTTAAGATGATGCATTGCATTTAAGAAATCGCAAAATTACGATTTCTTAAATGCAATCGCAATTTAAGAAATCGCAAATAAATTGCGATTTCTTAAATTGCGAAAAAGCCAAAAAGGTTAATGCATCCCAAAACAATGAATTGCATTCGCAAACGGCCGAATTTTCTGATTCGCACCGTTTGCGAATGCATTTCAGTTTGATGCATGTGGGCAATAGTTCTTTGATTGTTGAATCCACGTAAGTCTTGCTGGTGCTAATTCATTCCTCTGATTCTCCTGCCATAAAGCTTGGTATAATTGGCTTCTGAAGGCTCCCCTTATTCAGTTCCAGGTTTTGGCATAGGCTCCTAATCTTGCTATTAATTGATTTTTGAGCCGGAATTCCAGTCTTATCTGGACAGGTGATGCTTTCATAGGGAGGTGAAAGAGTGATCTAAATACTTTCGAAGAAATTAGGTTTAAAAATGTTGCATCTCTGCCCGAAGTACCTCACAACCATATGTAACGGTTGGTAGAAGTTTTGCTCCAAAGATTTTCAATAGTGGTGCATAGCTTGTACCGTCTAAAGTTCTTTGTAATGTACGGAATGCCTGGGTCAAGGAAACAGCTTTTCTCTTCAAGTCCTTCCTTAGCAGTTTGAAAGTAGCCCTATCATCAAACTGAACTCCCAGGTATCTGTAGGTTGTTTTCTGCTCAAGTAGGTCACCAACCAGATACCATTTATGCCTTTTGCTTATTCTACCACTTACTTCCATTAACTTTGTTTTCTTTAAGTTAACTGTCATGCCATTAGTTACCGAATATATACAGAGCTGATCTATGAGTCGTTGCAGACCGATCTTTGTTTGAATGATCAATATAATGTTGTCTTCATATAATCTATCAATCAATCAATCAGGGGTTTATATAGCGCAGCTACTCACCCGTAAGAGTCTCAAGGAGCTGGGGGGGGGGGGGTGCGCTGCTGATCCGGCTGGGCTCAGTCGAAGAACCAGGTGTTGGGATCCTTCCTGAATTGGGTCAGCAACGGGGATTGCCTGAGGTGGAGAGGCAGAGCGTTACAGGTCCTGGTGGCGAAATGGGAGAAGGATCTTCCTGGGGCTCTGGTCTTGTGAATCCGAGGGACGGTGGCCACGGGCAGTTGGGTGGAGCACAGGTGTCACGTGGAATGAGAGGAGGTGGTTCAGATATGCTGGTCCTGCATCGTGGAGAGCTGTGTAGGCATGTGTGAGGAGTTTGAAGGTGATTCTTTTGTTGACTGGGAGCCAGTGGATTTCTTGAAGGTGTCCAGTGATGTGGCTGTGGTGGGTGGGTTGAGGACCAGTCTAGCTGTGGTGTTTTGAATGTTCTGTAGTTTCCTGAGAAGTTTCTATGTGACGTAGGCGTAGAGTGCGTTGCTGTAGTCGAGTCTGCTGGTGATGAGTACATGGGTGACCATCTTTCTGGATTCTGTGGAGATCATCTGAATGTCTTTCGAAGCAGGCGGAGCATGTGGAAGCAAGATAAGGATAAAGCATTGATCTAGCGGTCACTGTGAGTGAGGAATCCAGTATGATGCAGAGGTTGCATATGTGGTACATGAGAGTGGGGAGTTCCCAGTGTGGTGAGCCACCAGGAGTGTTCCCAGTCTGAGGGGGTGGGTCTCGGGATGACTACTTTGGTCTTGTCTGAGTTGAGCTTGAGGCAGCTATCTTTTATCCAGGTGGCAATGGCCTTCATCCCGCTGTAGAAGTTGATTCTGGCGGCTGTGGGTTCCTTGGTGAGGGAGAGAATCCGCTGGGTGTCATCGGCGTAGGAGACGATGTTGAGTCAATAGTTCCTGACGATGGCAGCGAGGGGGGCCATGTAGACATTGAAGAGGGTGGGGCTCAGGGAGGAGCACTGGGGCACTCCGCAGCTGATCTCTTTAGGTTCTGAGAGCAACAGAGGTAGTCTGACTCGCTGGGTTCAGCTTGAAAGGAGGGAGTCTAGGGTCTTGTTGTGGATGCCAGCGTCATGAAGACTTGTGATTAGGATGTGGTGGGACATGGTATTGAAGGTGGCTGAGAGGTCTAGTAGGGTGAGAGCTGTGGTTCCGCCTTGGTTGAGGCGGGAGAGCATGCCATCGGTGGTGGTGAGGAGTGCTGTCTCAGTGCTGTGCCCTTAAAAAATGAAACTGAAAAGTTTCAGTTTGATTTTTTAAATGCATCCCGTTTTCCTTTAAGGAAATGAGCTGCATTAAAAAAAAAAAAAATGCTTTATTTAAAAGCAGTCCCAGACATGGTGGTCTGCTGACCCCAGCAGGCCACCATCCCTGGGAGCGCCAGCAATTCCCAATAGGGTCGCAAATTGTGACACACTCATTAATATGCATGAGGCATGCAAGTTGCGACCCCATTGGGAATCGCAAACAGTGTCTCAGACAATGTTGTGCATCCCAAATTGCGAGTCGCAAAGGCAACACAATTTGCGACTCACAAATTGGTGGGTTGAACATCTGACCCAAAGAATCAGAAATGTCTTGGAGGGTAATTAGGCGATAATTTTCAGGTTGCTGCCCATTTCCTTCCTTAAAAATTTGATTGATTATTGATCCCCTCCATGAGTCGGGAATCATCTATTGCTGGAGTGTGCTATTGTATGTGGATATTAATATACTTGCCCAAAACACTGAATTTGATTTAAAAAGAGCATGCAGAAGACCATTCAGACCTGAGGCCCCATCCTTCCTGCCTCTTTGTATTACTTTGCCTATTTGGTGGTCTGAGAACCGGTAGGAGGCCTTTTCCTGTGAGCATTGCTGATTTTTAGTTGAATAATTCTGTGAGTTTGGATGCAATATGGTAAACTTGCTGGAGGGTTTAAAGTGTTCCATCAAGAAATGTACCCAAATCACTTCCTACAGGTTGGAGCTTGTTAATTGGACTGGTGCACGATTTAAACCATTCACTAATTGCCAGAAATCTCGTGAGTGTTTCTTCTTGAAGAGAAATAAGACTTTTGCCCAGAAATTTAGTTTTACCTCTCTTTTTTCTTTCCAGATTGCATTTCTGTATTGTTGGCTCATATTATTGAAAATTCTGCGAAACTCTAGGTTATCTGAAAATCTCTTGGCCTGCCTCCTAGCGTGATTCCGCTCTGTTCTTATTGCATGACAGTGTGCTGTAATTATAATCTTCCTTTGCTCATCTGGGTTAGATTTGTTTCGGGTTGACCTCGTACATCTGAAAATGTGATGATTGTCCATTATTTCCCCAATAAAGAGGGACCAGTTTGAAGTTTGATTATACAGATCTTTACTACAGCAATCATTTCAGCTACATGTTTTGTTCTTACTTGTGTGTGGTCAGACCATATCAACTTCCGGTAGTTGGTTGAAGTTATTCTGCAGATAAAAAATGCATATTCTGGTGGAGGCGGCTTTGGGCACAGATTTTAATTTTCTTTTGACCGTGATCATTTTTGTTTGCCTTCTGTATTCTAAAAGATATCACTTGGTGCAGGAGTGGTAGAGTTACTAATGTGTAATCTAGAATGGAATTTGAGTACGTAGTATAACAGATCCATTGTGGCGAGGTGTCTTGTTGGTATCTCCAGTTAAGAATTTGTAGGTCCAGAGATCCAAAATCTTTTATAAATATGATTGATTTTTCATCACTCAATCTTTTCTTTGCGTCTCTCGTAGCCTGTTTTGGTAATGACCACATATAGGCCTGCTGATTTATTTGCTCGTCTCACGCAACTGGCTTCATTAAGTTCATATTGAAGTCCCCCATTATTAGAATATCTGAAAGTCTGCCTTCTTGGGAGCATTCAAGAGTTATGTTTAAAAGCTCAGATACCACCTTTGTCCTAGTTCTTACATTTGGTGTAACATAGAGGTTAATCAGAAAAAGAGGGTTTGTTGCATTGTTATGTTACTTAGTAAGTTTTATTATTAAGATGTTTTCATCTTCCATGTCAATCAGTTCTATGTTGGTCTGTATAGCTATTGATACAAATGTGGCCAAACCTCCCTTAGGGAGTCCAGCTTTATTCACTTTCTTTGCCGGGGTGGGAGGGGGTGAAAGCCCATGTGGGCATTTATAGTAAAAGGTTGTAAAGCCCATGTCTCCTGTAAGCATATTATGTGAATATTTTCCGAGAGCGCCTTTAGATTCTTATCTTGAGTTTTGTTTTTTGCACTATTGATATTCTATGAGCATATTGATAGTGAGCCTTTAGAAGGCACCTGACTTGGCAGTTTTGGCAGGTCTCTTCCTATTGTAACAAGGCCAAGATATTTTTGTATATGGATGGTTCTTTTTAAGGTGGTAAGCTGGCCAAAAGAAAGATGGACTGAAACAGAGTGAGGTTAATTCAAGCATGCCATCCATCGTTTTTTTGTTTACCTCAGTGGATAAATTAAAGTAGCAGTAAATTGGACTCAAAGTTCAAACGTATAGAGGAGAGTATTTGATAAGTATAGAGTTAAAGGTACAGCCTTTTCGTAATGAATTTGTGAAAATAAAATAGAAAGCAGCCCGTCAAATTTGATATAATAAGAACATTTCCAAATTCTTGAGAATCGAGTGACACAGTCCAACTTCAAAGAGCTGGAGCAAAAACAATGTACTTTTTGCTCCTAAATGGGTCAGACTTTGAGTCCGAGTTAATTCTTTCTCTGCAGGATGCAGTGGCATTGGGAACTTTATTCCATAAGATATAATCGTATAGAAAGTACATTTGTGTGCTCTTATACAATAAGACTGATCCAAGTAAAGCAGTTGATCTCCTAGACCTGAGTTTTTGGAACTGAGGGACACAGCACACCTACCTGGTGGTTGCTCATGGTAAGTGGAGCCGGCTCGCCCTTGACTATGTTAGAACATGGAACATGTTTAATAGGATTGGTGCACCAAAGAGAGTAGTGTTGTTGTTCCTTTGTGACACAGAACACAGATGATGGCTTTGTTGGACTGAAGGTTTCTGCAGCCCGGTTAAACTATGAGTTGCACTTTTTCTGCATGCACAGGGACAAACTATGTGTCTGGATGCACTCATCTATCTGAAATCGCCCGGCTATGATGAAGTTCATTCAATAACCTTATATTACTTTCTTTTTAGTCGAAACTGGACATTCCTATTAGCAATAGAGAACTTAACAAAATCACCCGTTGTTATGAGACATAAATGTACATGTGAATGCTAACATCTTATGTATTAAACTGCCCTCATGTAAAGCTCTCCATTACTCATTGGTATGATTCTTGTTATTTAAAAATTCAACAAATAAATAAGTAAGTAAGTAAATAAAAAATAAAATCTCAAAGGGAGATCAGCACTGCGGGAACAACTGATTCACCGATCCTGGGTGGCATCTGTCTATAAGTGTTCTCTCAAGTGTAACGCTGTGCTCAATTCTAGACATGATAAAGGTCCTACCTCTCCCAACTAGTTCTAATGATTCTACACTGTATGGACATTATTCTGTTCTATTGTTTTTTACCATTCAGTTGTTTTGATTCGTTGTTAGACAAATAGTTTCAGAATTGACATTTTGCCCATCTTGTTCAGGTTGTGCAATAGCAACAGTGGGAAAAAGTAAGAATCAGCTCCAGCATGATTTCTTCAGAGAAAATTACTCTTGTTCCAGGGAACCGGACACTTCCCAATTCTTGATCAAACTCATTAATAATTGGCAACTAAATGAAGAATGGGGTTATTTATTGAAACAGTTTCCATGTGAGACCAAAGCAGACCCATCAAACACTGCACGGCTTATATTTAAAAAATATGTGATCAATGCTGTATCTTCACAATTTGTTTCAGTAAAATGGACAGTACGATTGTTGAGGTACAGAATAGACTCACAGCACCACAACTGATTGATGTTTTAGTTGTTGAAGGTCCATAAGTAAGATTGTGTAGCTTGCACATTTGAAGCAGCATAATAGTGTGGCACTTTGGCACTCTTGCAGGGTCCAGAGAGTATTTATACTGACTCATGTGTAGTGGTTTAGTTTTCCAGGCTTTTGTGCAGGTCTTGAGATCTGGTATGTGCAGTCTCTTCTTCTGGCAATGCTAGTGGTGATGATTAAGACTTGCAGAGAAGATTTGTATGTAGGAAGAAGACAAAATGGTTTCCTAACCAGGAATTGAGAATTGCAAAGCAGGATAGGCAATTTGAATAAAGAGTGATTGGTGAGTCAGGAAATAGTTACAATACAAATCAAAGTGATATGTAAGGTTATTTGAGATTTTTTTTAATTTTATTAACTTTTTATTGGCCTTCAAAAAGTACATGCATTTCTCTTGGCAAAGCATCTTACAATACATCTTCTTAGTTTGTCTCACTTAGTGAACCTTTACATTATTAACACTGTGGAATCAAAGCAACCCATGGGCAATATTGTGTAAATAACCTTTCAACATTATTGGACAAAGTGACATACCTGGTGACATAAAATACCAGTCTACTAGTCACATTAAGCGACTCCTGCCGTCTGCTATGAAAGTAATAATTTTATCAGAAGTCATCTGCGATATATCTGCTGCTATGCATCATATATGGTGCCGTACATGCTCACTCACTAGGGCTGTCTGCGCTCGGTGTCGCTATTCCTTTTGTGTTTTTTTTTAGAGAACAATGGTCCTTAGGTAGAGAGTACAAGGGACACATAACATATAGACCTTAATGGGTACTATAAATATTCGGTGTCCAGCCGGACAAATAATTTTTAATGTGCAATATATTCAAAAATAGTATACATGAGGAGCAATACAAAATGAAATGGGACGCAATCCTGCACCCGATCTGGGCGAAAGAGTAAACAAACATAAAACATAAAGGGTTTCAGGCAACAGTAGAGCTATGTTAGCTTGAAATAATCATAGAATCAAGCAATCTAAACAACACAGTAACCACATTTTTCATACAGATCGCAAAACAGTGGTACTGTTTCATTTGTCGACGACATTTCGATCCCAAGCTCTTAGAATACAAGGATCATCATCAGGACTACAGAGATAAAATGCCTGGTACTTAACACAATGCCTGTGGGGTAAAGAATGAGGAGAAAAAACAGGGGAACCTATCAATACTAGGTACAATAAGGAAAGACTACTACTTTCAGTAGGTCAGCATGGCCATGCATTAGCTCAATTTGTACAGTTGTGAAAACGATAAAATCTTGACTCAAAAACGGAAGACTCATAAATGGAAGGTAAAACATTGGTGACTGATGAGTTAAGAAAGGCGAAGGGAAGAGGAAAAAGAAGTCAATGATTTCTGAAAAACTGTGAGCTTAACACAAGGTGGGTGCTGAGTGATGGTTGGTGAGCCCTAGATGGCGAGTTACAAAGTGCATTGCAGGCTGGGGTTCGGGCGAGTGCCGCTTGCAGGGGAATTGGAACAGAATAGATCAATATGGCGCTAGATTATCAGAAACGGTGTATGCCGAGCAGGTGGGAACCGTGAAAAATAATATCAGCAAACCTCATTGAACAGATGAATGGGTTCATGGAAGCAAGTGTGGTTGATAAAGTGGTAGACGGTACTGGAAAAAGATAATGGGAAATGGTTCTGTCAGCATGTGAACCTAAATAGGGTACAACGACTTAGTATGTCATCATGTTTACCTGGTGTTGTGGAAGATTCAATCTAAAATCTCAATGATGTGGGGGAGCCGGGGCATCGGCTTCTGCTTTGAATTCCAAGTTGGTTAGAGCTTGTGCGGGAATCAGCACCTGGCTCGGGTAGCTGGGGGCGAGGGGAGAGAGGGTTTAGATGGAACGGCATGGGATCAAACTAAAAGGGTGTGAGTATTGCGGGCAAGAGTGCCACGCTTACGTCAGTGGAAGTTTGCGGTGATACACCTACGGTTCCAGTGCACGATGGCAGGAACTGGGTGCATAACGTGCCATGCCGTAGTTATGGGCAAGCCACGGCCGCCATCTTAGGTGAGTAAGGAATGGACATTGAGAAAAGACTATCGGGATAGAGTGTCGGACGGCGATCGTGCGAAGTCTAATGTGTTCGAAATCATGCAAATTTGAATCTACATAGAAAGCCGCACAAGAATAAAAGAAAAGGAAAGAAAATAGGAAACCATGGAAACAAAAAAGCAAACTTAGACAATTGAATATTGAGAATTAAAAAACGAGATGTAAAAGTGCATTCGGGGGCGAATGATCAAAACGGTATGTTTACATGGAGTTTTCTAATGCTGCATGTTAAGTCAATGGCAATTATAAACATGTGCGCTGGACATGTACGTAATTTCTGAATTGTGCAAATTAAAGTCATATTGCAATCAATAATTATACAATGGTGTCATCATTTCATCGAGGATTGATCATTCTAAATTATTGAACACCTGGTGGAAGAGTACAAATATTTGAGCATTGTTCTAAAATCAGTTGGAGAGGAGTGGATTGTGTGCAGATTGTTCAAACAGAACAGGTAAATAGTCTCTTTGTTAGGAAGTCTTATAATAACGTTGTCCAGTCTTCATTCCTGTTTAGCCCACTCTTGATGGTGTCGAAGAGGATTATGGACTTGAGTTCTTCTCTGTTTATCAGTTGAGCCATGTTACCGCCTCTTTGCGGGAGTTTGAGTACTTTGAGAATTGTCCACTGGATAACATCTTCATTGTGATTGGCCATTGTGAAATGTTCTACCAAGTGTGCATTCAATGTCCTACACCTGATTCTGCGCTGGTCCTGGCGTATCCTTGTTTTTATTTTTTGAGTTGTCTGCCCAATGAAGGACACCTCTGGTAATGTTCTGTATTCGAAAGTTGGCGTAGGATTTCCTCCTTGTAAGCCGCTCTTTCTTGTAGTACTATACCACCACCCTCATCGGCACTTTTAATAATAAGGGAGGTGCTGGTTTTCAGTGAACCAATTGCCTGCTTCTCTTCAATGGAAAGGTTGTAAGCGATGAAACTCCTTGTCTGTGCAAGATTAGCTAGGTCTTTGAGTATCATTTTTTCAAAAGTAAGGATCTCTGTGGGAATCATACCAGATGTAGGAGATCGAAATGGGGTATTGGAGTTGTGATTTGTGTGGGGTTGAGTTGAAAGAAGGCTTGCAGGCGAATCCGTCGAAAAAAACGGAGTAATTCGGTTTGCAGTTCCAAGAAATTGGGTGGGATGGTGGGAACAAAGGATAACCTTTTCTTGAGAAGTCAGAGTTCAGGGTCTGTCAATTTGTGTTTGGAAAGGTTAAATATAGGGATGATTTCAGAGGATGTCATAGTGGTATTCTGTTTATTTACCATTGATAACATTTTTGGCGTGTTTGTCGTTCGCCCGGTTGGTTGTACCAACGTTGTGTCCTCTTCCCTCACCCTCGACGTGGCGTGTCTTGGTGGCCTCTACCTAAAAAATTCCCACTATTGCTTCCTTCCCTATTGGCGGTACTTGGACCCTCGCTAGAGTCTGATGCGTCTGAGGAATCGGCAGATGTATCGGAGAAACCAACCAGGTTCTGGCGCCTGTTAAAGCCTCCCTAAGGTCTGGAATTCTGAGGATTAGAGTAAGATCTGTTGTTATAAAAATCTTTTTTGTAAGTATGGGTATGTGTTCTCTAAGTTACAAACCTTAATGTCTTTCCTAATTTTGTTAGTTTTTTTATTTTGTTCTAGTCTGTGGAAGTCAGCAATGGGTTTTTCCACTTGTTCCAGTAATGTCTTGCTTTCTGCTGTAGGGCTAGAGTCCTGTAATTGTTTTTCTATGTCGAGGATCTCTGTTTCTAGGGAGTTCAAAGTTTCTGTGGCAATGTCAATACCCAGGACAAGCCAATGCCGGGAGCAGGTTGTGCCAATATAGCTGAAGCTTGTTATATATTTGGGGTTATCTGTGAAAATTCCTGGAAGGTTCCTAACTTGTAGGCCCACAGAGATAACGTCAGCCTTAAGGTAGTCTGTAAGCATGAGAATCATGAGATGTAATCTAACTTGGTTTTTCTTTAGTTTTTCTAATTGTTCTGGAAGGGAGGAATTGGTGAGAGCGGGAACTTCTGGTGACTCAGAAAGAAGAGAGGGTCCTGAACATATTTTCTTTATATAGTCATCTGAGTAGAGTGGTGGATGTGCTGACATGCTGAGGGTACTGAAAGAAGAAACAAGGGGGGGGGGTTGGGAAAGAAATGCTAGGAAGGTCCACTCCGTTGGAGGGTAGTTAGGGTGAAATGCTTGCAAAACAGCGATTGCGCTATACTTGTTTTAAACAAACTTGTCCTTTTGTGGACATATAACTTTGGTAGAGCCCCCAAAAGTTTTTAGGGCAATTCCGTGGAGGAAGTAATTCACTGTAAAGTTCTGGCTGCGTATTGCAGTATACCATGTCTTTGGACCAGCAAGCCGCTGTGGGAGTCGGAACGCGGGCCCAGCAGATCGATACTCTGCACCTAGCTAATAACAGCCCCATATCAACTAAGCGTCTTCCTGTTTTTGGCAAGTTTTTGGAGTACCCCAACAATGCTAACAGAGGGTCAGGGGTCAGTGTCATAGCTGTAATGTCTCCCAGGGCTTTGAATATCAGTTTCTAGTAATGAGCAATCCCTGGGCATAACCAGGCTAAATGAAAAAGCCTGCTGAGTTCTCTGTACAGCGTTCACACTCAGCAGTTTCTTGCAGCCCATACCTATGCAGCCTTTCTGGGGTGTATTAGACCCTGTTTAAAATTTAAAGTGAATTAATTGGTGGTACCCATTTAAGGAGATTCGCTTCGTGTTCTCACAGAAGTATCTCCACATATCATCATCTAGGATTTCCCCCAAGCCAATCTGCCATTCCAGTCTGGTTTTAGTGTACTGATTTTTCCAGTAGTCCTGCATTATTTTGTATATACTAGAAACTATCTTCACTGTTGTGTCTTTATTATATATGTAAGGGCAGTCACGTCTGGCGGTTCTGCTAAGTCATTTCATAATATGTCTTTCAGTGCCTGCCTCATCCTATGATAGTGAAATCTTGTGAGGAGTGTGCCCTGTTGTTCTCCCGCTTCGACGTCCGTCCACTCTATTACTTTACCCTCCAGGAACATATCCCCTATTGCCCTCATGTGTACAGATTCTAAAGCACGAGTAACTCCCCTTTCACTACATAACGGTAACATGCAGGCACCATTCTATTGGCGTCAGTGGGGAGTATAGTATGGCTCCCGCTTGCAGTTTAGTAAATGCGCCAGGCATGTGCAACTGCATTTATGGAATCCAATACCCCAGTCCTACGGTAGGAGGTTTGAACAAAAGGGCTGGCAATGGAAGGGGAGACGCCACCATCTTCTCGATCAGTATTAAGTATGAGCGCAAAATCCGTTCCGCTCGCGGATTTTGCGAATTTTCGGTAAATTCGCGATCCGCGAACTCCCGCGAATTTACCGAGAATTCGCAAATCCGCAAGCGGAGGATCCGGGGGCAAAAGTTGAAGCCTGGCCTGTTGTAACTATTTTACGATGGCGCCGGCAAGCTGCCAGCGCCATCCTAAAATAGTTACTAAGTTAGCTTCAACAGGAAGCTCTAATAGATAAAATAAGGCAGGTGCTCGATTTTATCTATTAGAGCTTCCTGTTGAAGCTAATTTAGTAACTATTTTAGGATGGCGCTGGCAGCTTGCCGGCGCCATCGTAAAATAGTTACAACAGGCCAGGCTGGTGTGCTTTCTTTTCCCAAATCTACTGTCGAAAATCAGCTGTGATGCTGGATAGAGGCCTTTGCATCCTTGACTTTCACGAGCGCAATCCCTTTGCTGTTCCTGTGACCAGGAGCTTCTGTCTCTTCATCTGCTGCTCTGATCGGTCTAAGACCTTTTACACACACAAGAGGCATGTGCACTCGCATGGAAGCCCCGCCCACACACTCGCGGTGTGCACCGTCTTCCCGCCATTGACCCACTATGATGGACAGCTCACCCAAGGGACCCCTGCGCCCTTCGGGGCGATTGCATAGTAACACACACATGGTCGCTGGAACTAGTTGAAGCTCAAATTCAGTGACTCGTCATCGAGGCTGGGCAGGTGTGCCTTCTTCCCAAATCTACCGTCGAAAATCAGCTGTGATGCTGGATAGAGGCCTTTCCATCCTTGACTTTCACGAGCGCAATCCCTTTGCTGTTCCTGTGACCAGGAGCTCCTGACTCTTCATTTACTGCTCTGTTCGGTCTGAGACCTTTTAAACACACAAGAGGCATGTGCACTCGCATGGAAGCCCCGCCCCAAATCCGCGGATCCGCAAATCCGCAAAATCCGCCGATTTTGCGGATCCACGATCCGCAAATCCGTGGATCCGCAAAATCCGCCCATGCTTAATCAGTATGTGGCAGAGACCAGGAATCTTGTGTATCCAGTAGTGGGCGTGCGAGTCTAAGTCTGGGGCACCTCGGCCACCCATATGATCTGGGAGTGTAAGTACGTTCCAGCTAACCCTTGCGTGTTTTCCCGTTCAAGCTAAATTTACTAGTAGCGATGTGATTGTTTTAAAAAAGGATTTTGGGAGGACCATGGGGATATTTATGAATAAAAATAAAAATCTAGGAAGTATAACCGTCTTCATGAGTGACACCCGCCTAGCAAGCGATAATGGCAGTCGATTCCATCGTACAATATTCTCTTCTACTTACTGACTGCCCTCCCATAGTTTTCTTTGAAAACCACTTCCGAGTCCGTATGTACCTTCACTCCCATGTATTGCACTGGCTTAGTTGTCTATTTTAGGGGGTATTCGGTTTCAAAGGGTAGCGCTGCTGGGGTGAGCGGGAATATAATCGAGGCCAATTAACCTTGAGCTTCGACAACTCTCCATATTTGACTACCTCTCGGAGAACTGGTGATAAGTTTTCCTCTAGGTCTCTTATACATAGCAATGTATCGTTTGCATATGTGGATATGATCAAGTTATAACCTGGGAAATGTATTCCCTCTGACTATGGTACTCGTGAAGGGCGCAAGTAAGTGGCTCAGCGACCAAGGCATATAATAACAGCGATAGTGGGCATCCCTGACGTGTGCCTCTAGATATCATAATTGGAGCAGTGACCATGCAACCAAGTCTGATTCTGGCAGTGGGAGGGTTGTACAAGATTCATATCATCTGTAAAAACATATCGCCCAATCCCATCCGTAGCAGCACTTGTCTCATAAACGCCCATTCCACTGAATCGAAGGCTTTTACCATATCTAAAAACAGCATTACAACTTTTGTTTCCTGCCTAGTGTGCTGTATGGCCCGAACACTGTTCTCAGATGGTATGTTAGGTTACATCCTGGGACTAAACCTGCTTGTTCTGGCGCCACCAGCTGCGGGATCAAAGTAACCAATCAGTTTTCTAGTACTTTGGCATATATTTTGGTATCTACATTTAAGAGTGAGAGCGGACGGTACGATGAGCACTCAGCTGGGGATTTTTCAGGTTTCAATATCGTCACTATTAGGGCTTCCCTCGTTGAGGGGGGCATCTGCCCGTCTTCGCTCATCTCCTCAAATAAAGTTATCAAATGTGATATAAGTTGATCTTTAAAATAAAAGTAGGCGGTCTGTCCATCTATACCCGGGGCACTCCCCGCTCTCATGCTTGCTAATGCTGCTTTTATTTCCTCCGCATCTAGCAGCCTCATTAAATATTCTCTGTACTCATCTGTCAACCATGGTAGCTTAATATACTCCAGGTAGTCCAGGATTTCTGTGTCTCCTGCTTAGCACTATATAATGTTGTCTAGATCTGTTGGCTAGCTCAGTCGGATCTCTAAGCGTCTCTCCCTCCTCTGAGTGAATTTCTGCCACTCCTGTCCTCTCTCGTCTATTCTTTAATAGGGAGGCGAGAACAGAACCCGGTCTCTCTCCCTCTCCATAAATGTGGGCCGTAGCATATTTTCCCAAATGCTTTACTTCTGTATCTGCCGTGTCATGATATTCCTGTAATGTTAGTTTGAGTTCCTCCTCAGAACTACTGTCTGCTCCCACATTGAGATCTCACTCTAGCCCTCTCAGTGGGCAGATGTTGCCAGCTCACCATTTACTAATCCCCTGTAGATTAGTCGTCTGCTGTGTGCCATCTAGCTTATAGTTTACATCTGGCTGACATCTCTAGGGTTCATGACTATAATACTCTTGCCCTGCGGCAGTTGGCTGAATGTGTCACAGGTCTGAGTTCAGTGTCGCCTAGCGTACTTTCCTTACGTACATTAAGGAACTGCAGGCCCTTTTCTGACATATCCTTGAATCCCTCTAGCTCTGCAGCTTGGAAGTCGTGTGCATATTCTCCCTACAAAAAGACACGACCTTAGCTGCAGTTATGCATGGTATCCCACTTAGTCTTGTTCATCAAGGCTTCCTCCATGCTCGCCTTCGCATGCATCTGGTTCATTTCGTCTCTCAGCATTCTTTGACCTTTCCTTGAGAGCTTCCTGCAAAAGCTTAGGGTCTGTGAAAATCCTGGATTTTCTTTGCATATTCACTCTTAGACGCGCTGGGTACAACATTGCGTAGCCCAAGTTCTGTTCCCGGCACTGTCTCTTCAGCTGGGCAAAACTGCTTCCTCGCTTCTTGCACTCGCAGCGTGAAGTCTGGAAAAAGTGAGACTGTGCAGCCTTCATATTGTAGAGTTCGTTTCTCTCTGGTAACCCTCAGAGCCGCATCTCTGTCCCTATAGTTAAACAGTTTAGCTATTATGGGTCATGGTGCAGTACCTGGCGTGGGTCTGGGGCCCAGCGATCGATGGGCACGCTCCACCACAAACATAGGGGAGAAGGTCATCCGGCCCAATAGTTATACCAGTAGTTCTTCTAGATAAATTTCCATGTTTCCCATACTGGTGGATTTCGTAAGGCCTGTAATTCGGATGTTGCGCCTCCGGGATCGGGCCGCCAAGTCCTCTGCCTTATCCTGTAGTGTGCTTAGCAGCTTCCCCATCTGCCTTTGTTCAGTGTCCATCTCTGTTTGAGCTTCTACTTCCGTCACTCGCCTCTCTGTCATGTCAAGACGCTCAGCCTGCTTGTCTAAAAGCTCTGTCATTTGATATGCTAAAGAGTCTATTTTACTATCGATAGTGGCAGGCTCTTCTGCACAGCTGCTAAGATTTGGCATATATCTTCTTCGGTTGGCTCCGCCATTTCTGTGTGCGCAGCAGTCTCTTGTTCTGGTTCCGAGTTTCTCAACCTCGGTTTTCTCTGCTCTAAGTAAATTTTAGGCTG
Source organism: Lissotriton helveticus (assembly GCF_964261635.1). Lineage (NCBI taxonomy): Eukaryota > Metazoa > Chordata > Amphibia > Caudata > Salamandridae > Lissotriton > Lissotriton helveticus. The sequence goes on along the minus strand of NC_136065.1, from coordinate 1,064,520,905 downwards.
CGTTTTATCTACCTTGCCCACGGCTGCTCCTTCATTTCGTATCTGGCACTGCATCAGTCCAATGTTGTTGTGTGCACGCAGCCCTCATGTGCTTCTGGGGCAGTGACTGTTGCTCTCCCCCTGCCTATAACTGCCACACAGTCCCCGTTGATGCCTGGTGTCTCTACAGGCAGTGGCCTCGTAAAATGGACCTTTGTCACAAGCCCTATCGCGCTGAAGGCTTCACCCCACTACGCAAGCAGCAGTATCACTCCCCGGCTCTCTTATCAAGCAGCTTGGAGTGTTCAGACGATCGTGTCGTAGGCGCTCTTCTTGTCCCCTTTTCCCTTGGCTGCTGTGCAAAAGTATTTGTGACTACTCTTCCAGCTGCAACCAGGGTGGGGGGATGCCTTCCTCAAAGCTCTCCTTTCAGCTTACTTTGCATTACTTGTGCTTCCCCCTATTTATGGCACCAAGTCCATTGAGAGCTGGTTCCCAGCGTGTTTTACAGGCTTCCGTGCATTACTGCAGCTCTTTACAGCAGTCCGCAGCCCACTGCTGGCCTGCTCATGCAAATAGCCGCTTCCCGTAATGCGCATCACAGGCCGCCGGCCTCGCTATCTTCCAGTAGTGTAAGCACTCACCAGACTCGCTGCACGTTCTGCCGCGGCTCAGTTTCGCAGCTCCGCGGCAAATGCGGCAGCAGAGGCAGTCCCCCGCCGCTCCACCTCAGCTCCCAGCCATCTCGATATCGCCGCTGGGCCGAAACGGTGTACCGCAGCACCGCCAGACCTGGCTTTACCTCTTGCGTCTTCCCGGGCTGCGCACTTAACACTGCCGGCCACTCAGGGATTGGGAAGCAAATGCGCTCTTGGGAGGGATGAAGGGGGCAATCAAGACCGACTACCATTTTGTGTGTAAAAGGCCGCTTTATTTGAAACAGGTGCACATCACATCTATTAACCCCTGGCAACCGCCTCACAAAACTAAACCTCTCTAGACATCTAGTTACCTGACCCCTTAGGTTTGTGTCTCCCTCCACCCCTACGATCCCCACATGATACAATCCCCCCACCCTGCATATCCAGATATACAAATTCCATAACATCGTCATGTATCATTTTCTCCCCTACATCTTAACTCCAAACCTTGTAAAACCTGCAGACCTATCTGCCTTATTGCAACTGTAACTAACCCCTCTAATGTAACTCCACAACTGTTTTCCCTTTCCCCGCTCCCGCTCCCCAAATCCCCAAACATCAATATAAAGACCCGAACTCCAGCCAAACTTGGCCAACATCAACCCAAACTCCGCCTGCACCTGCTCCAAGCGACAAAACCATACAGCAAGATTTTTCCCTGTGCACCTGTCCCAAACACATGCCACCTGCCCGATATTAACCGCCGCCAAACTCCACCCCCCCCCCAAAACCCTCACTTAAGGGTGGGCGGGTGGGACAAGCTACAGCACTACACACCCAGCCACCAGGTTACAATACCTAAAATGGTGGCTGGGTGGAAGCGGAGACCCGATAAGAAGCCGTTAATTGGGCTTATTCAGTAGGATTTGGGCTGCCTTTGGGCTCTCCCAGGCAGCCCATCCGGCGGCAAAATGGCCGCGCCCATGAAACCCCTTCCCCCTCCCAAACCTGCCCGGGGGGCAGACCTCGAGGCTCGGCTGCCCCCCAAATCCCCCTTGGGAGGGATGAAGGGGGCAATCAAGACCGACTACCATTTTGTGTGTAAAAGGCCGCTTTATTTGAAACAGGTGCACATCACATCTATTAACCCCTGGCAACCGCCTCACAAAACTAAACCTCTCTAGACATCTAGTTACCTGACCCCTTAGGTTTGTGTCTCCCTCCACCCCTACGATCCCCACATGATACAATCCCCCCACCCTGCATATCCAGATATACAAATTCCATAACATCGTCATGTATCATTTTCTCCCCTACATCTTAACTCCAAACCTTGTAAAACCTGCAGACCTATCTGCCTTATTGCAACTGTAACTAACCCCTCTAATGTAACTCCACAACTGTTTTCCCTTTCCCCGCTCCCGCTCCCCAAATCCCCAAACATCAATATAAAGACCCGAACTCCAGCCAAACTTGGCCAACATCAACCCAAACTCCGCCACCCAGGGAAAGTGGGGTAGGTGGTTACACCTCATCCCCCCTTTCCCTGCCCCCCCACCCCCGCCCCTTCACTTCGCTGTCCGTCACCAACACCTTACTCCCGCCGTACCCCCAACAACTTCGCCAACACCTCCCGAAGCTCCAACAGGTATAGATCCATTCCCATCCGGGACAAATGTACTCCATCACCTCTAAACATCTCCGGCGCATCATATTTAATGTCTCTGTGCCATATGCGCGTGAAACCCACATGACGACAAAAGCGAACCATCTCCACGTTGACCTTCCGCCTCGCCTTGTCCACCGCCTGCGGCTTCACCGCTCCTCGCCACACTCTGCGCGGGACCAACTCGGTCCACACCACCGTACACCCCGACCAACACCTGCGCAGCTCTGCCAGATCCCGCCGCATCGCCCTCATCAGCACCAAACCTGTCTCCCGCACCAAATCGTTCTCCCCCAAATGGAGGACCAACACGTCGGGGCACCGCCCCCCGCACACTAAACCATTCAGGGTGGTAACCAACTCTTTCCATCTCATCCCCCCCCTCCCTGACCAAAACACCTTGAACAACTCAGGATTGAACCCCAAACCATCCCCAAAATAGCTGTCTTGCGCTTGCAGCTTCGCCCTCTTCACAAATGAGTGACCCACAATCCAGATCAACATCTCTCGGGACGAGGGCCCCGCCACCGAACCTGGAATGAGAAACATATGTCAATCAACACTGTCCCCCCAATGCCAAAACGCGCGCACGCGCCGGGTCAGCTCCGCGCACGTAGCGTTGATAACAATCTGACGTCCACCTACCCAAGCGCATGATGGCCCCCCTCCCCTGTCCCTGACGGTGCGCCTCGGCCCCCACTCACGGCGCACCCCCCAATAAACGGGCCTCCCTGACCCATGCAACCTGAAACCATTCAGGATTGAGACTCAGCTTCCCACCAAATTAGCTATCCTGTGCTTGCCACTTGGCCCTCTTCACAAACGAATGCTCCGCCATCCAAATCAACCAGCCCCTAATGATTTTGCCCAGCTGGGGTTTGAACCCTGGTCGAAGCTCACTCAAAGCCCCTGTGCAGTAACAGTGAGCCATCTGTTCTGCTTGGCTAAGAAACCATTCCCGACCTGTGCGAGCAACCATTGGCAACAACTATGCCCCCCCCAACGTCCCCATGCGCGTTCAAAAGCACTCCGCTGCGCACTTAACGCCGATCCACTGAGGATCATCGCCACCGACGCGTAATGTCCCCCAGCCGCACCACCGTCAATGCGCTTCTGACGCCGCCCCTCTCCGAAACCGGCGCATGCCCTACCGCCTGCTATCCACCCCCCGCCCTTGCCTGATGCTTCCACCCCGCTAACCCCCCGACACGTACCACCCTGCCCTCCAAAAACCGCGGTGACCCCCCAGCACATGAATTTCCGACACTACCCCCATGTGCTGTGCCACCAGAATCTCTAGCAGCCCCGGTAACCGCTTCCGCTTGTCTGCCGGCAACCATGCCTCCCGCAAAACCCACGTCAAACCAACACCCAACTATTGACCACGCCATGCCAGCCCCACTGTCTTTGAATTCCCAACACTGGCACTTTGTGCCATGACTCCATCACCTCGAGCCGCCTCAACATCTGCCGCTGCTTGCCTGCCGGCAACCGTGCTTCCAGTAAACACCAATACCAGCTCAATACCCAGAATCGACAACGCCGTGCCTGGCCCCACTGTCTTTTAAAGTTCCAACACTAGCACCTCGTGCCTTGCCTCCATCCCCCGAGACGCCTCAACATCCGCCGCCGCCTGTCTGCCGGCAACCGTGTCTCCAGCGACACCAAGCCCAGCTCAATACCCAAATTTGACAGTGCCATGCCGTCCCCATTGTTTTTTGACTTTCCAACACTGGCACTTTGTGCCTTGCCACCATCACCTCCAGTAAGCACCGAGACCATCTCAAATCCAAAATTGACAGCGCCGTGCCTGGCCCCACTTGTCATTTGAAGTTCCAACACTGGCACCTTGTTCTTGCTTCCATCACCCCTAGCAGCCTCCACTTCCGCCGCTGCTTGTCTGCCGACAAACGTGTCTCCAGCAAAACCGAGCCCAGCTCAATACCCAAAATTGACAGCGCCGTGCCTGGCCCCACTTGTCTTGTGAATTTCCCACACTGGCACTGTGTGGTTTGGCTCCATCACCTCGAGCCGCCTCAACATCCGTCGCTGCTCGTTTGCCGGCAACCGTGCCTTCAGCAACACCGAGACCAGCTCCTTACACAAAGGTGACAGCGCCGTGCGTGGCCCCACTGCTGTATCCGGTGCCAATGGCACCCCAAGGACCTCCGTGATCTCCTGAAACCTGTCCAGCGCCACCTGGCAGTTCGTGGAGTCCGGGGCCCCGCCACGAAAAAGAGTCATCCAGGTAGGGCTGAAACTCCCTAGTGACCCGTTCGTTCCGTAAAAAACCCTTGCTGGAACCCACGAAACCTTCAACACGCGCAGGACCTCGCGCAGCCTATCAGCAATGCCGTGTCCCCCTACCTAATGAACAACCCACGAAACCTTCAACACGCGCAGGACCTCGCGCAGCCTATCAGCCCTGCCATGTCCCCCTACCTAATGAACAGACCTATGGCAAAACAAAGACCATAATAAAAAGTGGTCCCCAGGGAAGTATTTTAAACTTATTTTACCTTACAACTGTGTCACCATAGTGAACAACATTCCATAACGCTCAGGGATTATTATCAAATCAAAAAGTTGCAGTTTGCATACGACACCTATGCGCATATCTGTGGCACCATAGTGAACAATGTTCCATCACGCTCCCGGGATTATTATCAAATCAAAATGTTACAGTTCTCATAAGCTACTTAAGAGCATATCCGACGTACATCACCAACGTTAAGCCATATTACATTCATGTCTGGCGACGCAAATATCCACAGCTACCCAGGTTTACCATGTGCGGTGTTGTTTTACCCTTTTCCCCACACTATATGGTCAATATGGCACATTCGCCATATATACCTTATTCCTCCCTTATATACCCAATCCCAACACCCCGCTCAGAAGTCTTGTACTTGGAAGAGTGTCATAGCGTCAACGCATCGGTCCCACACGCCATTATCTCCGATACCCTCGTCAGGACAAGTGTTGCCCCTGAATCCATTGTAAAATCACCCATGTACCACCAACAACATATTTACGACCAATCCCCTAAGAACATGTATATGTATTGTCTGCCCACACCAAACGGAATGCCCCCAAGCGCATATCCATAAATGTCCCTGCACCTCTTCCACTCCCAACGTGTCCCGCGTGTACGAACCCCACTGCACCATCACAGATTCATGGAGTCAACGTAACCCAGGTCTCATACGGCTGTCCAATCAGTGGTGCCGCACCATCCTACTAGTTGAAATGCACCCTCCTCTAACCTCCATTTTAGCTCCTCATTACCCACCCTCACGACCGGCAACTAAGACCTAAAACGCCTGTTCCTAAAAAGGAACCAAAGTCCGTCTCCGCAACCACATGAAATTCTACGTAGCCTTCACTTGCTGTGTAACCATGCACCAACCCGTATATCATACCTTCCGCCTCTCTTTTAGCAGAAACTAAAATTGAGCACATGCACCCAACAGTACCGATATTCTATCGTGTTATGAGACCTTAGCGACCCCCATGAACGAATCCAACTGCACTTACATCCCCTGTACTTTGCCCGCACAACCTCGCAAGGAAACCTAACTTGAAAAACTAAAGGAATGACCTAGTTCCGTGCATCGCGCTGTCAACCCAACAAACCCCCAGCCACGGTAGAAACTTACAGACACATGGTTGCCTAAATCAGTCCTCCTCTCACTACACTCGCCTCAACAGTCGAGTGCCTCGCGGTGTGGTGCAGCTACGCCAACGTCGCTCCTGCATTTTTGTGACCCAACTGCACCGCAAACGTGTCGGCCATAATGGTATGGAGTCTCATGCCTGACTGTGCCTCTAAACGGGCACGTGGCCCACCCCCACCGACACCATCCGCGGCGCCATCCCGCTTTTACCTGCAAGCAACGTATCCCCTCGTCGCTCCTCGACTCTCCTGTCCACCGATCTACCTCTCGACTGTGTCCGGGCCTCCGCAGCACCCAGGCCCCGTGACACCTGTAACAAAGAACCAACACCATTACCGGGCCCCCGTCCGCCCGGCCCCCCTCTCACTTCACCTTCCTCTGCACTATCCTCTCCTTCCACCAACTCCACACCACCCCATCTATATTTCCGGCGCGCCACCGGCGGCGCCGACCTAAACCTGCCAGAGGCCCTCTCTTCGCCTCTGCCCTCGCACAAAGTAAAATAGTCCTCTTTGGCGTTGCTCCAGGTATGCTGCTGTTCCCCAAGCCGCTTGGGCCCTGTGGGTGCTGGGACCGGCGAGCCCGCCTGGGGCCTTCTTGAGCCAGTCGCGCCGCGATCCCGCGTGGTCTCCAGGCTCGCCGCCGGAGGCTCCGCCTTCCCTTCTCCTTGGCGTCGCTGGGCCGCCCCAAGCCGTGCCAAGTCTGGTTCCCCGCGCCGACTACCTCCCTGTAATAAAAAAGGTATTGCTGGTGTGCTGGTCCCCTGCCACTGCTCCGCCTCGTCTGCCCAGCGCCACTTCCCCCAGCTCTCCCCTGCCCCCCCCTCCTCCGCGTCTTCGCTCCAGCAGAGCCCCCCTACCCCTGCCCCCGCGTCGCCCGCGGCTTCTTCCCCCGCCCGCTCCCCGCTGCCAACCCGCCCATAAACCACCTCTGCCTGCCTTGAAGGCCCAGCCTCCTCCACCACCGTCTCCCTCCTTTCCGCCGCCATGCGGGCCTCCCTGATCCCCTCCTCCCATGACGAAAACACATCTAGCACCTCCCACTCCCTTTCGCTCTCCTCTGACTCCAAAAGAATCGGGGACCCCCCCCTATGCCCTTGGTCACTCCCCAGTCCCCCCACAGCCATCCCCACCTGGCCCCCCCCCTTGCCTGCGGCCCCCGCCCCTCCCCCTTTCCCTCCTCTCTTAGCCTCGCTCCTACCCCTCTCCCCCGCCCCCAGCCGGGCCGGCGAGGGGCTCTCCAAACGCCTCCTCATGGCCTGGTCTTCCCCTAAGCATCGTCCCCGTCCTTGCCCTTCCCCCCTTCCCTCCCGCCCCGCCCCCGCTCCTTCGTCCTTGTCCCCCGCCCCCCCCTCGCGCCTCCCGCTCTCTAATGAGGGCCCGCTCCGCCTCACAGCCCCCCCGCCAACACCCGGGCGGCCGCGCGACTCCACGCGCGCCCGCTCGACATCCATATCCCGCCGCCCGCCCGCTTCCCCGCCCCCTTCCGCCCCTTGGAAATGCGGCGAGGCGCCCCTGGCAACGCGCCTCGCACGCGACCCTCCGTCATCCGGGGCCGCGCTCCTGACATCGGCGCGGCCCCGAAGACTCACCTGTAATTTTTGAGATTTCCTCGGTGGCGAGCAGGCCAGAACGGCCGCTGCCACCCCGAACGACGCCTGCCTCACCGGCCGCGCCTCCGGCGGCCCCACCAAGAGGTCCATCCGCCCTGCTTCACTCAGCAGGCGGATGGCCTCGAGTACACGAATATCCTCAGCTCCCGACATCCTAGGACCAACCTACAATAACCGACCCAGCTAGCAGCTAAATCACCTCACACGACAAGCTACAGCACTACACACCCAGCCACCAGGTTACAATACCTAAAATGGTGGCTGGGTGGAAGCGGAGACCCGATAAGAAGCCGTTAATTGGGCTTATTCAGTAGGATTTGGGCTGCCTTTGGGCTCTCCCAGGCAGCCCATCCGGCGGCAAAATGGCCGCGCCCATGAAACCCCTTCCCCCTCCCAAACCTGCCCGGGGGGCAGACCTCGAGGCTCGGCTGCCCCCCAAATCCCCCTTCTCACACGATGCGCTGCTCTACCCATGTGTCATCTCTTCCGGCCTGGTGCTCTCGGGTTCGCCAACCAGCGTCGACTTGCCGCCCCGGGGCTTAAGCAGCGCCTGTAGGCCAGGGCTGGGCCTCCACTGCTTCCCCGATAGTAGCTCTTTCGTCAACCCTAGGGGCCAGTAATCAGGTCACTCGGCCGAACTTTCATACCGTTCCTTAGGGCCAAATTCCGTAGCATTGCAGTCCGCTCAGATGCAGGATTTGTAACAGATATTTTGATGGCAAATTGGAGCTCACACTCTACGCAGCCATCTTGAGATCAGGCAAGCTCCGCCCCAGGTTATTTAAGAATTAAATATCAGGGAACAACATTCAAACATCCGGACAAATGACATGCCGTGCACAGGCAGCAACCCTAGTTGTATAACACTCTTGAACATTAACCTCTTCTGCATGCTCCATAATGCCACATCTGCCAGTGCACTTCATACTTTCATCACTGATCTCATTCTTATTCACTGTTTGAAATGTCTATGCATTACAGTAATAAAGATCAAAATGTATTCCTAATCCAGCATGGAATCATTACTTCCTGAGACCTGTTAAATAATGCGTGGTAATAGCAAGATCAAATGAGGTTTTTTTTTTTGCAGTAAGTCCAACGTCAAGAAAATCCCCTTGGGAAACGTAATAACTCCTTAATCACACAACCACACTCAACAACCTACTGGGCACACTAAACTCACTCAAGAGCAACCACACTGTGAACCAAAGAATCAAATCAGTGCAAAAACAATTATAAAAAAGATTTTTAGTTGCTTTCAATGTATTACAAATATTATATATACAGCAACTACACACCTTAAAAAATCATTGTACAATATAACAATAAGGTTAAAAAACCAACATATTTAAAAAAAAAATAATAAAAAGTGGGACAAAAAACACAGCAAGAAAAATAATTTCAAGTCAGGAAACACCACGGTAATCAGACATGTAGATAGACTATATATATGCACACCGCTTTTAGGCAAAACAAATTCTTGCTTAATAATAGAAAAGCAGTTATTTGCATATTTCATTTATCTGTGATAGTTTGCATTCAACAAGAGCATCAACGCGTTTCGGTGGGTCCAACGGAAATAGCTCCCCATCTTCTTCAGGGAAGACAACTTCTTCCCACTTTGTATAACTAAATTCTAATAAGAATATAAAAACATACATATATATATATTACAATTTGGACAAACTTGGTTCAATGGTTCACACTGAATAGTAATCACAGTTATTACTCACAACCTTCTATTATCTGGACACCACATGCTTACTGGCATTCCTCAATTATTTAAACACACAATCACTCAATTGTTATGCAATGCAACAACCTATATAAGAGAGCCATCTTTCATAGTATAAACTGGTCTCCTCCTATCAGGAAGTTCACATATACTAGATAAAAATACCTCTATACCAGTATCTCTGTAATGCATACTTAATACAAAAAAAGAAGTACCCTACACAAATTTCTGCTATAGGCCAAGTATCGGTCCCATCAGGGTAGCCTTAACTATTTGATCAAGACATTGATATGGGTAAAATTACCTCATATACTCAACCCACCAGATATTTTGATAAAAGTCAGTGGTGTCGAAAAAAGTAAGTAACCTGTTGCCACTCACGGCTGAAACAGAAAAAAACAATGACAATAAATCTCCCTGAAATACCCGCTACACTCAGCATGGTTCATTTCAGTCTCTGCGCCATATACCTTATAGTGTTTTCGAAGTTAGTGCAGTGGCAAACGAGTTTCTTCTTCTATATTAAAAAAAGCCACAAATCCCTCCTTGTATCACCGAATACAACGAAGAAGAAGATGCAAGCAATCTAAAAAGTAAAGTCTGTTAGAGTTAGCACCAGACCTTCCCCCTACATCTTAGAACAAAAAAAAACCAACAACCCGACTAGTGATTTACCTGAAAGGAGTAGTAAACCGGAAACCTACAAAGGTTTTCTCTCTATCGCAGTTCCAATAGAAAATTCTCGCTCCTCATATGTTTCAGGGTAATCACTGTCTAAGGACAAGAGAGGGTGACAAGTATTTAAAGTATATGTGAACTTCCTGATAGGAGGAGATCAGTTTATACTATGAAAGATGGCTCTCTTATATGGGTTGTTGCATTGCATAAAAATAGAGTGATTGTTAGTTTAAATAGTTGAGGAATGCCAGTAAGCATGTTGTGTCCAGATAATAGAAGGTTGTGAGTAATAACTGTGATCAACCACTTGGGAAATACATTATTTCCTTGTACTTTATTTCAAGAAACTCTTTGTAAGAGTTTATGTGAAGAAATTAAATAAAAGTTCCACTCTTGTACTTAACAACGTCTTCTTCTTTTCCAGGTTCTTCAAAGTTCCTCTACCCACCAGTACCCTCTACAGAAGTAAAGATGCAGGTAAGAATCTGCCTTATTATTCACTTAACATAACATGGATTAGTAGGGTGTTTTCTTCCTATACCCTCTGGTAAAAAGGTGCTTGTTAATAAAGCTGAGAGAAGAAAAGTAATAATAAAAAGAAAACTATATAGCCCAAAAGAAACAATAAGTGTACCAGTAGTGAAAAAACAAAGCCTTCTTATTCAGTGTCCTATTGCCTCTTTTTGTTCTCTGTAAGGCTTTCCCATTCTGTCTGTTTAAACCTCTTCTCTTTTCTTTTACAGTCCCCCTCCCTCCTCTTCCCTCAATTTTGGTACTGTTCTGCTCCTAACTAAGAGCTCCGCACACACGTGGGGAAGCCACGTTGATCCTGGGACGCGACGGGGCTCTGGAGACAACTGGCGTGCAGGAGATCCCTGCTTCTTCCTCGGAAGCTGCCAGTCCATTCAGCTTCCTTGTTCTGTTTCTTCAGCTGCTCCTTCACCCTCTTCGTCTCTCTCTCTCTCCTTGCACACACACGCCAAGACGCTGATTTTCCACCTCTTGTGCACGCCCTCCGAGATGCCGTTCTCCACCAGTTCCTTCTTCCTGGTCGCGCAGTGAGTCGCGACTCCTCCTCTCTGCCTGACTTCTGGGGCAGGTAAGGAAGAATGACCGGCCTAAGTCTCCGGAGCATCGGATCCATCAGGTTGGTGACAGTGTGGTTTAGACCAACCCTTATTTCCATCTACTGAAGACTCTTGACCGAGCTGCTGCAATGCTATTGCTAATATTGCTTGCACTCTTTTGACTTATCCCTATTGTTTTCAATAGAGTGATTTGATTTCTGAACTCTGAGCATTACTGTGCCTTTGTCTGTGCCTGGAAGACTTAGATTGCTAATGTATAGGAAAAAGACAATTGACAACTGTCTTCTGAGCACGTAGTGTTTATGTTGTTATTTTGTATAGCAGCTACAGAACTACTTGTATGTTTAATTCTTGTTCGCCTAAATGTTTTCAGAATGCTAGGTCTTCCTGTTGCTACTTTATACTTATATAGTCGGGTTTTAAGAGTGATGTACTTGAATCTGATCACTAATTATAATAAACATCCTTGAACTTGGTTACCGAATCCTAGTCCTCATTGTGTAGACAAATTGGTTGCACTGTTAATGAAATTAAAGTTGATCGGACAAGAAATGCTATCTCTCTTTCCCCTCAGTGTGATGAAAAATATTCATCTCAGGACCAAGTTACCGTAACAAGGTAATAATCACACACAAGTCCAGTCATAAGGTGAGTAAAAGTAAAAAGTATTTATTAGGGCACCTCACCCATCAGGATCTAGGAGCAACCGTCACCAAGCTCCTTGGGTGTGCACAACATTCCATGTTCTAAATTCTATGCCCTTCATGCTACATACTACCCTAAATAAATATTGAACAAGCTATCTCTCTTCTTCCCTCATCAGCCACGGCCGGTGGTAGGTGTGACTGCAGGGCGGTGACGTAGGGAGGGGAAGGGGCAGGGTGGGGGGTTGCAATATATGGATTACGAACTTTAACAGGTAAGTAAACATTTAAATAAATTAAATAAATTTCGTTGTGTGCACTGCATCACCAAATGCGATGCAGTGCGCGCAACGAAATTTGTTTTATTTATTTAAATGTTTACTTACCTTTTAACGTCCATAATCCATACATTACAACCCCCCACCCTGCCCCTCCCCCTCCCTACGTCACCGCCCTGCAGTTACACCTACCACCGGTCGTGGCTGTCCCTCATTAATAAAGATATATAAAAACATACTGAAAGAATAAAGATACTTATATACAAATGATAAACATGACCTTATCTATCAGATAACTGATATCTAGTCTTGTTATTTAAAAAAAGCTATAATACACATTCTTAAAGTACAGAATAAAACTACTTGTAGAATGTGTGAGGTCACAAGCAGTACATTGCGGGGGCATGAGTTATAGTCAGCTCAGCTAACTATAACGGCTGAATTTCTCTGGTTTTGTATGAGTGAAATGTCAGCCTAACTATAACGTCCCTGTAACCTTTGTTTTTTTTCTGTGAATTTCTAAGGTTTTGTGGTGGAGAAAGGGGGATGGGCCTCTGACCGGCTTGCAGGAATTCCGTTGCATAGGAGGTACCAGGAGGTCTTCTTGGCCCCCAAGGTTCCTCGGAGGTAAAGTGTACTTCATCCCACAACCAGTAGTGCGCCAGGAGGTGTGTTTGCAGAGTGGTGGAGAAAGGGGGGCGTGGCCTCCAAAGACCTTTTAGAATCCCACTGTGAGGGACTTACTGGAGGTAACATGAGGGGTAGTTGGCCCCAAGGACGTCCTTGTGGGCCAAATACCGCTCCTGTTACCTCCAGTAAGTCCCACACGGCAGGATTGCTGAATTCTGATAGCAGGCCATGCCCCTTTCTCCACCAGTCTGCAAAGGTACCCCCTGGCACACTCTTTGTTGGGGGATGAAGTCCCTTTTGCTGCTGGGGGTCCTTAAGGGCCAACTAGCATACCTGTTTCCTCCAGTAAGCCCCACACAGTTAGATTGCTGAGAGGTGGTCACAGGCCATGCCCCCTTTCTCCCCCACTCTGAAAATGCACCTCCTGGCAAATTCTTGGTTGGAGGATGACGTGCCCTTGCCTCTTGAGGGTCCCTGAGGGCCAACTAGCCCTACTGTTACCTCTAGTGAACCCCACACAGGCGCACTGCTGCTTGGAGGATGAAGTCTACTTTACTCCTGAGGCCCAAAGAGGCAAGGATACCTCATCACTCCACCAGCAGTGCCAAATTTGGTGTAATTCCGTTCAGCAGTTTGGGCTGTAGCTGCGTCAACAGTTTCCATTGAAATTAACATGTAGAAAAAGCGTTTTAGGGCGGCCATTTTTTCTCAGCCCCTGCTTGAAGATTCAACCCGGAATTTTCAACACATCAGCTAAAGTGAGTGTGCCATTAGGTTTGAAATTTTTGCGAAGATTTCGTCAAATGGCACCAAATATATTGTCAAAAGAAATAACGCATTTTGAATAGAAACAAGGTCCTAACTATAACTACCTACTGGTGACATTCAACTTGCTAACTTGACTCTTAACAATGTGTTTTATTTATTTTGACAGTTTTGTATAGGGCGAACAAGACCCTTGCGGGTATCAGAGCGCTTTCCAAGGCACAAAAGGGTGATTTGACATATACATATGAATATAATGACTTAAGCAAATACATTCCTGGTAAAAATTAGCGACTAGCACATATCAACAAGTGTACATATCAAAAAGTTCAGGTGAATCTAGCTAAGAGGATCGCTTTCACTTCTTTTTTGAAGAAAGCAGCGGACGGAATCAGTCTAGTTTCTGCGGGTAAGGCATTCCAAATCCTGGGGGCCATTCCTGAGAAGGTACAATTGTAATTTTATTTCTTGGAGAATCGTTGTGGTGTAAGAAGAAGGTTATCAGAACTCCTAGTTGTTCTGCTACCACTCGATAGTACTAGTTGCTCTGCTAGATATCTTGGTGTTTTTTGGTGCAATGCTTTATGAGTCATACAGGCGATTTTCAGGTGGATTCTGGCCTCAAAAGGTAACCAGTTGAGAGCACGAAGGTCGGGAGAAATATGGCAATTTCTTCTGGAACCTGTGATGATTCTAGCGGCTGTATTGATTGAGACTCGGAGCGGTTGTTGATCTGGGAAGGCCGCAGAGAGTGGCACTTCCATAATCCACTCTGAAAATGACTAGCGCTTGGACGGCCTGTTTAAAGTCCTTCGCAGGTATGAATGGTTCTCAGGTTCGCAGGTATGAATCTCTTTTAAATGTCTTATCCTAAACTGTCGCTCCATGCCTAAGCACAGACGTGAGATATTTGACCTCCTAGACGAGGAGCAACCTGATGCTCTTTTTATTACGGAATCATGGCTCCATGATGGCTCAGGACCTGATATCACGGAAGCTCTTCCTTCCAACTATGCTATCATCAGGCGTGACAGGGTTGATAAAGTCGGTGGCGGCATTGCTATCATATTCAAGAACAAGTACCAATGCCATCTCGACCTCGTCACCCTAAATAACTCAGAGGCAGCGTCCTTTAAACTTCCCCTTCATCCGAAAATAACACTTACGGGCTTGCTAGTGTACCGCTCCCCTGACCCTGCTAATGTCTGGGCCACCCAATTTTCCAATTTCATTGCTTCCACTCTCTCCAATTCTAGCACCCTATTGGTTGTAGGTGATTTTAACATACACCTGGATGACCCTGGTAACACCACAGGAAAAACTCTGATTGCTGATCTGGAGGCCATGAACATTACACTGCACAATCATGGCCCAACGCACAAAGGTGGTCACCTATTAGACCCCATTTTTTCTAATTTGCCGCTTTTACATTGTTCCCGTGCTTTGCCCGTTCTCTGGGCTGACCATTATTTAGTTAGTTTCACGGTCACTATCACGGACGTGTTGCGTTGCTACAGTAGCCTTCATGCTGTCAGCAGGAGGGAATGGAAAAAGCTGGAAGTTAATTCTCTTAATAAGGTGCTTGTTACCCATCTTCCCATAGAACTACTTACGTCGGCTGACATTGAAGCAGCCGCCGAGCTAACTAACTTCTGGCTTCTAGATGCCATTAACATCTGCCTTCCCGCTTTTCTTAAAAAGGAAGCCCCTCACAGGACTCCTGCTCCCTGGTACACTGAGACACTAAAGAAGGACAAGTCCCATTGTAAAAAACTTGAACGCATTTGGCGAACAGACTATTCTCCTTTAGCAGCGTGCACTTATAAAAGTGCTCTAAAGAGCTACCACAAAGCCTGTGCCCTGTATAGGGCCAGCTTCGTCACCAAAACTATAACTGACGCAGTTGACAAATCGAAAATACTGTTTGGCCTGGTTAAAAATCTCGCAGGTTCTTCTACAATAGCAAAACCTCCTCTTTTGTCCAGCAGCAGGTGCGATGAAATTGCTCAGTTTTTTGTTAGCAAAATCGACAAGATTTATCAAGACATTTCCGTTCAAAGTAGCAACACCAACCTTTCTGTTTTCTCATCCAACATAGTGGGCACCAATTTTTACTCAGTTCCTACCTCAGGTCCATTACTCGTTTGGCCTAAATTGCTGCCTTACGCTATCCACGAAACCTTGTGTAAGGTAAAATCTGGCTCTCCCATTGACCCTTTGTCCATCTCTATACTTCGGCTATAGGACTTCTCCCAGCTTTCCCTAATCTGCACCACTTTGAATCTCTCGCTCACGACTGCTACTGTCCCTGCCAGGTGGAAACACGCTATGATCACGCCTTTACTGAAGAAGCCTACTGCGGACACTAAGGTCCTTTCCAATTATCGCCCCATCTCTTTGTTGCCTGCCTTCTCTAAAGTTCTAGAAAGGCAAATCCATCACCATCTGTCCCACTTTGTCACTATTAATAATCTATTGCACCCCTCACAGTCAGGTTTCCGCTCAGGTTTCTCTACAGAAACCACACTTCTTGGCGTCACAGAGAACCTTCGGTCTCTGCTAGACAGAGGTGAGACTGCCGCGCTGATATTACTTGATCTCAGCGCGGCGTTTGATACGGTCTCGCATAAAAACCTTCTCGAATCCCTAGCTGCTATGGGCATTGGAGGTCTAGCTCTTGATTGGTTAGTCTCATTCCTAACTGATCGTACATTTCAAACTTTTTCCCCTACAGCTACCTCCTCTATCTATCCCCAGCCCCACGGTGTTCCCCAGGGTTCTATTCTTAGCCCTCTTCTTTTTAACCTTTATGTTACTCCACTGGCCCACATCGCTGACAGCGTCGGACTAACCTTGTTCACTAACGCTGATGATTCGCAGGTTGTCTTTTCCCTTTCTCAGTCTGACAGTGCCTCTGCCTCCCTCCTTCAGATTGGGTTGGGGGAAATCGCCAGATGGATGAACCAAAATCTTCTCAATCTGAATGGAGGGAAGACAGAGGTACTGGTCCTCGGGCACAAGAAAGACCTTTGGACCTCCAGGCATTGGCCCTCGGAGTTGGGCCCGCTTCCATTTCCATCGGAGCATGTGCGAAAGCTGGGGGTGGTCATTGATAGCAATCTGACAATGCAGTGTCAGGCTAATAAGGTCTCGTCTATCTGCTTCACCATCCTGCGCTGGCTGAAGAAGATCCTATGGATGCTGCCAGCTGACACCCAGAGATCTGTAGTGAGTGCCTCGGTTACCTCCCGGCTCGACTATGGTAACATTCTCTACCTTGGGGCGACCAAGGCAGTCACATGACGTCTCCAGCTTGTGCAAAATGCAGCGACACGCCTGCTTAGTGGCTGTCGCAAGAGGGATCATATAGCGGGATGCCTCCGTGATCTTCACTGGCTGAAGGTGGACAGTCGTGTGAAGTTCAAGGCACTCAGTTATATGTTCAAGATCAGGAAGAATACTGCTCCTAGCTATCTCCAAACACTTATAAAAACCTATTCTCCTTCTCGTTCCCTCCGCTCCTCTTCCCAAATTCTTTTTACTGTTTCAAAGTTCAGACTGTCCAGAATGGGCGGTAGGTCGTTTGCCTATCTAGGGCCCAAGTTGTGGAACTCCCTTCCTCTGAACATTCGTTCAGAGGACTGCCATGCTCGCTTTCATAAAGCTGTCAAGACTTGGCTTTTTAATCAATAATTGAGTTTTCTTTGTGCCTTTGCTAGCTGAAATTTCTTAGCGCCGGGAAACCCTGTCAGGTAGCTGTCGCGCTTTAAAAGCTCAATAAATAAATAAATAAATGGTTTCAGTTTTCTCAGGGTGTTCATCTGAAAATTGGCTCCTTTAGTTGCAGTGCTGATGTGTTTCTGCATGTTTAAAATATTGTCCAGAATTATTCCTCAGGATTTTGCAGAATCAATAATGCGGGTTGACCATCTAGCGCAGTTAGGTGCTGCATCCAATCACGGATCGTGTCTGTTTGTTTGGGGGGGGGGGCGATGAGGAGGAATTCTGTTTTTAGTGTATTAATTTTTAGATGGTTGTTTGCCAGCCAAATCTGTGTTGTTTGGAGCGTTGAGTTAAGGGATTTGATGTCTTCAGTAGTGTCGACCTTAACGTAGAGCTGTGTGTCATCAGTGTACATGTGATATTGGATGTTGAGGAGTTGAGAAGCTCAGTGAGTGGTTCCATAAACAAACTGAAGAGTGTAGGGGTGAGGGAAGATCCCTGGGGTACTTCCAACGAGACTGGGGTGGGGTTAGATAAGGATTGGTTAATCTTGAATCTCTGTGTTCTGTCTTGGAGGAAGGAAGCGAACCAGTTTAACACTGTTCCAGATACGCCCATTCTATGTTTTAAGAGTTCTAGTAGGTTGCTGTGTTTGACTGTATCGAAGGCTGAGGATAAGTCAGGTAGGATTAGCAAACAGGCTTTATTTTGGTCCAGTATTTGTAGGGCATCATCTATGATGTGAAATGTAAATGTAAATGTAGCCGTACTTGTAAAGCGCACTGATACTCCTGAGTGTCCTGGCTCTGTACTCATACCGCTAGGGAACCCTTCCTGGTTTTTCCCCGTGAAATGTCCACTCCTGGGCATCCCCAGGGTGCAACCAGGCATCCCTAGCGCTGTAGGGGGCCGTTGTGGAGACTAAGCAAGCTAATGCCCATAGTGACAGCATGGGACTCATGCTTAGAGTAGGCACCGAGGCGAGAAATCAGGTCCAAGGAATTATGAGCCCAAGATCCGCCGAGACAGCCAAGGCAAGAATTGAACCCTGGTCCCGGGCCAGACCTCTGCATCAGGGTCTGCCGCTCTAACCATTGAGCCACACTTCTCCACACTTCTCCATGTGGGTAATGGCTGATTCGGTACTATGCCCAGAGCGAAAGCCTGATTGGAATTGATCTAGCAGATTTAAATGGTCGATATGGTTACTGAGCTGTATGTGGATGCATTTTTCGAGCAATTTCGCCAGGGTCGAAATGTTGGAAATGGGCAGATAGTTGTTCAGGTCTGACGGGTCAGCTGTAACTTTCTTTAGAATGGGGGTTACCTGAACAGCTTTGAGGGTGTTGGGGATGGTTCCTTGCAAAAGAGAGGCCTTTATAATCCTGGTCCATAGGGGCACTAGCTGTGCCATGAAGGTCTTTAAGTGGGTAGCTGGGAGAGGGTCTGTGAAATGGTTAGAGGGATTCAAAGCCATGAGCGTATTCAAGATAGCTTCTTCACTGTAGAGGTTGAAGGTGGCCCAGGAAGCATTGTTCATGAGGTCGAGCTTTGAAGAACAGTTAGGCGGGGCCACAGGTGTGGCCAGCATTATAGTAGAGTGCGTGTGGGTGTGGGATAGTGGGTCGTTACGTAGGTCTATCTTTAAATTCTCAGTCTTTGTGGTGAAAAAGGCGGCAAGCTCCTCGCAATTGGGGAGTGTTTCCGGACTGGCTTGGGGGGAGTGGGATACCCCCTTTGATTGAGTCTTGATTATGTCAAAAAGTTTTTGGGGGCTATTCTTAGCTTGGTCTAATTGTTTACATATGTAGTCAGCTTTTGAGCGACTAATCTTTATGTAGTAAGAGTTTCTGGTGCTCCTTAGTAATTTGAGGTGGGCTGCTGATGGAGCGAATCTCCATTGTCTTTCAATTACTCTCAGCGATCTTCGGTCTTCATTTAGCCTACCATCGTACCAAGGGTTTGAATCTTTTGTGGTGACTCTTTTCAATTGAAGGGGGGCTATGTTGTCAAGTATCATGTTCATAGAATTAAAGTAGTGATTGGTCAGCTCCTGTACATTATCTAATCCTTCCAGCGGTGGCGAGAGTATGTGGCTAGCGGTTGTGAGTGTGGAAGGATTGATGTTATCTAGGTTCCTCCTCCAGATTTGTGTTCTCTTAGGTTGGATAGAGAGTAATTTTGCGACTTCCTTGATATGGAAAGTGATTACGTGATGGTCGGACCAGTCACAAGGAAGTATCGATTCAAGCTGAATAGAGTCCGCTTTGGAGATCACAAGATCAAGTGTTGAGCCCTTGTCATGGGTGGGACTATCGCAAATTTGGGACAGGTTGAGATCAGACAGCAAAGCTTTGAGGCTATTGACCTCAGGGTCATTTAGATCATTCCAGTGGAGGTTAAAGTCCTCCAGGAAGATCAGGGTCATCTGTTGACTGGCATTTGTTGCTAAAATATCCATGATGTGCTTGATGAAGGTAAGGGTGCCACCAGGAGGATGGTAGAAAGAGTGGAGTGAGCATATTGGTTTGTTATTGCTCGAGATGTTAAGGCAGAGGTATTCACATGAGGGGAATACCGGGGAGTTGGAGCGGTTAAGAGAGAGGTTGTTCATATGAATGCAGGCAATGCCACCCCCTAGCTTGTCTGATCGATCAAGTCTTGTGATGAAATAGTTTAGGGGAACTAAAATGTCTAAGATGGGTGAGGAAGATTCCTTTAGCCAAGCTTCCGTCAGGATGATAAGGTCAGGTACATTAGTTAAAATTAGGTCAGCTATATTGACGGCATGGCGCAATGCTGATCTACAGTTAAGTAGGATACATTTTAGTTGGGCCTCGGTCAAAGTGGTGCTCTGGTCAAGGGAGATGGGTATTCTCTTGATGTTATTTTCGTTAATACCTCTGGGGGCGTGTCTTACACTTCTAGATGCTTTGGGCTGGATGGGATGGATTAGGGACGGGGTCTGTGTGTCTTCTGGTTGTGTTGGAATAGAGGGAAGGGAAAGGAGTTCGTAGGAATGAAGCAGGGAAGTGAGCTCACTTGTAGAAAGGGTTCGCTTTTCCATGTTTGGGCGGGATGAGGCATTAGGGTAAGCTACTGTATTCCATTTGGGGAGTTGCAGTGGGGAGCGACAGCATTTCCGGTGCATTGGCATCATTAATGAACTGGGCTGATGTCGGATCAGGTCGTGCAGCGTTTGGATGTCTTCTTTTATTTGTTGAAGGGATAAAAGTATCTTGTCGATTCTAGGGTCATGTGTTGGAGTTACCAAGCTGGTGGCCTGAACTGTGTTACGACGATGAGGGGTTATTGCTAGTGTGGTGTCCTGGGAAGAGAGGTTAGCTGGTTCGTAGTGTGTGGGTTTTTCCATGTGGTAGTCTATGGCGGAGGGCTGGGTGGAGATTGGATGTGAGGGGGTGTTGCTGTGTACTTTAGTGGGATCTAATTCAGTGTGTTATATTTGTGGAGTGGTGATAACTAGGGAGAGGGGAGGTGAAGAGGGGATGAGATGGCTTATTGGTATGAGCTATGTGAGGAGGGACGGTGAGATTTGTAGTGCAGGGAAAGGGAGAGGATAGACCCTCGGATGGATCTAGAGTGAGTGTGTGGGATGATGCAATTGGGGTAGCACCCGCAGTGAGATGGGTGGCGATGTGGTTGTTGAGATGGGTAGGGGTAGTGGGGGCTGCTGGGGCATGAGGGAGAACTGGGGGCAAGGTGATGTGAGTGATAGGCGAGGTGAACTCTTTCATAACAGGCACAGATATTTCTAGCGATCACTACTCGAACAGCATTAGCATTACATTTAATTCTGCATCACAACCTCTTCACAGGTCTAGTTTGTTAAACCTGCAATCAATCGCCCTAGCCAAACAAAACGGCTTCACTGTTAAATGGTCTAAAATAAACCCCGCAGACATCACTAGGAAGGTCATTCAAAAAACCCTCCCCTTTGTAAATACCTGTTTAACGGAGACCTCATCCCCCCAGCTGATCCTTTCTAGTTTTTCGGAAATATTAAAAGCCATCCGATATGAGTTAACCAGAAATCATAAATCTCATGATAAGGATTCGCTGGGATGGTTCGACGCCCCCTGCCGGAAAGCTCTCTCCGCGCTAAAAAGAGCCTTACACAAACAAGACAGGGATGTAGCAGAAATAGCTATCCTCAGAAAGAAGTATAAATTGGCCCAACAAAGTCGGAAACAAGAAATAAAGGAAAACTTATGGGCCCAATTGCATGAGAGCACAAGGAGTAATGACTGCTCGCTGTTCTGGCGGACAGTGAAGTCCCCCTTTTTATTAGATCCCTCAGCCGTCCGTCACTTAGATGTGGTGGTCCCAGCTGATAAATGGGTGGCTCACTACTCGCTAATATTTGGCGATTCCTCTGCTGAACCCTCAAATGCACATTCCAAAGAAGAAGCCCCCACCGAGGAAATTATTTTTCCAATCGACATCTCCTTCGACCCCAAAGAGGTCATAGCAGCGCTAACCTCTTCAAAGACAGGTAAAGCGCCTGGCCCCGATGGAGTACCACTCGACATTTTTGTGAGTAATCTTGATCTGTGGGCCCCAATAGTCACACAGGTTATGTTTGCAGTCTCACAGGCTGGATTAATAGAATCCTGGTCCTCATCAGTACTGCTACCAATTTTTAAAAAGGGTGACCGAGATAATCCAGCCTGCTACAGGCCCATTTCCCTCTTGGACTCACTGGGGAAGGTTGCCGGGCGATTAATCCTGGAGCGCCTCCAGTATTGGGCCTCGGAGAAGAACACCCTAACCGATCTCCAGTATGGGTTCCAAGAGGGATTGGGCACTGTGGAACAGGCTCTTAACCTGACTCTCCTAATGGGCAAGTACGCAGGGGCAAAAGGAGGAAATTTGTTTTTGGTTTACGTTGACCTTAGTGCCGCATTCGATTGCGTGATACACCCCAAATTGTGGGAAATTTTGAGGGACCTGGGGGTCGACCCACCAATTTTAAAATTCCTCCGAGAACTTTACACCGATGCCAATGCGTGCGTGAGGTATGGTACAAACGGTGAGCTATCTCAGTCATTCAGCGTAACAAAAGGTGTTAGACAGGGGTGCGTTCTCGCCCCGTTCTTATTTAATATCTACACTAACGGGCTGGAACAGGCGTTACTGGAAGGTAGTCAGGACCTTCCATGCATTAACACTCGGCCTATCCCAGCCCTATTGTACGCCGATGACTCCGTCATCCTGGCGAGAACCTTAAAGCAGCTCCAACTACAACTGGATAAGTACTGCCAGTTTATGCTCTCCCTGGGTTTAAAAGTTAATAAGAGCAAGACTTTCGTGATGCATATCGGCCCGAAAGTGAAGACACCGAAACCCCTTTTTGTGGAAAATGTTAGACTAGATTATGCCAGGGAATATTCTTACCTGGGCATTCTCATTGATGATCGAATAACCTGGAAACCTGCCATTGTGAGTAAAAAGTTGTCATTTCAGCGAGCTACTGCCGCGCTGACTTCTTTCTCGAGAAAACTAGGCAAACCCGCTCCCGCCGAGTTGCTCAAAATTTACCACGCTAAATGCCACAGCGTAGCAACTTATGGCGCGGGAGTCTGGGGCTATGTTCCTTCCCACGAGCTCCAAAAAATTCAAAATGGGTTTTTAAAATACGCCCTTGCGCTCCCTCAAAGCGCCCCAAATTACGGTTGTCATATTGAGCTCGGCTTGGATTATCTATCGGATACCATCAGTTACCAGCCGATCCTCTTAAGGCACCGTATTTGGACCAAAGAGCAATGCCACCTCACACGGTCTTTAATAACCGATTGTTTATCTCTGGCTCATTGGAAAAAGATTCCATGGTTATTGTATGTTTTTTAATTTCTGAAAGATTTAAACTGTTTAACATTTTTCACAGACCCTTCCTCACTTTCTGATATATCTAGGCAGGCCTTGAAGAAATTATGTGTAAATCATCTTAGTGATTTACGCCTATGCTCAGAGATAGGAAAACGTACAAACACTCACGTCTTAATGTTACAAACCTCACCTGGTATTCAGTTATATTTGTCTTTCTTTCTGTCAAATCATGAAAAGTTTGTCTTAACTAGATTTCGTTTTGATACCTTCTTTCGCCTTGTTTCTTTTCCCGGGGTTTCAAACTGGTCTCATGAATTGACTAGATGTCCCTGCGATGGAATTGCTCATCAGCCAACCTTACATGTAACAATGTTTTGTAGCTACTATGAGACCCCACGTAAACGTTGGATCATTCCTCTTCTCCGGCAAATGGGCCTGAGAAGATGTAGGCCCGCGCTTTTGGCTTTACAGTTTTTAGAAACCCAATTTGTTGCTAAGTCAATAGCCTGTTTTTTAAAAGCATGTTTGAAAATCCGTTTACAATTACCTGAGTTAACTGCGTAAATAGATATCAATTTGTCTTTTTTCTATACTGAAATGTTCTTAACTCATTTGTCAGCAATGTGTACGTGACAATTTGTTTTATACTTGTTTCGATGTAACGTTTTTTTATTATGCACTTTTTATGATTGCAAAAAATATTCAATCGAAATAAAGACTTTTGATTTGATTTGATAGGCGCGGTGGATTTAGGGGAGATATGGGGGGATGGGACATTAGGTGAGGAATCTGACAGAGTGGTCGGAGAATGGTTTGCAGGGGGAATGGAATAGGATCTTGCAACCTTCGCTTTGATGCTAGGGAAGATGTTGTCCAGTAGATTCAAGTTATGGTCTGCTGCCTGCATGAGGATAATCCCAGTGTGATAAATGGTAAAAGTAGCAGTTGCTTTGTAGAACGGGGAAGGAGTGATAGTTAGTGTGAGGCCGTGTGTGTTTTTTTGGTTGAAGCAATAGAAAAAAGGGCGAGAAAGGCTTTCTGCCATTGTGCCCTCCTTTTAGTGTAGAAGATGATGTCGTTAGTTATGTGTCCTGTGTTATTAGAGAAGTGAGGGTCAGAAATTGGGGTTTCTGGGTGCAGTTTTAGTAGACGATGTTTGAAGCTTTTGGCCGCCTTTTTTGTGAGGTTGGGAGGGTATTTGATAGAATAGGTGTTTGGGCCCATAGGCTCCATAATATGGTATGAGAGTTGTGGAAAGGCGAAGTTGAAGGCCTCCCTGTTTATACTGGGTTAAATAATATCAATCAATTTGTGGGTTAGAGTCATGTGAATTGAGAGCAGTGGATACGCTCTGTGAAGATTGGTAATGAATTTATCGTTCCAAGATGGCTGCTTCTTTAACTAGTGGTGAAAAGGAACAGAGGATTAGTCCTATTACTCTTTCCATGCTACTAAACTAACCAGGGATGGTCCTTTGTCCGTTTCTATGAATATCATGGTCCTTTCTTTCTGTCTGATGATTTAGGCCCTGTGTTTAGCATTGTCTAGTGGAGAGTGGTCCTTTCTTTCTGTCTGTCTGATGATATGCTGAGTGCTATAGGTCCTGTGTTTAGCAGTGTCTAGTGGTGAGTGGTCCTTTCTTTGTGTTTTGCAGTGGCTTGAGGTGAGTGGTCCTTTCTTTGTGTTACCTCTACAACAAATTAGGTAGTCTGAGGTTCCAAAGTTAGATCATAAAATAAAATGGTGGGCCTTGTCCTGTATATCGAGTAGAGACCGACTGGGTCCCGTTTTAAAAATAATTTTTTTTTTAAACCTTTATTGTAGCATTCAATAAAAATACAAGCATGGGCCTACAACCGCAGGGGCCGGCCGCTAGACAAAATTAAGACCCCTATATCACAGTACGACACAGCTCATCAGCCGACAACCCTGAGGTCCGGCAGCGATTCAGGATAGAACTTGTATTAGAATGCACAACTGAGTCCCAGGATGAGACAGAGGTTCCATTTTATATTATTTAAGAAAGGATCAGGTGCCATACAATCAAACAGAAGAATACGGGGGACAGGGCAAGAGACAGGATATGCACGTAAGAACCGCTATAATGGAACATTGGCGCCAAAGCATATGGATCGATGCAAACGACAATACAATATACATTCAATGTTGAGCGCCAGTTCTCAGGGCCTGCCCACCTGGGAATCAGGATATCATAAAAAGCATAAGCACTAAATACAAATACACAATAAAAATCTGAATGATTCACAAGCTATACTGATCCTTTAAGGAAGAGAAAGGGAAGGAGAGAAAAAGGGCATAGAAATAAAAAAAGGCAAAATAAAAAACCCTTTCCAATCCCCCACCCTGCACCCCTGCAAATGGCTACAGCCTAACCCCACTAGCAGCGTGCCTGTTGCCCCTAATAACTAAAACCCTAAAAGTAGGAAAAAGAGTGGAGGAGGACTTATCCATTTGGGCTCCCAGCCCCTTTAGTCCCCCCGCCAAAAACAGACACCACCTATCACTAAAAGACCAACGTATAACAACACTTATAGAAAAAATTAGGGGGCACCGTAATACACCGCCCAGGCTTTTAGATCAAACAGTTGCAGGTCGAACCCCCGTAAAGGCCACTCCAACACGTCCCGACCTAGTTGATCTTAACCTTGGCCCTTCCGAATCAGCACACGAACCCCCCCAGCGAGACCCAAAGGCACACAAAGGAGTAATAGAGGAGAAGGGAGTCATCAAGAATCAATCTATGGCGACTCGTAGGCAGTGAGTCCAGAAGAACTTCAGACACAGAAGAACTCTCCCTCCTAGATGGACAGTCCCAACGTATCTTGCCCAGGAGTCGTAAAGTCACCAAGAAAGGAGAAGACGACCACAAAATGAATGGAAAGTCAAGAACAAAAGTCTCCGGGAGGGGAATTCCTTTCGATACCTCCAAAGTCGATAGTGGTGGAAGGTTCGGCAATACACTGACGACCTCGGGAACACCTTCCTCCAGGATACCATCCGATGGTATCAATACTTGCTTCCTCACGGGGTTCTCGCACGGAGTCAAAATGGCCGCGGTTTGAATGGCTGCAGATTGCTGTTCCAACAGTAAGGCTGGGTCCGGTTCCACCAGGAGCATCTCAGATAGGCGCGTGTCCAATTTGCACAATAAGACATCCACATGTGAATGAAACGCCCTAATTTCTGCCAATATTGACCTCAGCGATGGCTCAAGCATCGTTCGATCCATAATCTCACACCCGACACCAATCACAATCACCTCCCTGGGTGAATCTGGCATCCTCAGGGGGGACGAACAGGATCACGAACATGCAGATGCGGAGGGTGACCAGTCTTTATTCGCAGCCACGGTCAACCTGGTTAAGGCCGCAGGCCAGAGACCCCGACCCACCAAACCCCGGCGGGCCCAATACCGGGTCCGCGGGACGGGGACCCCCACCCGCAGCCAACAGCAAGCAGAGTCACTCTCCATCGATGCTGAGCAATAGAAACGATCGCCGCCAAATTCGGGTTTAAACAAAGCCTCCACTCCGATTGACCGGACCCAGCCTGGGTCTCCCGGCCGATGTTGTTGCACTGCAGCCCGGCTGTGAAAATACTCGAGGCCCCGGCTTCACCACTGGAGTAGGCCACAATCTTCAACTCGATGTAACTTCGTCAAACCCGCTGATTAAAGTTCCCGGTTTTCACCATCAGAGTGCGGAACAGTTCATGTACACAAAGGCTAGGCGTAAAATCAGGATAATGTACAGGATATTGCGGCGGGATACGAAGGTCGGCGGAGCCGGGAGCCTAAGCAGCCATCTCGTTTGCTGACGTAGCTCCTCCCCCTGGGTCCCGTTTTTGATCCCCTACCTCAGTTTATCTCGTAGCGCTGCGCTAGGTGCCCCTCCACTGCCAGTTCACGAGTGAAGATCATGTCACTAAACAAATGATAATGTGCAGCTCGAAAGTTGAATAAACCGAGTGTTGCACCGCATCGGTTATTCAGCGTGAGTTGATCTCCTCGTGCAAGCACGGGCATAGCAGATCAATGAATGCAGATCAGACCTGCTCAGATGTATGCGTGGGGCCAGGAAATGGGAGGGGTCGCTGGAGCGGTGTCATTCTTGCCGGTAGCCTACACTCGCTCGGTTACCTTTTAATCCTCCCCTTTCCTTTACACAGTGCATCAGCTGACTTTGAGAAACATTGTTCATGGTTCCCAACAGGTGTACATGTCACCACAACAGGCAGATCACTCGTCCATTCCAAGCTGCTTGTATAATGGTGTGCAACAAGTTAGGCACACTCCCACTTGGATTGGTGTGTTGCACCAAAATACCTGCAAACGAACCCTGTTTCTCTCGGTGTCACTGTCACCACAACAGGCCAAACACACACATGATTCACTGCACTCCTCGCTCCAAAATAAGGCATGCCCATCGCCATGACGATAAATGCACCCACTTCCATAAACAAAAAAGAAAAACAAGGTGTGTCTATCACAGTGACATCCTGAAAATATCAAGGACTCCCTGCAGTTTCAGGAACGCCTAGGACAGGGTAATACTAAAAGGAGAAAAAAGTTTCCTGGACAGTTACTACGTTTCAATTTACATTAATCTTAACAAAGCAAAATAATCCATGGGGGATAGCCCAAGCTCAGTGCAATGGAGAGACAACTATTTAAAACATATGTAATGCTTTCTTTATTAGGGTTTTATCTAAAATTGGAGACATGATACAAAACACAATACATATATTCAAACACATGGGTGCATGATACATCTGACGCAATATATTCACCACAAGTCACGATGGGTGAGCTCTTAATCTAAAAAATATATTATTTAGACATAAACATACATAACATCAACAAATATTCAGAACAGACAATTAAGACATAAAACTGATGTGATGTGGCTGGGTGATGAGAGTTCTCAATGCGCGTTTCGGCACAAAGTGTGCCTTCATCAGGAGGGCCACAAAGTTATATATCAGAATTGAACCAGGTTTGTAAATACCTAGACTTATTCAGATGGAGTGTCCACACGTACAATGATGTGAGGAGGATTACCAGCACTGAAACTGGCCAGTCTTGCTGGAAACATACAAGGGGCGAGTCAGGACTCACTGGATCTCATTACATATAGGGCATCTACAAAATAGCCTTAAAGTCACGAGTTGTGTGTATGTTAAACAAGCAGCCTTCAATAGAATGGGAATACTCTCTGCGTGGGGATGGGCAGGAAGGTAGGTGCTGGAGATACACGAGAGTGTAGACGATCGTGTGCAGGCACTGGTTGTATATATAAGGAGGCGCGTGGGCAAAATTAATAACCATAATTCTCAACCGGGGCACTAAGATCAGTTTGCAGGCGATCGTAGGAAAAAACGCTGATAGTGTTTGCAGAATAACAGTTGAGCAAGCGGATACTCGGGGGGATGGATGAGAGGAGTTGAATGAACTTGTGCTGTCACTATGCGCGAGGCTCAATATCACAGGACGCCATTACTGAAAGTGGCATCCACCTCACAGACTGCTCCTGATACTCCGATTAAGCTCCAACTTAAAATGGCGACACGCACTCCAGTTTACGTGCTTTCATAACCACTTTACTGTCAAATCGAGGAATCCCAAACATGCAAAATGCCAACACCTACAACACTTTGTGAGCTTTCTATTTAAATTCACCCTGATTTTTTCCACTGAGTCTTCCACATTACTATGGTTCCAAAGCAGAAAAAAATGTCCAACCAAACAAGATGGAGGCACACAGATTGCTTTATGTGCTGCCACCAGCAATTTCCCTTGCTTCCTTGCCTTTGGATACGTCATCAGAACGTTACTTGCAGTCAGACCACATAGAGCCCGCAGGTCCCACGCACCGCTGTCAAACCACTCAGGCTTTTCACCACAGCACACCAGTCTCAGCAAATTGTCCTGCTCCTCCTTACCCCTCCGATGCCTGTTCTGCCAAGATCCACTGGTATTTTACCATCAAAGTTATTGGTCTCCTGTAAAAACCCTCTCGAACAGACCCTTCTGACATTTAGGTGCCTTCACTTCTTTCTTCACAGTTTCCAACACTCCATGACACCCCTCCCTCGTCGCCAGTATAATGAAGTAATAATCACACATGACTCCAGTTGTAACGTGAGCAAAAGTAAAAAGTATTTATTAAGGCACCTCACCCAACAGGATCTAGGAGCAACTGCTGAAGCAACCGTCACCTAGCTCCTTGGGTGTGCACAACATTCCATGTACTAAAGTCTATGCCCTTCATTCCACATACTATCCTAGATAACATTGAACCGGATATCACAGTTAGCAAGTAAGAAAGTAAGAGTGAATGATCCAATAAAGGAGGTAAATCCTCTGTACCAGTGGGCCCAGAATCACAGGATAAAATCTGCTGGATCAAACTGACTCATTTTCAAATCTGGCTAAATCAATTTTCAATATATCTAACATGAGTACTGTTGTATTTTCCCCCTTTAAATGCAGAATTCCTTGTAAAGAATGTTGGGTTGGGGCTTTGGGAATGTTGATGTTCAAGCCAGGCAGTTGTAACCTGGACTTGCTGCTGGAAGACCTGCCTCCCTGGTGGGATTACAATAAAGCTTTTCCTGCATAGTTAACTTGGATATTGTCTTTACATTACTGGCGACGATCGACCCACCAGGAATTTATGAACCCAGCGTGGAAATTTATATTTTTCTTGCTCATCTGTAGCGGAATAAAAGGTACTGTTATTTGTTTTCCACAAAAGAATTTGAACGTCGTGGAAAATGAGGAAAATGCTGTGATCTCTTCGTTTTGTTTTTAAAATTCGTATGTTTTGCCACTCGTTTTTGGGAAGTGATGAAGTAAATGCTTTAAATTTCATATGCGGCATTTTTTAAAAGAAGGAAAACAAGCGTTACCTTTCTGCTCGTGACTGTCACTTGCATCCTCGAGGTTTGCTGCGTTCTGATCGGAACATTCCCAGCTTTCCGCCATACTGAAGTGCGGCACGTCTCATAGTGACGTCATTACGCGAGTGAGAGGAAAATACACGGAAGCCGAGCAGGAACTTGAAGTCCTGCTCGCGTTTGAATATTTCAGAAACTGAAAGCTTTGGATCGTTTGGGAGTACATTTTGTGGTTGCGTAGTCATTATTTAATGGCTAAACCAAAGTGAGTTTCAAATAAAGGGGCAAGTCTGGACTTATTTACCTAAATGAAAGGACATTTAATTTAAAGAGGCAAGTCAAAAAACATTTCATTTAAAGAGGCAAGTCTAAATTTATTTTTAGAAAATGGAATTTGATATTTGAAAGGAAACATTTTTAGACATTACATAAGGTGACGTTGGAAGAGACATTCACAAACCTTGAAGTTATTTTGGAGAGAATGTTTAATTATTTCAAAAACAGCTCATTTTAACTACATTGTTATTTTAATTAGTTATTTTAGATTGTTGTTTTGGCTTGTTTTAGTTGGATTTTTTTTGCAGGATGTCGGCAGCAAGTGGGATGAACCATTCTCCTCAATTTTTAAGTGAACAGGGTGAGCCAACGTTGCCATGGGAAAAATGGAAACCAATTTTTGACTCTTATTTACTGGCTATTGGTGGTGAGAAGTTTTCGGCAGTGATAAAGCAGGCAGTATTATTGAACAATCTGGGTATTGAAGGAAGAAACATTTACGAGAGGAGCAGGTGAACCCAGTGATGTTTACGAAATGAGTGTTATGCTTTTAAAGAATCACTTTGATGCACGCATTAATGTGGTAATGGAGAGACATACATTTTTCATGCGTGTACAAGGAAAAGCAGAACGAGTTGGAAATTATATAGCTGCACTTAAATCCCTTGCACAAACTTGTGATTTTGAACAACTAACTGATTCTCTCATCCGTGATCAGCTTGTACGTTGCACAAATGATCAGAACATTCAAAAGAAATTATTATCAAAAAACCCCAGTTTGAAAGAAGCTATACTCATTGTTGAAAGCGAAGAACATACTTCAACTTGGGTGAAAGAAATAAGGAAAGTTCCCAATCAAACTGATCTGGTTTCGTGCATTAATGATGAAAATAAGGATATTTTCAACCTGAAATAAATGTGGCTGCTGTTTTAACAGGGATAGTAGATTCAGGTGTAACAGATGTGGAAGTGAGAGACATGGTCCGAATTATCCAAATTGTTTTGCAAGGTCTATCACCTGGAGAAATTGTGGAAGAAAGGGGCATTATGCAAGGATGTGCAAGAATGCAAAAGTCAATTTTTTAGATGAAGAAGAAACGTCTCCTCATAATGCAATTCATTGTATCACTGACTTATCTGCAGTTAACAATGTTAACACCTTGGCTGCTCTTGGACTTCCCCTTCTGTGCTGGACCATAATGTTAATGGGTGTGGTCATGACGAGCTCAGCTCGTCATGAGCACACGAGCACCGTGCCTCATGACGAGCTGAGCTCGTCATGAGCACGGAAGGGGTTAAGACACTAGATTCTGATGTTGTGACCATGCCAACTTGTAACATTTATGTTGCAAATAAGGTTGTACCAGTCTTAGCCCGATTCTGGTTCTTTGTTTACCTTTATAAGTGACGAATTTTGGTTTTCTACTTTTGGAATTGACAAAATTGAACTTTTGCCTGCTGATATCAATCCAGTTGGTTATGGACGTAAAAAGATCGATTTAATTGGCTACTCTATTTAAACTATTGCTTTTAAAGATAGAGAAACAGTGGGGGCGTGGTTTGGCAGCCGATGGAAGCAGACGCGTGAGCGCCGAGCTCCGCAGCAGCCTCCCCATTAATCCTGGCAATTCCTGTCCTGTAAACCCTTGAGCCCTGATTTCGCCCGCGCCTCCTCCTGCACACCTGGGGGCCCGAACGGAGAGGGTGGGAGCGGATCCCCGGCTGCGCGGTACCAGCGCCGCGCCGGGAGTCTGGTGAGCGGCGCCGGCCATCTTGCGGCCTGGGTGGTGGGCCGCATCCCCGGCCTCGAGTAGCTGGAGGGCCGAGCTGCGGTGCTGCCTGGCCGGCCGCCGGCTGCTGTGGGGGCTGGTGCACTGAACGTTCGCGCTCGCCGCGGCGGCGGAGCCCGAACCGCCTTGCCAAGGTGTGTCCACAGAGGCGCGGCGGGGACGCCTGCAGCGGAACGGACCAGTGGAGACCCTCGGCCCTGGGGGACCGGCGGCGCGCCAGACCAGGAACGCGAGATTGGGGTAGGGCTTGCCCCTGCGCGGCCTGCCGGAATTGCGACTGACCGGCGCTGACCCCTGGCCACTAATTATTGGGAGACCCCGCCGTGTGCCAGCTGCGGAGTGCAGGCTTGAGGTGAGGCCTAGCCCTGCGCCACTTACCGGCGTGAGAACGGACCGGCGCTGGCCCTGGCTGCGTGTCGGCGGGGGGCCGGGTTGGGCGCCATCTGCGGATCCTGGGATCGAGGTCAGGCCAGACCCTGTGCAGCCTGCCAAGGGGTGGACGAACCGGCGCTGACCCCGGGCCGCTTGCCACCGTGGGACCCCGCAAACGCGGGAAGGCCCGGGAACTGGACACTGGGGACGCCCAAGGGGCCCTGATTCCTCACGTGCCTGGTACTCTGAGGGGCCGCCCCAGACGCCATTCTGAACTGTTACCGCTGGGCATCGCGTCTGCACTTGGGGAGGCGACGCACTCCGGGGGGCTCATTGTGATTGGTGGACAGTAAAGCGAAGAGCGAGGCCCAGGTGCCGCTGGGGAGCTGTTGGTTTTGTGGGCCGGCGGAACCGGAGGAAGGGCGGCACGGACAGGGACCCCGGGGCTCCCGACCTGAGGAGCTGGACTTGGTAGGGGACGCCGACCCTGTTGCTGCGGAGGAGAGACCTGGCCGCCTCCATGGGGAAACGCCCGAAACCACCCCCGGATGCGGCTGGAGGGGCGACAGATGACCGGGGCCCCACCCTGGATGACGACCCGGCGACGGGTCTGCCGCGGAGCCAGCTTGAGCAGATCCTGAAGGCCATCGCTGACACCAGGGAGGCCCTGCACCACGACATCGGGCAGGTGTCCACAAACCTGGGCCTATTGCGTGCAGACCACAGCAAGTTGGCAGATCGGGTCAAGCAGACCGAGGGCCGGATAGATGCGCTGGAACCCACATCAAAGGCGGCGGACACTCTCCTGGGAGAGCTACAGCACAGGGTACAACTGCTGGAGCAGAGGGCGGAGGATGCCGAAGGGCGCAACCGCCGCAACAACATTCGCGTGGTGGGCCTGCCGGAGAAGATTGAGGGGACTGACATGATGGGCTATCTGGAGACCTGGCTGCGCGATGTGGTTGTTCCGGAAGGGCTATCACCGTTCTATTCCCTGGAGCGGGCTCACCGAGTGCCGGCTCGTCCCCCACCCGAGGGCCGGCCTCCCCGCCCGGTGGTGGCGCGGCTGCTGCACTACAGGGATCGAGACCTCATCCTGCAAAAGGCGCGAGCACTGGGGCCCTATAGGGTGGACAACGCCCAGGTCTCCATTTATCCGGACTACTCCTTGGAAGTCCAGAGACAGCGGTCGACTTTCCTAGCGGTCAAGAAGGCACTTCGGGAGGAGGGTGTCCGCTACTCTCTCCTGTTTCCAGCCCGCCTGCGGATCATGCTGGATGGCAAGTCTTCCTTCTACGACACTCCCGACGACGTCTGGAACTGGCTGGAGTTATACAAGACCGGCGCGGATGCACTTCATGTGCCCGAGGAACGACGGAAGGCACCGCCGAGACCTAGACGGAGTAGGAGACACAGGAAACGGCCGCCGAACGCTCGGACACCTTCGGTCTCACAGACCGCGCTGGAGCGCAGGGACGCCCTCCGGGCTGTCTCTACCATCTCTCAGGCAAAGGGCTCCACATCTGCAGTGGAGTCGGGCTCCCGAGAGGGCACTGACGAGGGGGCTTCGGAAGACTCGGCGGCTGGAGGCCCCGCTCCACCACATGTCACACCTGGGACTGCTGATGGTTTGTTGGACGAATAAGGCAGATGCTCCCCTGCAGTGGTATTGTATGACCTGATGTGCGCCTGATCTGGGTTTGGGTAGGAGGCAGCATTGACTGATTGGGCCTGGAACTAGTGTTCGGTGGCTAGCCGCTGGGGTGGTGGCTGCCTTGATTGAGGAGGGGACGCGGGGCACTTGGGGCACGTTGGGGAGGTCTGACTGGGAGGAGTGTGCTGTTCGCGGTCTATCGGAAGAGGCGACAGGCCACCCCCTCTCTTCCCACACCTATTGTGGGACTCTGGTAGTTGCCAGAGACTGTTCCTTTTGGGATTAATCATTTGGATGGGTTTCTGCTGTTGGGGGCCTATTCTGGGGAGGGGTGGGGCGAGGGATTGTTGGGGAATGTTGGGGTTTTGGTCTAGGGGTGCAGCCAGTGTGTGCGCGATACTTGCTTTTTTTGGGACTGTGATTGCTACCAGGAATGGGGACCCTCCTTGACCTGAAGTGTGTGACCTGGAATGTGCGGGGTCTGAATTCCATGCTGAAGCGCCACAGGGTTCATGCTCATCTTGTCCGCAGGGGGGTTCAGGTCGCCTTCCTACAGGAAACTCACATTGATCAAACAGAGGGGCCGGCTCTGCAGCGCAGGTGGCGGGGACATATGTTTTACACAACCTACTCGGCCTTTGCTAGGGGGGCTCTGATATGGGTGCGAGCAGGGATTCCCTTCCAGCCGTTAGTGACGATAGTTGACCCCGAGGGGAGGTTTGTGGCGGTACAGGGCCGTTTGGACGGGAGGGACGTGACGCTCTGCAGCGTGTACGCCCCGAACGTGGACCAACCTGCCTTCTTTGCGCGACTGTCTGGGAAGCTGGCGACTGTCCTGGCTGGCACGGTCCTGCTTGGGGGGGATTTTAACTCTGTACTGGACGTAGACTGGGACCGTTCTCACCCACCACTGGCGCAAGCGGCAGCTCACAAGCTAGCGAAGAGCAGGAGGGAGTGGCAGAGTAGCTGGGGCCTGGTCGATGCGTGGCGGACCCAACACCCCATGGACAGGGACTTTTCCTTTTACTCATCCCCGCACGATCTGCATGTTCGCCTGGACAGCATTCTGTGTTCATTGGACGTCCAGAGCCTGGTCCGCCACGGTGAGTACCTGACCAGGACGGTATCTGATCATAACCCCTGCCTGGTGACGGTGCAGTGGATGAGGCGACGCCAAGCTATCCCGACGTGGCGGTTGAATCCACTGACGCTGGAGGACCCACCGTTTAAAGCCGGAGTGCGCAGCGGGGTGGAGGAGTACTTTGGTGCTAATGAGGGCACGGCCTCCAGCAGGGCACTGGAGTGGGACGCCTTTAAGGCGGTAATCCGGGGCGTCTGCATCTCGGCTACTGCGGGAGTCCGTAAGACTCTCCTGCAGGATGTAGAGCGCAGCGAGGACCGATTGCGCACTGAGGAAAGACGCAGCCACACGGACCCTGCGGCTCGCGGAGCGGTCTCGGCAGCGCGGGAGATGGTGGCGACGGCCATGGAAAAGCTGCGCTGCTTTGATTATAAGGAGTTTCTGGTCCGGGCTCACGCCGAGCGTGATAGAGTGGGCTCGCTACTGGCGTGGTTGGCCAACCCTGGGACCCGTGGATCCCCGATAGTGGCGCTCACCACTCCAGACGGGCGCATGGTTTATACGCAGTCGGACATCAACGACCAGTTCCTTCAGTATTATGAGCGCCTTTATCGGAGCAGGATGCCGGATCCTCCCGAGGAGCTGGAGGAGTTCCTGGAGGCGGCGCGGTTGCCCAGGCTCGACCCGGACCATGCGGAACAGTTAGGCGGAGATATCTCCGAAGGAGAGATCAGGGTGGCCATCAAACATATGGCCCGCCGCAAGACGCCGGGTACGGACGGGCTCCCGATCGAATTCTATGCGGCCTATGCGGATGTGCTGGTCCCGAGATTGAGGGCGGTTTACCAAGAGGCCTGGGAATCGGGGTGCTTGCCGGCATCTGCACGCGAGGCTTTGGTGATACCCTTATTAAAGCGAGAGGGAGACGCGAGCTGCCGCTCGGCGTATCGCCCACTCTCCATGCTCACCACGGACTACAAGATCCTGAGCAGGGTCCTTGCGACGAGGCTACTGACAAACATGCGCTCCTTGGTACATAGTGACCAGGCGGGCTTTATTCCTCAGCGCACCACTGCCACCTGTGTGCGCCGGTTGCTCAGGGTCATGGGGGGGGAGGCCGCCGCTCGTCCGGGTGCTGCGGTCCTCTCTATTGACATCGAGAAGGTGTTTGATAGCGTCGAGTGGCCATACCTGCTTCGCGTGTTAGAGGCCTTTGGCCTGGGCGACCGCTTCATGAAATGGACCGCCTTGCTTTATGCCGCGGCCACGGCCCGCGTCAAGACTGGAACCACCATCTCGGCTCCTTACGCGGTGGGCCGGGGGACCCGACAGGGGTGTTCTCTCTCTCCCCTGTTGTTTGCACTGGCTATTGAGCCACTGGCCGCTCATGCCCGGCTGGGTCAAGCGTATGCGGAACTGCCACTGAGAGGCGACACCCACTATATCTCTCTCTACGCGGATGACTGTTTGTTGTTTCTGGCGGACGTGAATGATTCCCTGCGAGGAGCCGAACGGCTCCTGGCGAAGTTTGGCCAGCTCTCGGGACTGAGAGTCAATTGGGGGAAGTCTTGCCTCTTCCCGCTGACCCCGGGGGCTGATGATTCCCAGCCGGGGGGCGCCTTGCGATGGGAGCGCCATTGCCTTCCCTATCTGGGCACCCTTATATACCACTCGCCAGCGACCCTCTTAGACGGCAACATCAACAGGGCAATTCGGAGTCTGCAGGGTTGCATGGGTTTCTGGCGGACACTACCGCTGTCGGTCGCTGGACGAGTCGCATTATTGAAAATGGTGGCGCTTCCCCGGTTGTTGTAC
This sequence comes from Lissotriton helveticus, assembly GCF_964261635.1. Classification (NCBI taxonomy): domain Eukaryota; kingdom Metazoa; phylum Chordata; class Amphibia; order Caudata; family Salamandridae; genus Lissotriton; species Lissotriton helveticus. Next base: position 1,064,484,036 of record NC_136065.1, on the reverse strand, counting down.
CTATTTCGCACCCTGCCGATCTGGATTCCTGCGTCAGTCTTCAGCAGACTCCGCTCCCTCACATCCGGGTTCATCTGGGGATCGGGTAGGCGACGGGTGGCGCTGGCCACGCTGATGCGCCCCAGAGCGGACGGGGGTCTCGCGGCACCGGATTTTGAGTGGTACTACCTGGCGGCGCAGCTGCAGTGGCTCACCCAGGCGGTGGCCTTGGAGTTCCGAGGCCCGGAGGGAGTGGCGGGCAAAGTGTTCCCGAGACACGTCCTTTCCTTTATAATCTTGGGCCCGAAATTGGACCTCGCTCAGCTTACTTTGGAGGAACGAACGATTCGCAGCTGCTGGCTTCGGTGCCACAGGCGCTCGGGTGTCGTTCGCCCCTACGCCCCTGAAATTCCGCTCGGGATGTGCACGGCCTTTCCACACGGTGGCGACTGGTCAGCACTGGCGACCTGGGAGGAGCTTGGCCTGCAGATGGTCGGTGATCTTTATAAGGATGGCTCGCTGCTCCCGTTTCAGGAGCTGCAGGACACTTACGATCTGCCGAGAGGTGGATATCTGCTACACGCTTCGTTGGTGGCTGGTATTCGCCTTTACTGGAGGAGTGGGCTCACCGAACCGCCGACCTCGGAGTGCTGTCAGTACGTGGTAATGGCCGCTGGCACTCACAAGGCCGTCACATGCCTTTACCGACGATTGTCGACTGCCACCCTGCGACCCCTGGATGCGCTGCGAGCCAAATGGGAGGGGGACATTGGGCGGTCTATTCCTGAAACGACCTGGCCACAGCTGCTGCGCCGAGCGTGGAAGGGCACCAGGAACGCCAGGTTCCAATTGATCCAGTTTTTTACCCTGCACCGCGCATACCTAACACCGACGAAAATCTCGCAATACTTCGAAGGTGCGTCATCACTCTGTCCTAGATGTGGGACAGCGGACGCGGACTTCGCCCACATGTTTTGGACCTGCCACAAGCTGGCCGGTTACTGGGAGGCGGTGATGTCCTGCCTGAATGCTGTCACGGACCGGCAGATCGATATTGACATGGGCACCTGCCTATTATTGTGGTTCCCTCACACCCCCCGTAATCGGGTTACCAGTAAATTCTGCGACCTGGGTTTGGTGTTGGCCAAACGTGAAATCTCCATGCACTGGAAATCTACCCAAGGCCCCAGCTACTTGCGTTGGAAGACCACTCTGGAGCGCTGGGCGAGAGCAGAGAGTACCTTGCGGCTGCGGCAGGCTAGGAGCCTAGATAATGACAAAGCGCTGGAGGCGGCTAGGGCGTGGGAGGCCTTAGTGGTGGCGCTCCAGCAGCCAGAGGATGATCAGAGCGAAGATGAGGGAGGGACACCAGGTTGAGGGTGCTGAATACGGGGATACCTAGCGCGCACCAGGGCACACACACTACTTACACCTATTGATGGCGGACCAGGAGGTCCTAACATCCCGTTGAAAGACGTGACTTACCTTTGCTGAGGGCCGGTCCAGGACAAGAAAGTGATACCATGTTAATGTCTGGGAGGGAGGATTGTGACACACTGGCTGAGGGGGTGGGGTACAGGGTGGGATTGGTCTGTTGGGGGATGTTATCAATAAAAGGTGTCCTGTTGGAACTGTACTGATATACTGCATTATCGGCTGCTGCCTAGATTGCTATTTTTCTGTGCTGTACTTTCTAACCTGGAATGCCAATAAAAAATGTTTTTACAAACAAAGATAGAGAAACAGTTGGGAAAGTTTATGTTGCAAAGAGAGGGGACAATCTTCTGGGTTGGCGTCACCAAAGGGACCTTAGAATCACTTTAAATCCAAATGCTCCTGAACAGGTTATGTTAGTTTCTCAAGGAAGCGATGCGCTTGATATTTTTGAGAAGTTTCCAATGGTTTTCAGTGGAAAACTTGGACTGTTAAAAGATTTCAAACATAAAATAATACTAAAGAATAATGCAAAAGCAGTGGTGCACAAAGTAAGGAAGGTTCCTAACCTCATGTTGAAACCACTTCAGGAGGAGATTGAGAGATTGTTAAAACTAGAGGTGATAGAAGAAATAGAATCTTCAGAATGTCTCGCACCAATTGTTTTGGTGCCCAAGGACAAAGGAAGCAAGATTAGGATGTGTGTGGACCTCAGGAGTCTAAATAACTTAATATGGGTTGATAGGCAACCGCTGCCCAATATCAATGAGATTCTGACAAAAGTGGGTGGTGCTAATGTATTTAGTGTCATGGATTTATCTGCTGCATATCATCAGATAATGCTTCACGAGGATTGTAGGCATCTTACATCATTTGTTACTCCTATAGATGCTTATAGATTCATCAGAATGCCCTTTGGTTTAGCAAGCGCTGCTGCTTGTTTCCAGAGGGTTATGAAAAATGTATTATTGGGTATTAATTCCGTCCTCTTTTTTCAGGATAATATTTTAGTGTATGGTAAAGATGGGAGCGAGCATGATGAAATTTTATTCAGAGTGTTATCAAAGTTGGATGAATGTGGTTTAACCCTGAGTCGTGAAAAGTGCAAGTTTAGACTCAGCTCTGTGTCATATCTTGGTCATTCAATTTCGGGGGAAGGGTATTAGCCCTAAAGTTGATTTGGTTGAAGCTATTATGCAAGCCCCTACTCCTTGTAATAAAGACCAAGTACAATCTTTCAATGGATTGGCTGAATACTACTCCAAATTTATTTGTAATTTTGCGAGTGTTATGCAACCTATTAGACTTCTTTTAAAAAAGGGTGTCATCTTTAAATGGGACAGTGAGTGTGCTAAGGCATTTGGGTTTGTCAAATCAGAAATTGCGAAAATGCCAACTTTAGGACATTTTGATGTTAGTAAGAAGACAATTTTGACTACAGATGCAAGTTTGAGGGGATTGGGTGCTGTACTTTCACAAATTGTTGATGGCAATGAAAGAGTAATAGGTTTTACTTCTAGGGCACTTAAGGGGGCTGAAGAGTGTTACTCAGTGATAGAGAGAGAGGCTCTTGCTTGTTTTTAGGCCATTAATCACTTTAGGCTTTACTTGTGGGGCTTACCATTTATTGTAAGGTCTGATCATAAGCCTCTTGTACAATTGTTTGCTTGTCGGAATGTTGAGTGCACAACTCCCAGGATCAAGAGGTGGGTTGAGGGACTTATGGAATACAACTTTTGTGTGGAATACTTACCAGGTCTTAGGAATGCACCGGCTGATTTTCTTTCAAGGTTACCGTTGGAAAAGATCATGGTGCATGATTCAGATTTGGTGCAGCATAGTGTCTCGTGGGTGAAAGAATCAGCATTAAATGAAGAAGAGTGGAAGAATTGTTTCTCAAATGATTTAGCTAGAGCGGAAGTCATGGATTTTACCATAAATGGTTGGCCGATGTTAAAAGATGTTAGTGATGTGGCAAGAGGTTATTGGAATGTTAGGGACGAAATGCACATTACACAAGGAGAGTTGTTTCGTGGGGATAGATTGGTTCCTCCTTTGTTGATGAGGGAGAAGATAATAAATTTGGCACATGAGGGACATCTTGGATGCAGCCTTACCAAAGCTAGAGTGAGAGAGTCATATTGGTAGCCTAAATTAGACCATGAAGTGGAGACTGTTGTCAAAGATTGCAACATTTGTGCAGGTAATGATAAGTCAAAGAAAGTGAGAATCACCCCACTTTCTCCTGTTGCTATTCCAGAACATCCTTGGTTGAAATTAGCGGTCGACATTGTTGGTCCTTTTGATAATTTAGCGCCTTCTGAGAGATTTGTTGTGGTTTTAGTGGACTATACATCCAAATGGTTATCTGCGTGTTGTATGAGTTCTGTTCTGAGCAAAAATGTTATTGGATTTTTGAAAGATGCTTTTACATGTGAAGAGGTTCCCGATCTCTTAGTGTCCGACAATGAGGTACAATTTACATCGCAGGAGATGACCAATTTTTTTAAAGATTTGTCCATTACTCATCACAGGACTGCACTTTATGCACCCCAGGCCAATGGTCTGGTTGAGAGCATGAATAGATTGATTAGAGCTTGTGCCCAGAATGCTTTTGAATCAAAGGTTGCCCTCAAACCTATCCTTAGGGGAAAACTTTGGGCGCACAGGAACACTCCTAATAGTGTGACGGGTTTATCACCTTTTAAAAGTTTAAAGGGGAGGGTGGCTGGTTCAAAGTTGAATCCTTTATGATTAAGCGTGAAAGACAGAGGTTGTGTTGTAAATAATTGGAGAGTAAAAAATTACCAAAACAATTACAAAAGGAGATTTGATTTTAAAAAAGGTGCTAAGAAAGTTTCTTGGAAGGTTGGTGATTCTGTTTTTATAAAGAAAGCGGTATGGTCACCAAAGGGTGAATCAAAATATTTTGAACCAAAAAGAATTGTGGAAGTCATGAGAAATGTTGTTAGGCTTGAAGGGGGTGATATATGGAGCATGTCTCGTTTATCGCATTGTGTGAGGGAGGATGGTAAGAGGGTTTGTTCTGACAACTTTATTAAAAAGAATTGTTTTAATAACTGTCTGCAGAACATCTCTTCACGTAGCACCAGATTCAGAAGACCTCCTTTGTATTTACAAGATTATTGTGTGAAATGATTCTTTGTTCCATATTTTTACCCATGCTTATGTTTCCTTGATTTTATTTTTATTGCATTTACTCTTACATCACCTTTTAGTTGAGTTTAGTTATTTTTGTTTTTGTTTTCTTTGTTTTATTATAATAAGGGAGATGTGTTGTATTCTTCCCCTTTAAATGCAGAATTCCTTGTAAAGAATGTTGGGTTGGGGCTTTGGGAATGTTGATGTTCAAGCCAGGCAGTTGTAACCTGGACTTGCTGCTGGAAGACTTGCCTCCCTGGTGGGATTACATTAAAGCTTTTCCTGCACAGTTAACTTGGATATTGTCTTTACATTAATTACCTTTGCCAGGCTCTTTAGCTGTCAAATGTGAAAAGAATTCTCTCATTCACAGACAAGATGATTTACTTCAGAGACAATTTCTACCCCACACAGTCCTCAGTCACCATATCTTCCCAAGATTAGTAACACTTGGGACACTATTCTTTCTATCACCACAGAGGGCCTTACATTGACCATAATTATTTTAATTATTTATTCAATAATTGTTTACTTATTTTGCCATAGAAAAATGTGAACAGAAACATGTACATAGCAAAGAAGAGTGCATAGACGGTGGTGTTGTCAACAGTTTAGGCTCTATAGATGAATTGCGACAGATTTATAATTGTAGTTGGAGGTGTACACATAACTAAAGCTAAAACAAATCAATAGAACACACAGACATGAAATTTATATATTTATTGTAGAATAGGGGCTAGCCATTCTCTTCTTTCGAATTTCAGGAGATGACTCTTCAATGCTATCTTGAATTACTTTAAAATCTGGGAACCTTATTAAAACTTACATCCATCTGTTTGCTTCATCTTGGTACATTCTTGTACGTGCTCCTCTTTCCAAAGTCTTCTTCCCTGAAACTAGTCAAATAACAACCACTTTGAAAAACTCCAGCCATCACCCCAATCTCTTCTCTAAGTGTAAACCACTTTCTAAACTCTCCTTGTTGGCAAAACAGCATTTACTGATACATCTCCAATCAACTATCAATTAGCTGATCACCAATCTGGAGTCTGATTTAAGTGCAGCATGGAAACTGCAACCCTTTAAGTCTTAGATGATGTGGCTCACAATCTGGAGACAGAGAATTCAAAACACATGATCATGATTGGTTAATCCCAACAGAGGAACACTGCTAAAGTCGTCATGACAAAGTCATGAGTTGGTTCACCTCTTTCTTTAAAAAACAGGTCTTAACTGATCAAAACAGGTAGTCATAACTCAGAGCTTCAGTGACATGTGGGGATCCTCCGTGTTCTATTCTTGTGCTCACTTTGTTCAACATGTATCCGGAACCAATAAGTTCACTATTCAAGGCAGTATATGCTTCTATCATCAATGCACTGATAGCACCTAAAACTATTTAAGAACATTGGGGCATATTATAAAGAAAGGTGATAAAATTATCGCCGCTTTAGCGGTAGGAAACTGCCGCTAAAGCAGCAATAATGGCCTCGATAATATGCCCCTGTGAATTCCCATAGCAGGCCAGGTTAACACCAGAACCTGGGCTGCTATGGGAATTCACAACGACATATTATCAAGGCCATTATCGCCACTTTAGCTGCAGTTTCCTGCCGCTAAGGCGGCGATAATTTTATCGCCTTTCTTGATAATATGCCCCATAATCCATTACTGACATTCTCACTCCACTCATCACTCTCACCAAACTTCTAGTATGAAAGGCTGACAACCTTTTTGTTCCTCAACAACCAGAAAACCGAGTTCTGCCTCATTACTTTTGAAACGATTAAACATATTTGATTCAATTCAATGTAAAAGACTTTTCACCATCCCTGTACATACCAAAGAAATCACTAGGTTTTACACTGGACTCGTCTCTCTCTTTTAAGTATTGGATTAAACTTGAATTGTGCAAGCTGCAAATGTTCCCTTTCACTCCCACAAAAAAGATAAGTATCTATTGATACCTAACCACATAAGAATGGCAATCCACAGATTGGGCATCACTGCTTAGACATTAATAAACCTTGAGGTGGCCCCCTGCAAAGTACATGGAGGAGACCCTCTCCGACCACACTCGGGAGATCTCAGGCCAGGGTACTGTGATGACTGGTCTCCTGCACTGTGGGGGATGCAAGGCCCTATGTAATACCACTGCATTGGCAATGTCCTTCCGGCAGGAGCTCATTCAACTTCACTCACCCCACTTAAAGTTAATTGGCACTGCACAGCCAGAACAATATCGTCAATAACATGTTTGACCACAATTTCGCCAGGTCAAAGAACCTTTACTGGCTATGCATCAAGGCAATACTTTAATTCAAATTTGGCTTCATTTTTTAATGAAGCACTGCACCTAAATTAATCTACCTATCCGTTGAGTCTTCACACAGTATCGGGACCAAGAGGTTTCAGAACAAGAACACTTTCTGCTTGTTAGTACCAAGATTCGTCATTTGACTGAGGCAAGATGGTGGATGCGCGTTGCATCCGAGTAAGCAGCTGAACTACACTCGCTGCCGCGTCGCTTCTCATCGGCTGAATTACTGATATTCTGCCCGTCCTGGCGGAATTGTACCGCGTATTTTGGCTTGTTGATAGCACTTGGAACAGACGGTTGTCTTACCTGGGGTATGCAGCAGGATTTACATTGCAATTACCACTTGCTTTTACACGCGGTTTGGCGTTCTTCAGCCGCCACACCGGACCAGCTACTGTGGCTGGGTTGGGCCAGCAGTGTGAGTTCAGCTTTCCGAGAACTCCGGTCGGGGGCTGCTAAGGCCTGCGGGTCAAGTCTGGGGAACAGATGGAGACGCTGCTGTGGGATGGCTCCCAAGAATCCCAATGCTGGTACAGTGGCCAAGGGTTCAAAACCTAAAACTCGAGCTGTCACTGCGGCAACGGTGGGTCCAGAGGGAAATGGTCTTACTGATGAATCCCGGAGGTCCGATTTGAATATAACCCCAAATATTTCAAACATGGGGACTGATCTAGAAGTGCCTGATGCCGGTGTGCATTCATCCTCTATCAAACAAACAACAATAGTGAATGCTGGAGTTGTAGGACCGGAGCCATTCTGAAAATACCCGGTATGTTTAAAAAAAAGAACTTAAATCTAACTAATGACGGGCAAGACACTGTTAAAGACTTAAACCCCCTGCAGAATTTTGTTTCCAATGCCGATTTGGGTGGTAATGAAAGTGGCAAAAGTACGGGTATTGCTAAGGATAAAATGCTTCTACCTGGGTCTGATTCAGGAGAGCAGGTCCTTGTTTCACTCTCTTCAGGGGTTGTTCCAGACCAGTTAGCAGAGTGTACCCTCAAAGGCATTGATCCGTTAACCAGCCAGGAAAAATTATTTGATTCACTCACTTCTACTAATATTAATACTCAGGAGATATCCGAAGCTATTGGGGACACAGAGTCAATCGATTCAGCTGGTAATTTTTATTCAATGTCAGACTTGTCCAATGCTCTGGAGTCAGAGAGCCTGGACGGGGAATGGAGAGATGACTTAAGTGTTGCCAGCTTAACTGGCTCGGTACATGATGAGCGGAATTCAGTTATTGAAGAGGATGGAGACAATGAAATATCCCCCTCTACTAGAATGGAGTGGGGGGCTGAAGAGAATACTGTTCGCAAGGCTCCATTGGCTACTGGTAGACCTATTTCCTTAACCTCAGGGGCTGGTGACATTCAAGGCTCACCGATACTAAGCACTGCTGTTGAAGCTTTTTCGGGGGATATGTCTCAGGTACCTGAGATTACTTTAGGTACACTTTATCAGGTTAGGCTCCAACATCGTGAGGAAACGAAATCTGAGAATTTGCGCACGCAAGGAGCAGTACGCAGGCTTCAAAACAACCTGAGGCAAGTGGTTTAAACCTGCAATGAAATGTCAGCCAGAGTAGTGGAGGCAGACGGAAGGATATCGGCGATTGAAGATGCTATGACTCAGCAAAAAACTCATCTTTCTTCCTTGGAAACACTAAGGGAAGATGTTAACTGGAAGCTGGTTGATTTGGAGAACAGATCCAGGCGGAACAATTTACGAATTCTGGGCATACCTGAGGGGAGTGAGGGGGGAACGTTAGGCAGTTTGTTATCGAGCTCTTTAAGGAAGCTTTTCCGGTAGTATCCCAGTGGCAGTGGGACTTGGAGCTTCAAAGAGCTCACAGATTCCCCTTCCAACAAAAGAATGCCAGGGCTGCTGTCAACGTCAAACCTAGAGCCATATTAATCTGCTTAAATAATTTCCTGGCTCGAGAGGCACTTTACGATTTGGCTAGGCCGGATCGGAAACGCAAGGGGAAAGGCCTGGAATTTTTGGTTCGCCCGGACTATTGCCATGCTACAGTCCAACAGCGCCGGCAATTTCGCCAACTTATTCCATCCTTCCAAGCTAAAGGGGCCCAGGCCTTTCTTCTCAACCCCTCTAAACTGAAAGTAATACATAAAGAGAGAACATACTTTCTAACTTCCTTTTAAGCTTATCCCATGTTGTACTGTAATCTATTCTGTGAAGTTTATCCTAATATATTCTAGCGTGAAATTTGTGCTGACTCTAGTTAGAGGGGGTGTATTTTTTTTGTCTGATTACTTAAACAAAATAATTATTTTATTTTTTATTTTTTCTCCAGGCTGATATGCTAAAGCGATGGGAAGCGAACCGCGAGATGCACTATGCTTCTCTGGCCATCAATTCTAGGGACTTTTCAGTCCCTCTGCCTTTTGTGGGTGGGGTTCAGGGTGGAGGGCTGGGGGGGCACCAGAGGGTGGTTGGGGTGGCATGATGGTGGGGCAAGCAAGGACAAAACTGTCTTTTTTAAGAGAGACATTGGATGTGATTTTATCTGTAGTTTTTTTTCTGTGACAGGGATTGTAGACGCCAATCTAGCTAGTATATTTGATTTACTGTTCATCTTTCAATTAAAACATCAATATGGGTAAATTGAGGATTTGCTCTTGGAATATCTGTGGACTCAACAACAGGAAAAAAAGAGGGATATGTGCACAAATAATACTGAGTATGCGGATAGATTTACTTTGTCTACAGGAAACACACTTGACCTGAAATGACAGGCGATGGCTTAACCCCTTCGACGCTCATGATGAGCTGGGCTCGTCATGAGGTAGCCTCCTCGCACGCTCATGACGAGCCCAGCTCGTCATGAATAATGGGATTTACAAATTCTCAGCGTGCCAGCTGAATTCCCCAAGCACGCATGCGGTTAATGATTTAGGCATGCAAGTATTGGGATGTACTCGTCAAAGTACCACTACAAAAGGGGTGGGTATTCTTATGAAAAGAGGATTGGGATGCCTTAAACGTATTAAATCAGAACAGTATGGTAGGTGGACAATATCGGAAATCTGTATAGATAGCAACCTTTGGACCATTTGTTCAATTTACGGCCCAAATTCGGATGATCCAGACATTTTAAATTTCCTTAGTATAGAATTAGCTGGTTGGTCTGCTCCCTTAATAGTGTGTGGAGACCTTAATATTCATCTTGAGAGAGATTTTGATATTTGGTCTGACTCGAGGTATGCAGGGCTTAAAAAAAAGACCTACAAAGCATTAAGAGGTTTAGTAGAAGAATTTGGGTTATGTGATGTTGGGTTTGGCAAAAATACTACCCCCATCAGAAATGTGTCCGTTTGGATTATTTTTTTTCGCCTCCGGTCTTATTAGTAACATCACCTACGAGATATTTCCTAGAATAATATCAGATCATAATCCGATTTTGATAGATATTAAAACAGACCAGGGATCCTCACCTGAGATGACATTATGGTCGTTTGAGCGTAAACTGTTAGCAGACCCATCTTATATAGAATACATGGGTAAATGGATGAAGGAATTTTTTTAGTTTAATCGAGGGTCTGCCTCTACTCAAAGAGTATGGGATACTTTCAAAGCCGGGGTACGCGGGGAGACCTTGTCTTTCTCTATAAATAAACAAAAAAAACTCCTGGAACAAACTAGCTACCTATTATAAGGCAGTGCAGGAGTGGGAAGCTAAATTAGTCATTGCTGTCAACTCCGCACAAGACACTGAACATATTAAATCTAGTCTTGCCATACACAATCCAGGTTATATGAGATTTTTGCGCCAAAGCTTGCAGAACAGGTGGCAGTTTTTCGATCACAACTGTATGAAGTGGGGAAAAATTCAGGTCGGATCTTGGCTAAAGAAATTAGGCAAAAAGAAACATTTAATTGTATTAATAATATACAGTATAAGATGGGACATATTCATCATCAGCCTGATGAAATTCTGGAGGTCTTTCGTCTGTTTTATAGTAAACTGTATGAGGAGGATGTCTCATCTCACTAATTTGAATCTATTCTAAATTTTTGTGGTCTCGGCAATATTTCTTAATTTACCCCTGCACAGGCGGCATCATTAGATGTGGATATTACATGGGAAGAAATAGAGATGGCTATTCTCTCTCTCACGGCTGGTAAGGCTATGGGACCGAATGGTATCCAGCTGGAGTTTTACAGGGCGTTTCGCCATGTGCTAAAACATGATTTGCTTTCTACCCTTTGGAAGCCCAGAAAGGGATAGCTCCAGTCTCGTGGAGACAGTCGATTATTATGGCCTTTCTTAAAAAAGACAAACTCCCCCTTCATCCAGCTTCTTATAGGCCGATTTCCTAAATCAATGCCGACAGTAAGATCTTCTCGAAAATCTTAGCCTCCCAACTTTCTGGTATAATCTCCTCAATTGTGTCACATTGGCAACATGGCTTTATCCCTAATCGGGACACTGTGGACCATGTCCGGTGGGTGATTGCTCTAATGGATTGGGCTCAGGGGACCAATACGGCACTTGGGATTACCCTGTTGGATGCCGAGAAGGCATTCGACAGGGTGGCCTGGCCGTATCTCTGGGATCTCCCTTTATTGAAGGGCTTTGGTCCCCAGATGATTGCAGCCCTAAAAGCACTCTATGATCTACCAACATCTTGTATTAAAATTGGAGCAAAAAAATCTATCCCGTTTTTTTATTCGTCGCGGCACACAACAGTGTTGTCCGTCCTCACCACTCTTGTTCGCCCTGTATATTGATATCTTTTTAAATAAACTGAATCAAGCGGAGGACATAGTGCCAGTGCAAGTTGCAAATACCAGCTATAGAGCGCTCGCTTACGAGGATGATATAGTTGTGACCACAACCGATATTTCAAGGGCACTGCCAAAGATAGAAGATCTCGCGGCCCAGTTTGGCGCTTTTTCGGGCTACATATTAAACATGTCTAAAACTCAAATCTTATTTGTAGTTCAGAATCCTCCTGCACAGCTCAATACAGTTGCAGTAGCGACATATCTGGGCATCAAAATTACAGTTCCAGTTTCTGCCACCCCAGAATTAAATTTAAATTCAGTCCTGAAAAAAGCTAATTCTTCGCTGGAGCGTATCGATCATCCTCATCTATCCCTATATGGTCGGAATAACGTCTTAAAAATGATGATACTTCCGAAGTTTTTATATATGTTTCTAACAATCCCTCTTGAATTTCCTCTTAGTTGTTTTAAACAATTAGAAAGGATGGCAGCTAGATGTTTGTGGGGCTATAAGCGTCAGCGTAGATCATATAAGAAGATGATTCTTCCAAAGGCTAGGGGTGGGTGGGGCATTCTGCATTTTTTGTATTATTACTTTGCATCAGTTTTACAGTTTATTACTCCGCTGATAATAGGTGTAAAGGCACAAATCCCAGCGAGTCATTCACCATCAATATATGAATTCGCATTGGGAGTGGAGTGCCGTGGTTGTCTTATCAAAAATGTAGAGCCCAGCTATTTAAAAAAAACTAAGTTTAAGACTTTGAAAGCTGCGTATGGGGTATGGAAGTTAATCAAGCGTCAATTAGGGATTCAGAAAATGTTGCTGTACACACCTTTCTCATCTCTAAGTATTTTCCCCCCAATCTCTCAAGATCATATAATGACTAGATGGCGTAACTGTGGAATTTATTGTGTGGGTGATCTATGGCAGAATGATCAGCTTATCTCCTTTTCAGAGCTCCTAGACAAATACAATCTCACAAGCAATGATTACTTTAAGTATCCTCAGATCTATAGCTTTTTAACACATTACGTCCTCAGGATCATTTGGGTCTGCAGAAGATTCCTCTTATCGACAGCATGTATAGTAAAAAAAAGATAGGTTTCTTTTATAATTTACTAATTTCATCATGCTTAGATGATATAGCGGCTTATCAAGGGAGATCGGCTGAAAAGTTGGGTAGTGACGATATCCAGATAGAGGAATCTATTGTATTGGCCAATACTATCTTGATTACTGGCAGATCACGTACACAGCATTTTATGGCTCTATTCGACTTATATTATACACCCTCAAAAATCTCCAAATGGGGGACGATAGTGGGCACATCATGCAGTAGATGTGGACTGTGCACAACTGATGCATTACACATGTTCTTTCTTTGTCTTCAGTTAACTTCACTTGTTTCTGCAATCCAGACTTTTCAAGCATTACTGTGTGGGTCTTCAGTTAGATTGACAGCGGAATTAGCTTTAATTGGGGTAACCTCTGAGACATTACCCGAAGGGAAGAGAAATGTATTATTTATATCTATGGCAATTATGCGGGCATGTATTACACAAGAATGGATCAGTCCAGACCCCCCTTCTTTTCTTACTTGGAGAGCTCGCCTTTTAGCCACTTATAATATAGAAATGGCCATATATAGAACGAAAGGCCGGAAAAAAAGAGCCCTAGGCATGAAGATCTGGGCGCCTGTCCAGCAATGGATTCAAGGGGAGCTGGACGACCTTAAGCTGTTTCTGGGGTATCCTAAATATTTTTGTCTGCCAGTCCTTTGGGTTCTCTCTCCCTGTTTTTGATGCTGATTTTGAACCAATGCAATTATGTGACGCTTACTTTTTTTCCCCCTGAGAATGATTTATGATCTCCGTTATCTGTGCTGAAATGTCTCTTTTTCATGGTGTGTTGATATAAGCTTGTGTTTTGTCCTGCTTTATAAAACTGCGAAAAAACTCAATAAAAAAAATAAAAAAAAGTTAGTACCAAAATTCAGAACTGCTCAAGAACTAAACTACTCCTTCATAGAAGCAGCTACTACTTTCTGGAACTTCAGTCTTCCAAAGAACCAACATTTTCCCAATTAAAAAACAAATATATCTAACGTTTTGTAAGAGGAATGTTCTCATTTATGTTGCTGATATTTACGTGTTAATGGTACTCCTAACTTGAGCTAAGGCATTGCTTGCTTTATTTTGCATCTGTAATTAGTTTCTAAAATTCTATTTTGACGCAACACAGCCAGAGAAATCTAGAACGTATTTTTTTGTAAAGTGCTCAATCCCTCATTTCTGCCATTTCTACATAAAGTAAATGATAGAAGTTCATATTTTTGTAGCACTCAATTTAATGACGTCAGAAGGATGTCAGCCTGTATATGCCTTGCTTGGATTTGAAATTAAGACCTTCAAAACAAAACATTTATTAGAGGCTATGGTGCAACTCGCTGAGCTTATCCTCTGGATGTAAATCAATAAGATGGGGCTCCTGCAACTCTCTGAAGGAAAGCAGGACTGTATCATGATCAATGGCCTACTCCCAGCTCCATATCCTGGTTGAGCACAGAGATGAGCTCCTTGGAACTTCTTAGTCGCTCACGTCTTTCATTGCAGAGGAGGTCCAGATAGACTTCATATCCCACAGTGCCATGGACTTCTCAAAAGAATTTTATTGGTGGCGCTCATAGTGAATTTATAGAGTATAAGTTCCTCATGTTTCAGGATATTCCTTTTTAGGTGTAGGCATTTTGCCCTTTCTGCAGGATCACCCCAGAGTTTGCTGGACCCTATTGTTTTGCTATGTGCACTGACAACTATTTACACTTTACTTCTACTAACCATTGATAACGTGCTTATGCTCCCCCTTTTAACTTGGTGAAGTAGGCTAGCCTTGATTTACACATTTAACTTACCTGTAAGTCCCAATTATATGGTAAAACAGGGTTCCCAGGGCCTGTAAGTAGAATGTCATTAATGCACTGCAGCACCAATTGGGCCATCCACTACAGTGACTGTACAAACATGACTTCAGCAATACCACATGTTAGCTGGCTGTTGCCGTTTTAAACTGCAAATTCAACCTGTCAAAATAACCCCATTTGCCAGGTCAAAGTCTCCCTTTTAAATATTTATGTTACAAATGCATTAGCCATATTGCCCACAAGACAGGGTGACTGATATCTAAAAGTAGAACATGTGGGCAACAACAAAATGGTTATTTGTTTACTTGGCAATAAAACAGTTGTGAAGGTAAATTTTGAATACAAGTATTTTTTACATCTACATTAGATCTTTGTGCAATCTGTTGAATCTGGAAAGACTGATGCTTACATGCATATTATATGTATTATTGACATATGGGCCAGGATTCTCTTGTTTATCAAATATTGAGTGCTAAGTTTATTTTCTAAATGGTATCTCTATTAATTTAATGTTAAACATGCCCTTACAAAAGGCCTCGCAAGCTATTTTGACTGTAGCAAGACTGCCTGTTCCATAGGAAAACACTGGGTTACATTCAATAATGCTAATAATAGTTGGGAAACAACTAGAAAAAAAATGTATTTTTAATAGTTACTAAAAATCCTATTTAATGGTGAAGTCAGATGTTTGATAAATATTAAGGAAAATTTACTTTTAGAAAGTTACCTTTTCCCTGCCTAAGGTCTCCTGGGGACCATTTAAATGTGTTCTCCCACTTTTGCCAGCCAGTAATTTGCATTTGAAGAGGTGTGAAAACTGCTCTCAGAGAAGAGAGCAAACACTTTGGATGTGAAGAGGTGTTGTGGCCCCCTTGACAGAATGGCCAGAGGGCTGTGCACAGAAACTTGATGAACTTCAAAAGGCTTCCTCTGTGACAGGCCTATGTTAGTGGACATGCCCCTTCCTTTGTCACACCAGGAAGCCTTCAATCACAGTGTGCCTCTTTTTGACATTATAGTATCAAATCCTGGTGGAGTGTGAAATCCTCATTGGCAGGTCTGCTGTAGTCTACATATAACACTTCTTGTATATCCCCTGCCTGGTTGCTGGAAATCCTGCTTTGTTCTGCCAGACATCTGTCTCTGGGTTTATTAGGGATAGAGGTACTGCCCCAAATTGGATTTTTATGTTAGATGTCGGAGGACACTATGATTACCATAGTACACTGCTCACACACCCCTTAAGCCCTCAGAGCACATGTTTAGTGTGGCTGAAGATTTATGTCATCTTGAAAATGCCCTCAGTGGGTAGGGGTGGCACCAAAAACTTTAACTCCCTTAGTTAGGATGTGCCCAGGAGCCATTCCCACCCATCAGCTTGTGCCAGGCACAAATGTGTCTCCTTCAGGCACCCTTTTCAGAATACTCCTGGACCTGTAGAAGATCGGAAGAGGACTGAACTTGCTGCCTATGACCTGAGAAGAGCCGTGAAAGGACTGGAACTGCTCTTTCTCTCTCATGTACCCAGGACAAATAAGTTAAGCCACCATCTTCACTGCACTCAGGAACGCTCCTGGACTTGTAGCTTTAACATATTTACTGTTAAAGCTAAAGGGATACAACAAGTTTCAAGGTGCATTTTCCTACAACTTCCCAGTTGGCCAGTGGCAATTGGTCCTTGACTGGAGCTTGTTGTTTGGCCTCTGCCTGATGCCATGTGATTTTCGAATTGCATTCCCACGAGGTCTTGGAGGGCTTTAGAAGTATACTTGTGTTGTGGATTCGGACTTCAAGGACTACGGTCAGAAGGTTCCGGTCAGTATCTATTGTGGTCAGCAACAAATTTTGCCAAGGTCCAGGTGAACTTCGATCATTGACTATCATTGACACTTTATGTTTTTTGGTGCAATTTCTACTTAAAACTATAAAAATGCAAACTTCCAATTACTCTTAAATTTAGTGTCACTTTGTTTCTTAACTTTAACATTATTTTTCTAATCCAGTTTGGACATTTTATTGTTTTGCATTTCAAATTTATAACTGTGTTAGTGCTGCATAAATACTTTACACATTGCCCTAAGTTAGGCCAGTCCGGTATGCCATATCTACCAAGGGGGTGAGCTCAGGTTAATTTAGTAACTATGACGGTTCATTCTAACATAGGCCATGATTACTCCTCGAGATGGATAGTCACAGCATAGACCATTGGGGTTCAGTGGTGGGTTCCAGAAATTGTGTTTTGCAATACCACTCATTGATTTAAGTTAAAATGGAATCTAATTGTTTTAAGTGACACCAAAAATTTACTTTCATCTTTTTTTATTGGATTTTAATTGGTCATTTTTGATTTTGTACTGAATGCATGCTATCCTCAATTTTTTGCACCAGTGATATTAAAAGTTTGGAAGTTAATCTGAGTAGCATTGAGCGCCTCAGTATGACAGGTCTGAGGAGGATATGCATGGAGTGAGGGTTGAGGCTGGCAAAGGAGTATCAGATTGACCTTAGGATATGGGAGCAAGTCTGCATGCTGTAGTCCACCACCCAGGAGCAAGATGATGAAGAGGCAGACAGGGAAGAAGAATATAACATTGTAGAGGCTCCAATGCCAGATGAAATAGTGCCCTTATGATCTAGATAACCTACTTTGTTCAGAGCAGGGAGCAGTGTGGATTCTTGTAGCTTGACACAAACAGAGTTAGAGGACAGAGGCTTTGAAAATGCAGCTGGCTTGCCTAGCCTTAGATGAGAAAAGTTAGCTTTGGATGCTGAGGGGAAAAGTAGGGGTGGGTGTATCTCGGGTACTTTTGGGCACAGTTGTGCCTGGGCCTAGCGAAAAGGGCAGCAACAAGATTGGCACTTGGGAAAAATAAGTTATACCTGGCCTTGGAGGAGAAGTCATTGCTGGCCCATGAGAGGAGCCATTGCAAGATTGCCTTGAAGTCCAGGAGAACCTCTGTGTGCAGTGAAGATGGTGGTGGCAACAGTGAAGTACCTAAGAAAGGTAAAAGAGTCCACATCCTCCAAGACCTGGTACCTAGTTATGTGGTGGGGATGACATGGATACGTGGTTTGCAGCATATGAAGCGACCCTATGTATTTCTAGAGTCCCTGAAGAGGATTGGTTGGCTAGTATGTGGAAGCACATGCTCATTTTAAGGAGATATACCTTATTGATCCTTAAAGTAGTTAAAAGCCACCAATGAGCCTGGTGTGACTTTTGGCTCAATACAACAATTTTTGTCTTTTCCTGATTAATTTCCAGCATGTTCTTGCCTATGTAGTCGTGTAAGGTGGTCAAGAGTCGTTGGAGGACAACCTTTGTCTTACTGAGAAGTACCAGATCATCCACATAGAGCAGATGTGACAGGCTTTGACCCCCTAGCTTAGGCGGGTGTCAATTTGTTTCGTCGTTGCTTTGACATATCAACTATGTATAAATTAAATAGCAGGGGGGCCAACACGCAGCCTTGCTTCAGTCCACAGCTCATGGGGTTCGACCTTGAGATGCAGGAGCTGTCTCATAGTTTGATTCAAACCCATGTGTTGGTGTGGAGCTGTATTATTGCTCTCAATAGGTTGTCTGGCAGTCCCCAGACCTGCAGTTTGCGCCAGAGGGATCCTCTTGGAATGCTGTTGAATGCAGCTTTAAAATCCACGAAGCAGGAATAAAGCGCCCTTTTGCCTTTGAATGCTTTGTCGCAGATGAGGGCCAGAGCCATCATGTTTTGAGGAGGTGCCACACTTGTCATTGAAGCTGCATTGATTATTGGGCATGATCTGATTAAATTCTGCCCAGTCTTTGAGGTCATCAAATAGCCGGCTGGCGTACAGTTTGGCGTCGTTGTCAATTAGAGCAATGAGACGGGAGTGGCTAGGGTTTAATTTCTAGCTCCCTTTAAAACTTGGTTGGATTATAGATCCTCTCTAAGACACGGGGATGGAGTCTGTTCCCAGGCAGTGTTTGAACAGAGTAGTTAATACCTCAGACCAGAGAGCTGGGTCGGAAGGAAGGAAAGCAGTGGGTAACCCATTAGAGCCAGGAGCTCCGTCTTTGCGCACCGTTGCCAGTTTTTGTGTGCAGCGTTCCTTTAGACTACTACAAGCGTTTGAGGAATTTGCAGGGCCAGGCATTTTACTGGCCTTTGGAGGTACAAGGCTTCCTCTGTGGGTGCCCGTCGGGCTGCTGAGTTGGGTTGAGCATTTAGGCCCTGATAAAAAGTGGGTGGACAGAAAAGCGACTCACTTTGGCTCTGGAATGTTGGCGTCTGTCCCCCTCCTGATTCCAATTGTGGCTTGGTTAATCAGAGGCCAAAACTTTCTTGGGTTCCTTCCCTTACTGGTTGCTAGCAGGTGAAGTCAGAAGTTTTCATTTCTTTCCCTTTTGGCACGCTAGAGTGCTCACCTGAATAAGGATCTTGATAGATTCAGGCTGTTTCTTGCAACCATAGAGGAAGGTTGCTTAATAACAGCTTGCATGTTACGGTTGACTTCAGATCTTCTGTTAGTTTGAGTTTAGAGGAGGGCGGGTTGTAGGCTTTGTCCGACGTGCAAGTTTAACAAGGAGGTCCTGCATGATATGTTCAATTAGGAGAGAGCACTGCCTAAGAGGGGAGTTGTTTTGGGCTATGACTTTCGCGAGTAGAGATCTGATTGTTGGCATTGTTTCCTGGCTGATTTGATTGTTCCATCTCAGTCTTTTTAGGTTTTCTGACTGTACCCCTGTGCTAGTGGGTGGAGCAGCCTCCAGTCTCAAAGGGCTGAAGGACAACTTAATGTGCTGTGCTTATGATCGCTGTTGTGGCATAGCCGTAGGGTGAAATCTCCGATGTGATCAAAAAGTCCCACCGTGCTGGGGCTAAAATCTATGTAGGAAATAGATTTTCCCACAGATCTTGTCCAGCCCTGGGGGTTGACCCCACTAAACGGCCGGTGAGGAGCCTGAGGCCTAGAGAGTCACACTGGTTTAGGAAGAAATCGGCTGAGTTGTTGTGACCAGTGGCCTGAGTTTGGATTTGAACTGGAAGGTAGTACTCAATGTCTAAGCTATTGGCCTCGTGGCCAATTAGCCCCCAAATAGGTCGATGTTGAAGTCACCAGATGGCAGGATATTGGAGGAGGCATATTTTAACTTGAGGTTGGTTGTTATTTACACAAGGTTCTTCAATATCTCCCTTTTCCTAAGCTTGGTCCGATTAATGTAGATGTTACGGTTGACTTCAGATCTTGAGTTAGTGAGTGGTCTTTAGCTTGTTGTCGGAGAGTGAGGTTGATTGCTTGAGTCCAGGACACTTTCAGAATAATTTATTCCGCTGTCTGGTGCAGAGATGAGGAGATGTAAATTGATAGGCCACACATTGGGCGACTGCATCTGTTGACTTTAATAGCTGATTTCTGGAACTCTACAAAGCCTGTTAATGGGACAGTGGATTGAGCCCAGGTCTCTCGTAGTATTAGCACATCAAAGTCCTGCCAAAATGGTGCAGTGTCGTTGCTTTCGGATTTTTTCAGCAGCCTGTGTATGTTCCAGGAGCAGAGACTAAGGCTGTCCCTACGTAGGGGCTTTCTGGCTTTGAGACGCTGATCTGTTTAGAGGCACTTTTAGGCTGCCAGGGCAGCTGTGGGGTTTTGGGCAGCTGCGGAGATAGCTCCTGAGCTGCAAGATGAGTATCACTCCCTAGGCTGAGGTAGATCCGGCGTCTAAGCCGTTGACAAGATTGGCTGCATGGACAAGCTTTGGAAAAAAACTTGCGTCTTGCCGAATCCCCTGGGAGATGACTGAGAGGAAAGGCTTTTTTGCTGAGTGCTGAGGAAGGGGCAGGTGAATCTTGATATTCTTGCAGCAGAGTTTCCATGGCTTGCGGTAGGGTTGCCAATTTATTTAGGATTAGGGAACACAGGCAGGTGCCCCTCGGGCTTGTTAAGGGGTCAACTAGTTTGGCCGTAGATTGCGAACGTTTGATCAAGTTGTTCAAAGTGTCCAGTTTGTTGTCAATGCCTGTAAGTTTTTTGTAGAAATAAAAAAGATTTCTGTGTGCACATTTCTGTTTAATTTGTTGACTGGTTGCAGATTTGGAGAGATTAACTGCAATGCACATCTTGTAGATATTAGCCAACTCTGTGGACTACTTGAAACAATTTGATGTCTGCAGACAGTCAAGGATTAATGGCTTAAATCAGGTGTACCACAGTTATGAGTGGTCCAGGAAACCTCTGTGACAGTAAGTTCTTCGAATGGCAGAGACAGATGTGACTCTGCAGTCAAATTTTTTGTGATGTGTAATTAGGGCTTAATTTTTAAATAAACTATTACAAGAGCCCAGTGTAAAATAAAGAATATACACTGGAAATAAAGATATTTGAAGAGTCTTTAATAACAAGACCCCATCCAAGGAGGACAACAGCAAACTGCCTTGTATGGAATCACCGAGCTAAAACACTACATGTTCTAACATGGAATGTAACTACATCACACTTCTTCCTCTTGACAATTAAACAAGATAAAGATAATTAACTAAATAAATAATTCCTATAAATTAAATTATTACTTTCACAATGTAAGAACAGTGAACTAAAACTAAGAAAACATTAAAACTAAGAAATACATTTCTAGCACATCCCTCAAGAATACATTTCTAGCACATCCCTCTCCTAATTACTTGAACAAACAAAAAAAAAAGATGTCATTGAAACTATTTTCTTATGAAATCTTTAAGACATACAGGGCTTCTGCAATTTCTTACACTCTTGCGAATGCAAACCTGACCTTTTTTTTGCTTTGTAAATTCACTAGAACTAAAACCATTACCTTCACAGTTACATTTAGGTTTTACATTAGTTTTTAAATGAAGAACTCTATTACAATTCCAGATACGACCATCATTCGTTTTTACAGCATTCTTGAAGATCTTTACCACAGTCTTTTCAGCAGTGAATTTAGACCACTTGAGACATCCAACCGGTGCTTTAATTCTGACTCTGTCTCCTACTTTGAAGTTTACTTCCACAGCTGACTTTCGAGCATCAACATATAATTTCCTTTTCTTTTGTAAATTTATCTCTCCACTGATCAATGTCATTATCCTTCATTCCTATATCCAGAGACATCCAACCTAGGCATAGGATGGTATTTGCAGATCTACCTTTGAACAATTCAAAAGGAGTCTTCCCCGTTGATGAATGAGGAGTGAACCTGTAAGCTGTAATTCTTCTTTGCAACTCTTCTCTCCAATCCAAACTGTTAACTTGCGCTAATTGAATGCTTTCTTTCAGAGCTTTATTCAATCTCTCAACTGCTCCATTAGTTTCTGGATGATACAGCGAAGCATTTTTATGAACAATTCCACAATTGGTTAAATGCTCCTCCATTACACTTGAACAAAATTGTGGACCATTACCTGACAACAAAGAACCTGGAAAACTTTCCCTTTTAAAAATATTACCTAAAAATGTAATCACAGCTTGAGAAGAAATGTCATGTACACAACTTAGATCAATCCAGCGTGAGTACAAATCAATTAAAACAATCAAATATGGAGTCTGATGCTCACCATGTGGTGGACCAACAATGTCGATTGCTATTCCATCCCAACGACATTTTGGTAGTTTCCTACAAACCATGGGAATTTGTCTTGGTTTAAGTATCTTGGCGTTGATGGAACAAGGAACACAATCACGTACTTTGCGCTCTACCATCAAATCAAACCCAGGCCACCAAAAATTCTGCCTGATGCGTTCTTTAGTTTTACAAATACCCTTGTGACCTGCATGAGCCATGTCTATAATGCTATCTCTCAAACTTACTGGAGGAATCAATCTTGAGCCCTTGGTTAGCATATCATTACAGATGGCCAACGCATCACACACCATTGACCAAGGTTTTCCTAATTTATCACCCTTGCATTGCTTTATCATTTCCATAACACTCTGCAATTCCTTATCTTTCCTCACTTCATCTCTCCAAACTAAGTATGGGTGAATTTTGCGAATTCGCGATCCGTGAATTTGCGGATTTGTGAATTTGCGATCCGCAAAATTCGTGAATTTGTGCGAATCTGTGGATTTTTTTATTTTTGCGTGTTCGCGGGGCGCTTTGCGTGTTCGCGGGGCGTTTTGGCATGTTCGCGGGGCGCTTTGCGTGTTCGCGGGTTTTTTTTGTGCGAGACCGCGATGCGCCCTCTGGTTCATCACTGCCACCCTCTCGTTTTTTATGCCCTTCTGCCCTCTGTACCACTCGTTTTTGTGCCTTTCTGCCCTCTGCCCCACTCGTGTTTGTGCCCTTTTGCCCTCTGCCCCACTCGTTTTTGTGCTCTCCTGCCCTCTGCCCAACTCGTTTTTGTGGTCTTCTGCCCTCTGCCCCACTCGTTTCTGCCCTCTGTCCCACTCGTTTTTGTGCTCTTCTGCCCTCTGCCCCACTCACTTTTGTCCCCTTCTGCCCTCTGCCCCACTCGTTTCTGTGCCCTTCTGCCCTCTGCCTAACTCGTTTTTTGTCCTCTTCTGCCCTCTGTCCCACTTTGTGCCCTTCTGCCCTCAGTCCCACTTGGAATGGCGCCGGCAAGCTGCCAGCGCCATTCTAAAATAGCAAGTTTGGGGTGATTAATGATTGTGTAACTGAATTTGAGCTTCAACTCGAGCACCTGCTTTACTTTATCTATTAGTGCTTCCTGTTGAAGCTGACTTTTGTAACTATTTTAGAATGGCTCCGGCAGCTTGCTGGCAGCTTGCCGGAGCCATTCTAAAATAGTTACAAAAGTCAGCTTCAACTTTTGACCCAATCCGTTCCGCTCGTGGATTTTGCGGGAAATTCGCGAATCTCGCAGACCGAGAATTTGCCGAAAATCCGCAAAATCTGCGAGCGGAACGGATTTTCCGCCCATGCTTACTCCAAACATCTTCTTTGATAACCCCTGAAGTTATTTCACAAACTCTAATTTCTGAATCATCAAATAAGTAATCATCTTTTTCCAGAATATCACTTTCAACTGTATCAACAAGACGTGATAGGCAATCTGCAGACACATTACTTGCTCCTGGGATGTATTCCATACCAAAATCAAAATCTTGTAGCGAAATCACCCATCTCCTGATTCTAGAAGAGATTGAGCCCAAACCCTTTTTCTAAAAAATCTCTTTCAACGGTTTGTGATCAGACCTTACTAAAAATTTTGTACCCCAAACAAATTTTTGATACTTGTTTAATGCCCAAAAAATGGCTAACGCCTCCTTCTCGGTGACTGAATAATTAATTTCAGCCCCTCTTAAACACCTTGACGCACAAACACTCCTTGTTATCTCTTACTTGAATTAACAATGCACCTAATCCTTTATTACTCGCATCAGTTACCACGTACGTCAAAGGGGAACATCCATCACAACGCAGTCAAAACACCGCGGTGCTATTACGACGCATCTTTTACAACGCAAGTCGTTACCACGACTTGCGCTGGAGGGCGCTCTAGACTAAGGAATAGTAGATTTACTATTCCAACACCTTCCCTACTGTACGTAGGCTGTAGTTGGAATAGTAACTCTTACTATTCCTAAGTCCAGCACCCTACAGCGCAAGTCGTGATAACGACTTGCGTTGTAAAAGATGCGTTGTGATGTACCGCGATCATTTTGATCGTGTTGGAACATCATACAACCACGTCAAATCTCCTGGAGTGAAAGCCTGAAGATTTGGTGCACTTTTAAGATCCATTTTGACATTCTCAAATTCTTTTTTACACATAGTATCTCAAACGAATTCTGTTTTCTTACAAAGTAAACCTTTTAATGACACGTTTTATTTGCAAAATTCTTTATAGATTTCCCATAAAACTCAGCCATTCCTAAAAAAGATGCCAACTCTGCTTTTGAACATGGTTCTTTAAGACCAATGATGGTATCCACTAACTCTTTTTTTGGTATAACTCCCTTTCCTGAAATGTGATGACCTAAATAGTCCACCTCTGTCACTCCAAATCTACACTTGTCAAAACGAAGAGTCAATCCAGCTTCCATCAATCTTTTCAACACTTTTTCAACTCTTGTATCATGTTCCTCAATGGTATTACCGTTAATCAACAAGTCATCATGATAACACCTGACCCCTTTGATACCTTTGACTACATCATTCATTATTCTCTGAAATACGGACGCGGCCGATACAAGACCGAAAGGCATCCTTAAAAATTTGAATGCACCCATAGGTGTAATAAAGCAGTTAAATACTGTGAAGTTTTGTCTAGAGGTACCTGATGATAGGCCGACGCTAGATCAAGTGTACTAAAATATAGCAAGCACCAATGAAGGTCGAAACCATCTCATCTATATTTGGTAACGGAAATTTGTCTACTATTACCTCTTTGTTTAATGCTCTAAGATCCACACACAGTCTAATTTCATTATTCCCTTTTTTAGCTACCACGATGGGAGCCAACCATTCTGTCGCCTCCACAGGCTCAATCACACCTGCTTCCAACAGTATGTCAATCTCTTTCTATACCGGTTCTTGTACACTGAGAGGAATTCTTCTCACTTTAGCTGCAATGGGCTTAGCACCTAACTTCAACTTAATACAATGATTATATCCCTTCAAACGTCCAAGTTTGTTTTTGAACAGGTCACCAAATTTCTTTACATATTTTTCACTATTATTCTCAACAGTTTGCACTTTAACAGGAGGATTACTATTTGGATCAAGAATAATCCCAAGTCTTGCCTGATGTGACCAACTCAGTAAGTTATCCCCTCTTTCCGCTACATATATCTTCGCCTCTGTAAGTCCTTCTTTGCATTCCAAAAAAGAGACAAAATAACCAATCATCTTAATTGGAGTTCCTCCATAGCCTGTTGGTCTAACATCAGTCTTCATTAACTTAACTTTGTCTTTAAAATTCTGATTAAAAATATCTTTTGAGATGAAAGTTAAATGTGAACAAGAATCACATTTCATTTTAACATCTATATTTTCTATCTTAACCCATTCTGATGGATGTTCCAAACCACACACTTCATTAACTTGAAAGCTGACCTCTTTCACATCATTCTTCACAGTTCCTCTGTTGCGGAAATGAAAAAAGTTTGAGAAATGCCCTTTTTTCTTACAATAATTACAAATTACATTGAGAGCAGGACAAAAACTATCATTAGCTTTATGCCCATTCCTCCCACATCTAAAACAAACTCCTTGGAAGGGCATGACACTTCTTTTAACCTCATTCTCAAATCTGTTTGTCTTTTCATCTTCACTACTCTTCTTATTGTCATTAACAAAAAAATTTTTTTACTGACTGACACACAACTTCTTCAACTTTCTCTAGCAGTACCGTAGACTTGTTTACTTTACTCAGTTCATTAACACACTTTAACATATGTTCTACTTTTTTTGCAATGATCATTACTTCATCCAGTGGTGGCTCATCTTTTAACCACAGTTCCTCTCTAATTTTGTCGCTTCCACACTTTAACACAAACTGATCACGAATCCTTTCTTTAACTAGTTCACTAAATTTGCAACTCAAAGCCAATTTCCTGACTGCTGTTACAAATTCTTCCACATTCTCATATTTTCCCTGTTCTCTCATTCCAAAATAGTAACGCTCCATAATAGTGCTCACTTTGGGTAGATGATGTAGATCTAACTGTTTCACACATTCCTCATATTCCTTTAAACCTCTTTGACACAGTTGACTTAAGGAAGGTACATTTTCCAATACCTCCTGACCCTCACCTCCTAAACAGTGTAATAAAAGTGCTTGGTTTCTCTCTGCACTTAAATTAGCGTCACACACCCTTGCATCATTCTCAAAGATTTTTTTCCACTTCTTCCATTTCACTGGTGGTTCTCCTGGTCAAGAAAAACTGTGGTGAGGTTACATTCTGCATTCTCTAATCTTATTAATAAAGTTTATTTTAACTTGCTTCTATTTTGTATTTTGAATCCCCTTTTTTTAAACATGAACTACACTACTGTAAACATGTATCAAATTTCAGATTATTTGCACAAATTTAAAAAAAATAAAAATAAAATAAATTATAATATAATAAAAGGTGTGCAAATCACCGTGTTAGTAAGTTTGTTTATGTTTTCAAAAAAAGAAGTCAAATTACAACAGTACCTTGAGGTGTGCCTGTCACCGTATAGATCATCCAACACTAAAATAAAAAAAATAAGTGACAAGCTTCTTTTTTACTTAAAATGGCCGCCACAGTCGACTTGAATACATTTGGTTTCTTTTCTTTAGTTGATTGGGCTTGTTTTCATTTTTTTTAGTCTTCCTAACTTAAAATAGCCACCACCGACGTCAGACTTACATTTCGACTATTTTCTAAAGGAGGTAGAGCTTGTTTTTCCATCCCAAGCTACATCACTCTCACGATCAGGATCACTCACCAACCTCTTTTATGGCGCACGCGCAATCCGAAGTTTCCCAATGCTCGCGCTGCTACCTTCAGGCTGAAATAATCCTTAATTCCCTTTGAAGTCGACACTCGCTTGAGATCGCCAGCCAGGTAAGAGTCACCACGATCTCCTACTGCCGGTTGCTGTGTTTTTACCAAATGTTCCTTTAAGCGTAGAGACGGTGTTGGTAACACGTCTTATTCCTTCCTTCTCCGAGTTAGGGTCTTCTTCTTTCCTTACGCACGCGATCGTCGCCAGTGTAAAATAAAGAGTATACACTGGAAATAAAGATATTTCATGAGTCTTTAATAAGAAGACCCCATCCAAGGAGGACAACAGCAAACTGCCGTGTATGGAATCACTGGGCTAAAACAGTCCATGTTCTAACATGGAATGTAACTACATCACACCCAGACCTTTTCTAAGACCCTATATGTCCCATATGTTTTCTTCTGTGTTAGCCAACCTTGCTGTCCAATGCCATCACCGGTGCTACCCTCATGATATCACCACATTACCTGGCATAGTTCTTTTATCAATCTCAATGCAATACACTGCCAACAGCACTACAGAAGAATGCCTATGCTTATACAGGGATGGGCTTATTTGATATCTAGTGTAGGCAGCTTGTCTATTGCTGTTCTTTTCCATTCTAGTAGTTGTAATCCATGGTTTATAATAAGAAACAAACAACAAGGATTCAAAGAAAAACATGGCAGGTTATGTTATCTGTCTACATGAGTTAATTTAAGAACGCATTTGTTTTGGCAGGGTTTCTAAATGTAAATGTACATTTAGCTATGCCAGTGGCAGACCAGCCCAGTGATGTCTAAATGCATGGGTACGCTCCGCAGTTGCCCGGGGGCCCCATGAGCATAGGGGCCCCATGCAGACCAGAATTTAACACTAATTTTCCGCTAAATATTTTTATACTTGTGAGTGATTGTACAGGCAGGGCCCAGTGGACTGCTTTGCCCAGGGGGCCTATAATGCTGTTAAGGCGGCCCTGAACCAGCCTGGTGTTCCCAGAATATTAAGTGTGACATCAGGAAGCATGCATTAAGCAGAGAACTGGCCAAGCCAATCCTGACTCGAATCAGCTAATGGGAGGCAAATCAATGACTGTTCCTGCAATCTCTCTTGTGGCAACACTTTCCTTTGCCATGGTAGAAGTTCCAGTCTGAAAGTAAAAATTATGCCTGTCTCCCTGCCATCACATGTAGCCTACACAACAAGAAAAAAGTATGTGAGCCACCCCCGGCAACTGAGTGCGCTCCGCTTTGCGGGCACTGTGATTTAAGACACTCACTCTACAGATCACAGGTACGATATTGATCCAATCTCCCACAACATGCTTGCTGTGTTTGTGGTTGCACGCCGGTTTGAGAATTCACTGGTTTTCATTGCCTCCGTTTATTCTTTCAGAATATCATTTTGATGTGCAGTCGACCTACACTCCTGTAGCCCTTGTGCTCGTTGTGCAGGTAAATTGCTGTCACTTTTATGGGCAGAGACAGAGAGGGCCCTTTTAGTGTGACTATATATGTTTGACACCATCCCCAATTCTTTTTTCAGAGAAGCTCCCACCCAGTCCCTGTCCTGAGGAGAACCTACAATATCTACGGTTCGAAACGCGTTGACACCCAGCCTGTGGCAAGAAAGAAGGGTGCAGCTACAGATTAATTAATATCACCGTTGTGGGCCCTTGCTGTTAATCCTAAAAACATTCTATCACAGGTGTTGTGAGACAGGCAGGCAACTTTATTCCATCCCATCTTCGCCTGTCCACTGGATTCTAGTCTAAGGACTGGTTCTTTCTAATGTGTAAATATTGGTTTGTGTAAAGGACATTCTATGTCGCAATTAGTTTGAAATGTCATTTTGTGTATCAAGTCTTTTGTTGGTGTCGAGAAATCTTGAGAAACCTTGAGTGTCTACCTTAAATGTTTGTATATTTGTATATATTGCACACACAATTGTATGTTTTTGAACTGACTGTCTTGACAGAGTTTTGCTTTGATGTCATCTTTTGAGCAATTAACGAAATTCGATTGCAAATGAAAATAAATGCTTTTGTAATATAAAACTTTCGGCTATGCAGTACACATTGGCTGCGTGGGTCCAGATTTTTCATTGAAATTATCCTGATCAGCCATTTTTTCTGTTTTATCAATTGTTGAGATCCGGGCTGGTCAGATGTAGGATCCAAAATCTTCACTTGTATACTGTCTCCCACAATTAGCAGTGTTGGTGCAGCACAAGAGCTCCTTTCACGTAAAATGTACAGCAGACATTGAAATTGTAAATGCAAGCACATGGTTAATTCCTGGCTCTCTGCTATGGGTTCCAATACAAAGCCCTTGCACAAACCTGCTCAAAGTATGCACTGTGGCTAATTGTCCTCCAGATCTTTATTAGAGTGCAAGATTGTCAGACAGCATGAATGGTTAAGTGAGACCAGGTTAACTAGATAGAGCAGAAGAAAGATAAAGCAGTTTAGCAATCTGCCAACCAAGATTTGAAAGGGTCCATCCAGCGAATTATGTTACTCTGCATCTCAATCACCCCCCACATCTTCAAATAAAGCAGCATTCCAGAATGGTTGATGTTCTCACCAAGAACCCAAAAGGCACCAGACTCTGCTTCCAGGAAGGAATGAGAAACATAGCAGCCTGGATGAAGGACAGCTGCCTAAAGCTTAACTCTGAGAAGCATGAGGTCCTCATCCTCGGACCCTGCACCTCCGCCTAGGACAGCACCTGGTGGGCCTCTGCCCTCCGGGGGCCCACCCACCCCGACAGACCACGCTCGAAACCTCTGCATAAACCCCGACTCCTCCCTCTCCATGAACCACCAGATCAACACCGTCGCATCCAGTTTCGACTGCCTCCGCATCCTCCGTAAGACCTTCAAATGGATCCCCCCGACTGTAGAAAGACCGTCACCCACACACTCATAACCAGCAGACTAGACTACGGCAACGCCCTCTACGCCGGAATCAACAAAACTCTTCTACACAAACTCCAAACGATCCAGAACGCAACAGCCAGGCTCGTCCGAGGGACACCGCGCCACGAACATATGACCCAACACCTACGAAGCATCCACTGGCTCCCCGTCGAGAAGAGGGTCACCTTCAAACTCCTCACCCACACCTACAAATCCCTCAACATTGGACCCAAATACCTCATCGACTGAGTATGCTTCCACGTACCCAAGAGGAACCTCTGCTCCGCCGACCTCACCCCGCAGAGGTCCCCCACAGCCGCAGAAACAGAATTGGCGGGAGAGCTTTCTCCTACATCGCAGCCAAAACCTAGACCGAGCTCCCGGTCAACATCAGACATTCCTCAACCCTCCACACATTCAGGAAGGACCTCAAGACCTGTCTCTTTGACTGACCTGGACCTGCTCCCCCCCCAGCGCCTTGAGACCCCCACGGGTCAGTAGCACGCTTTATAAACCACTGATTGATTGATTAATTGATGTTGATAATTGTTAATAACTGTTTTTTCTACAAAGGGTGGCTCCTTTCAGTTAAGGTATCCTCTGTAAAAAAATATTCATACTTTTTAGTGCACCTTATACTGTTTTTCCGTATAATGTGTTTGTAGTTAAGGCAACATTATCTCCTCATCACACTTCCTACTTTTTGAGGTGTGCTCACAATCACAAGACAGGTATCCATTACTTTTCCCTTTCCTGTAATCAGTTGCCCTACATAAGGTTTTAAACTACCAACTGGTCTTTTTACTATGGTTATTGTCTATGACGAGTATGATTCCCCACCTAGCCTCCCAGGCTTCCTGTTTTTTTTTACTCTTTCCATACGAAGACAAGCTTCTTTCCAGCTGCATCAAGAATTAAGGGAAATTTCAGCTTTTTACAAGTATGATTAATAATCTTTCTTTACCAGTGACATTGAGCAGATCTGTCGTCCACAGTACTGGTTGTGGGTGCCCTTGTCTTGTGCTTTGGTAGAGACTAAGGCCTAGAGCTTCATGATGACTGGTACAGGATTGGCCTGATCGCCCTCAATTTGCACTCCCAGGAAGTCTCCAAGCCTGTGTCTGCTGTCTCTGGTTGGAGACAGCTTCAGTGCCGCATGTCGGTTTGGCCATCCTGAGATGGCAGGCCAAACCCACATGTGCAGTGGTGGCAGTGTGTGCCACCATTCCCCTCAGAGCCTGTTATCCCCTGTGGACCCGACCCCAAAGACTCGTCCGGGGAACAAAATAAACGATAATAAACCTAGGTTTATTATAGTTTTTTTTTTTTACACTGCTGGTGGGGGGGGGGGGTGACACACCTCCGCATAGAGTGTATCTGCTCAGTAATAGATATGCCCTTGAGCTGCTTGATTCTTTTTTTTTTTTTTCTTTTTCAAAAACCTTTATTTGAGCAAGCATAGAAAAATACAAGGATGGGCCTACAACCTCACGGGCAGGCCGCTAATAAAAAGGGCACAAAGCATGAATCAGAAATGTACTCCCGTGGTCAGGCACAAATCAAGTACCAAGCATTACTCCCAACATATCACAGAGCATCTTGAGTTTTTATTTTATACAAAAAGAAAAACAAACACTAAAAAGGCGAATGCACAGTAATCAAGGTCAGCCCAAAGAACGGAGGGGATGGTCTACAATCAGGAGAACATACCAAGAGCCCTGAGGCTCTAACAAAGTCGGGGGGGGGGGGAGCAGCGGGGAGAATCGGAAATTCACAAAACAGTATGAAAAGGTTCCGGGAACGCTCGCCTAGGGAGATAGGACAACATCAGTAGTGCCTACAAGGGGAGGGGTACAGAGATCCCCACGGTACCCATTCCACTGGCCCCAAATCCTCGTCCACGCCCTGGGTCTGCCCCTGGCCACATATACAGTCTTCTCACGAAACATGGACCAGTCCATGTTGTCCTCCCATTTCGAGACCTCAGGGGGCCTGGATGCGCCCCAGAGTTGCGCAATGTCCTGTTTCGCAATCATGTAACCCAAGGTAGCCCATCTGGTCTGGGCTACAGAGTAGTCAGTGGGCTCCCACACATTCAACAGACACCGTCGTGGCTCCGGTCGCAGGTCAACACCAGTCACAGCAATCATCACCTCAAGCACAGCAGTCCAGTAAGCCGCCACAACCGGGCACTCCCAAAGAATGTGTAAAAAAGTAGCGCTCGACCCACAACCACGCTTACATAACCCATCCAGGGAAAAGCCCATCGTCACCAGACGCGGACCAGTGACATATACTCGATGAAGGATTTTAAGTTGAACCAAACGGAGACGGGCAGGAATGGCTACCTCCTTGGGAGAGGAGAGCGCCGATTGCCAATCCTCGTCGTCCAGTTCCAACCCATCGCCGACCCAAACCTCCCGAAGTCGGACCAATAAGTCCGCCCGAGTATTGATCAGCTTCTTATAGATCAGGGAAATAGTGCTATCAGGCAGGTGGCCATCAAGGACACGATCCTCGAGAGGGGAAGACTCGGGCAGGGCCTCGTCAGGAGTCAAGACTGAGGCGAGGGCGTGTCGGACCTGCAGATAACGAAAAAATTCCCTACCATTCAAACCGTATTCCGCCTGGAGGGCCTGGAACGACTTCACAATACCTTTCGACCACACATCACCCACCTTACATATCCCAATCATATCCCAGCGGTCAAAGCCCTTAGTAGACCAGAGACACCCCAAACGTTCCGAGGCATAAAGCGGCGTCGCCAGTGTCATTCGATCCCCCCAGCCCAAACTCACATTCGCGGCTCGCCACACAGTTGCTGCAATCCTGGACGGGCCCACAAGATGGCGCCCGGCTGATCGAGAATAAAGCACTCTATTAAAGTCCCCACCCGGCAGCTGGAGTCTATCCATCTCGAATGCAGGATTTCGATCCGGTGAAAACATCACGTGATTAATAGCAGACAACTGGGAAGCCCAATAATATCGCTTGATATCGGGGAGCGCCATGCCCCCGTCGTACCAGGGGATGGTGAGCTTCGCGAGGGCAATACGTGGACGCCCGTCCCAAATCAGTTGCCTTTGAAGACTCTCGATCTCTCGGAAATAGGTCTTGGGGATATCGTCATAGGAATTCTGGAGCGCGTAGAGGAACCGCGGCAAGGACATCATTTTAAACAGAGCCGCCCTGCCCAGAGGAGACAAAGGAAGCTTACGCCAACGGGCCACGTCCAGTCGCAATCTAAGCAACGGGGGGGGGAGATTCCGCTCAAATCGGAGCGAGGGGTCCAGCGTAATGAAGATCCCTAAATATTTGAAGCCAGACTGGACCACCTGGATAGGAAGTCTGCTAGGCAATGGGGGTAAAACACCCGAGAGAACATACACGCAGGACTTGGCCCAGTTAATAACGAGGCCCGAGTTGGCACCAAACGAAGTGAGAACATCAAATAAAACAGTCAAAGATTTACGCGGGGAGGTGAGATATAAAAGAATGTCGTCCGCGTAAAGCAAGACGCGGTCCTCAAAGTCCGGTGACCAGCGAATCCCCTTGAGCGAAGGCTCCCATCGAAGCCAGGCAGCTAATGGTTCCAAGGCGAGTGCAAAAAGCAACGGAGACAAGGGGCAGCCCTGACGGGTACCCCTGCCAAGGGTGAAAGGGGTCGAAACTCTACCATTTACCACTACTTGCGCCAGAGGTTCAGCGTATAATAACTTGATCCAACCAATAAACTCAGGCCCAAAACCAAATTTCTCAAGAGCCGCCCAAAGATAAGGCCATTCCACAGTGTCAAAAGCCATTGAGGCATCCAACGATGCCAAAATGGCCGGCTCCGTCAGAAGCCCCGCCCTAGCAATCGCACCGTGGAGACGACGAAGGTTAAGAGCCGTGTTGCGATGCGGGATAAATCCGGACTGATCCGGATGGACCAAGCCACCAATAACCGACAGGAGGCGGGACGCCAGAAGTTTCGCCGATACCTTGGGCTCAACATTCAGCAGGGATATGGGCCTATAGGATGAACAAAGGTCCCGCGGTTTACCATCCTTAGGGATGACAACTATCGTGGCTAGTCGCTGATCATATGGGAGAATACCCCGTTCCCGGGACTCCAGAAACATGGCGCGAAGATATGGCGCCACTCTGTCGGGACGCAACTTGTACAGTTCGATTGGCAACCCGTTCGGGCCCAATGCTTTGCCCGAACGGAGTGAACGGATGGCAGTAGCTATCTCATCAACAGTAAAGGGGGAATCCAACGCTACACGATCCAAGTCGGAGACACTGGGCAGAGCAATATCACGCAATAGAAGGCGAGAGTCAGCCACATCCCTCACAGACACAGGGGTATATACCACACGGAAATACTCAGCAAAGCAGTCAACTATTCCAATCGGGTCCGTCACACTCTCACCACTCGAAGATTGAATCACGGGCACCACACGATTAGCTCTCTCCTTCTTATCCAGCCATGCCAGCAATTTACCCGCTTTGTCCCCCACATCATACAAACGACCCTGTTGCTCCCGAAACATCACTTTAGCAGCATCCGCGACCATAGATTTATAGGCAAATTGTTTCAGACCCAGGGCGTGGAGTTTCGCAGACGTGACACCAGATTCCAAAGCATCCTCCAATGCAGAGATCTCCCCCTCAAGGTCCACCACCTCCCTATTCCTCGCCCTCTTAGCTTCAACAATAAGGGAGAGGGCCTGCCCACGAATCACCGTCTTAAAGGCCTCCCACAGGGACACAGCTGAGGAAACCGACCCCTCGTTATCCAGAAAATATGCGTCCAAAGACTGAAGCAAAAGGCTGCGGGTCTCGGGGGAGGTAAGGTACCACGGATTGATGGGAGCCACCCGGCCCACTGTCTCCACTCCAACCTCAAAACGGAGCCAGAGCGGAGAGTGGTCAGAAATACCCCTGGGTAGGTGTAAAATCTCACGCACCGCTGGCGACTGAGCCGCAGGCATCAGAAAATAATCCAGCCTAGACAGACTCCCATGGGCCCCAGAGTGAAAGGTGTATTGAAGCTGAGTAGGATGTAAAAGCCTCCAGCAATCCACCAGGCCAAAGGTATCCAAAAACCCACCCAACCACTGTTGGGCCGCAGGAGTATCTCTAGGGGGGTGGCGATCGTGGAGACCGGAGATCACCGAATTAAAATCACCAGCCATAAAGAGAGTACTATCAGGGAGGTCCAACAACACACGGCCCAAATCGGAAAAGGTAGAAGTTTGCAAACCGGGGGGCACGTAAACAGTAAAGAGGGAGAGGGCACGACCCTCATAGCGACCCACAAGGACAGCATATCGCCCTCGATCATCCTGAATCACATCATCAATAGCTAGGGGGAGGGAAGCCCGAACAAGGATACCCACACCCCTAGAACCCGAGGTGAACCCTGAATGTGCCACGAGGCGATATCCCCACCTATTCATCGCATGACAAACATTGCCTACCAAATGAGTCTCCTGCAGGAAAACAATATCAGGAGATAAACGTCGTATACATTTCAACACCACACTCCGTTTGATACGATCACCCAGACCGTTAACGTTCCACAAAACAAATTTCAACCCGCTACCCCCCATCCCACCCAGTAAAGCCAAAACCCCCCACCAATGAGCAGGACACAAGAAACATCTTCAAATGCAGGATAAAGTCGCCTTGAAAATAGAACACACAAACAACGAACTTCCCAACCGCCCACCCCCCAAATAACAACAAAACACCCCCCACCCTGCACCCCTGCAAAAAGCTAAAAAGCCACCCCAACCTGCAGTGTGCCTGTCGCCCAAGAACCCCTATTCTACACAAAGACCCCGGAGGAGGAAAGGCTCCGTCCCACCCGCCACCCCGATCAAGACCAATAACGAGAAAAATCATACATCAAATCACATAAGCAGTAGAGGAATGGAGGCATACACTCCTGGAAAGAGTTATTCAAAACAAGGCACCAGGCAAAGACGAAATGTTCATCTCTCTACACCACCTTCAGCACCGCCCGGGGGGGCATCAGACTCAGTCTCAGGAGGTTGGCCAGGCAAGGAGTCCAGCCAGTCATTCACAGCATCCGGCCGATCAAAGAAGAAAGTTCGGTCATTGTACTCAACCCGCAGCCTGGTTGGAAAAAGCATAGCGTAGCGCATCCCCATGTCCCTAAGACGCTTCTTAGCACCACGAAATCCCATCCGCTGCTTCTGGACCTGTTGGGAAAAGTCCGGATAAAAGTTCACCCTGGCATTCTCAAAGGCCACCGGGCCCTTCACCCGTGAGGCCTGCAGGATAGCGTCCCGATCCCTATAGTGGAAAAGTTTTGCGACAATAGGTCTCGGCGGGGCACCTGGCTTACCCTGGCCCCCCGGAACACGATGTGCACGCTCCACTGTGAAAAATTTACTAAGGCCAGATGGAGAAAGGTGGTTTAGGATCAGGTCTTCAACCAGGAGATCAACCGAATGGGGTTCTGGATTCTCCGGAACACCAACCACGCGAACATTACAGCGACGTGCCCTGTTCTCAAAATCGTCCAAGCGCCGGGCCATGAAATCGTTCACCCTACGGAGATTGCCAATCTCCGTCTGTATCTCAGAGACGTCCGCCGTGAGGCTGGATGACTTGATGTCCAATGACTTCACCTTCTCATTCGTTTTTGAGAGATCGGCCCGAATTAAGTTCACATCGATGGCCACGGTGTCAATTTTGTGGGCCAAGGTTTCATATTGTTGACCTATCGACTCCCTCATGCCAGAAATGGCGCCCATGATGTCCTGCAAGGAAGGCTCCGTCGACGCATCCACGACGTGGTCAGACGCACTGGGACCGGGCAGGGCAGCTCCGGGGGACCCCCTAGAGTGGGTATAACGGTCCATGACATTAGATTGGACCGGACCCCCGCGCAGAGGTGTCTTCGTCTTCCGCGTCTCCCGGTCCCCTCTGCCCGCCATTTTGGAGATGCGTCACAAGGAGATTCACCAGGGTCAACGGACCGGGCACCAGAAAGGGAGGCTTCGGGACCAGAGGACCGCAACAAGGGCACCACTAGGATAGGGACAGCCAAATAGGAGAATAGTCCAGCCAAAGGACCGACAGCCAACTCGTGCCTTGGACCCAGCTCCGGCCTGATCCTCTCGCCGATGTCCCAGTCAGAGGCAGAATCGAAACCGAAACTTAAGAAGGGGACCCACAAGTCCAATCCCCCTGCCGTTGTTGTTCAACTCCAAGACGGCCACTGAACCTCACCCAGTCCCGGGCGTCCCTCAAGGGCGGAGCCCAAAAGTTCGAATCACCGTAACTCAGGCACCCGGTGTCAAAATAAATTTCTGAAAGGTCCAGGAAGATCAGCCCAACGTCCTCTATACAAATCCTCGTGAAAAATCAGGATTTATGCAGGATATTATGCCGGGAGCGGCGGGGGTCCGGGGAGCGCTGTGCTCACGTGGCCATCTCGGATGCCCGCCAAGCTCCTCCCATAGAGCTGCTTGATTCTTAAGGAATCTTGTGATAGCACAGGAGAGCTCTGCGAGGCTAGTGTAGTATAAACTCAGATCTTGAAGCAGCTGATCTATCGCAGAACTCTCAAGTGTTTTTACTATGATGGAGAACAAGTAGTGTGAAGACAAGAACAAACACATATGTCCTTCACATGAGCAGTAGCAAGAGACTGTGGATAGGGGGTTGACACCAGCTCTGCAATCCCAGGATGCAGTGAAAAGACCTAGGCTAGAGCCATCTGATACTGATGATGCTGAAGAGGTTGACCCTGAACGTCAGAAATGAAAGCTGTTATAAGGAATAGAGATAGCAGAGGTGTTTCAGCAAATTAAAGATACATTTGGATTTGAAATTTTGAATTGCATGAGGATGATCAAGATGAATTATTTAACTCACATGGTCCATCTATCTCAGATACCATGCCACTATATAAAGTGATTCTCTCCAGGTCATTTGAATAGAATGAACTGGAAAAGTGGATTTCCTAAATTTCTGGCTAAGGAATATTTATTGGAAGGGTTTAGAACAGATTTTCCACAGGCAGTTAAAGTGTTCTGTCTATCATGTCTTCAAATCTAGCATCTCATGACACTGTTCCAAAACATGTGAAAGCAGAAAGGAGGATGGGACATTAAAGAGGGCTTCTGCAGCTTTGAACTTTGCCTTCAGAAAACTAACTTGGACCTGCCCACCTGCTGACCCTATGCAAAGTAAGTTTCAGCCAGGGCCATATTGACCATTCTGCTGCTCCGATATTTCCCCAGTAGGTTGCAGGGTTTGGGGCTGCTTTTTTAGGCTGAATGGGCTGAAATGATCCGAGTATCTCCCTAGGTGAGGCCTATCATTTAGGGCAGAGGCTGTCCCCCCTAGCCCCCCCTTTTCCAAAGCATAAAGAGTTTCTTTCAGGCTGAGCAAGTACTAGTCTGACAGACACTCATGTTTGGGTCAGGCAGGCAGGCTCTGTACGTGAACTAAATTAAGTAAATGTGCAGGAGACTAGCAGCCTGAGACACATTTTGTCAGGCTGAAGCATTCACAAGCCTGAAGGCGTGACCTCCTCAGCTGGTCAAAGCATTCTCCTCATGACGAGGGGCCACTTCACCATTAAACTCAAATCTGGGCACGTCAGTTTTAAGCTCTGAGGTGCCCACAGCTGAAATCAGTGATGCCTCATCAAAGAGTGGGGTGGAGTCAGCAACTCTCACTGAGCCCATAACATTTTATGACGAGTGAGGGAAGGTCCTCCTCTCATTGCCTGACCTACAAGGTCAGCCAATGAGAGAAGCAGGTGAGATCTTCTTGTTTCCCTGCCTGAAGCGTTGAGCTCCTTCTGGTGCCTTCTGCTTCCTCTCCAGCTGGACCTGCTATCACCTCTGTAGCCCTATTGTAAGAACCATTTTTTAAATGTTTGGGTGCATGCATTCGTGTCTGAATTTATGTGATTTGAGTGTGTGTTGTGAATGGGTGTGTTGAGTATGTGGTTTTGAATGGTGGATGTATTAGCCTGCACTTGTGAATGGATGGGTGTGAATAAGTGTGCATGTGGATGAGTGACTGTGAGTATATCTGTTCACATGTGGCCAGCCCCACTACTCAGCCACATTGCGGGCCACCACTCCATGCCTCCATGGTTTCATTCTTCTCACCGTCTCCACCAGTCTGAGTTTATTTTGAATATTTGTGCCAGAGTTGGTTCCGGTTCCCAGTCCGGTCCTGATTTCAGCAGTTTATGTATGTACATACACGTGCACAGTGCAACACGGTTTCCTAGGTAGCTAAACTGCTGCTTTCTGCAATGTCTCTCGGCAGGTGGCCCCTGGGGCACTGACTGAAGCTAGAATATGCTCCTCCTCTTCTACCCTGGGTGCTGCCCACAGGCTGCCCGCCCTTTGGCAGGAGAGCCACATTGTTTAATAGGCCAGTCTGTTCTCGAACTTTCGAATAGCTCGACACAGTCTAATAGTTTAAAACAGTGACGAGTAAAATAAAATATATCTATCTAAGTCGCTGGCTATATTTTAAAAGCATTTAGGTTCCCCTTTAGGGACAATTTTTCATTTAAGAGTTTATAGTTTCTTGTGTGATAGGAATTGTCATTCTGACCACAATTGATGTTTTCTTATAAATATTACCCTCCTCTTCAGTAACCCCCACTTCCAAGTGCCCAGAGCATTTCACGAGATACTGAATCGCGGGGAAATAAAGTCAGCTGCTGAAAGTCACAGAGTGATCTGAAAAAGAGCCATCCCTCGGACCCACGATGGCGACTCAGGAGTCCACGCGCAGCACTTTCACTGTCCCTAACATGACACTGTCCACCCAGACGGCGTTTCCCTGCCTGAAATGTACCTGAACCTTCTGTCAGTGGCCTTTGCCGCCACCTGCCTCAGTCACACCAGGGAATTAGTCCATATCATTCGCAATAGACAACAGAAGAGCCGAGCTGTGAATAAAGGCACAAGGGAATTTGAGAACTGAGTCGTTGCTGGGCGTAGTAAGGACCGTTATATGGAGGTTTCCCATCTACTGTGAGGACAAAATGATACACATTCTTTGATGCTAGGTTGTAAACGCGGTAAACGCGTTTCTTCTCAGAGTCCTACAATTCATGTTTAGTTTTTAATAACGATAAAAGGAAGTTCATTGTCCATCGGGTGTGGTTAGTCAGGGGAAAAAATAAGTCATGTGAAATACTTTTTGAGCCCTCTTAACTCTCTCCCCATATGTTAAATCCTCGTGTCCCCATATCCAGTGACATCAAGTGATAGGGAAAACCTTTGGGGCAGCCGAAGGCACCCCTCATGCTCTTATTACCCTATCGTGTAGTATTACAAGCTGTCCCTTAGGGGCAGTCCTTCTGGTCTGCAATTTAGATTTCTATGAGTATTTCCCTGCGCTCTCGGCAATCGAGACATATTTTGCATTTGCAAACTACCAAGTGAATTAGTTACTAACATCCAAGAAGTGCTGTGAGAGACTGGTGCGCACACACTGTATGCATTTTATAGAACAGAGAAAAGTAGAAGGTGGTTTCTCAGTACAAGTGT
The DNA here is from genome assembly GCF_964261635.1 of Lissotriton helveticus. Taxonomy (NCBI): domain Eukaryota; kingdom Metazoa; phylum Chordata; class Amphibia; order Caudata; family Salamandridae; genus Lissotriton; species Lissotriton helveticus. The sequence continues at coordinate 1,064,443,578 of NC_136065.1, read as the reverse complement.
TGCCCAACGTACACTCGTCCTATCCCAGGCCACAGCGACACCAGAGACCACCAAACAGCCCAGGGCTCGTTTTTCAAACAACAATGCTTGCCTCTCGTGTTCCTATTTCAGTACTGCACAATTTACTTAAGATTGCACTTTCATGCTACCACCCCACTGTTTCGTATCCCCAATGGACCAATCGCTTTCTTTTTTATAAAACCTTCACTAAGCGAAACACGATTGTATTTTTAACTAACGGAACTAACTTCAGAACAAGCTTGCCTCACACTATCTGACTGAGACAGTCACCGAATACACCCTACACTGAATACAACTGCTTGACAGACTTCTTAACAATATAGCTCTTTTTGTCTGCTCCTGCTGGCTTCACCATCCCACCCCACGTGTCTCTCTCTCGGAAGTGCTAACAATGCATGAGTTATCGCATTAAACACATTCCTACTGGCTTTATCATTACCTATTGCCTTCAGTGGGAAAGTTGCCTACAAGCCTTGCCTGTTTTATGCGGTGTCAGTTCCTTCCAACTGGTCCCTCTCTCTATTAATAAAAGACGTGGATGGCACAGGTGTATTTCCCCCGATGTGACTGAGGCAGAGTGGGCTTGGTGCCTCCCTGTGGTGCTTTATTGTGTACAAGCAGATATTTTGGGACTCCTGTCTGTGTATGGTTGACTTTTTTTGTGTTCAAATATTTTATTGTTATTTAAGAGAGATAACAATTTGATAATAAAATGCAATTCGACATAGCATTAGATAATAATAACAAAGAGATTACAGATCAAAAACAGATTACATAGCGGCAATTAGAGAGCTGGGGTAGAAAAGGTAATAACATATCTCTTTAAAACGAAGAAAATCCACAATAGATGACAATATGTCTGAACTGGGGTGGCAGAGTGCGCTAAAGAACGGTGATGGATCAAACCCAGATCTTTTGACTGGGTGTGAGTGTTTGATTGGTTCAGATGCTCCGTCCATCACCACCCCCTTTTGTATCGCTTTGGCCACCATAAGTGTGGCAGGGTATGCTCAGACATGAGTCTCTTGCTCACTTTGCCACTGGATTCAAGCAAGCCGGGCTGAAGACGGCTGGAATGCCAGAAACCGGTCCTCGGAAGCTTGTTTCCGGTCCAGGGAAGGCATGGCTTGGCAGTTTGGGCTGGACTGTTCCCATGAGGCACAGGGTCAGACTGATTTGCATATAGCCATGTCTGAACTGGGTTGGCAGAGTGGACTAAAGAACGGTGATGGATCAAACCCAGATCTTTTGACTGGGTGTGAGTGTTGGATTGGTTCAGATGCTCCGTCCATTACCACCCCCTTTAGTACCGCTTTGGCCACCATAAGTGTGGCAGGGTATGCTCAGACGTGAGTCCCTTGCTCACTTTGCCACTGGAATCAAGCAAGCCGGGCTGAAGACGGCTGGAATGCCAGAAAACGGGCCTCGGACGCTTGTTTCCGGTCCAGGGAAGGCATGGCTTGGCAGTTCGGGCTGGACTGTTCCCATGAGACACAGGGTCAGACTGATTTGCATATAGCCATGTCTGAACTGGGGTGGCAGAGTGGGCTAAAGAACGGTGATGGATCAAACCCAGATCTTTTGACTGGGTGTGAGTGTTCGATTGGTTCAGATGCTCCGCCCATCACCACCCCCTTTTGTACCGCTTTGGCCACCATAAGTGTGGCAGGGTATGCTCAGACGTGAGTCCCTTGCTCACTTTGCCACTGGATTCAAGCAAGCCGGGCTGAAGAGGGCTGGAATGCCAGAAACCGGTCCTCGGAAGCTTGTTTCCGGTCCAGGGAAGGCATGGCTTGGCAGTTCGGGCTGGACTGTTCCCATGAGGCACAGGGTCAGACTGATTTGCATATAGCCATGTCTGAACTGGGGTGGCAGAGTGGGCTAAAGAACGGTGATGGATCAAACCCAGATCTTTTGACTGGGTGTGAGTGTTTGATTCGTTCAGATGCTCCGTCCATCACCACCCCCTTTTGTACCTACTCTTTGATGCTAGCCATGTGGTGGCGTGCTGTTAGGGTGCAGTGGCACACCGTGTTGAAGGATGCTGATAGGTCGAGAAGGATGAGTGCCGCTATTCCTCCTTTGTCCCTCAGGATCCAGATGTTGTTGTTCGTGGCAATGCGGGCAATTTTGGTGCTGTGGTTGCAGCAATTGTCGGACTGGGATGTCTCCAGGATGTATTTTGCCCTTGAGGTAGGTGGTCAGCTGTGTGGTGACACTTTCCACCGTGATTGTTTGCGGGAAAGGGAACAAGGGGATGTGCCTGAAGCTATTGAGGTTATTGGGGTCCATCTTGGGTTGCTGCAGTAGGGCGTTGTTCTCGGTGTGCTTCATGCTCTCCGGAAAGGTTGCAGTCTTGAAGGAGAATCTGAATGTCAATCGGAGATGGTGTGCCATGGCTGTGCTTGCTATGTCCAAACGTGCTGAGGGCATGGGTCAGATGGTGACCTGGAGTGGATGGAGATCATGGTCTTCATGGTGTTCACTATGCTGATTTTGGAGCAGGCGGTCGAGTTGATGGTGCGGGTGGGGGTCGCAGGGGTGGTGCTCTTTGCAGAGGATGAGGTGGTGTCATTGTTGAAGCTGTTGGGGATGTCGGTGATCTTGCGAGGAAAGAAGGTGGTCAGTGATTCACACAGGTCTTGGGATGGTCAAATTTCGTTGGTGTAGGAGCTGGGGTTGGGGAGGTCATTCATGATGTAGAAGAGCCATTTGGTGTTGTGTGTGTTGTTGTGTAGGCGGTCCTTGAAGGCGATCCCCATGTCACTCCTGATGAGTTGGTGGTGTTTGTGGGTGATGTGCTTGTGGGCTGTGCAGCTGTGTGGTGTACGGGTGCGGAACCAGTCCTCATACTTTTTCCGACAGGTGTGTATTGGGGCCTGGTGGACCTTGGTGATCCAAGGCCCTTCGCTGTAGGTGTGATGGATAGCAGAGTCATTGAGTGGGTAAAGGGTGTCGGCACAGTTGTACATCCACTGTTTCAGATTGATGGGGGCGGTGTTGGTGGGGTCGGTGGTTGGTCCATGGCCGAGGGTGGTGGTCTGTTGGTCCTAGGTAGATCTGAGCCAGCAGAGGTGAGGCAACTGTTGGGTGCAGTGTTGTCTGGTTGCCCTCCTTAATGTGATGTGGATGCATCTGTGGTCAGTCCAGTAATGTTTGGTTGTGTTGTCGAATGAGACGTGGTGATTTGCAGAGAACATGGGGTCCAGTGTGTATCCTTCAGCGTGTGTGGTTGTGGTCACGAGCTGTGTGAGTCCGAGTATCCACAGGTTGTCAATCAGGGCAGTGGAGTTGGCGATGTCGTTGTCTGAAGTTCATGCCCCCAAGGAGGATGTGGTCTGTGGAGGTGAGGCTGTGGCTGCTGATGATGTGGCTGATGGTGTTGCTGGAGAGTGTGGGGGGCCTGGGTGGTCTGTAGACGACAGTTACTCTGATGGTTGTTTTGGGGTCGGTGTTGAGTGGAAGTTTAGATGCCCGGCGGTGGTGAGGGTGTTGTTGGTGTTGCTCGTGATTCCGAGGAAGTCCTTGTGTATGAGCGTGAATCCCACACCCACTCTGTTGGTGCTGTCTCAGCCAGAGACATTGTACCCCTCTTGGATGTCTAGGGCGATGTCTGGTGTGGCGGTGACGTTCAGCCAGGTCTCTGTCAGGAAGGCAACGTTGGGGGTGGTTGAGGCTAGGAGGTCCCAGACTTTGATGGCATGTTAGCAAATGGAGCGGGTGTAGAGTGGGATGCAGCCGAGGTGGTGGGGCCTGTGGTCTATGCATTTGTGGTCCAGATACTGCAGAAGCTGCAGTTGCAGCAGGTCAAGTGCCCTTGGGTGTGTTGCGTGGTAGCCTGGTAGCAGGAGGAATTGTGTCCGTGGTTGAGTGCTTGGAGGGTGCTAGATATATCGTGCAGTCTGATGAAGTGGCCATTTTGGGTTGCAGGGGTTCGGGCGCAGTTTGTGGTCCAGGTGAAGACTGTCCAGCCTTTGCCATGGAGGTGGTGCAATGGAGGCACGAACAAGCTGCGTCTAGCCGTAACAAAGGATGGATGGACGGAGGAGAATTTTGGAGGCGTGTGTGGCACAATCTGGGCACTGGGGGTTGCAGGGTCACTGGGGATGCAGCATCAAGAATGGGTGAACTTATGATGGCAGAAGGTGTGCCACATCCTGGAAAAGTGGCACACATACACAAGGATAGTTGCTCAGCAACATGTGAGAAGTAAATAGAAAGGCTGGAGTGTCTGGTCACTCATGGTGCAATTCTAGTAAATGGGTGATGCATCACCAAATATGGCGGTCACAGGGCCATGCACCAATAAGCCAAACGGGGCACAGGACAGACAGCGTGAGCATGTGTTGCATTACTGTTGTGGGCAGCAAACCAATATAAGTACATACACAACCATGTATGCCAAATTCATAATGGACCTAGAGCCATCACAGACACCATGCATGTTGACACTGGACAAATACCCACATATGCACTAACATCATGTAGTATGCCATAGATGATGTATGCAGACTGTCAAGACCTCTGTGGTAACAGTAATTATGCACAATGGACACTCAGAAATACATTAACAACATAAATGTTTCAAGTCAGATCTGTGGTCATGCTGCTGTAGCCAATGTACATGGCCAGTGGCATAGCTCACACAAAAAATAACTGTCATGCAATCTGGGTACCTGTGATGATGCTCTAACAATCTCCAACCGACTGCCCGGGACTGCTGGTATCTTCGACCCTCAGATGTGTGCGATGCTGAAAGGGGTCCATCTCCAGATAGCCCATTGGTCTGAGTTTGATTAACAGCCTCAATCGGGTGATCAGGCGAGGGAAGGAGAGGGTGGGAAAAGCAGGGAGGGAGATCTGAAATGAATGGTAAACAGGCATCACAAATCAAACATTCTTGCCAATGCATCACATCAGACCGTTTGACGGATACTATAACAGTAACACATGTGTACTGTAACCATAGCCACTGTAGCCTATTGGTGAGCACAGGTCTTACAATTATACACCAGCTGAGGTATTAACTGGGACACATAAAAGATAGCCAAGTCTGTCACCTAACTGAAGGGGGTTTGACTCTCTCCAGGCTGCTTCAATGCAATTAGAACCATGCGATCATCAAGTCAGTCTCAGCCTATGATTGAGGCCATAAGAAATAAGTGGATTCCATGTGTAGCACAGCTATTTACACATCGGCTATACACCTTTGTCTGTCCTGGAAATCTGTGAGAGTCATGAATATGACATACACATCTCCCACAAGAGCCCTACTTAGCTCATGCAACCAGGAAGGGGAACATTGGAAAACAAGGAAGCCTAGCAAAAGCCAATCCTTGGCTATGGCAACTGAGCATTACGATGCCAAACATGAGAAGTTGGTGAGACCAAACTCTACAGAGAGTAATAAACCTCAAATGCAATACACCACCCCTACCGTGACTAGGATATGCAGCTGGGCACAAGATATTGCTGGGATTAACGACAACCGACTGGTGGCACAGAACTGTAAACATTTTCAACAGCACTACGTGGGGACGTATAATGAAAAATTACATTAAGTTACCAAGAAGTTTAGCAAATCTGTGTTCCTCACCGCCACTGATGTTGTGACGTGACAGTGACATCACATAGTGGCACAAGGGGCAATGCATCCATACGAACAGACTCAGTGCACAGTTGTCAGACCATGTGAGCCATACACTGGCCCACACCTTCACAACATTCCATCAGGAAAACCAAACTGTACTGGCCCACAATATAAACGTGATGAGGCACACACATCCTGATGCACACAGTCACAGTGCAATTCCACACAGATCCTGTGGTTGTGATGTCACATGCAATGTTAACCGGTGAGTACCGCAATGTGTCTGTGCCAAGGTATACCCACATTGATGCATTCACAAGAGTCAACACTCAATAACAGATGACTGACAAGAAGGGTGACTGTCCAGTAATGGGAGTGTTGCAACATGCATCTAGCTCCATGTTCATGACACATGTGTTTATGCAACCACAACCTGCACATGAACAGTTCCCACACATTCCCAAAACATACAAGCACAAAATAGCCTGTTCAGATATCTTACCCAAAATTACATTCCCTCATGTCTTTGCATGGTACGCTGATTCAACACACGTTGCAATCATCAGGATGACTAGCAGGAGTACCAAGATGACCCGGACAGACAACAGGCAGAGCAACCTGGAAATGACAGCCACAGAAGGGTTCACATATGAAATTTTGTCCTACAGACATGGTGACTAATCACAATGTAGTACACATGTACATCCTGAACACAAACATTGCACATATGCGTGTGTCCTGCCATCATCACTTGTGTGATACATCACATCAAACTTCTAAGTGAGTTTGCAAACAGTCAGCTGGCAACACATGCCACTCTATGGCAGTAGTTTGCACACAAATGCTTAGTGACTCACCATTAGGAGAAGAAGTTCCGTATGAGCGGACTCCGGATGTCATCCTCCTCCTCCTCATCGCTTTCATCGTGTCCCAGTCCGGCATCCTCAACAGGTGGATGGTCCAGCTCGTCAGGATCCAGGTAGAGTGGTACGGCCTCCTCACCTGCCATGTTGTGTAGCATGCAGCACATGATGAAGATGTTACACACCTTGGCCGGGGCGTAGGGGAGTGATCCGCCGGTCTTATCAAGGCAACGGAATCGGCTCTTCAGGAGTCCAAACGTACACTCTATGACTCGCCTGGTCTGTCCGTGTGCATTGTTGTACCGCTGGTCTGCAGCTGTCCTTGGGTTGCGGAGCGGTGTCATGAGCCATGGCATGTTGGGATATCCGGCATCTCCTACAAATATACACCGTGTCACAATTAGAGTTATGCCATTTGGTCGGAGCTAACAAAAAATGAAACATACAGGACCAACAGAGTATACCCACCAACAAGACATGCCTTTTCGTTGTGCAGCTGCAGCATCATCTGTGGTACCCTGCTACGCCTCATGATGAATGTATCATGGCACGATCCTGGAAAACGTGCATAAACGTGGGAAATGATCATGTTAGATAGACACATCACCAAGGCATTTATTGAGTGGTAATGTTTCCTATTGCGGTAGGCTTGCTCCTGAGCCTGTGGTGGCATCAAAGCCACATGTGTACCATCAATGGCCCCAATCACATGTGGCATCCCTCCCAGGGCATAGATTTCCCCCTTTACATCTGTCAACTCTTCGGGCTAGGAAAGTTGATGAATTTATCAATATGCTGTAACATGGCAGCTAACACATCACGTAGCACACGGCTGAACATTGTCTGGGACATACCCCTACATCTGCAATAGTGAATTGGAACATACCTGTGGCAAAGAAATGTAGGGCTGCCATCACCTTTAGTTGTGGTGTAAGCGCAGTAGGATACCTGTGTCGTGGTTGTAGATGTGGTTCCAGCCGGCCTGTCAAGTTCTGAATCAACGCACAACTGAATCTGTACCGTCTGATGCAATCACGTTCATGGTCTCCAAGTCGGGATAAGGCATGGTAGAGGGGGTGCCCAGCAGAACATATCTGGGGTAAATGGATGACAACTGTCAGACAAGAACTATTCCACTGTACATGGCATAAGCTACAATGCTACTACACATCAAGTTACTATGGGCTCTGCCATACGCAAGCTTCCTGACACTCCTAACAGAAGCCACACCCATCTGTTGATTGTGATCCTATATTTACTTAAACACCAAGGAGCTGCTGGCGTGCTCTTAGTGAGCATAGCAAGATGTTAGAGGAGTGACACACGTCAACAGACATACATTAGGAGGATGACATCACATACAGACAGCTGACTGCAAGGCACAGAGCCAGGTTACGGGGAATATACATTGGACATATCCTAGGACATGATAATAACGGTGTGTATGTGACAATACAACACCACAGCAATTGTCACAATGCAGTCAGGTACCCATGGTGATCAATGATGTATGGTGCCATTAGACACAGAAGCCATTGGCAATGCACAGGTTGCATGTTTTGTGTACATGCAACACCATTCCCGTCACGAAACAGACACATATTCGAAGCACCAACAGCAGATGCATTTCACAGTCCCCAAATAGCATATTCTATCTTTAACATGGCACACCCATTAAATTGTGACATTGGGAACATGATGTACGTCAATTAGTCCAGGGCAAAAGTGCCATGGTCCCTGGTGTCAACGTTCAAGCACTCATACCTGTAGGATGCTTGTAGTTTGATTTCGCAGAGACGTTATAGACCAACTTCCCTGAGTTCTAGGCAACACCAGTGATTAAATATTACACTAAGGTGATGAAATAGAATTTCGGGAGGAGGGCAGGATCGGGGACGCTACCTGTTCCTTGGTTGTCGACCTGCGAAGCAACAAGGAAAACTTCTGTAATTTAAACTCCTGTTTATATTTTGCTGGCTACCTAAACTAAAAGTGATTCCCTCTTGTCTAATTTAAGAAGAGCCTACCTGCGACTTCAGAAGCTAGGCGTCGCGTCCGTGTTGTCGTTGTGAAGAGTCTTGTACTTGGCGTTGGTTGTCTTCAAGAAGATAGGGTGCGATCTTATGGTAATTGTGCTCCTAAGTAGATATTAATGGAAAGAATAAGTTACTGAATATTTTCCTATTTCAAATTTTACCACTAAATTAGCCAATCCTGTTTCTTGCGTCACTTACTCTGAATACTCTCTTGATTTCAGGGTTCTTCACAACCTGTATATTTATATTTCAAACAAAAGAAACAACATCCTAAACATAACATAAGATTTACAATCTTAACATTTCCCTAGGTTTTCTTTGATGAAAGTCTCAAAGTCTTTCTTTCAGGAAATAAAATATCAGCAAAAGTCTTTTGCCAGGATTCAACAAATTTGCCTCCGAATATTGCCAGGTAAGTTTGTTTTCTGTAATTGCTGCTTGCTTGCCTTGGGCGCCTTTTTTCTAAATAGAAAAAATGTTCACTTAGCTTTAATGCTTCGCTTCTTTTCTTTTCTTGCAGCGCGTAGGCGAAGGTCTTGATATTCCGGATGCTTTGGGGTGTGGCCAGGATTCAACAAATTTGCCTCAGAATATTGCCAGGTAAGTTTGTTTTCTGTAATTGCTGCTTGCTTGCGTTGGGCGCCTTTTTTCTGAATAGAAAAAATGTTCACTTAGCTTTAATGCTTCTTTTCTTTTCTTGTAGCACGTAGGCGAAGGTCTTGATATTCCGGATGCTCTTGGGGCGTTGCCAGGTCGACGGGTCCTCTGGAGTCTGCTCAGGTGAGTCTTCTTCGAAGGCGGAGAAATGCAAAGCGTCTGGAAACGTCGGGTGTGGCTATTTATACTCGAGCCACACCCGAACGGCTGATGACGCATCGCGCACCTTTTCCCTGCGTGCGTGTGCGTTTCTCGATTGTTCTTCCCTGCCGGTTTGCCCGCATTAAGTGTTTTCTGTCCAAAGAACGCACACTTAGCAACCATTAGAACCAGCCATCAAAATTGGATTCTGAGCCCAAACATTATGTCAAAAACCATAATTATTTACGGAATTCTCATATTTATTAAAATAGTACTCAATTTAGCACGAACTACAGAAATGTTACACCAATCAATATGCACAAACTGTTACATGTGCTACAACATTCCAACCATGGCGTGCAGGATGCACGGGACAGGGGTGGGTTTTATGAGGGACTTAAGCTCTTTCTAGGGGCATTTGTGCAAACGGCGTAATGGAGTCATGACAGTACTCCCCCCTTAAGAGTCCCCCTGAAACCTGTGGGACTGGTTTTGATTACCCTCGGATATTGCAGATGAAATTGTTTTACTAAACGTGGAGCATTCTGTAAGTTAGCAAGAGGCTCCCAGGATCGCTCCTCTGGCCCATAACCCTTCCAATGTATCAAATAAAACAGTTTCCCACGGATTCCTTTTGAATCTACAATTCTCTGTACTTCAAATTCTGGGATTCCATCAATTTGTATAACTGAGGGAGGTTTCTTAAATCTGGTCATGGGATTAAATGGCTTAATCAAAGACACATGAAATACTGGATGAAATCAGTATTTGAGTGGTAAAGTCAACTTTACACTGACAGGATTTATTATTTTTTCTATGTCAAATGGCTCGATAAAACGAGGACAGAATTTTTTACAAGCTTTTATCTTAAAAAATGTTATGGATAACCACACCTTATCTCCGATGGAGTATTTGGGTTGTTGTTTTCTGTGTGAATCTGAGATACCTTTTTGGTTTTCTTTTGCTTGTGCTAAATGATACTGGGCCTGAGCTTGGATATGAACCAGTCTTTTAATGTGTTCGTCCAAGGATGGAATTTTTTTAGGATGAAAACCATATGTACTAAAGAATGGAGATAAGCTAGCGGAGTTGTCCGTGTTATTGTAAGCAAATTCCAACATCCATAATATATCCGACCATTCTTGTTACTCCTCTACTAACATACATCGTAAAAACTGTTCTATGGTTTGATTGGTTCTTTCTGTAAGACCATCAGTTTGGGGGTGATAGCTAGAAGATGAGCGGATATCCAAATTTAGAGTTTTTCCTAAATGTTGCCAAAAGTGAGAAATGAATTGGGGGCCTCTGTCTAAAATTATCACAGAGGGGATGCCATGTAAACAAATTATTTCTTTAGAGAATATCTAAGTTAACTCTTTAGCTGACGGGATTTTCTTTAATGGGATGAAATGGGCCATCTGAGAAAAATGATCAACTACGGTTAAAATGGTGATAAAACCATTCTTAGTTTTTGGGATCTCGACTATAAAATCAAGGGATACAGTATGCCAAGGTTGAGGTGGTATTGGAAGTGGAAGGAGAAGACCACTAGGTGCTTGATGTTGTGTTTTATTTTGAGTGCATACAACACAAGTTTCAATATAGTTCTGAACGTCAGACAACATAGAGGGCCACCAAAATTTTCTGTTGATTAAATGACTAGTCTTTGTTATCCCAGGATGTGCAGACAGCAGAGTATCATGATGTAATTGTATCACTTTATTTTGTAACTTTTGAGTAGGTACAAATATTTGTTCATTCATGTACAATAATTCGTCATTTATTTGTAATAAAGGATACTGATCTTGCCACTTTTGTGTTAGTCTTCCTTGTACTTCTTTTTTGATTTCCTCTACTACATCAATGTACGTAGCTCCTACCTTAACCGCATGCGCGCTAGCGGGTTTTCCCGCTGCGCGCTGAGATTTTGAAAATCGGGCATTACGTGACAAAGTCAGCTCGTCATGCGCGTAGCGCAGGTAACGCCCATGACGAGCTGGCTTTGTCACGCGCGTCGAAGGGGTTAAAACAGTGATCAGATAATACAGGTTGGATTTTGTCTGGTGAACAATCTTTTTCTTCAGGGATTCCAATGCGTGATAAAGCGCCATCTTTTTGATTCTCTTTTCCTGGACGGTAAGTGATTATGAAATTGTAATCATTAAAGAAAAGTGTCCAATGTAATTGTCTTGCGGTGAGAGCTTTTACAGAACGCAAACTTTGTAGGTTTCTATGGTCTGTATTTGTAGTCACCGGATGTCTAGCACCTAACAAATAATGACGCCATCCTTCAAAAACTGCTTTGATGGATAACAATTCTTTGTCTGCAATTGCATAGTTCTGTTCTGTAGGGGTCAGTTTTCTTGAATAATATGCTATGGGATGCATCTGACCGGACTCCTTATGCCTTTGAGATAAAATACCCCCAACAGCAAATTGTGAAGCATCTGCTTCGACTATGAAGGGAATGGAAGGATCAGGATGCATTAAGATAGGTGGTGAAGTAAATTGTTGTTTTAGATTTTGAAAGGCTTTTTCAGCATCCTTTGTCCATTCAAATTTTATATTTTTTCGTAATAACCTAGTTATTGGTGTTATGATTTGGGAAAAATTACAAATGAAACGCCTGTAAAAGTTGGCGAATCCTAAAAAACTCTGAATTTGTTTTACTGTGGAAGGGCTCTCGGCCAATCGAGTACTGCCTGAATTTTTGGGGGATCCATCTCAATTCCTTTAGGACTTAAAATATACCCTAGGAATTCTACTCTAGTAGTATGAAAGGTACTCTTTTCTAATTTTATAAATAAGGAATTGTCAACAAGTTGTTGAAGAATAGCACTTACTTGTTTTACATGTTCTGTGGTCTTCTTGGAATAGATGAGAATATCATCTATGTAAACTATGAAACAAATACAAATTGAAAAGCTGCTGGAGCGTTACAGAGTCCGAATGGCATGACTTGGTACTCATATAAGCCGAATTTGGTATGGAATGCAGTCTTCCATTCGTCACCACTTCCGACTCTCACTAAATGGTAGGCTCCTTGCAGGTCCAATTTGGTATAAATGGTAGCATCTTTCAATTGATCTAATAAAGTTGGAATTAGCGGGAGAGGATATCTTTTCTTAATTGTCACACTATTTAAGGCACGGTAGTCAATAGACAAACGCAATTCACCTCCTTTTTTGAGATAAGAAATAGAGGGGAAGATACTGGTGATTTAGAGTGTCGAATGAAACCATTGGCTAGGTATTCATCTAGATATTCCCTCAGGTGTTCATTTTCTTTTTCAGTGAGGGCATATATCCGACTACACGGCAAAGTAGCCCCGGGCATTAAATCTATCCGACAATCAAAATCCCTGTGTGGTGGTAGGGTATTGGCCTTCTTCTTATCGAACACATCATGGAGATCAGAATATTCTTTCGGGACTCCTTCCAACAGCAATACACTCTTAGAATCCATAGGAAAATCATAACCTTGTACTAAAAGTTCTGGAATTTGATGTTGAAGACAAGAAGAATGACAGAATTCTGAATTAAATAATACAGTTTTCTTCACCCAATCAATTTTAGGATTATGCCATGGAATTCCTAAAATTAGGCGGAATTGAGGGGCATCTATGATGTCAAATGTGATTTCTTCTTTATGTATGGATAAACAAGTCATTTGAAGAGTCTCAGTATGGTACTGTATGAGTCCAGAAGATAATTCCTTTCCGTCAACTGCTCTGACTACCTCTGGGTGAAGTTTAGGTTCTGACTTAAATTCTAATTCGTGCAAAAAGTGTGTGTCAATAAAATTACCTGTGGCACCCGAGTCAATTAAAGCGTCAACTGACCAAACTCTTCCTTCCTTTGAGTAAGATTGTAAAGAAATTTTAATACTGAGGTGTTGGAAAGTTATGTCTGGAGTTGTGGAGGCCAAGCTGGATAATGTACTCGACAAACTGACCTCTTGTTTTGTCGAGCATGTTAGGTTTCCGACTGCTGAACTAAACCTGCGTCTGTAATCTTTCCTTTAGGCTTATTAGGGCGTATTGGACATTCTTTAACGAAATGTCCAGATTTGCCGCAGTAAAGACATTGATTTAACTTTCTTCTTTTGTCTTTCTCTTCTTTAGTCAAAGGTCCTTTTATGGTACCGATTTGCATTGGTTCTCCAAGATCTATTTTATTCGTAGGCTCAGTTTTGACACTAACTCTATCTTTGAAGGAAAACAACCTTTGTTCAGCTTTCCCTTTTTCTCCTTTACGTTCTGATAAACGATGATTCAATTTAACTACCAGATCTATGAACTCTTCTATGTCATCTGGTGGATCCAAAATTTGTGTAATCATATCTTTTAACTCGTCTTTTAGGCCTTTATAAAAAAGAGAAACCCTTTTACTTTCCGCCCAATGAGCTTCTATTACTAATCTGTTGAACTGAGAAATGTAATGTAGTAAATCTGATGACCCTTGTTTCAAATGAAGTAGTTCATGATCTGCAGATTGAACAAAAACATGTTTAGCAAACAATTTTTTCATAGTATTCTTCAATCGTCTGAAGTCATAGAGAATTGGGTCATCGCGATCTACTATTGGCACAGACCAAAGGGCTGCATCTCCTCCTCAATACGATAATATAAACGCAATTTTAGAAGAATCATCAGGGAAAGCTGCGGGTTTGGCTATGAAATGCAGGTTGCATTGATTTAAAAAGATCGTGAACTTGTTACTGTCCCCATAAAACCTTTCTGGTTGTGCCAAGGGAACTGGTACTGGAGTAACTACCTGGATTTGAGTTGGTGCATTTGAGGAACTTGAATGTAAGGATTGAAGTCCTGGCTGAAATGTTGGTGGTTTTAGTACCGGTTTTTGAGTAGGAGAAAAGCTCCAGGTACTAGGACCAGAAACATTTGCTCCTTGAATACTATTTTGTAAGGCTGTAATATCCCTTCTAAGGGCGGCATTTTCAGATTTTATGTCAGTCAAAATACTTGCTATGTCTTGCAAAGAAACTGAGGTAGTTGGATCCATAGCGTCTGGGTGAAATATTCTTTTTGGGCTTTGCCTTCTGTCAACGTTCAAGCACTCTTACCTGTAGGATGCTTGTAGTTTGATTTCGCAGAGACGTTATAGACCAACTTCCCTGAGTTCTAGGCAACACCCAGTGATTAAATGTTACACTAAGGTGATGAAATAGAATTTCGGGAGGAGGGCCGGATCGGGGACGCTACCTGTTCCTTGGTTGTCGACCTGCGAAGCAACAAGGAAAACTTCTGTAATTTAAACTCCTGTTTATATTTTGCTGACTACCTAAACTAAAAGTGATTCCCTCTTGTCTAATTCAAGAAGAGCCTACCTGCGACTTCAGAAGCTAGGCGTCGCGTCCGTGTTGTCGTTGTGAAGAGTCTTGTACTTGGCGTTGGTTGTCTTCAAGAAGATAGAGTGCGATCTTAAGGTAATTGCGCTCCTAAGTAGATATTAATGCAAAGAATATGTTACTGAATATTTTCCTATTTCAAATTTTACCACTAAATTAGCCAATCCTGTTTCTTGCGTCACTTACTCTGAATACTCTCTAGATTTCAGGGTTCTTCACAACCTGTATATTCATATTTCCAACAAAAGAAACAACATCCTAAACATAACATATGATTTACAATCTTAACATTTCCCTAGGTTTTCTTTGATGAAAGTCTCAAAGTCTTTCTTTCAGGAAATAAAATATCAGCAAAAGTCTTTTGCCAGGATTCAACAAATTTGCCTCCGAATATTGCCAGGTAAGTTTGTTTTCTGTAATTGCTGCTTGCTTGCCTTGGGCGCCTTTTTTCTAAATAGAAAAAATGTTCACTTAGCTTTAATGCTTCGCTTCTTTTCTTTTCTTGCAGCGCGTAGGCGAAGGTCTTGATATTCCGGATGCTTTGGGGTGTGGCCAGGTCGACGGGTCCTCTGGAGTCTGCTCAGGTGAGTCTTCTTCGAAGGCGGAGGAAGGCAAAGCGTCTGGAAACGTCAGGTGTGGCTATTTATACTCGAGCCACACCCGAACGGCTGATGACACATCGCGCACCTTTTCCCTGCGTGCGTGTGCGTGTCTCGATTGTTCTTCCCTGCCGGTTTGCCCGCATTAAGTGTTTTCTGTCCAAAGAACGCACACTTAGCAACCATTAGAACCAGCCATCAAAACTGGATTCTGAGCCCAAACATTATGTCAAAAACCATGATTATTTACGGAATTCTCATATTTATTAAAAATAGTACTGAATTTAGCACAAACTACAGAAATGTTACACCAATCAACATGCACAAACTGTTACATGCGCCACAATATTCCAACCATGGCGTGCAGGATGCACGGGACAGGGGTGGGTTTTATGAGGGACTTAAGCTCTTTCTAGGGGCATTTGTGCAAACGGCGTAACGGAGTCATGACACCTGGCATCATGAGACAGGTGCCCTTAGTGCTGACTGTGCCATCCCAGTGTTGATGTGCATGACAACATGTGCATGAAGATACCAATGGGGGGACAGGAAAGGTGATGTTTAACACATAATGCACCATCACACATCACATGTGTCATAAGGTCCTCACACATCGATTGTGCAACGTGACCTGATATCCTGTGGGATATCAGTTCCTGGCACACCTAGGGCAGGGTTGTGTAAGTATGCAATGACAAAAACTAGATAGACATCCTTGTGTTAACCGTACAGCGACATCCCTGCCATGTGTGCGTGACGTTTTACCATTGTAATGGTGCCACATGCGAACGGCCCGTACCCCCACAGTGCGTACGTGTGTGCGCGATTTTTCACCATTGTAATGGTGCCACACGCGAATGGCCCGTAC
Source organism: Lissotriton helveticus (assembly GCF_964261635.1). NCBI lineage: Eukaryota > Metazoa > Chordata > Amphibia > Caudata > Salamandridae > Lissotriton > Lissotriton helveticus. The sequence continues at coordinate 1,064,427,436 of NC_136065.1, read as the reverse complement.
CCCCACAGTGCATACGTGTGTGCGCAACGTTTCACCATTGTAATGGTGCCACACGCGAACGGCCCATACCCCCACAGTGCGTACATGTGTGCGTGACGTTTCACCATTGTAATGGTGCCACGCGTGAACGGCCCGTGCCCCCACAGTGCGTTCGTGTGTGCGTGACGTTTCACCATTGTAATGGTGCCACACGCATACGGCCCATACCCCTACAGTGCGTACGTGTGTGCGCGACGTTTCACCATTGTAATGGTGACTTACGCTACGTGAAATGCACTGTACACATGAGGGGATCACCAAAAATACTCTGGGAACACCAAGGGGACAAGTGGTAGGCCCTGAATGCAGGCTGGTTGTCATGGATACTGAGATTTGGATGTGTGCTACAGGTGTCCTGTAAAAGTCAGTTGGTCAGAAAAATAAAATGTTGCAAATTGGTTGTGGAGCTGGAGCTCAAATTTGAAGAACAGCAAAAGTGTGCCAGAGCCTTAAGTTTAAAGGGATTGGATGGGAGGTAGGATGCAAAGTGAACTGGCCTATCACACTGTACTCCTGAGACTGAAAGCCCCTCAGCAGCACAGATGTAAGGCTGCATGTGGCTGTGAGAGTGCACTTGCCTGCACAATATTGGAGTGGACCACACTTCTGCTGTCTCTGCATTCCCTGGACCATCATGTCACGTACGGTGGAGAGGGCACCTGCATTCTCTGATGAGGAAAACCAGGCCCTGCTGGATGCCCTCCTCCCACAGTACAGCAAGCTGTATGGGAGGCCAGGGGAGCAGGTGAGTGCTGAATGCGGTGGCTTTGACTGTGCACCTGTTGTGTATGTGTCACAGCAGGCATTGTGTATTGGTGGGACAGACATGCTATGTGGTTTTGAGGGAGTCACAGGGGGTATACATGGTGATGTCTCTCATGCAGAGCATGATGTAGTTCATGTGTGTTGACTTCTCACTTGCATTGTGCTTACTGTGACATTCAATGCATTGTGAAAGACACATTCTGGCGTGCAATACCTTGGTGGCGTTACTCACAAATGTCCTGAGATGTAACAGTGTTCCCCCAGGCTGACAGCTGAAGGGACTCACAGAAGTGGATGAGTTGTGGGGACCCGAGGTGATATTTGGGAAATTATGTTTCTGACCTGAAGGACATAGGAGTATGTGATTGTTCCTTGTCATCCGGGTGAGTGTGTATGTGATGTGTTTCACCGCAGATGCATGGCGTATGCATCAGCTATGCACATCTGATGTGACACATGGGAAGTGCTGTGTGCCTGCCTAGCAAAGTTAGCAGGTGACCTGTGTCTCCACTATGTGAGGTGGCACATGTGCCAAGTGATGGTTGTACCCACTGTGGTCAGTGACGGTCAAATTATCTGTGCCTGGGTGTATTTGTCAGGTCTGCTGAGGGTTGGTAAGTGGATGTGGAAATGTGACTGCTTGCCACATGCTATCCCACACCCTGTAGTTGCATGATTGTACAGTGTGTGCCATGATCAGTGAGTGTGTTTCCCCCTTATGCCATCTGTTGTCTTTCATAGGCTTGTCGTGCATTGGGGGTATGCCCACAGGCCAAATTCACATGTACAATGATGCAAGTCCTATCAGCATCCTATGGCCTGTTCTCTTCAACAATGTAGTGCATGTGTGTCTTTGAGACTTGGTGCTGGTGTAGTGATGTTGTTTCACTTTGTCTTCCTGACAGGTGTCTGCCTCGAGAAGGGGGAGATCTGGTTGGACATTGCCTGGGCTGTCAGGTGTGTGTGGGGAATTCGCCGGCGGGTACCTAACATCAGGAAGAGGTGGCAAGATATCCGGTGCTGGACCCAGCGTATCGCCCGGGTGCAGCTGAAGCTGGAAGCTCCACGCCGGCATGGTGGAAGATGTCGCCTCACCCCCCACATGCTCCGGGTCCTGGAAGTGGTCTTTCCCAACCTCCATAGGCAGTTGCAGGAACAACAGCAGCAAGAAGGGGGTATGTACATGGCTGTTTGTACTGTTGTGTGCCCGCTGCTACTTGGGGTGCTCTGACGCCTGGATTTACTCCCACAGTTGGGTTGTCTAGTCAGCCAGGCACTTTGTGCACTGTTGCTTCAATTCCACAAATTCTGATGGTGTCCGTTTTCATCCCTCACCCCCTTCCTCCACATGTTTCCCCTGGTCTTTGCTTTTTGGGCATTTTAACAAGTTCTTCTAGGGTGCCATTTATTTGGACTGCACATTGAATTGCACATCATGTGGGAGTGAGGTCTGTGACATGTGTTGTTACCTTGCATGTGCCATGATCTGTGCCCATGGTTTGTACTTTGTATTTGTTTGCCCTGATGATGCATCTCAACATAGTAGTGTGTTATGTGAAATGCACACCCTTGCAGCATCCATGACCCATGTTGTGTTGTCAGACCTGATGTACATCATTTGTAAGTTATGCATAGTGCCATGAGGGTTATTGATGGTACAGTCAGCGCATTACATGTGCACAGATCAGTGGTCCCACTACAGTCACCAGACACACCCTGTACTCCTATTAATTTGTGTCATGCAACACAGTGGCCATTCAATGTGTGTTCATCAAGACTCTGCCTCAGTGGCATTGGAGCCTGCCATAGATTGAATGTAACCGGTGGCTGCTACATGTGCCCACTGGACATGGATACTACATTTGGCTTCTGCATGGTTACACTGGGCAGTGGCTATGTGCTTATTCACAGCAATCGCTGGTTGTTTGTTTGTGACTGATATGTAGTGCCATCCCCACGAGGTGAGCTTGAGTTACTTTTGGACTGCTTGCATCACAGTTTTGTGTCCCCTGAATCCAATCTTGCACTTCTTGACCTGTATAAATGTCATTGCTTGACGAATGTGGGTGTTGTGCAGGGGATGTCTAATTTGCCTACCTGATTTTGACTTGCAAGGTGTGACCTGTGTGTGGGCAGGGGATAGCTGATGGTGCACCATGCACTTCCCCTGTGATGATGGGCAGTGTTTTCATTGTATGCCTGACAGCCTATGTGAATTTATATTAAACCTGATTGTGCCTCATTCTCGAGTCCAACACGTATGTGGTGGTGGTGGAAGGCTGTTTTGTGTTGGTGGGCACACTGGTGTTGTACTTTTTCCTCGGGATGAGGGTGTGCATGCAGGTATAATTTTGCTGTAACACATTTGCCGGCCCATTTGCATGACCATTGTGTAGATTTTGGACTTGTGGCCCACTTCACATGACAGGCAAAAGGTCGTATGTGTAATTAAATGCATGATCAGGTACCAGATGCCCCTGTGAGGACAGACATGTTGCAAGTTGACTCACATTGGATATTGTACCCTGGTACTCATAAAATCTAGTCATTATTGTGTTTGGGTTTCTAATGTGTACATATGATGATTTGTGTATGTGGCACCTATGTGCTTGCACGATATTTGTCTAACAAGGTAGTGCACACAAAGCAACTTTGGCAAATTTTGTTTTACAAGCTGGTACATTATAAATGTGCCCAGTGTAAGTGAATGAGGTTGTATGTTGTTCTCCAGATACATGTCCACGCAGTTATTCTGGGCTCTTGCAACTCCTTTGAACACAATTGTACAGAGTAATGTGTGTCAAGCCATCAAGACCTCCATTGGGCCATGTCTAATGGCAAAACTGCAACGCCATTTATTCCTACCACTCTTTCATCAGACCAGGTGCCAGCTGTTTCTGGAATCAGTCCAGGTTGATTGGGTGTAGTTATTTGTGAGTGTCCTTTCATGCAGGCACATACGTGTTCTCTTCACAAGTGTGAAAATGTACACATTCCTAACATTTTGAATGTGTGAAGTACTGTGAGTCAAAGGATGTTCAATATTTTTCACATTTTGGATCACCCAAATGTAATTACAGGGCTCTGAGTGTGGTGTCACCTTGAGGTGTTCTTTTGTGCCCTGACGGCCACCACTAAACCTTTAATGATACTGAACTTTGAGTGTCATCACTTCAGTGTATGGGTCTGCTATCAAGTTAAACAACAGATTCTTCTAAGTGTAACTCTGATAGGAGTTGGGGGCTGATGTTTTAATGGTATCCTTGAGTTCAAATTGAATTGTGTCAATACCAACTGGTCAGTACTAGTCTCAAATATGTACAGAGCTATCGGGCTGTTACTCATGATGCATGGCATCATTTGCTATGTGACCAACTGTTTTTGGACACATGTGTCGTATGTGTACAGGTGACTGATGCATTTTTGTTTCTTCTCCTTGCCCACAGCATCATCAACCGAGACAGAAGGAGGAGAATTGAGCACGGACCAGGAGGGGGGACCCAGCTGCAGTGCCACCAGTTCTGAAGATTTGGAGGGTGCTAGTGGCATGGAGGGTGAGGGGAGTCAACCGTCCGTACCTTTCGAAGCCGACACCTCGTACCATGCGGACGGTTCGTCATCTCACTCCCAGGAGGAGGAGGGGGAATATGCGGTGACAGCTTCATCCATCTATGTGTCTGTCCCTGCCTCCTCCAGACCCATCTCCACCCTCCCAGTTGCTAGTGTCCCTTTGGTCCGTGCTGCCCCCCATGTCTCCTTTGTCCTCGGCACCACATCCCCTGCCCCTGGGTCCCCTGCTGCCCTCAGTGCCAAAGCTATGGACCTACTCCCGCAGATACTTGTTGGTCAGACATCCATGCTGACTGTCCTCCATGGCCAAACTGCAATCTTGAAGCAGTTGTTGTCATTCATGGAGGGCATGTCAGCTAACATGTCTGACCAATGTCGGAGTACTTCGGCCATAGAGTCAGCACTGATGGCAGCAGTTGCCCTCCAGCAGCGGCCCATCCCCTCCACTCCTTCTGAACCATCCACATCCCCCTCACCCATACCTGTCCAAGGCAAACGCAAACGCACAGGGACACGCATACCAACAGGGACACCCAGCACACCACCACGGAAGTGTCGGCGCAGTACTTCAGACACACACACTCACAGGGATGTAGGCACACCCACAGGAACTGGGGAAAGACGGCAGACACACAGCCAGAGACACGGTACGCATCACTCACTACCCTCTCCCTCCACTCCCATTGTGTCCCCGGGGTCAGGTGGTAGCCTGTCTGAGCTGGCAGCCGTGTGCAGTGCAGAATATGTGGCAACCTTTGGAGATGCACCAGCCACTGTGGAGGTATCCTCCCCACCTGCACCCACTACACCTACCCTTCAGTCTCCTGTCCCTGCGGTGCCGGTCAGTGACAATGATGATGCCCCCCATGGGTCCACAGACCTGTGAGTCCATCCATGTGCAGGCAAGTTTATGGGTGACAACCTCCACGTCACCACTGTGTTGGACAGTTTATTGGACTGGCCAATGGCCTTCTTTGAGCCTGGACTCTTTAATTTCCTACATTTGATTTTTAAGCTGAATAAAGCATTTTTTTCTATCTGAACTATTGCATTTCAGGTACTTGCTTTAGGTGCTGTGTGCCCAGGAGTTGGTGTCATGTTGAAGTTTTCAGATTGTGAAAGGTGTCCACCGTCAGATGGTAATGATGTTCAACATGGTATCTAAGCGCCATCCCAATGTTGCAGCACAGTATCTGGATTTGTGTGTGTGCAGTTTGTATACAGACATTGTCCGTAAGAGTGTCCCTTTCTCAGTGACACATGAGATGTACACTACAGAGAGGTGCACTAATGTTGTAGTGAAATTAGTACAGGCCTTCCATATTTGAGGACATTACCTTCTTTGATGGCCATGCCTGCTCACGGATGAGTTGTGCTCATTGGTCTGTGCCATCCATGCTACTCACTGTGTTTGTGTTCATAGTATGTATGTATGCCAGCATGGACAACATCAGCCTTCTTCACGCTATACAGATATATGTGGTCACAGCCTTACCCTTATGTTCGGATTTATTATGCAGGCAATTACAGCCCTTTACTCAAAATTATTTGATTTTGATCTAAGGTGTTTCTTCCCTGTTCCGTCCATGACACAGCACTTGTTTGCCCACATGTACATTCATATCAGGGCCATGAGATACATGACAGTGTGTTTACCCTTTATTCTCTTTTTGTTTTGCGGCCTGTTACATGACTTCAGTCCACTGAGTGATGATGGTAGGGTATGTAGATTTACTGCAACCTCCATGAGTGGATCAGCATGTTTGATCTGAACCCACACCCACATGTGGTGTGTCACACAGTGGTTTACAGGTATGAGTCCTCCATGGAGTGGGACACTGCTGTGCGTGATGTTTTGCTATGGCATCATCAGGACTGTCAGAGGTTATGGCTGTACACATACAGAAGTAGGATTTATGTGATGCTGATGCAACCAAACCTTCACAAAGCACTGCTGGGAGTCACATCCACCCACCCCTCCTATGTCTTGGCACCGCTGGGAGTCACATCCACCCACCCCTCCTATGTCTGGGCACCGCTGGGAGTCACATCCACCCACCCCTCCTATGTCTGGGCACCGCTGGGAGTCACATCCACCCACCTGTATCATGTCTGGGCACCGCTGGGAGTCACATCCACTCACCCCTCCTATGTCTGGGCACCGCTGGGAGTCACATCCACCCATCCCTCCTATGTCTGGGCACTGCTGGGAGTCCTGTACACCAGCCACTCCTATATCTGGGCACTGCTGGGAGTCATATCCACACACCCCTCATATGTCTGGGCACAGCTGGGAGTCACATCCACCCACCCGTGTCATGTCTGGGCACCGCTGGGAGTCACATCCACCCACCCCTCCTATGTCTGGGCACTGATGGGAGTCACATCCACCCACCCCTCCTATGTCTGGGCACTGCTGGGAGTCCTGTACACCCACCCCTCCTATGTCTGGGCACTGCTGGGAGTCCTGTACACCCACCCCTCCTATGTCTGGGCACTGCTGGGAGTCATATCCACACACCCCTCCTATGTCTGGGCACCGCTGGGAGTCACATCCACCCACCCATGTCATGTTTGGGTACCGTTGGGAGTCACATCCACCCACCCCTCCTATGTCTGGGCACCGCTGGGAGTCACATCCACCCACCCCTCCTATGTCTGGGCCCCGCTGGGAGTCACATCCACCCGCCCGTGTCATGTCTGGGCACCTCTGGGAGTCACATCCACCCACCCGTGTCATGTCTGGGCACCGCTGGGAGTCACATCCACCCTCCCCTCCTATGTCTGGGCACCGCTGGGAGTCACATCCACCCACCCCTCCTATGTCTGGGCACCGCTGGGAGTCACATCCACCCACCCCTCCTATGTCTGGGCACCACTGGGAGTCACATCCACCCACCCCTCCTATGTCTGGGCACCGCTGGGAGTCGCATCCACCCACCCGTGTCATGTCTGGGCACCGCTGGTAGTCACATCCACTCACCCCTCCTATGTCTGGGCACCGCTGGGAGTCACATCCACCCACCCCTCCTATGTCTGGGCACTGCTGGGAGTCCTGTACACCAACCCCTCCTATGTCGGGGCACTGCTGGGAGTCATATCCACACACCCCTCCTATGTCTGGGCACTGCTGGGAGTCCTGTACACCCACCCCTCCTATGTCTGGGCACTGCTGGGAGTCATATCCACACACCCCTCCTATGTCTGGGCACAGCTGGGAGTCACATCCACCCACCCTTGTCATGTCTGGGCACCGCTGGGAGTCACATCCACCCACCCCTCCTATGTCTGGGCACTGCTGGGAGTCACATCCACCCACCCCTCCTATGTCTGGGCACCGCTGGGAGTCACATCCACCCATCCCTCCTATGTCTGGGCACCACTGGGAGTCACATCCACCCATCCGTGTCATGTCTGGGCACCGCTGGAAGTCACATCCACTCACCCCTCCTATGTCTGGACACCGCTGGGAGTCACATCCACCCACCCCTCCTATGTCTGGGCACTGCTGGGAGTCCTGTACACCAACCCCTCCTATGTCGGGGCACTGCTGGGAGTCATATCCACACACCCCTCCTATGTCTGGGCACTGCTGGGAGTCCTGTACACCCACCCCTCCTATGTCTGGGCACTGCTGGGAGTCATATCCACACACCCCTCCTATGTCTGGGCACAGCTGGGAGTCACATCCACCCACCCGTGTCATGTCTGGGCACCGCTGGGAGTCACATCCACCCACCCCTCCTATGTCTGGGCACTGCTGGGAGTCCTGTACACCCACCCCTCCTATGTCTGGGCACTACTGGGAGTCCTGTACACCCACCCCTCCTATGTCTGGGCACTGCTGGGAGTCATATCCACACATCCCTCCTATGTCTGGGCACCGCTGGGAGTCACATCCACCCACCCATGTCATGTCTGGGCACCGCTGGGAGTCACATCCACCCACCCCTCCTATGTCTGGGCACTGCTGGGAGTCACATCCACCCACCCCTCCTATGTCTGGGCACTGCTGGGAGTCCTGTACACCAACCCCTCCTATGTCTGGGCACTGCTGGGAGTCAAATCCAATCACCCCTCCTATGTCTGGGCACTGCTGGGAGTCCTGTACACCCACCACTCCTATGTCTGGGCACTGCTGGGAGTCATATCCACACACCCCTCCTATGTCTGGGCACAGCTGGGAGTCACATCCACCCACCCGTGTCATGTCTGGGCACCGCTGGGAGTCACATCCACCCACCCCTCCTATGTCTGGGCACTGCTGGGAGTCACATCCACCCACCCCTCCTATGTCTGGGCACCGCTGGGAGTCACATCCACCCACCCGTGTCATGTCTGTGCACCGCTGGGAGTCACATCCACCCAGCCCTCCTATGTCTGGGCACCGCTGGGAGTCACATCCACCCACCCGTGTCATGTCTGGGCACCTCTGGGAGTCAGATCCACCCACCCGTGTCATTCTGTGCACCGCTGGGAGTCACATCCACCCACCCCTCCTATGTCTGGGCACCGCTGGGAGTCACATCCACCCACCCCTCCTATGTCTGGGCACCGTTGGGAGTCACATCCACCCACCCGTGTCATGTCTGGGCACCGCTGGGAGTCACATCCACCCACCCCTCCTATGTCTGGGCACTGCTGGAAGTCCTGTACACCCACCCCTCCTAAGTCTGGGCACTGCTGGGAGTCATATCCACACACCCCTCCTATGTCTGGGCACAGCTGGGAGTCACATCCACCCACCCGTGTCATGTCTGGGCACCGCTGGGAGTCACATCCACCCACCCCTCCTATGTCTGGGCACTGCTGGGAGTCACGTCCACCCACCCCTCCTATGTCTGGGCACCGCTGGGAGTCACATCCACCCACCCGTGTCATGTCTGTGCACCGCTGGGAGTCACATCCACCCAGCCCTCCTATGTCTGGGCACCGCTGGGAGTCACATCCACCCACCCGTGTCATGTCTGGGCACCTCTGGGAGTCAGATCCACCCACCCGTGTCATTCTGTGCACCGCTGGGAGTCACATCCACCCACCCCTCCTATGTCGGGGCACCGCTGGGAGTCACATCCACCCACCCCTCCTATGTCTGGGCACCGTTGGGAGTCACATCCACCCACCCGTGTCATGTCTGGGCACCGCTGGGAGTCACATCCACCCACCACTCCTATGTCTGGGCACTGCTGGGAGTCACAGCCACACCCCCTTCAGATGTGTGCCCCATACCCCAACATAAATAGCGTGTGTGCGTGTCGAACCACTATAGCAATTGTGAAGTTGGCGAGCGTGTGATGCACCGTACACCAACATTGATGGCGTGTGTGTGACTCGTATTAATTTTGATATGGTGGTATAGGCAAAATTGTTACGCACCGTACCCCGACATTCACGGCATGTGTGCGTGACGTTTCACCATTGCAATGGTGCCACCTGCGAACGGCCCGTACCCCCACAGTGCGTACGTGTGTGTGCGATGTTTCACCATTGCAATGGTGCCACACGTGAACGGCCCGTACCCCCACAGTGCGTACGTGTGTGCCCGATGTTTCACCATTGGAATGGTGCCACACGTGAATGGCCCGGACCCCCACAGTGTGTACGTGTGTGCGCGACGTTTCACCATTGCAATGGTGATATACGTGAGCGTGTGACGCACCGTACATGTATATTTCCGTTGTTGGTACGTTGTACTCACCGTCTGCGCCGTCGTCGGTTTCTGTGTACCAGGTCGTAGGCGTACAGGACAGGGAAGACATGGTTGATGGGGTTCATGGCGTGTCAGTGGCGTCCCGGGGTGCGGTTCGGACCGGACTCTGTTTTTACGGTAGTTTTCAGCTCCTGTAGCAATAGGGTCGTACGGAGTGTCGCAGGAACGGATCGTACTTGGTGGGTCGGAAAATGCGTCCTGTTTACGTACGGACGGCGCGTACAGCGTGACCCGGACATGTCTGGTACGTAGTTTTTGTTTGTACGGTATTTTGTACAATTTGTATGGTGTTTTGCTTGCGGTTAGGATCGTACTTCCTTGTACGTACGGGGACATTGTCGGTGTACAATTTGTACGGGAATATAGCTCCGTACAGGGATTCGTGGTGATCCAGCGCCCCTATAGAAAATCTGCCTCACATAGAAAATCTGTCTCACCTACGCTACCTAACACCATAATACTCTTTTTATTTTTTTATTTTTTTGATAAAGATGGTACATAGATGGACAAATTTCAACAATTATTATATACATGATAAGAATTTGATAAATATTTGATATATTTACATACATTTTTAATTACATCTTGTTAGCGGGAACGAGAAAAATAAATAGATAAATAGGGTTAGAAATCAGTTTCAAATAATTGGAGATGAACAAAATTTTTATCCATTTCTATCTATTCTCCAATTAGTTACAGGAGCCCATGGGCGAATACCCTCCTTACGCTGCCTCATGACTTTATATTCATAGAGGCAGGATTCTATGTTATGAATTCCTAGAAATCTCGAGAGCCACATCTGAAAGGATGGGGGGGTTCGTATCTTTCCACGCTGCAGAAATTAAAATCCTAAGTACAGCAACAGATAAAAACATTAGATCTCTTTCAGCCTCGCTTAAACACAACTTAGAGTCTGTACCCAGTAAAATTAAGGTAGGGGATAGGTCGATGGACTGACCTAGCAGCCCCTCCATAAATTTCATTATTTCTTTTTTAACATTTTCCAACTGTTTGCAGGAAGAAAACATATGTATAATGTCAGCCTGACTTTCATTACATCTGGGACAGTTATCATTCTCGCTTAGACCCCAGGCGAATATCTTCGCGGGTGTATGGTAAAGATTAAAAATAGTCTTGTAGTGTTGTGCGCGAAGGTTTGATACCCAGAATATTTTTTTATTCACTACAAGAGCAAGATCCAGATCGACATCTGAATCTCCTAATTTTGTCGCCCAGTTAGACTCAACCTTCTCAATATCATCCGGGATTTGGTCCAATAAGCAATTATATAAAATCTTAATCTTCCTACAACCTTTATTTAATAACTCAATCAGTGGAAAATCCGCTGTATGTGAAATCTGTGGCCTGACTGCCTTAATTGCCCTGGTAACTTGACCATAAACCAGCCATTGACTGTCTGGATTACCAAATCTTTCCTGGAGCATTTCGAACCCCAGAATTTCACCTTCTTCCATTAAATCTCCCAAAGATCTAAGCCCCAGCCTTTTCCACATCAGCAAATTATTATCATTTTTTAGTTGAGGAAAGAGAGATGAGTTATACAGTTGCAGAAAGGAATTTATATTCGGGATATTAAACATTTTCATAATGCTTTCCAAACCTTCCATGCGCCAATCAGTGTTTTCAATCTTGTTTTTTTATAGAAGCTTCGTTCCAATTCACACTGAAATACATTTATAGTCTTTTCACCCAATAACATCCTATATATCTGGGGCAGACATTGTTGATCTACAAACCCAGGTGTTATATCAGGTACAGATGTAGATTGAAATAGAGTAGTCATTTGGGTTAGCAAGCAGGCCCAATGATATAACTTTAGATTCGGCAAGCCCATCCCACCCCTTTCTCTGGGCAGTGCCATTAAGTTTGTAGATCGCCTTACCCTGCCATATTGCCATACAAATCTGATAAACATAGATTCAAGATGTTTCATAATCCTGTCCTCTATTGCTAAAGGGATGGCCCGAAATAAGTAGAGAACTCTAGGGAATATAGACATTTTAACTGCATTTACCCTTCCTATTAATAAGAGGTGTAACACATCTATTCTTTTTAATTCCTTCTCAATATCCTTAATAAGTGGCAGATAATTCTCACTTACAATTTTCTCAACATTGGCATTCATTTTAACCCCTAAATATAAGGCAGAGTCGACGAATCTGTTGTCAGTTTTGGCTATATTTTTAGAGCAAATAACCTGCGTTTTTGTTTCATTTAGAAGATAGCCTGACTCTTCCCCAAACAATTTAGCCATCTGAATTAGAATATGCAGAGTTTGTTGTGGATTATTTGTTAACACTGCAAGATCGTCAGCGTAGGCCAGTATTTTACTTGAATACCCATTGCATATCACTGGAGCTATCTCTGGGCAGTCAAGAATACACTGTATAAGGGGGTCAATATACAGCGCGAATAGAATAGGGGAACAGGGACAGCCTTGCCGAGTCCCTCTTTTTATATGTATAACCCCTGATTTCTCGCCCATTGCTGTTACCTTAGCTGTTGGTTCTACATACATGGCTTTAAGGGCCCCTATAATATTGGGACCAAATCCCCTCGCCTCTAAGATAGCCCAGAGAAAGCTCCAGTCCACACGATCTAACGCCTTCTCTGCGTCGAGCAGGATCATAGCGACATCCCCCCCCACGGCAGCCTGGGCATCAAACAAATATATTACCCTACAAGTATGATCTGTTGTACCCCGACCGGGGACAAACCCATGCTGCCATGGGGATACTAGACCGCCAATGACCCTGCCCAACCTCTTTGCCAAAACTTTGGAATAAAGCTTAGTATCGGAATTTATTAATGAAATGGGTCGGTAGGACCCCGCCTTTTCCGCTGGTTTCCCCTTTTTATGGAAGATTGCTATATTTGTTTCTTTCCAAGAGGAGGGTGTTGATCCTGTACACATAACCCCATTAAGCAAATCTACCAGAAGCGGAGTGATTTCAGTTTCTATTGTTTTATAGACTTCTAAAGGTATCCCATCGGGACCTGAAGCTTTACCTGAGGCCAATTCCCGCAACGCGACTGTTACTTCTAATAATGTAATTTCTTCTTCCAATTTTTTTTTGACTGAGTCTTCTAAAAGTGGACCCCGATCTCGTATTCCTTCCCCTGGTTTCTTAGTAGGTTCTTCCTGTTCATACAGTTGCTGATAAAATTTCTCGAATACTCTTAAAATGTCCTTACTTTCTGTATACCTGATCTCATCCTCTTCTATACATACAATAGTGTTTCTTGTTTTTTCCTGCCTTACCCTGAGGGCAAGTGCTCTCCCTGCCTGCTCACCGGTCTCATATCTTTTAACTCTATTTGATTGGTATTCTCCTGTGACTTTCATAGTTACTTCTTTCTGGAGTGCGGCTTTGATTGTCAGTAAAGCTTCCTGACTTGCAGTGGTATTAACCCCTTTGATTATATCAGTCGTATGTTGCTCATCTACTTTTACTAACTCTTTCATTAAACCCTCAATCTTCTTTCTATCTTCCTTTCTTAATCTTGCTGAACACTAATAGTTTCACCCCTCAATGCTGCCTTAAAAGTTTCCCAGACTGTGTTTCTAGACGCACTGTACCTATTTACTGCAAAGAATTGTGGGACCCAATTTTTCAGATGATCTATAAATCTTTTATCACTAAGGAGCTTTTTCTCAAAGGACCAGGAATTACTTTTTCTTTCCCTCTGACCTACACTATATGTAAGAATTAATGGGTTACGGTCAGACACCACTTTAGGAAGTTTAAGTATGTCAACTTTCGATAACTCAGAGGACGAGATCAGGAAGTAATCTAATTTCCTGTATTTTTGGGCAGGATTAGAAAAGTATGTGTATCCAAAATCCAAGGGTTTTTTGGCCCCCCATACATGGAGCAACCCATGAGAGCTCATAAGAGATCGAATAGATTGAAAGACCTTGGGTTTCCGACCTGCATATGGTTCAGATCCGACCCAATCAGCCGAAATATTAAAATCCCCAGCTATTATCAACGGTGTAGCCCAACCCACAAGTTCAGCTTCTAAAAAGTCGAATATTTCAGGCTCATCTTGGTTGGAGCCGTACACCACACATAGCGAGAAACCGAGTTCTAAGTCAGCAATTACCCATCTCCCATTGCTATCCGCCTTCACTTTCCTTGCTTTACCTAGGGAACCTCGAATCAGTATAGCTACACCTCGGATTGTAGACGTCTGTGTAGAGCAAGCTATTAACTCAAAGCCACCCAGTGAAAGTAGATTGCGTTTTGACCCTGGGAGATGGGTTTCTTGTATACAGATAATATCAATCCTTTCATGCCTTACTAAGAATGCCAGTCTCTGCCTCTTTTCCAGTCATTCAGTCCTCCCGCATTAATAGTGCATATTCTAATGCTTGCCATTTAATTGTTTATATATCTCATCACTCAAATCTTTAATCAAGTTATTGCCCTTCTCAACAATTCTTTGTCCAAAATTGTACCACTTTCCTTTTTTCTCGTTTTTCCACCCTTCCACCATCCAATCCCACCCCTCAACCCTCCCTCCCCCCTTCCTCCTTGACCCTTACCCCCCCCCACCGTCCCCAAACCTGACCCAGGTGTGGGCGCCCATGGTCAGAGCGCCTCAGTGCCCCTCCCCATCCCCCGGCCCTGTGTGAGTGCATTATTTACATACGTAGAAAAGTCTTTGAAATCAAGGATTATTTTCTTTTACTCCTCTAGCAAAAAGTTTTCGTGTATTATTTCAATCTTATTTTGACAACTATTATTTGATCCACATAGGAAAGGAATTAGTTCTTGCTCATATTCCCGGTCTGTTTTTTTGCAGTCTCCGAGATTTCTTTAAGGTAATTTTCTGCTTGTATTTCGCTAGTGAAGCTCCGAGTAGATCCTCTGAATATTATTTTCAGTCTAGCCGGGTTTTGTAAGTACACTTTAGCACCAATCTGCTCAAAGGGATTAAATAGCTGCCTCAGCCCCCATCTCCTTTCCACGGTTGTGTGGGCAAAATCTGGTCTTACAAAATATGTACTACCATTGTATTCTTTCTTGCTTGTGGGGCGAGCTAAATCATATATGGTTTCCCGAAGTAAAAAATTGTCCAAAAAGTACCAACATTACCCTTGGATATTTAGATTGATTCTGTGTTTTTTTAGGTTGAGTCAGGGGAAAACGATGGGCTCTTTGGACTTCTTTCTCTAGGTCCCAGGTTTGCAGTTCGGGCATAGATGATTTAAGAAGTTTAATTATGTATCCCCTTGGGTCGTGATCTTCAACACCTTCTGGGAGCCCCAGGAAACGCAGATTGTTCCGCTGTGCTCTATTTTCCTGTTCCTCCGCCTTTATCATTAGGTCCTGAATAGCACCTTCTTGCCTTTTTTACTCACCATTAATCAGAAGTCTCTCTTGCAGGCCCATAAACTAACGAGACATGATTTTGGGCAACTGAATCATGTGACCTAAATAATCAGAACCTATTCACAAACTATTTACACATTTATATACAACTGCAGTTTATCATTTCTTACCATGGTTTTATGCATATATCATATTAATTAAGTCACTTAGGCAAATGGATCAGCTAATGGTAACTAGATCATGAATAAACAAGACCAGCTTGTCGTTTCAAAATCTAATTTTATTAACCTTTTTATTCAAGAAAAAGCATTCTTTATTAAGAATCTTTATTTTATTAGCAATTAAAGCAGCATTTATTAAGGCAAATTAATTTTTTAACTGACATCTTCAAAGCAAATCAGCATGGATGAATTAGAGCAAAATAATACTTTTCCATTCCCTAAGTCTATTATCCTGACTAAATCTCACTTCACCTAAAAGAAAAAAAGTCATTTAAGCCTATTATCCTTACTTGCGCCAAAGTCCAACAGCACGACACTCCCTTCTGGAATCGGAAAGCGAGAAGCGCCCTCCTGTCAAAGGGGTCAAGTTTTATACCTTTTCGGTCTAGATAACCTCACTAAAATGTATTCTTTCTTTTGCCATCCAGAGTTTTTATTGGCTGACAGATGTCAGTCCACATTAGCTCATCACATTTTCATTCCAAAACCGAGCCTTTTCTTTGGCTCCATTGTCCGACTAAAAACATGTCTTTAGCTTCCTCGGAAATGCAACATTTCTCAAGTTTCAGACCGTTATTTCCTCAGCTTGGCAGATTTGCCGCATCCTGTCCTTGATTTTGTCACTCTCAGAGCACGTCCTGCACAAAAGTCATTCATCAGTATTTCTTTGACAATTGTCGATGTGGTAAAAGTTTCCACTTCAGAATACGTGCAAGACTCCACTCTGGACAGGATTCTAAACACCATCTTTAAGCGCTAGGCCTTAGGCCTATCCCTTGGTAACTAGTATTCAAACAAACACAAAACATTAATTAATTAGAGAATTGAGACTCGTTCTGTTACCCAGCCACTTTGCTAATTATTAACCCGTTAATTAATGTTACCTAGCTGAAGCACAAGCCACAGAATTTTCCACAAACTTATGCCACATAAAAGACGAAAAGACATAACATAACCACATATAATAAGCACATGCCATTATTTGAACAGCCGCATTTAATACTGACAAAGACAATAGACAAAGTTAGTTTATTATTTTCGACACACTTGTAAATGCAACAAAGAGCACATGTATTAATCCCTCGTGTCATGTACATGCATTTTAATCTAGGTTGGTTAATAATTCACCACAAATCAATTAATACGGTTATTGATTATGGAAGTTTAACTTTGCGAGTCAGAACAAAATATTATTCTGAAACTCGCTCCATCAATTCCCTCATCTGGTGATTTCAAAATCACCAAACTACACCTAAATTTAGCAATTTTTTTTTAACCCTTGAACATGTTTTGACTTTCACTGTATTAGTGTTTCTAAAGACTTGTTTCTGCTGTCTGCTTGTAACTCTCATATTGTGATCTACGTAACTCTTCTAGTTCTATTTCCTTATCTTGTTCTTTTCTGAGCTTATAAATCCTCTTCTTTTCCCTTAAGTACTTCTTTCTTTTGTGTAGCATACAACTAATTTTCAACAAAAGTATCACAAAAGCTATAACTAATAAAGGAGTCAGTATTTTGCCTAAAATTGATCCACCTATCTTTTGAAACCAGGTTTTGATTGCTGCAAATCATTTGCTCAAGCGTTCCGAAAAATCTTCATCTTCTAAAGGTACAATCTCTGAATGAAGCTCTGTAATGTTTTTAATATATAACTCAATATTCTGGCTTTTATCTGGGATATAAGTACAGCAATGCTGGACATGTACAATCCCACAAACTCCTCCCTCTTTTGCAAGCAGAATGTCTAAAGCAAGACGGTTCTGCATAACCATAGTTCTCATGGCAATAATTTCAGTATCCACTAGCTGAAAACCACCGGCAGTTTCAGTAGACAATCTGTCAACAATTGTGGACAATTTTCTGATTTTAACTGCATTCAGGGTTATACCCACCAAAGGTATTACTGCACCAAAAATATATCCCAAAATTTCTGAAAAACTTTCTCTTTTGAATCTACTCAGATGATTGCTAATTTCAAATGAACCCTTTACGTTTCTGTCTACATGAAAAATCTTTGGGAAGACTAAACCAACATAACAAGTCCCAAACCAGTGGTCTGGGAGATTGTAGTAAGCTTTGTCCCCACATACAAAATAAATTCCAGGAAAAATTGGATCTTTACCACCTTTGAATCCCCATCCACACAAGATTTGATAAGTATCCTCACATTGAATTGCACCCACAAAGTAATTGTCAAAACACGTATTGTCTCTCCGAATACAAAGCTTGCCACTAACAGGTTTATCTATGTGAATTGCAACATTTCCAGTTCAACCATTACATTTCTTGTCCTCAATCTGCCAAAACTTAGATTTGGTTTGTTTCAGCATCTCATTTCTTTTATAAATTGCTCTTCTCTCTTCAACTAGGTTTAAGAAAGACTTTTCTTCAGCTCTCAATTTACATGTTAAATTATTTCTAAAAGCATACTCATAGGTAAGCTCATTAGTTACAATGAAAAATTCCCTCATCTGTTTAGCGTGTTTATGTTTATTCAAGCTTTTGTCAACCTTTAAATATGCAAAAATCTCGTCGTAGTTAGAATAATAGTACTCTAAACAACCTGTTTGATAAAACAGACTAGCTATTACGCTGCAAGTGATGCCATATGTAAGAGGAAGCATGTTATATGTTACCCCCTCCGAAACAGAAGCAGGCAATTTCACACAAATGTAGCAATCTTTAACATCCATGACCCTAACATATTCAGATAAAAGTCTCGAAAAAGTATTACTAGAAAAATCACCAACAGATCTATCTTGGTGGATCTCTGGTTTATGATCAATAACTCTGTCAGACTTATCTACAACATTTTTGTTATCTTGTTTAGCCACAACTTTACTTGTCATGTTAGTCTTGTACTCTTCTTTGTCGATGCCAAAAGGGAAAATGACAGCTAAAATTAACCAAACCAAAACTACTAAGATCACACAAATAGAAGACATTTTGCAACATCTCCTTAAAATGTAACACCTTGAATTATTGTTAACATAAGGCATCTTTTACTCTAAGACAAGAGCCTTACAAAAATCAAAAATCAAAAATGTATAAATATACACCCCCCCCTGTTTTTAATTTTTGATTTTTTAAAAAGTAAAACCCTACTTTCTAACAGCTTTTCTTCGACCTTACGTCTTACAATATTGTGTTTTTCCAGCTAACACAATTTCTTCGACCTTGTGTCACCTAACATATTTTCTTCAGCCTTATGCCAAGAACATAAACAATAATAATCAATGTCACTGGTATCATCTAAATCTTCTTGACTACTACTATTCACCTCCACCACAGGTGGGATGATTACATAAGTCCACTCAGGGGACTTGTATTTCTGGTTAGGTTTTACTACTCTCTTTGCTCTACTGGTAATCACTTCTATTTTCTTTCCTGTTTGAGTTTTCTTATCAGAATCTCCTTTTTAACTTGAGATTTCATTAATCTGCTCTTTTGATCTGTTTACCAATTTGAATTTCAGACCTCCTTTTTCAATTGGAGTTGGCCAATGATCTCCTTTTCTCAATATTTTCTTCTTTGGTTCAGAGTGATTACACTCTGCTTTCCAAGTTCTTTTTCTAAAATTTCTTATTTCAGAATCTTCATCACTTTCATCAGATTCAGTATCTGAAATTTCAAATCGAAATCTTGTTTCTTCTTTACTCGGCAGTTTCACTCTGTTAGGAACATCATCCTTATAGCTGGTACTAGGAATTGCATCTTCTTCTTCTTCAATCACTTCCAACTTCCCAGTTTCAGAATTTGCGTTCCTGCTTTCAGAGCTTCCGATCTGCTTTGCAATACTTTCTTGATCTTGAACCTTATCAGACTCTTTTTCTGCTTCTTTTTCTAGAAGATCTTCATCATCCTCAAAGTCTTGTATCACAACTTCTTCAATTTCTTCATTCAATGCCTCATTCGCATTTGAATCTTCCAGATGTCGACCTTCTTGTCGATCTTCAGTATCTGGATCTTTTTCAGGTTCTTCTTCAGAATCTGAATCAGCTGTAGTATCACCTTCGTCAGGATTTTCAGGTGGAGGTACACGAATGGTGTGACTTGCATGAATCCACCTCTTCAATCCTTTGCACTTTACTGCATTAGTTGTGACAAGTATCACCTGTCTTGCCTTTTGCCATCTGGGTACTAAGCAATTTCTTTTCCGGTGAACTTTTGTCCTCACTCAGTCACCTGGTAACAGATCATGAGCTTGTTCCTTTTCTTTTGTTAACACTTCAGTTCCCACCTGATGGAACACCGAAGTCACGACGTCAGAAAGGTTTTTGCAATAATCCAAAGTGACGCTATCATTAATACTCATGATTTTAACAACTGGTACAAAAGCTTGTCTCATGACTCTGCCCATGAGAATCTCATGAGGGCTTAAACCTGTCTTTTTATCTGGAGTACTTCTCAGTGACATCAAAACAAGTGGTAGTGCATCTGTCCACTTCATTCCTGTAGCTAAACACATTTTGGCTAGTCTATTTTTGATTGTGCCATTCACTTGCTCAACAACACCTGATGCTTCTGGTCTGTAAGCACATTGAAGCTTTTGTTTAATATTCAATGCTTCACAAACCATTTGTAACAATCTGTTTTCAAAATGTGTTCCACGATCAGTCTCGACCGTCACTGGAAAACCGTACCTTGGTATGATTTCCCTTAAAAGCAATTTAGCCACAGTAACTGAATCATTGTGACGTGTTGGGAATGCTTCTACCCATCTCGAAAACAGACAGATAATCACGAGGACGTATCTTAATCCATTATGGCGTGGCATGTCAATGAAATCCATTTGCAATCTAGTAAAAGGACCACCCTCCCATCCTATGGTTCCCATGCTCACAACTGTTTTCCTGTTTGGGTTCATTTGTTGACAGATCAAGCATCTCTGAAAAAAAGATTCTGCAATTACTCTGAACTTTGGATTGTACCATGTTTGCCTAAACAACCTAATCATAGAATCTCTTCCAATGTGTCCTTGACCATGATACATTCTGGCCATATCAGCAATCATGCTATTTGGCATAACTGGTCTGTCATCTTTGTAAACCCAAATTTCATCTTCCTCTCTCTCTCTGCACCCTGCTTTTAACCATCTGTCTTTTTCCTCATCATATGCCTCATCTTGTAAATCTTTTACTCCTTGCCATGTCTCAACTACAGATGTTAGCATAAGTGAATTCAAAACATGTTCATTGTTTTTCTCCCGATTGATGGACATATTATTTTTCACGCAGAACTTTGCTATTTCGTCTGCGTAAGCATTTCCCTTTGTAATATAGTCCTCGCCTCTTTTATGTGCTGTACATTTCACGACAGCAATTTTCTTTGGTAACTGAATACCATCAATTAACCTTTTAATCAAATTGGCGTTTCGTATTGGATTTCCAGCAGAAGTTAAATAACCTCTTTGAGACCAGAGCTGACCATATTCATGGACTACACCGTAGCCATACCGACTATCAGTCACTATGGTAACTTTTAAATTTTGACCTCTTTCACATGCACGAATCAAAGCAATCAATTCTGCTACTTGAGCTGAACGAATTCCTTCGAGACAAGAGGCTTCAACTACATCTGCAACTGTGCAAACAGAATATGCTGCTCTCAAAACACCTTCTTCTGTTCTTAAGCATGAACCATCAACAAAATAAACAAAATCTGATTCTGCTACTGGGGCATCTTTAATGTCCTGCCTTGGTTTGGTGCAATATTCTAAAACATCGAAGCACTCGTGATCAATGTCATTCTCATTTCTGATTTCTGTTACAGTACCATCAGGCAATAATGTGGAAGGATTTACATTTACACATCTCGCAATCGAGACATTATCTGATCCCAGAATGACGGGAAGGAAAAAGCTGAAATATGGGAGTTTTGCTTGGTCTGTAGGTGGCCAAAAGTTGGAAGTGGTAAAATCTTATGTCTTCCTAGGAAAAACAATAGTTGGCAATTTAAGTGATAAGGCCCATATAGCAAATAATACCTGGGAGGCAACGGTACAAGGCAAAAGTTTAATTTCTCTTTATAGATCCACAGGCAGATGACACTTTGCCTTCCTGCTAGAGGTCGTCCGTGCTAAAATCCCAGCTTCCTTACTGTATGGCATGGGTACTCACAAACTTTCTCTCGGGGCCAAATTTAAAGTGTGGTTTGAGGCCGAGGGCCGCACCAGTGGGGGCGGGGTCATTAGGGGGCGGGGTCATTGGGGACGGGGCTAGAGGGGTTAGTAAAGCGGGCAGAGAATCAGAGGGCGGGAATAACCAGAAGATTGGGCTAGTGGGCAGAGTCAGGTGTGGCCAAAAAGAGCAAAACATCCCAATGTTTAGTATTTGTTTGGCATTTCATTGCCCAGTTACAGCTTATTATGTTATATAATTCAACCAATGCAGTTTCTTAAATATCTCCAGCTAGCTGAAAGTACAAACAAGGAAGCAAGCATTAGCAAAGCCAAAAGGTCTAACCTTGGCAATATTGCAATGAATTGAGAGCTTGCTGATGTCTTTGGCCCAGTCACTGAAAGTGCACAAGTGCACTCGCCTAAATTCTCAATGTGTTTACATTTTATAATCATGGCTAGTAACAGTGTTTTCAATATTGTAACACAGCAGTAGCTCACTAATATTACTGCAAGTAATGTCGGTGACACCACTCCCATTTGTCACATGTGAGTTCCTGTTTTGATCTAACATTATTACAATGGCATGTGAGACAGGTGGGGAGCAAGAGAGATGATACCCCAGCTTCAGAGAAGGACAGCGGGGCACCCCAGCCAGGACCAGGGCACGTAAACAATAACAAAGGTTTTCCGGCTGCAGGGAAGATTCTCCAGGGCTGTGGGCTGCGAGGACATCTTCACCACGGCCACAGGATGCTTCTTAACAGGACCTTTAAAAGTCAGCTGTAAAAGCACTAGTTACAGCTGACTTTTAAAGGGCCTGTGCTTCGCGCCAGGTGCCGGGTGTGACGTCCCAGAGGCTCAGGCCAATCAGAGGCAAGTATACGCAGAGAAGATGGTCGCAGGAGCAAACGCTGTGAATACGTATTGAATACGTATTCACAACGTATGCGCCTGCAGCCATCTTCTCTGTTTAAACTTTACATGAAGGACTGGTATGGCAGCAAGGTCTGCGGGCCGCCAATTAAGGCCGGGCGGGCCACCAATTAAGGCCGGGCGGGCCGCCAGCGCCCCCCGGGCTGTACTATGAATACCCCTGCTGTATGGTATTGAACTAGTTGATCTAGGAAAATGGGTATTTTAAATACTACGGAAGGCAAAATCTTGCGGTATCTAACCACAGTTAACACTGCCTGTACTGTGGCTGCTCTTAGGCTGGAATTTGGCCTGCGTAGTAGTTGGGTTCAGGGCATCGCAGGGATAGTGCGATGGGTTTCCAGCCTCGCAAAGGGTGAACCTGGTACTTTAAGACATCTTATTCAAAAAGAATTACTAGGAACTCTAAAAGAGCATTCTCTAATTGTAAAAAAATTAAGAACTGCAGTTGATCTTTTACAAATAGATGAATCAGTACTTTTTACACTATCTGCATACCAGCTGAAGTCCACTTTGAAACTGGCTTCCTGGAAACTAAGTTTTAAGATGGATAGGGAAGCCCATATCTCAAAGAAGGGTGTTTCTCTGGCCATCGACTCCTGCCTAATAAGAAAAGTACAATCTTATGTTACATGGAATCTCCCTCATGGTGTACGCCGTTTCAGGTTTTTATTGAGGCAGGATCTTCTCCCTTTGAATAATTTATCGTCCAGATGGTATGGTTCCTCAGATATGTGTGATCTTTGTAATAATTCAATTCAGGATATGACCCATGTGCTCTTTGTCTGTCCGGCTCTACTTTCACATCGGCGTAAGTGGTTGAGATCAATTTGTCTAAAATTAAGTATCTTGTCTGCCACCGCATTTATAGACGCCATTTATAATCCACCCAATGAAATGTTCTGTCACAAAAATTTTAACTTTTTTAAAAGCTTTTTAGATATATATTAGTGGTCTATAAAATGTTTTCTTTTTTGTATTTGTTTGTATTTTTTATTGTGATTGTATGAAAATGTATATTTTTCTTTGTTATTCTCTTATGTGGATCTCATCAGAGTTCCAAAATCATAAATAAATAAATTGATTGATTGATTGATTGATTGATCCCAGAATAATCTTTTCATATTTTGTTAACTTGTTACTTGTCAAATGCTGTGTTTTGCTTCTGGTAAGAAGAATTTCAACTGAATAGGGAACGTATACTTTTACAGGGTATCCCATTATTATTCCTTCGCTCTGTTCAAAGCTTACACTTGTTGCAGCTACTGCTTTTAAGCAGCCAGGTAATGCTTTTGCAACTGGATCAAGAACTGCTGAGAAATAAGCTATTGGCTTTCTCAGTTTTCCATGTCTCTGTATTAGAACTGACAATGCACATCCTTCCCTTTCACTGCAATACAGCTCAAACTCTTTTTCATAATCTGGCATACCTAAAGCAGGTGCTTCACACAGACCTCTTTTTAGCTGTTCAAAAGCTTCTAACTCAGTTTCTGTTAAGATAATCGGGTCTTTTATGTCTGCTTTTGTCAGTCTCTGCAGTGGCTTTGAAATTACTGAAAATCCACTAATCCATTGATGACAATAACCAACCATTCCTAGAAACATTCTGACTTGTCTTTGTGTTTTTGGAGGTTGCATTCCCTGAATCATTTTAATTCTCTCAGTTGTTACTTGCCTGATTCCTTTTGCAATTCTGTGACCAAGGTATTTCACTTCTTGTTTACAAAACTGTAATTTTGCAGGAGACACTTTATGTCATTCATCTGCCAAATAATTGAAAAGAGTAATAGTATCTGTTACACAGTTATCTTGTGTTTTTGCAGCCACAAGGAGGTCATCAATATACTGCACTAGTGTTGATTTTCCAGGTAAACCTAGATTCTCCAAGGATTTCTTTAGCAACTGATTAAAAATAGATGGACTCTCTGTATACCCTTGTGGGATACGACACCATGCTAAGATATGGTCCTGGAACCTGAACGCGAAAATTTGCTGGCTATCTGGATGCAATGGAACAGTAAAGAATGCATTGCAGAGGTCTATGACTGTATACCATTCTGCATCATGCGGAATCTGGTAAAGAATTACCGCTGGGTTTGGAACAACTGGACAACAAGGAACAACTATCTAATTAACCTTTCTCAGGTCTTGAACAATCCTGTAAGTTCCGTTTGGCTTTTTGATACCCATAATCGGTGAGTTACATGGGCTACTCTCAATTTCCTTTAGAACACCTTGTTTTATATATTTGTCAATTACAGGTATGACACCTTCAATAGTTTCTGCCTTAATTTTATACTGAGGAATGCTTGGAAAATCTACTCCTTGTTTCACTGTAATTTTAACTGGGTCTACATTTTTCATCAAACCCATTTCACTTCCTGTAAGCTCCCAAATTTCAGCATTGACTATTTCTTTTAATTCTTCAGTTTTTATCAAATACAGGAAATAATTTACTTTCCTCTGCTGCAACCATTAACATCGTTAATTTGTAAAGCCCATCTTCCTCTTGAGTTTGGAGCTTTATACCATCCGGTGAGCAATATATTTTGCAGTTCATCTTACATAAAATGTCCCTTCCTAACAAGTTTACAGGACTGCTGTTACAGACTACAAATCTATGTTTGTCTTTAAATTTGCCAATTTCAACTTTGACAGGTTCTGTTAAATCTGTTTTAATCTGCTGATTAGCTACTCCAACTACTTGGATGGTATCCCCAGAGAGAGGCAGGTTTTCTATTTCCACTGATCTAACAGTAGAACGGGTAGCACCTCTGTCCACAAGAAAAGTGATTTCTACATCATTCACTTTACCATTTACAAATGGACCCGATTGGTCTACCTCAAGAGTGGCTCCAAACACACACTCTTCCCCCTCTCTCAGGCACTGTCATAAGTAATCATCAGAATCACTCCCTCCATTTTCATTCAACAAATACTGTTGAGAAACATTTTGCACATTCACTCGTGGTGAGATGTTTACCTGTTCACCTCCGCAGAATCCCGTTTCTGTATTGTACCTCTGTACATTTACACAATTTGGAAGTGGTGGTTGTGGAATCTGACTCTGCTGATTCACTACCTGTCGCTGTAGCTGTTGCTGCAGATTTATCTCATTCTGCATCTGTGGATTTAATGATGCATTTTTAAAATTTCTGCGCGGATTTTTACATTCGCGCTTCCAGTGTCCAATTTCGCCGCAATTAAAACATGGGACTTTTTGTTTTAACTCTTCAATAGTACCCATTAATCTAGGCTTATTACCCTTAAATTTTCCTTGATTCTGATTTACATTTTTGTTTTCCAGGGTTGCTATTTGCTGTTCAGCTACCTTCACTTGTGCCCACATAGCTTTTTCCTTTAGCTTCTTCTGTTTGGCATCTATCTCATCACTACAATATTTCGCCTTTCTCAAAATGTCATCAACTGATAGTGATTGCCAACCGACAATTCCGTTCCTAATCATATCACCAATTTCAGGTCTTAATCCATAAACGAACCTATATATAAAGTGGCTCATGTCCTTTTCACTTAATTTTTCATAGCCACTGTATTGTTTAAAAACCTATAGTAACCTTTCATAAAATGAATGTACTGATTCTTTTGGCTCTTGATTTGTTCTGTCTATTTTAACCCAATCAACTTCTTTCGGGGAAATCTTGTTTTTCAACCACACAATTACTTTGTCATGGAGATCCATAACATCTGCTGAGGGAGCACCTGTTATTCTATCCCGAGTAAATTCTTCTTTGGGCCAACTTACAGAAATCTTACATTCTGTCCAAAGATCCGATGGGACAACAATGTCAAAGAATCCATAAAGATCAATCCACAGAACTTTTGAAACTTTAATAAATCTATCCACCTGTCGATACCACTCCACAGGCTTTTCTCTCAGCCGGGGGAAATCATTGGTGAACAATAAAATGTCCTGTCTAGTCCAGGGAACATGCACATACCCACCACCAGCAATTTCTCTCATTGGAAACTGACCAGTTACTTCTCCTCTTTCTCTCCTTTCTTCCTCTCTTTTCTTTGTCCATTTTACTCTCCATTTACTTAATTCACCTAATCTTTTTATGAACACAATTAATTATTTTATGTGAATAATTCTTCCAGTGGTATTCATGCTTTCAATATCTTTTTCATAAAAATCCACTCTGTAACTTTTTCCCAAATTTTTCTGTCTACTCAGATCAATTTCTAATTCAGCAGCTAATTCCTCTAATTGATCATACTTTGTTTTCGTTTTCCATTGTATGCTTTTGCAAATAAACAATAATTCATCATCCTGATATTGCTTTAAATTGTCAGGTCCAATTGTGCCAATAATTAATTCTTCTAAATCCGCCTTTAATTTTGCAACATCAATTAATTTAAATTCTGAGCTTTGTGGGGTTTGACTAAAAATCTATTTTATTTGCACTCTTTTCCGGAGTACCTGAATCAGATTCTGCACCTGATGCAGTTTTATTCAAAAAGCTTTGATTAAATGTTAAGTCAGGCATCATTGTTTTCTCTCGGTGAATTTATGATAAATCTGAGTAAAATTTTTCAGCTACTTTTTGAATTTTTGCATTTATTGGAATAGTCAGAGCTGAGTGTCTAATTTCCCTTTGATCAAATACTGGTTGAACAAGTCCAATCGTTACTGGTACCGTTACTGCTTCCATGCTTTTAGTTAACTGCTGTATTAATTCATCTTTTGTTCGAAAATATTCTGAAGTATTTGGCATTTCCCCACAACCTTCTGTTCTCATTACATTTCTCTGGATTTCATTTCTGCAAACTGGAGTTTCAGCATCATTTCTATTTTCTCCAGATATACTAGAACTAGATCTTGTTTCTACTCTTTCAGGAGTTTTTGCATTATTGGGATTTAATCTAGGGGATGCCTCATCAATAATTTCTCTAGGAGGTGCACTTGGAGTAGTTCCCGGAGGAACTCTCGGAGAAGAAAATGAACAAACTGGTTGATAAGGAGACTGTCTCTGTTTAGTAATATAGATTTCTTCTAAGACTGGATCTTCTAATTCACTTTCTTCAGCATTATTATTTTTCTTTCGAACATTGTTTTGACTAATTATCTCACCAGTTGCTGGATACAAACCATCACATGCACTACGTCTCCATCGACGCATTGTATCCTCATGAGTTTCCCTATTTATGTCTAATCTGGTACCTCTTGTTATGCCTTTTTTCTCTCGTTCCAATTCAAACATCTCATCCTCCCATTCAGCTAAAGCCTCAAATTGTGTAGGTCTAGGCTTTGGTTCAAGTGTCATAATTTTGTCTCTTAAATTTTTCATAACCTTAATGTTAAACGATCCATCTTCCGGCCATGCTAAAACACCATCATTCTTGGTATAATCCATCCAATTTTCATACCATAGGCAAGTATGATAACCATATTCACCTTCCATATAAGCTGCAGGTGTTTTATACTTATGAAGTAATCTTCCACTTCGCGTTTCAATTTTCTTGTCAGATTTCAATTTATTTTTCAATTTCTGAAACCATGAAAGTTTCTTTTTCTGCTTAATATAATAATAATCCATGTTTTTAAAAGATTCCGCTTACTTTGAATTGATCGTAAAAGATTCCTGGTTGTTCCTCAAAACCAACCAATCCGTGCGCGAAACACACCAACAAGCCAATCAGTTTAAGCTACGTCACCACCTTGCTCATCCAATAGTATTACTTCTTTCAGAATGAACCAATCAGCTGTCAGCTCGTCTTAGTCACGTGAGCCAATCAGTGCGCTTGCTGTGACGTATGCTAGCCAATCACAGCACGGACCCTGTGACGTACACTGCCGCTGCAGCTTCTCGTCTCTCGCTCCTAGAGCTCACCCCTCCTTCACAAAATATTTTCACAGCGCCATTTTAAATAAAACTTTTCAATGAAAAATCAATTAGTAACTCCAGAAAAACAAAGCATTTGTCTGATTCGCTAAAATAAAGTGATAGCTTTTTACAGTCACTCAAGTATTCTTTTGCGTGAAATAGATGACACTATTTTCACAGAATATTCATTCTTTGATAAAGTAAGTCTACTCTACCCTTCTAACAGGTAATAACAAACTCGTTTCCCTCTGAATACACATAAAGTGACAATTCAAAGTTTGACTCGATCGTATTACAAATTATTTATGCACATTCAAACGGAAAAGATCCCTAACCATGTATACATGAATCTTGGTAGGACTTTAACCAAAAAAAGAAAACCTCATTCATCAGTAAGATAGACGACTCTTCCTTACCCTTCACTCAAGCTCGAATAAAATCTACTACTCTTTTCACAGTGAGTTTTAAAAAAGGCACCAAGTCCCTATACTCAAAGCTAGAATTTCATAGACAATCCTCACTATGCATTCTACCTAACACACCTAAGATCCCTAAACTTGTGCTGTACGTCCACAACACTAGTTATATATAACAATACCACTATTATGAAACAGAACAAATGCACTGTGCAACTTCACCTGTTACACTACTCTTGTACCGGTACAAAACCAGGAATTTTCACACTACTGGAAAAAACCTTTCGACTACATATAACAACTGAACAAACTCAACATATGTTAAACATCGATCCTATGTATTTATCAAGTAGCATGACAGTTACCATAGCAACCGTAACTCTGCTACCAAAGAATTGATCCAGCGCCCCTATAGAAAATCTGTCTCACATAGAAAATCTGTCTCACCTACGCTACCCAACACCATAATACTCACCATTAATCAGAAGTCTCTCATGCAGGCCCATAAACTAACGAGACATGATTTTGGGCAACTGAATCATGTGACCTAATTAATCAGAACCTATTCACAAACTATTTACACATTTATATACAACTGCAGTTTATCATTTCTTACAATGGTTTTATGCATATATCATATTAATTAAGTCACTTAGGCAAATGGATCAGCTAATGGTAACTAGATCATGAATAAACAAGACCAGCTTGTCGTTTCAAAATCTAATTTTATTAACCTTTTTATTCAAGAAAAAGCATTTTTTATTAAGAATCTTTATTTTATTAGCAATTAAAGCAGCATTTATTAAGGCAAATGAATTTTTGAACTGACATCTTCAAAGCAAATCAGCATGGATGAATTAGAGCAAAATAACAGTTTTCCATTCCCTAAGTCTATTATCCTGACTAAATCTCACTTCACATAAAAGAAAAAAAGTCATTTAAGCCTATTATCCTTACCTGCGCCAATGTGCAACAGCACGACACGCCCTTCTGGAATCGGAAAGCAAGAAGTGCCCTCCTGTCAAAGGGGTCAAGTTTTATACCTTTTCTGTCTAGCTAATCTCACTAAATTGTATTCTTTCTTTTGCCATCCAGAGTTTTTATTGGCTGACAGATGTCAGTCCACGGTAGCTCATCACATTTTCATTCCAAAACCGAGCCTTTTCTTTGGCTCCATTGTCCGACTAAAACATGTCTTTAGCTTCCTCGGAAATGCAACATTTCTCAAGTTTCAGACCGTTATTTCCTCAGCTTGGCAGATTTGCTGCATCCTGTGCTTGATTTTGTTACTCTCAGAGCACGTCCTGCACAAAAGTCATTCATCAGTATTTCTTTGACAATTGTCGATGTGGTAAAAGTTTCCATTTCAGAATACGTGCAAGACTCCACTCTGGACAGGATTCTAAACACCATCTTTAAGCGCTAGGCCTTAGGCCTCTCCCTTGGTAACTAGTATTCAAACAAACACAAAACATTAATTAATTAGAGAATTGAGACTCGTTCTGTTACCCACTCCCTTTGCTAATTATTAACCCGTTAATTAATGTTACCTAGCTGAAGCACAAGCCACAGAATTTTCCACAAACTTATGCCAAATAAAAGACGAAAAGACATAACATAAGCACATATAATAAGTACATGCCATTATTTGAACAGCCGCATTTAATACTGACAAAGACAATAGACAAAGTTAGTTTATTATTTTCGACACACTTGTAAATGCAACAAAGAGCACATGTGTTAATCCCTCGTGTCATGTATATGCATTTTAATCTAGGTTGGTTAATAATTCACCACAAATCAATTAATACGGTTATTTATTATGGAAGTTTAACTTTGCGAGTCAGAACAAAATATTATTCTGAAACTCGCTCCATCAGTGGGCATTTTTACAGGATCGAATTGGCCCCAAAGTATTTCTTAACGTCACTTTGTAATTACCTTTTCTTTTACTTAAAACATATATTTGTTCAAATGTACAATTATACAATAAACTGAAAATTTAAAATATGTGAGACTTTTTTAACTAAACTAAATAAATAAAAAAATCTTATACACTAAAGGTGTGACATTTACTTTTCCACTTCAATCTAAACTAACTCGGGCAAAGTGTTGGACACTAAAGGGGTGACATTTACTATTCCCACTCCAATCTAAACCATCTTTGGAAAAGTGTTGGATACTAAAGGGGACACATTTACTATTCCTGCTCCAATCTAAACCAACTTGGGGAAAGTGTTGGATGATAAAGGGGTCTTATTTACTATTCCCACTCCAATCTAAACCAACTTGGGGAAAGTGCTGGATGCTACAGGGGTGACATTTACTATTCCCACTCAAATCTAAAACTAATTTGCACTTAGTAATAATAGTTCTTTCCTTTTAGGAATCTCTGATGCTACACAATCATCGAGTGAAGAATTCCAAACGAGAGGTGGACCAGTTGCCGTCTTTTTCAGAATCCCTTTTCTCCTCGTTCCTTCACCAATGTTTATTTTTGGGTGGGTGCACGAATTCAGGAGCCTCGGAGCTACCCCTTATGTCCACAAGAACTCCAGTTGTGATATTTGCACCACCATCTTGCGTAATAGCAGGGTGAAATCACAATTCTTTGACCTCCCTGTACCCCACCTTGTCTACGGGATTTTTCCAGGGCAAACGAGCAACTGTCCCCTGCCCACTGTGGACTGCAAAATTTAATGACCAGGATGTCTGACTGCTGTGTGTGTCATGGTTGCTACTGCAAACCGAACCTTTTTACCCTGATGTTCGGCAGGTTAAAGAGTCTCAGGGCAGATGCTGGGTGTGAAAGTGTCCTGTTTAGTATTGCAAGTGCAATGTTATAGCCGACATCATTTGGAACACCAAGGAGAAATGAGACAATTGACAGCTGCACAGCTTTGGTACCATCTATACATCTGCAAGGACTACACTGAGACAGTTGTAAGCTGTGTACCACTTTTTAAAATATCCTCTGCCATTTGTATTAGGCAGATGGCCTACTAGTAACCTCCACACATGGGTAAGGCAGGCAGAGGTAAACCCGTACATCCCTGTCTTAGTAAAGATGGGGGAAAATCCCATTATTTTGGTCAAGGTGGGAGGCAAACAAAGAGCCCCTGCCCTTGGTAGAGGTTAAGGAAGGCCAAAATGCACCGTTGGACAAGATGTGTAAAGTAGTCTCTATTTATCAGCTATGTGTGGATTGAATGAAAATTCACAGGTCCTTGGCCATGGTAGGTAAAAAATGCACCCCTATGTTTCTTACTACTTATTCTTCAGCACGATGTTGCAGCTCTAGGATGCCCCAGACAACTGATGCTGCGTGTGACCTTGTTTGCTGTTGTTAACATGGCCCATGCCAGTTCGAAGCTGTCCCAGGAAATCTTGGGACTCCCAAAAAATTAAGTTGAAGGCTGCCCAATACAGCATACAGCTGCTTCTGTACCCCGTTGGCAATTGGGAACAAGGAGCAGATGCAGATGCTAGCAGGCCTAGCCCTTCTTTGCCCACACCACTTTGCAGCTGCCCCAAAGGGGCCAGGAGACCGCTGCACCGGCATCCCTTCACAATTACAAACTGTGTTTTAGGGTAGCTTTTCTCTTGTCCATAATCTCCTTTTGCTATCACGGAAATGAAGGCAAAGGAGGCCCGGGGCAGTTGACTGGTACCCAAGCACCCTGCTTGAAATAGCAAACAAGGCCCCTTACAGATCACAGCTCCCCTGATCTTTCTTCCCACGCTCCATGTTGCAGTTCGAAGAAGCTCTCTCTCCCTCACCCTCCCTTTCCCTCCCTCCCTTGCTCTCTCCCTCCCTTTCCCTCCCTCCTTCCCTCGCTCTCTCTCCCTCGCTCTCTTTCCCTCCCCCCTCGCTCTCCCTCCCTTTCCCTCCCTTTCCCTCCCTCCCTCCCTCTCCCTCCCTTTCCCTTCCTCTACCTCTCCCTCCCTCTCCTTCCCTCCCCCTCTGTCTGCCTCCCGCTGTCTGCCTCCCTCTGTCTGCCTCCCTCTGTCTGCCTTCCTTTCCCTCCCTCCTTCCCTCTCCCTCCCTCACCCTCCCTTTCCCTCCCTCCCTCGCTCTCCCTCCCTCTCCCTCCCTCTCCTTCCCTCCCCCTCTGTCTGCCTCCCGCTGCTGCCTCCCTCCCTCTGTCTGCCTCCCTCTGTCTGCCTCCTTTTCCCTCCTTCCCTCGCTCTCCCTCCCTCACCCTCCCTTTCCCTTCCTCCCTCGCTCTCCCTCCCTTTCCCTCCATCCCTCGCTCTCCCTCCCTCACCCTCCCTCTCCCTCCCTCGCTTTCCCCCCTCCCTTGCTCTCCCTCGCTCTCTTTCCCTGTCTCCCTCTCATTCCCTCCCTCCCTCGCTTTCCCTCCCTCCCTCGCTTTCCCTCCCTCCCTCTCCCTCCCTCCCTCTACCTCCCTCTGTCACCTCACCCTGCCTGTGTGTGCCCGGGCTGTGACAGCTTCCAGGTGCACACACACAGCCTCACCCGAGCACTTCACTGGTCTTTAAAAGACCATTTGTATGTTAATGAGGCTTTGTTCACCTCTCAGCGCCCCTGCAGCCCCACTTTGACTATGGTGGGAATCGCCCGGCCCCCACAGAGCAGTAGAGTCTCTGTGTCGCGCTCTGGTTGCAAATACACTCACTTAAAAAAAAAAAATAACTCGGGTACAATGTCTGCAAGGTCCGCGGGCCGCAAGAGAAGGTTTGCCGGGCTGCCAGTGGCCCGCGGGTCATACTATGAGTACCCCACATCCTTATTTCATGCATTTTTCAAAGTACCAATTTTACAAAACTACATCATCTACATGATTTTTCCCTTCTGAAACAAGCATCTTTGTTTTGCAAGAAATTTGTATTGCAGTCTACAAAATTACCATCAGTAAACTCATAGCCATACCCTCCTAACCCCATAATTCCCACCATTTCATACCTCTCTTGATGTAGCACTTGTCTCTTCCAGTAGTATAAGGCATCATGATGCATTCGTGGATATACAATCCTCAGCATTTTTCGCTTCCCAACATTGCACAAGCCCTATCTCCTTATCAATGTCACATTTTAACACTCTGTCATGTCTGTTCCCTCTTGGGTTTATTATACATTTGCAACTGTTAATTAATTGTTTTTATTATTCTACCTGCTATTCTACCTGCTAATTTCTTTATATAGACTTTATTCCCAAGACAAACACTTTTAATTAATGAAAAGCTACATAGAAAACAATCCGCCATGTAGGCATTCGGCTGTGCTTCAAGCATTTGCGTTGTACAAACCTGTGCACTCTGTATACCATTCGCTTACACTAAACATGGCCGACAGCTTTTGAAGTCACATTATTTTGTAGGTCTATCCTAGCGATGCAGCGCATGCACTGCACGCCTTGGTGAGATCTATTGTTGTCGGTTTCTTGGCCGAAGGGGGACAGGAGATGTGCACGCGCCCGGACAGGCAATGAGCACGCGCAGGGCTCCTGGCTTTTCAGCACAAGGCGTGCTTTCACTTTTCCTCTCTCCCCCTGTCTCCTGTAGGTGCATTAAGATTCCGGGTGGCACACGAGGCTGATGATCATATTTTGGGGAGAGTTAATTAATTGGAGGCGAGCGCACACATAGCTCCGCTGTTCGCCACCTCCTTGCATCCCAATCAGGAATTGTGTTTAAAGACGGTAGCAGCAGACGGAGTCTGGGTGGATTGCCCCTCCTCGTCGTGTCTCCTCCCCCACCTCGCTTTCCGTCATTCACAGATGATTACAAATAGTCAGCTTTAATGATGTCAGCTCATTAACCCGCAGAGACCCCTCACTGCAAAAACATTTTCAGAGCCAGTCCTTCATAGCCCGGCTGGGCCGCGCCTACAGCCCTGCCCGTCCACACAGACCCGACGGTCCAAGTAAACCTGCTTGACCCCAGCCCTGCCTGCCCCACATGTGTCACAGGGATGTATGACGTTACAACGCATACTTTTACATCGCATGCCTTTACAACGCGGTTTTTACATCGCATACCATTACAACGCATAATGCTTTTAGGCGCTGGATAGTGATTTATTTAATTTACTATTCCAACTCCAGTCCCCGTGGATAGTAGGGAAGGTGTTGGATAGTATATTAAATACATTCCCTATCCTAGAGCGCCCCCCAGCGCTATGCGTTGTAATGGTTTGCGTTGTAAAAGTTGCGTCGTAATGGTAGTGCGTTGTAAAAGTTTCGTTGTAATGGATGTTTCCCGTGTCACAGTCCTGCCTCTGCCTTCAACCCTGTCTATCCTTCCCTTTAGTAAACTCCCAGTAAGCTGCTGCACCCCACCCCATTTAGCTGTACTTACTAAAGCAGCTTGCCCCTACACATGTTTAATCTGGACTCCGTTGTAGACCCACCCTTAACCATCTCCTCCGTCTGCTCAGTGTTGACTTTATTCTTGTAATGTGCTCATCATGTGCTGTAGGCTTTGCCATACTTGAGTGGAAGTAAAATGCTAACCACTGACTGGTCTTTGGGTTGCATTCAACTTAACTTTTATTAGAATGTGTTTCAGGAGGTGGTGTCATTTGTTTTTTTTAGGGAAGGGAGATTATATCTGAATAAGTGTGCTTTAAATTTGGAGGGTGTTTTAAGTAGATACCAGTCACATGTGAGCACATTACTCTGTGCACATCTTAAATCGAACTGGGGTGTTATTTATGTGGACGACACTGCACACATTACACTGCCATGGCTGAGTACTGTGTACTAGTCGTAAACTGTATACATGTTTGACGGCTACACTGTTGTGTGGAAAAAGAAGTAAAAATGCACATCAGGTTGGGCTAATAAATACCATAGCAAGGTTGTCAGAAAAACATACCATAATGTCCCTTCCACACACCCTGAACTTTGCATATATTGAAAATAAGAATGAGCAGACTTTAAACTAATTTAGCTGTCCTTGGTTCTCAAAAGTTGGGTGGCCCCTCATATAGTATGTCAGACTTTCTTGTATGCGGAATACTAGTATCATCTGTTACGCCAGTCACGATAGTGCTTTTGTGACGTCCATTATTGGTGATCTGAGGTCATTTACTATGTATTCGTGGACATGAAAGCAAGAAAATACACAATGCTTGCCTAAAAAGACTTTCCCTTTAACATAATACAACAAGTATGCAATTCATTGTCTTTATAAAGTAAAAAGAGGCCCACCCATAACTTTATCTTAATGTAATTCAGTAAACAAAACGTTTATAGGCCCAATTCAAGGTAGTAGAGTCCCACACTCCTTAGTAGCAAAATATAATCTTAACTACTAAAAAAGCACCCATGATTTTAACAGATGATAACGAGCAAACGGATTTATGTGGCTAAATTGGATGTTTTTGCAGGAAATAGTGCATCTGAACCTTTATTATTAGAATGCTCATGTACTAGCGAAGGTAAAGTTGAGATTGATTGTTATGAAATATTTCCAAACAGACGAAACGGTATTATTCATTAGAACTATCCTGAAGAAACCCAAGTCTCATTCTGTTCTCGCAGTTCCACATGCTTTTTAATCACTTACTAGCATAATCGTATTAATCAAGGTACGCTAGTCAATAAAGCAGGTACATCTTTCAGAGGAAAACTCAAGCGTATCATTCCAAGTAGCTGCTCCAGATTGTCTGTTAAGTATCTTACCTTGATAGAAAGAATACCTTTTTGAAACTTTTATTTCAACATTTATTGATTTCATTGGCCTGCAGGGGCAATTTTGTTTTTCTTACAAGTGTGTGGAATCATAAATGATTACTTCTTTCTTTATTTCTTTCAGCACTCGTTCTAGCGGAATATTTTCTTCCGAGCTGCTAAAGTCCGAATTTAACAAACTTTCATACCAGTTAACAGTCGTAAATTATATGTGCGTGACCTGCTTGATGTAACATTGGGCTTCTTTTCCGCACATACATTTTCATCGGTACTCCCAAAGTTGAGAGCCATGATTTTCCGTTCTGCGGTCTCACCTTTGTCCACATGCGTTTTTAACTCATGACCTGTATAAAGCCTCCCTACTTTTAAGATGCCAGATAGGGTGTGTAAACAAAAAACATCCATCTTGTGTAGTGTCTGCTGATCTACATAGTTGGACTTCAAAGTCGTGGCAGTAAACGCAACATTTGATTGCTTTATGGAATTGTATGCCTTCATTAGTTGCTTAATCAAGAATAATTTAGCATACATACTTTCCAAATTCCTTATGAGGTCCCAAGTGAATTGTATTTGAAACTGTTAACATATGCATGATATTCTTACCAAATATCAATCAAGCCTTCCCACAATGTGTTGTGTTCAGAGCTGGCCAGTCCAAATTTGGTGGCATATCTGAGATCAGTTCACTCAGTCAACTCATAAGGTGTCTCAAAGATTACAAAATAAAAAATAAAATAATAGTGCTGGTTCAAGGCTTACGCATTGAGCTACCAAATGTAATCTACAGACACTGAATTGAGATCATTTGACTTTTTTAATGGCCTTTAAAGGAAACCCCTGTAGTCTGTCAAAATGAGAATAATTTCTATTGACTTTCGATGATTAATTCTTGGTCCAGCTTATCGTTCAAGTTAAGGCATTCTAGTCTGTAGCATCTCTAAGGCTTCTCAAGGCGTGAACATGCATGAAGGAATGCTGTGGCCTTGATATAATTCACTTCAACCCTGAAAGTAAGCAGGAAATATGAGTTTAGCAAAATAAAATCACAGTAGGAAAGTCGAGCAAGAATTGTTGCAATTTATGCAACAGATTGGTACAGCTGTGATACTAAGGGGTCCATTAGGATGTCGGGCGGTGGCACCACCGTGGTGGTGACAGGGCGGAAAAACTGCTTTATCCACCCGCGAGCAGCGGTACTCACATCCGCCACATTAGGATAACAAAACATAGGTCATTTCCCGTCCGCCGCGGAGCGCCGCGCACCGCCATCAAAGTGCACCCGCCACCGTGGCGGCGGGAACCAATCGAGACTCTCTGCCGTGCCGAATGACGTCCGCCCCGCTCGACAAATTAGGATGGCCCAAACAAGGAGATGCACCGCAGCGGAGACACCTCCCAGCCTGAGCAGGTTGAAAGTCGACAGCGGAGCGCGAACGCCGAGACCCGGTCATGAACGCCATGATGTACCTGCTTCAACACTATCGCCAGATGGGCCGCCACAGATGCCGCCACAGGTACGCAACTACACAAATGCAACAGACAACACACATGCCGACACAGGGCCCAATCACCACACTGACACCCTGCTGGGGGACACAACACATCCACACGGGCACCTACACATTACACACCTGACAACAAGGCACCCCTCTGCATCCGGAACACACATCGTCCGCCAACCAGCAGCAACGTCCCGGTCCCGGTCACGTCACCGCCGCGGTCAACACATGCGCACTCTGCAGAAGGCAGGGCCACTCCAAGGCATGGGAAGGGGACAAACACCATAGGGACACACCACCCCCAACCACACATCAATACACCCCAACAAGTCACAGGCCAGGTGCCCATCCCGTGCACCCTCATGCACACCAACAAGCACTGCAACAACAAGCACAATGCACACTCTCTGCACCCCACAAAACACAACCAGTGACAAGGAACACACAACACCAGTGCCACACACACTCAAGGCCCACAATCCTTGCCAGCACATACACACACAAACAAACACACACCCTGGGTGTAGCCACAAACACAACACACACACAGGGATGCCTCTACAGATGCCTGCACAAGAACAACACACAAACACTACAGGAACACATACTGAACTCCAACAGAAACAGACATACCCTGTCAGCCAAACTGGGGGAAAGCAATGTGAGCACAGACACAGCAGGAGTACACAACATGATCACTCAGGAACAAAACACACACACCATAACACAAATCACACAAGAAGTGCATCTGGACAAACACACACTGCCACATCAAACCCACCACAGATGCACATGAAACCCCAATCAACAAACACCACAAGACATCAGGGGATGCACATCAGGCAATGCCAAGGCCACATACACACAGCACTGCATGCACAACAAGCAGTGTGTGCATAACAAGCACAACAGCCACACACACACATGATTGACACAACCTCATCACACACACCACAAATCAGCACTGCACAAATACAACAGCACACACAGGAACTGAACCAATACCACAGCCAACACCCACACATCTAACACAACAACTACACATGCACCACTCTTGGATACAAGAGCCAAGCCATCTACACTAGAGCACTGGGCAGCACACACAGCTGAAGTGCACATGACCACTGCAGAATGACTAATAGCACAAGGACTGCACACATAAACCATTGTGGCAACTTCCAGATGGGAATAACACATATGGCTCAAGATTGCACCACAAAGCACAAGCTCACAAATGAAGTGATGGGGAGGGACACACACATGGAAACCAAGGGAGCTGACATCAAAGTGAAATAGCCTGCATGTCAGTAGCAGACATGTAAGTGGTGTACCACACAAAAATAGAGGGAGGGAAGACCAAAAATGGCCAGGTACAAGTGGCACACATAGGGGATGGCTTAACACCACACACACCATGCCATACAGGAGGAGAAAAACCACCATGTGCCTGCAATGCATGACAAACACAAACACAATGCCAGTGTGGAGCAGCAGGGCCCCACAGTCTACACAAAAACACCCAAGACACATTGAGGATCAATCAAACACAACACTGATGTGCAACTCACACACTTTGCACACTTCAAACTTACAAACACAACAAGGAGGAGTCACAC
Source organism: Lissotriton helveticus (assembly GCF_964261635.1). Classification (NCBI taxonomy): domain Eukaryota; kingdom Metazoa; phylum Chordata; class Amphibia; order Caudata; family Salamandridae; genus Lissotriton; species Lissotriton helveticus. The sequence goes on along the minus strand of NC_136065.1, from coordinate 1,064,387,682 downwards.
ACAACACCATGGACACACCAACACACAGCACAGTGCACTACAAGCAGCTCACACAAGTGCATACAATCTTCTACACAGGGCAAGACAAAATAAACAACAGGCATACAAATCCTGGGTGACACATGTGTGTCTCTCACAATACAGGGGCACACATACATCCACTACAAACCTACACCCTTCACACTGCACACCTCTGCTACACCCAAGACCACGCATCTCAGGTAGGTCATGGTACCAGGACTAAGGGCCAACAGAAGATGACCGTACACATACACGGCTGGGCACACATAAAGGAATCCACACAGATACATCATGACATATCCCAGCCTGCTTCAAAACCTTTGCACAGCATTACACCCTGTGCTGGCAGTGTCCCCCAACCTGACATGTGAACAGTGTAGGCAACAATAGCAATTCACTAATAAGATAACTGCATGGCAGGTAAAATAGCCATCACAGATTACACTATTTACAGGATCAGAATGGACTGAAGACCCTGTCACCCCTGTCAAAAAATCTGATGCCTGCCAAGAGCCTTGCAATGTTGAAGTGATACATAGAGCATGGGGCACGGGCAATCAAATGCAAACAGAAATAAAACTTTAATCAGCAAGGACACTGACAAAACACACAACAGAAGTAACTGTATTTATTCACATATTGCACAGATGTAGCAGTACAACAATAGCAGACAATAGCAAGGCACAAATTGATGTACAAATGCTAGATACTATGCACCGGTGAAACACAAACAGGAAGGCCAGTGTCCATAGCACAGGGGAGAGGCCAACACAGCAGAGCAAGAGGGCCAGTGTCCATGGCAGGTGAGACAGCAAGTACATGAGAGGCTGCACAGGGGAGAGTACAGCACAGCAGAGCAACCGGGTCAGCGTCCATAGCACTGGGGAGAGGCCAACACAGCAGAGCAACAGGGCCAGTGTCCATGGCAGGTGAGAGGCCAACACAGCAGAGCAACAGGGCCAGTGTCCATGGCAGGTGAGAGGCCAACTCAGCAGAGCAACAGGGCCAGTGTCCATGGCAGGTGAGACAGCAAGTACATGAGAGGCTGCACAGGGGAGAGTACAGCACAGCAGAGCAACCGGGTCAGCGTCCATAGCACAGGGGAGAGGCCAACACAGCAGAGCAACAGGGCCAGTGTCTATGGCAGGTGAGAGGCCAACACAGCAGAGCAACAGGGCCAGTGTCCATGGCAGGTGAGAGGCCAACACAGCAGAGCAACAGGTCCAGTATCCATGGCAGGTGAGAGGCCAACACAGCAGAGCAACAGGGCCAGTGTCCATGGCAGGTGAGAGGCCAACACAGCAGAGCATGAGGGCCAGTGTCCATTGCAGGTGAGACCGCAATTACATGAGAGGCTGCACAGGGGAGAGTACAGCACAGCAGACCAACAGGGCCAGCAACACACCCATGTTCCAAACAATGTACAGGACTAGCACACCTGTATGATGTACAGGCGTATGAGGGTGATGTCAACTCACTCCTGGCTGTCATGCGGACTTGTACCTGGCTGTGTGTCGGGGACAGCAGGCCCACTTGACTGTGGTGACAGAGCCCCAGGTGCTGTGGGGCTAACAGTGGCTTGGCAAGCTGGAGGGCTGTGTGGACCAGGTGGCGTAGTGGCAGGTGGAGGTGGAGTCAGGCAGACTTCTGACACAGTGTGGGTGGGTGAGGTTGGTGGGGTGCCCTTCCACTTTTTGGCAATATGAAATGGCTTCCCTGTCTTGGGGTTGATGGGAAGTGGTGATGACAAAACAGGCACACACCCCAACTGTCCCACATCAGGTGCAGACACTGGCACTACCTCTGGAGATGTGCTGGAACCCGCGGAACGCTTGGTCTGGCTATGTCTCTGGACCACCTTCCCTTCTTTGCCAGGTGTACCCCCTACCGTGCCCTCCTTCGCCTTCTTGCCAGGGGTGGTCTCTACAGTGGCTACCTTTGCCTTCTTGCCAGGTGTACCCCCTACCGTGCCCTCCTTCGCCTTCTTGCCAGGGGTGGTGTCTACAGTGCCCTCCTTTGCCTTCTTGCCAGGTGTACCCCCTACAGTGCCCTCCTTTGCCTTCTTGCCAGGTGTACCCCGTACAGTGCCCTCCTTTTCCTTCTTGCCAGGGGTGGTCTCTACACTGCCCTCCTCCACCTGCATCAATGGACGTGGAATTGGGGTAGATGTTTTTGGTGGATGTGTCCCTGTGCTCTTCCTAGGTGTACTCCTGATATGCAAGACCTCCTCAGCGGGCACAGACACTGCATGGGTAGGTTTGTGTGATGTACTACGGACAGGAGAGTCTTTTGCTGGTGATGCCTCTGCAGCATGTGAGACTGATGTCTGCCTCATTGCTCTTCTGGCCTTGCCCTGCCCTGACTGGCTCTTGTCTGTGCATTCTGGGGTGGCCATGCTCTTCAGTGGGGATGGTGTCTGTGGGCGGGAGTGTTTGGGTTGGGTCTGTTGTGTGCTCCTGGTGCTGTACCTTTTCGTTGACGCAGGCGAACCGTGCACACTGTCATCTGATGTGGCCACTGACTGGGGGGGTGGACAAAGGCACCTGAGCTGCAATGGGAGTATGTGCCTGTTGAAGGGCTGACGTGACTGTGGATGACAGCGCCTGGACTGTACAGTGTAGCCCACCCACGTCTGAGTGTATGCTCTCCATGTATGCAACCACCTGGCCTAATTTCTTGTCATGGTCACTGAAGGCATTGAGTAGGGCGGTCTGGCCCACACAAAGCTGGCGCAGGAGCTCAACACACTCTGCACTGAGGGCAGCAGGGGGTACAGGTGCAGGGGCAGCGGTGCCAGGTGTGAATGTGACTCGTCCCCTTTTAGTGACACGGATACGGGCAGCACAAGAGGAAGTGGATGGGAGGCTGGGCACTGGCCGCTGAGTGGTAGATGATGATGCAGATGATCCATCCCCTGTGCCTGCCAACATGGATGCATCCCCGCTGGCATCTGATGATGTGGTACTCTGTGTCTCTGCCACAGATTCCTCCTGCATACTTTTGTCCCCCTCAGATGCACTGGTGGGCTCTGTGTAACTGGCCTCCGGTGCAGCTGTAGTGCTACTCTCGCCACCACTGGTTTCTGGCTCATGCTCCTCCGTGGTCTCTTGCGAATCTGCATGAGAGATTGATACAGGGTTGTGTAAGTGTCATCATCTGGTCACACAAATTACAAGCAATGCAGTATAGGAGATGCCCAAATCTACATGGTAACCGCCACACCCTGCAATCACTGTGCAACAACACACTACATAGACCACAACAGTGCCTGTAACGCACAAATAATGCCATGAATTAGCCATGTTGATGCAACACAGCACTACTCCCTGCCGGTAGATGGAGTGCCCCCCCCCCCAACTCTCCCTGCCCTGGGGACATGATGTGGATACAATACTTATTACCAATGTCAGACCTTCAGGGAACAGGAGGGGACAACACACACATCTATTAGGTCATTTCAGTTCACAATGCCAATTAGGCCATAGCAAGCACCATGTGGTTACCTGGGGCACACTGTTGTCAGATGTGTGGGCCTCAACGATCATGGTGCATGCAAAGTAGGCATACATGAAGTCACACTCAGAAAGTTAACACTGCAGTTCACCCTATTATGGATTCCCCACACTATCACAATGAAGAATGACCATGTGAAGCCTAACCCATCTGGCAATGAGAAAGTACATCAGTGATTATCAGCTCAGTCAGGCCAGGGTGGGCCAATGCCTGATACAACCACACATCACAGCAGCCACTCACATTACACAGCACATCACACCACCGCACGCACATCACATGGGTCTGCGGTGCCACAGGCCCTGTACACATGTATCTACTCCCAGCAAATGTTACCCTCCCCAGATACTCACCACCCCTGCCTTGCTGCTGATGCTCCCTCAGACGTGCATCCAGGTCTGGATGAGTCACTGCCAAGATGCGGCACATCAGTGGAGTCATGCTGCGCCATGCCAAACGCCCTGTGCGTGGTAGCAACCGCAAGGTCATCTCTGCCACTTGCTTTGCCAGCTGGCTGATGTCGTCCCACCTCTTGTGACAGTGGGTGCGTCGTCTGTTGGAAACCCCCAGGGCTCGCACCTTTTCTGCAATGGCCCTCCACAAGGCCTTACGCTGGTGTACCTTGAGCTGCAGGTATGAGAGAAAAGAAGGGTAAATGTCCAGTTACACAATGTCAGATACCAACATCTATCAGAACAGTAGCAAGACACAGACTCATGACTAAGTGTAACCTCCATCCCTCCAAAACTGGGGGACCCCTCACAAGGGCACTATGCATGGCCCAATCATTTGTGATTGCCTGCACACATTAGGGCATATAGGCTCCATGATATTCCCACAAATGTATGATGCCTCAACACAATATGCATCGACAGAAGTGTGTAGGTCTGCAGTAATCCAGGGCATAGATGGGGCATATCTACTATTCAGTGTGAAGGAACTGGAGCAGGGAGCATGTAAGTTTGGTGATGTATAATTGTTTGGGTGGGCAGGCACTGAATCTACTCTCTGGGTCACACTGACTCAGACTACAGGTGCACACAGAAATATGGGCCTCCATCCCTGAGCAGTTGCCAGGAGAGGTGAGGCTTACTCCCATGAGATATTGGGTGAGTAAAAACTATTATCATTATTATTATATTTTTTTTTATCATAATGAGAAATCTATGGTTATACATGTGGCAACATATATATGTGTGTTTGTGATTTACCGGTTTGTTTTGTACCTGTGTATTCCTCCAGGAAAGAATCCCCTTTTCCTGAACACACATCCCGCACATCGGAATTCTACGTTTGGTAGGATGTTTTGTATCTTTCATTATTATTACATTTTTTCACGTTGATAAGCCCTTTCTTTGCAGTAGTGTAGTCCCGGTCCTGACAAAAGCCAGGTAGGTTATCTTTCCTATGAAGGCTGAAACATGTAGACCTATTACAACCATTTGACGACAGTTATTTTTTTTCAAACGGTCTACACTCTGTTTTTAAATCTTGACACCATGATATTTCCCGAATAAAACTTATCCTCTATAATATGGTAGCCAATTTTATATTGCACTTTTGATTTCTCTCACTATTCAAAACTGCAAACACCCATCCCACACCACAGAATACACATTCTATGGTATGACCCATCACTGGTTGTTGTTGGACTAGGGCACCACACGATATCACAAGGTGTGTTGCGCTAACTCGGACCATCTTTTTACAAATCCCAGATGATGAAGATCTGCCATTGGGTATTCATTTCTTTTGTGAACACAGTTTAGGGTATCACTGAGCTCTCTGTTGTTTTGCCCATGATTGATTGACAGACCAGTGACATTTGTCACCACACCACCAGGCATATACTGCAGCTGCGCAACTACACGTTTGACACACCCCTGCCATGCAGCTACCTACATGGTGACTTACCACTACATTGGGACCAACAAACAGCCTTGGGTACTGTGCCAGCACCTCGTCCACAAGGACCTCCAGCTCTTCACTTGTGAATGCACTGGCCCGGATCTTCTCTGTCCTTGCCATCCCTGTGGACATGGACCACCTGTGGTGGAAGTGAGTGGTGAGGGGTCCCAGACAGCAATCAATACATTTATAGAGCGCACTACTCACCCGTAGGGTCTCAAGGCGCTAGGAGGGGGGGTGCCTTTACTGCTCGAACAGCCAGGTCTTGAGCTTCTTCCTAAAGGAGAGGTGGTCTTGGGTCAGGCGCAGGTCGAGCGGGAGGGAGTTCCAGGTCTTGGCGGGCAGGTAGGAGAAGGACCTTCCTCCTGTTGTCGCTCTTCGGATGCGGGGGACGGCGGCGAGGGCGTGGCTGGTTGATCTGAGGTGGCGCTTGGGAGCGTAGAAGTTGATTCGGTTGTTGAGGTAGCTCGGGCCCTGGTCGTGTAGGGCTTTGTGTGCGTGGGTGAGGAGGCGGAAGGTGATTCTTTTGTTGACGGGGAGCCAGTGCAGGTCTCTCAGGTGTCCGGAGATGTGGCTGTTTCGTGGGATGTCGAGGATGAGTCTGGCTGAGGCATTCTGGATCCGCTGGAGTCTCTTCTGGAGCTTGGCGGTGGTTCCGGCGTAGAGGGCGTTGCCGTAGTCCAGTCGGCTGGTGACGAGGGCCTGGGTGACAGTCTTCCTGGTCTCGGTGGGGATCCACCAGAAGATCTTCCGTAGCATGCGCAGGATGTTGAAGCACGACGAGGAGACGGCGTTGACTTGTCTGGTCATGGAGAGGGAGGAGTCCAGGATGAAGCCCAGGTTGCGTGCGTGGTCCGTTGGTTTGGGTGCGGTGCCCAGGGCGGGGGGCCACCAGGAGTCATCCCAGGCGGAGGGCGAGGAGCCCAGGATAAGGACCTCCGTTTTGTCTGAGTTCAGTTTCAGGCGGCTGGTCGTCATCCACTCGGCTACGTCTCTCATCCTTTCGTGCAGGTTGGCTCTGGCGGCGGCGGGGTCGTTGGTCAGGGAGAGGATCAGTTGGGTGTCGTCGGCGTAGGAGATTATGTTGAGGTTGTGTTGGCGTGCGATGGCCGCGAGGGGGCTCATGTAGACGTTGAAGAGGGTGGGACTCAGCGAGGATCCTTGAGGGACGCCGCAGATGACTTCGGTGGCCTCTGACTTGTAAGGTGGTAGGCGGACTCTCTGTGTTCTTCCGTTGAGGAAGGAGGTGATCCATTCCAGTGCCTTCTCCTGGATTCCGATGTCGCCAAGGCGCTGCACTAGGGTGCGGTGGCAGACCGTGTCGAAGGCCGCAGAGAGGTCCAGGAGGATGAGGGCCGCTGTTTCTCCGTTGTCCATCAGGGTTCGGATGTCGTCGGTGGCAGCGATGAGGGCGGTCTCGGTACTGTGGTTGGCTCGGAAGCCAGACTGTGAGGGGTCGAGGGATCCATTCGTCTCGAGGAAGGCGGCCAGCTGTTTGTTGACGGTCTTTTCGATGACTTTGGCTGGGAACGGGAGGAGTGAGATGGGACGGTAATTCTTGAGTTCGGTGGGGTCCGCTGTAGGTTTCTTGAGTAGAGCGCTGAGTTCGGCGTGCTTCCAGCTCTCAGGGAAGGTGGCGGTGTCGAAGGAGGTGTTGATAATGTCCCGCAGGTGGGGTGCGATGACAGCGTCGGCCTTGTTGAAGACGTGGTGAGGGCAGGGGTCGGTCGGAGAACCCGAGTGGATCGAGTTCATCGTGCGGATGGTATCTTCGGTGCTGATCGGAGTCCAGGCGCGGAGGGTGGTGGTGGGTGGCGTTGCTGCGGTTGTGGCGTGCGTCAGTTGGCTGCTGAAGCTGTTGTGTATGTCCGCGATCTTGTTGTGGAAGTAGGAGGCGAGGGAGTTGCAGAGGTCTTGCGATGGGGTGATGTCGTTGTTTCCGGCGTTGGGGTTGGATAGCTCTTTCACGATGTTGAAGAGTTCCTTGCAGTTGTGGGCGTTGTTGTCCAGCCGTTCCTTGTATGCATTTTTCTTGGTGGCGCGGATGAGTTGGTGGTGTTTTCGGGTGGCGAGCTTGAGGGTGGTCATGTTGTCCATTGTTGGTTCCCTTCTCCATACTTTCTCGAGGGCTCGGCAGTTCTTCTTGGAGCTCTTGAGTTCGTCGGTGAACCACGGGGCTTTTCTGCTGCCGGGTCTGCTGGGCGGGGTCCTCAGAGGGGCGAGTTCGTCCGCGCAGTTGCTGATCCATTTCGTGAGGTTGTCGGCGGCCTGGCTGGGGTTCGCTGAGCCGGCAGGGGGGTGCTGGCTCAGGGAGGCGGCGAGCTGGTCGGCTGTGATCTTGTTCCAGCTTCTTCGGGCAACCTGTTGCTGGTGGTGGTGGATCGTCGTTCTTCTGAAGGTGAAGTGGACGCAGCTGTGGTCCGTCCAGTGGAGTCCTGTTGCGTGGCTGAAGGCGATGTCTTTGCTGGATGAGAAGACGGCGTCGAGTGTGTGTCCGGCGAGGTGGGTGGGGGTGGACACCAGCTGCTTGAGTCCGAGGTTGGCCAGGTTGTCGAGCAGGGTGCTGGTGTTGCGGTCGCTGTTGTTCTCCAGGTGGAAGTTGAGGTCACCGAGGAGGATGTAGTCGGCGGAGGGGAGGGCGTGTGGGCTGATGAAGTCGGCGATGTTCTCGCTGAATTGTGTGCGTGGACCCGGAGGACGGTAGATCAGGGTGCCTCTGAGGGTGGTCTTCGGGTCGGTGTGGATCTGGAAGTGCAGGTGTTCGGCGGTGGTTAGTGTGTCGTCGGTGTCGGTCGTGATGCGGATGGTGTCCCTGTGGATGATGGCGATGCCTCCTCCCATCTGGTTGGCGGTGCGGTCCCTCCGGGTGATCTTGTAGCCCTCTGGGATGGCGATGGCGATGTCGGGTGCTGAGGAGGCGTTCATCCAGGTCTCCGTGAGGAAGGCGACGTCAGGGGCTGTGGTGTCGAGGAGGTTCCAAAGTTCGACGGCGTGTCTGTGGACGGAGCGGGTGTTGAGCAGGATGCACTTCAGGTGATTGTTGCTGGTGTTCGGCTTGGTGAGCGCTGGTGCAGGGTAGTTCCGGATGCAGGTGAATTTGCAGGCGTGGCAGCTGAAGGGTCCGTGGGTGTGCTTCGGGGTGGCTCGGTGGCATCCCGGGATGCCGCCGGTGTTGAGTGCGATGAGATCGGCCGCGTTGTAGGTTCGTCGGGTCGGCTTCCGTCGGTGGGGGCCAGGGGTCCTGGCACTGGGCGCGGTCCAGGCGCTGATGGGCGCAGACGGGCTTACCGTTGGCGCGCCTTCGGCGCACAATCGGCGCGCCCGCTGCGCGTTCGCACGGTCGCCATATATGGCGAAGTGCTCGGGGGGGCGGAGCAGCTGGGAGGCGGGAGCGGGGAGGGTACAGACGGCAAAAGGGGCGGGGTAATCGGCGGTGGCGGGAAGCGGGGAGCGGGGAGGGGGGACGAAGGGGCTGGCGCAACTGGCTAAACAGAAGGAAAGATAACACCAAAATACAGGGAGACAGGCAACAGTAACAGAAATCAGTAATCACAGCTAAACGACGGGGGCAGGTCGCGGACCACGCTGCAAGGGGGCGTGGCCACACGGCGGAGCTCGGCTAGCGAGGCAGCAGGCAGCAGGCAGGGAAACACGCACACAGCAGCTGGTGGCCGTGCGGCGCGGGGGTGTCCTAGAGCTAGGTCACACTCACCTGCGTCGCACGGTCGCCATATATGGCCAAGTGCTCGGGGGGGCGGAGCAGCTGGGAGGCGGGAGCGGGGAGGGTACAGACGGCAAAAGGGGCGGGGTAATCGGCGGTGGCGGGAAGCGGGGAGCGGGGAGGGGGGACGAAGGGGCTGGCGCAACTGGCTAAACAGAAGGAAAGATAACACCAAAATACAGGGAGACAGGCAACAGTAACAGAAATCAGTAATCACAGCTAAACGACGGGGGCAGGTCGCGGACCACGCTGCAAGGGGGCGTGGCCACGCGGCGGAGCTCGGCTAGCGAGGCAGCAGGCAGCAGGCAGGGAAACACGCACACAGCAGCTGGTGGCCGTGCGGCGCGGGGGTGTCCTAGAGCTAGGTCACACTCTCCTGCGTCGCACGGTCGCCATATATGGCCAAGTGCTCGGGGGGGCGGAGCAGCTGGGAGGCGGGAGCGGGGAGGGTACAGACGGCAAAAGGGGCGGGGTAATCGGCGGTGGCGGGAAGCGGGGAGCGGGGAGGGGGGACGAAGGGGCTGGCGCAACTGGCTAAACAGAAGGAAAGATAACACCAAAATACAGGGAGACAGGCAACAGTAACAGAAATCAGTAATCACAGCTAAACGACGGGGGCAGGTCGCGGACCACGCTGCAAGGGGGCGTGGTCACGCGGCGGAGCTCGGCTAGCGAGGCAGCAGGCAGCAGGCAGGGAAACACGCACACAGCAGCTGGTGGCCGTGCGGCGCGGGGGTGCCCTAGAGCTAGGTCACACTCACCTGCGTCGCACGGTCGCCATATATGGCCAAGTGCTCGGGGGGCGGAGCAGCTGGGAGGCGGGAGCGGGGAGGGTACAGACGGCAAAAGGGGCGGGGTAATCGGCGGTGGCGGGAAGCGGGGAGCGGGGAGGGGGGACGAAGGGGCTGGCGCAACTGGCTAAACAGAAGGAAAGATAACACCAAAATACAGGGAGACAGGCAACAGTAACAGAAATCAGTAATCACAGCTAAACGACAGCAGGCACTTCTGGCAGCAGCAGGAGAGGGTCCCAGGCAGCAGCAGGAGAGGGTCCCAGGCAGCAGCAGGAGAGGGTCCCAGGCAACAGCAGGAGAGGGTCCCAGGCAGCAGGCTCTTCAGGCAGCAGCAGGAAAGGGTCCCAGGCAGCAGGCTCTTCAGGCAGCAGCAGGAGAGGGTCCCAGGCAGCAGGCTCTGTGAGCAGTGGAAATGTGAGGCTCACTCCCACAGATTTATAGCCCCCTGGGGTTGTTTGGAAGCTGCAAAGCAGCAACAATTGGTTGTCCAGGTCTGCCTCTTTCAAAAGTATCCAATGACCGCCTCCGCGGAGGTGGAGCACACCTTCCGCGACTTTCAAATCCGCATCATGCCACCCCGATCATCGCTCCCATTTGCTGTAGGCAATGCTCCTTGGCGTTGATGCACCGCTGGTGCCCGGGGTGCGCTACCGCGATGGTGCATCATTCAAAAGTACCCAATGACCACCTCCGCGGTGGCGGAGCACACCTTATGCGACTTTCAAATCTGCATCATGCCACCGTGACCATCGCTCCCATTGGCTGTAGGCAATGCTTCATGGCGGTGATGCACCGCGGGTGCCCGGGGTGCGCTACCGCGATGGTGCATCATTCAAATGCATCCAATGACCCACCGTCATGTACACATGTCCATATGCCAATGGCTACCACACTTGTGAAGGGGGTGGTGCTGGTGTCACACCGCCTGGGACAGGCGGTAGGTACCGCGATGCATGCGGCGGAGCATGCCCACCGCCATGTACACATGTCCATATGCCAATGGCTACCGCACTTGTAAAGGGGGTGGTGCTGGTGTCACACCGCCGGGGAGAGGCGGTAGGTACCTCTATTTTCATAACCATTAATGGCTATGTCAATCCTGTACACTGTATCAGTACACAGCAGCAACATGGTGAAGGGCACATCATTGTACACACAATGCCATACTTCCATGTCATCCACAGGTGGACGCACGTTCAGTGTGACACACTTTGGTCTGTGGTCCCTGCCATGTCAGTAATGCATTTGATTGCTGATGATGCTTGACACTCTTGAGCTGGTGTTAATGATGTAGTACAAATCAATTTGTTGTGGGTCAGTGATGACCTTGACAAGGCTTGTGTCACTGCATTGTATCATATCAGACTGGTGCATTCACAACAGCTCATGCACACAACTGATAGTTTTCCTGATACTGTGATCATTGTGTTGATGGATGTGTGCCGAGTTTACAAGATGCATTGAGGTGTGACAGGTACAGCAGATGGGTATGATACAGACATGGTAATTTCTAAAACATTCACGGATGTTGCAGCACCTTGCGTGCACATGTGAATTGTGTTCTCCAGTGTGTGCGCATTCACATTCCCCGATGTGTTTGTGGCACTTGTGTATTGTCTGTGGAGAGGTGTGACCTCTGTGTGTATCAAAAGGCCACCCATGTAACCTGGTGTGCCATGCATCTCTCAGGCAGTCTTTGTTTTTCCATGACATCATTGATGGGATGTGCTGTGGCCATCTCATGATGGTTGTCACTGACATTTTCAATTTTACATCTCAACTAGGAGGAGGCCGAATCTCCTAAGTCACCTGACAGTGCTGGAGGACATGGAGAATGAGGCAATAATCCGGAAATTCCGCCTGGATAGACCAACACTGAAGATCCTGTGTGATCTATTGGAGCCCCACCTGCAGCCTCGCCGTCACTATCCAACGGCATTCACACCCACATACAAGGTGATGGCAGCACTCCACTTTTTTGCGACAGGTTCCTTCCAGGAGACCGTGGCTAGCGCTGGAGGGATGTCGCAGCCCATGTTCAGCATGGTGCTGAGGGATGTTTTTGCAGCCATGATGCTGTATTGGAATCGCTACATCCATTTCCGTAGGGGAGGAGAATTGGCTGCCGTGCAGGGTGACTTCTATCCCCTTGGGCGCATCCCACATGTTGTTGGTGCCATCGATTGGACCCATGTAGGTCTGGTGCCACCACAGGCCACGGAGTACATTTATAGGAACCGCAAACATTATCATTCCATCAATGTGCAGGTGGTGGGCCTTGCGGACATGACCATTTCTCATGTGTGTGCAAAGTATCCTGGCTCGGCGCATGATTCGTACATCATGAGGAACAGCATGGTGCCACGGATGATGGAGAATCTGCATCCTGAGCGTGCTTGGATTGTGGGTGAGTATGCCTACTGATATGGCATGCTGTGTGTTACCTGCTGCACTCTAACTGTGCAACATTGCAATGGGTGTTTGTCATTCACAGGTGACTCAGCATATCCCAGTAGGCCATGGCTGTTGAGCCCCCTCAGGAATCCCAGGACCCCGGCTGACATCCGCTACAATGAAGTCCATGGCAGGACCCAACGGGTAATCGAATGGACTTTTGGCCTGCTGAAGTCAAGATTCCGCTGCCTTGACAGGACTAGAGGTGCACTGGCATACTCGCCTGGGAAGGTGTGCAAGATCGTTGTGGCATGCTGTATGCTGCACAACCTGGCCATCCACAAGGGGGTCCCCCTCCTCCTGGACGATGGTGAGGAACCAAGGCCACCACCTGCTGAAGGACCTGAGTCCAGTGATGAGGACAGTGGAGAGGAGGAAGGAGTAGACCTGCGCCAGCAGCTCATCCACCGCTACTTCACTTGAAGGTGGGTGAAGAGATACAACGTGTACATTTTCTGGTGTGGTTGCTGTTGTTGTGAAGGGCTATGCACGGAGGTAACCGACAGGCACACGTTCAGTCACCTGTGTGTGGTAAATGTGACATTGACATTCCATATGGGGACGTATGATGGACCCTATTTGTTCACACCTGCAGCCCATTGTCTAGTATGCCAGTTGTGTCTTGTGTATGTTTTGTGTAGTGTTCTGCCTGTGATGCCACAATGAGACCAGTGACTGTTGTTCTTTTGTGTCTCCCTAGGTGCTACAGAAGAATACTGCCCTCATATTGTACATCATTTGGACACATCATGGACATTGTCAACACTGTAACTATTGCACAAAAAAGATAATGCACAAAATCTGGTGAGTCAGGTATTTTATTTTGAAAGTGGACACGTGAATTGTGCGGGAATATTTACATGACGGTGGGGAATGAGCAGTGAATTGACAGTCCTGTTTGATGAGATGCAAGAGTAGACACCACATGGATATGGTGACCCAGTCCAACAGACAGGTGCCATTGCCAAGAAAATGTGGGGAAAGACAGTCTAAACAGTGAATGCAGTGGGGAAGAGGGTTGTCATCACGGCTCGCTCCGTGACTGGCGTGTGGCAGGTGCTTTGCCTCCGGAGACTCCCAGGCTCTTCTTTGGACGCCCCCTTGATCTTTTTGGCAGTGGGGGGCCGGCTGAATGGCCAGCGGCATCAGAGGACTCGCCCCTCTCTGTTGGCGCAGGGGAGGATGGTGCACTGTTATCCTGCGGCACAAAAGGAGGGGACGGAGGTGGTGGTTGGGACACAGGCCTGTCCCTCTGCAACGCCACTTGCTGGCCCATGAGGTCCACCATCTGTCCAAGGCGGTTGTCGATGGACCTCATCAGCAGGATGAGCTCCCTTAATAGGTAATTCGACCGGCCACTTTGTCCCTGGACCTCTTGGTATGCCTGCACAACTCTGGTGAAGTGGTCCAGGGATGGTGTCCACTCCTCCCGAGGTCTGGTGGTGACCCTAGCCCTCCCACCTGCTCTGCTGCCACGGACCTCTTGCCTCACCACTGTGGGTCCACGCACTCTCTCCCTGCCTTCCACAGTTGTTGGTGTGGGCTGGTCACCCCCTGGGACAGGGAGGGTTCTGCAGGTGGTACTGGTGGTACTAGTGGTAGTGGCGGTGGCGGAGGTGGCGGCTGCGGTGGAGGCAGAGGCCGTGACAGCAGGGGTCTGCTGCGCTGTTGTTGCAGCAGACGTGGTGGAAGAGAGGATGGGGGCCTGGGACCTCTGGGTCTGTGGCACACCAGATGGGCCGGCCCGGAGCTCATCGTCCAAACTGTCCTGGGAGTCCACATCTGAGAGTTCATGTGCCGGGGTAGAGACTGGCTCTGCTGGTCATTGGTGTGGTCCTCAGCAGTGAGTTCTTCATCACATGTGGAGTAGATGGGGAATGGTCAGTGTTGGGCACTGTGCAAGTGTTGAGTCAGCTGCGTATCATCAACTGTCTGTACACTACACAATTATGAAGTCACCAGTAGTACAATTCATGGCAACACTGTGTGTAATATCATAGTGCAGAGGAACATCATTTACTCATACAAGTTGAATGTCAATGAATTGCATGCAATTGTTGTTGCGTTTAGGGATGCAGGTCTCCCCCACACACACACACACATCGGGAAGAGCTAAGATAGCTACCTCATGTTAAGTGAAGGTGAAGAGTGCAATGGCTGACACATGGTCCTGGTGGGGGTGGCCTCTATCCTGCTCAGCTGTGGGCCAGGGGGCATGGTGGGAGTAGTGATACAGGCCTCCCACCCCCAAACAGTGCTCCAATACAAGATGGCTACCTACCTGTAAGTCTGTTTGTTGAACTGTGCAATGGCTGACACATGCTCCTGGGTGGGAGAGGCCTCCATGCTGCTGGAGTGTGAGCCAGGGGGCCAGCTGGGTGTAGTGATACAGGCCTTCCACCCCCAAACAGTGCTCCAATACAAGATGGCTACCTGCCTGTAAGTCTGTTTGTTGAACTGTGCAATGGCTGACACATGCTCCTGGGTGGGGAGGCCTCCATGCTGCTGGAGTGTGGGCAAGGGGGCATGCTGGGAGTAGTGATAAAGGCCTCCCACCCCCAAACAGTGTTCCAATACAAGATGGCTACTTACCTGTAAGTCTGTTTGTTGAACTGTGCAATGGCTGACACATGCACCTGGGTGGGGGAGGCCTCCATGCTGCTGGAGTGTGGGCCAGGGGGCATGCTGGGAGTGGTGATACAGGCCTCCCACCCCCAAACAGTGCTCCAATACAAGATGGCTACCGACCTGTAAGTTTGTTTGTTGAGCTGTGCAATGGTTGACACTTGCTCCTGGGTGGGGGAGGCCTCTATCCTGCTCAGCTGTGGGACAGGAGGCATGGTGGCAGTGGTAGTGCTGGCCTCCATCCAACAGACAGACATCACAAGCAAGATAGCTACCTACCTGTTAGGTGAGGGTGAAGAGTTTAATGGCTGACACATGCTCCTGGGTGGGGGTGGCCTCTATCCTGCTCAGCTGTGGGCCAGGGGGCATGGTGGGAGTGGTAGTGCAGGCCTCCCTCCAACAGACAGACATCACAAACAAGATAGCTACCTACCTGTTAGGTGAGGGTGAAGAGTGCAATGGCTGATACATGCTCCTGGGTGGGGGTGGCCTCTATCCTGCTCAGCTGTGGGCCAGGGGGCATGGTGGGAGTGGTAGTGCAGGCCTCCCTCCAACAGACAGGCCTCCTAAGCAAAATGTCTAGCTACCTGTTGGATGATAGTGGACAGTGTAATGGTGTTTGGGTATTGCAAGGAAGTACTTCTCAGTGTGTTGTTTGGCATTTGTTTGTACTTACCAGCCTCTGCTCCCCCGGCTACTCCTGTGAGACTCTCAGGCAGCAGTATGGCAAGCACCTTCTCCTCCCATGGTGTGAATGTTTTCGGTGGGATGGGAGGGTCACTGCCAGTCACGTTCGCCAGCGTCCAGTTCTTGCTCCTCCTCTCCTTGACAACCCTCTTGAGATCATGCCACCGCTTCATGATCTCCTTCTTGGATCTTGGGGTGGTCCCTACTGAATTCACCCTTTGAACTATCCTTTCCCACATTTGTGTCCTTGTGGCTAATGGTGTCTGTTGGACCAGGGTACCAAACAGTTGTGGCTCGACTCTCACAATCTCATTGACCATGACTGTCAACTCACTCTCAGTGAATGTGGGCATTTTTTGTGATGTCATGGTGTGTGGTGGTTGAGGTGTTTGTGGGTGCAGGGGTGTGGGTGCAGGGATGTGGTGTTAAGGTGTGAGGTGTGTTGTGTGCTGGGGGATTGTTTGTGCTGGTGTAATGGTGGTGGTGGTAGTGGTGGATGTGTGTGTGCTGTGCTCTTTTGCCTCTCCTGTTAGATGTGGTGTATGGCCTTCTCTTATGGAGTGTAGCAAAGGATTGTGGTTAGTGACGGGGGTGGCTTTATACTCAGCTGTGTGGGTGTGTCCAAGTTGAATTTGGGTGTCAGGTGTGTTGTGGGAGTTGTCCTGTGCTGTTTTATTTTTATTTGCATTTATTTGTTTTATTTGTATGTGTGTTGTGTATTTGGGGGGCATGGCTACTTTTATGTGTGCAATGTTTGGCATCACTGTGGTGTTTTGGCATCGTCCGCCATGTTTTTCATGTCCCGTCCGCTGCAGTGGCTATGCTGCAGCTCTTCCGCTATTTCTCCCATTCACTCCTGTGTACGACCGCGGCGGTCGGTAACAGTGGTTCCGACCGCGACACCCTCGGGGATGTCCTAATTTCCCGTGCGGTGTGTCCGCTGTCCTTGCGGCGGGTTGTTGCTTTTCCGCTGCTTTTCAGACCACCGTGGTCGGTTTTTGGCCATCACCGCCCGCGTTGGATGGCTTTGCTTGGCCCGCTACCGCCGCGGTCGGTCTTTAGTGGTGATTGATCCTAATGTGGACGCCGGTGTATCCGTGGTACAGGAGGACGGTTGTTTTCCGCCTCCATGGCGGTCGGGGTGGTTTTCCGCCTGCTATCCTAATGAGCCCTTAAGTGTGCAAAATGGGACTGGTTCATGTTAAGAAATTCGTATTGCAACTGAGGCTTATTTAGCAAGGAATCATTTAGCTATACCATAAAAAACTAAAATATATCACATATTGGAATATACTCAATATTGTACGTATATTAAACAATAATTGTTACACTCCCACTGAGCTGGATATTGAATTGTTGCACTTAAAATAAACAATCTCACTAAGCAAGCAAAGTAACCACAACCGTTAGAGCAATGGCAGTGGCAGTATATTAGCGGGGGAAACATCAGGTAATTGAGTATCCTTGACAATAGTATTTGTGACCACGCATTCTTGTTATGCAAGAACTATTGCAAATTAATAAGGAGTAAAAAACAAATCCATAAAATAATGAACAATATTGCTTGTATGAGCAAGAATTATTGTGACCATGTACTAAGCAAGTATCGACCATGTCTGCTCTCTTGTTAAGCCTCCCTGACACATCCTTAAGTTTCCTAAGAGCTATACAGAAAACAAATGTACCATGATGTCTCCATGCAGTTAGCCACTTTCAGCTTTTAAACCTTCTGCTCTTCCAGAATGTCTACACGTGATACCACCTCTGATTAAACTGTATTGTAACACAAAAGTTGGTCCACCAAAACGCTAGGCTGCCTAGCCAAATTTTAATTCCAGTTACAGAGACTGTAATGCTCATTGATATATATTGAAAAAATAGCAGTGAGAAAGAGGTTACCTTCACTGCTCATTCTAGAAATAGGACTTGAATGACATAAACAACTTTTCAAGAGCATTGTCTAACATCAGAACTACACAGCTGGAGTGTTTCCTTGTTTTTGAGCTGTTTCACACAGTGTGTTTTGATGAAAGCTGTAACCGAAGCTACACCAATGTAATTTGTGGGATTAGATAACGATTCTCAAGTATTATAGATGTCAATGTGTTTTTCACTTTCAAGTTAAGAAATATCCCAAAGCATAACATCTCATGGCTATAATATGATGTTATGGTGAGCATACATAATTTGTAACACATGAAGTTTAAATATTGCAACCTCATGTGTGTGTTAGGCATTTAATAAGCACAACTTTAATGGGCTGTGAAGACGAATATACATCAGCTAGCTACTGTGGAGTATAATTAGTTTAAAATACTTAAAGTGCACAACTTTAAGTGAATGTACAGGTCGTAGTGCGACAGCTGTAATTATAATGCCGCTTGACTTATTAGAAACTGTGACCAGGAATATTGCAATTTAGCAAAAATCTGGAAGTGTTATCAATGACAAACTAAATCATTTTTAAATTGAATACAAATGTACTTTAATATGTCGTAAAGCGAGAGAAGCCATCCCTGTAAACTAGAAGAGGGTATTTAAGAAGCTACTTAACCAAAATAAAGGGGGTGTAAAGTTGGAAACCAACCTACCGTGGGGGGATGTACATTTTTAGGTCTCGCCTAAGCAGCGTGCATGCGCTGCATAGGAGGACCTTTAGCCGTCGCTCTGTTCTTTTTGGAAGCACATACTCGTGCTTGTGACGGCATCCACCCTGCTGGAGCAAGCAGGGCGCGTCACAAGCATGAGTATGTGCTTCCAAAAAGAGCAGACTGCCTGTGCACGCAAGTTGCACTCCCGAGCTCTCTCTCTCTCTCTCTCTCTCTCTCTCTCTCGCTTTCACGTAAACAGCTCTGTCAGTCATTTGAAATCAAAAGAATTCAGCACTGCCGGCGCATTTGGAAGTGACACTTCAGAAAGCTTTGTACGTCATCTCGTTAAGGAGTGCTTCAAATTTTGGAATCTTGGGATTTACACTGTTGCTTTGTTTGTATTTAAACATGTTCACTTGCATGGTTTAATCAAATGTTCACTTGCGTTTTGTGAATCTAAAAGATCTGCTGCTCAGACACTACCAAAGGTGCATTATAACATCACAGGTGTATTCGTGGAGCGCAGTTGACCCAGAGTCACCCTCTTAGCGCTGTTTCTAGATCCTGGGTGTTTTTTGCTATCCAGCTTCTTACTCATTCTATGGACTAGGTAAGCTGATCACTGATCGCAGCGACAGCGCTTTTGCGCGCATGCTGGAAACCTGCAATTTTTAAAACTCACCTTTTTAATATTTTGTTGCACTGCCCTCTTACTTGCACGATAAATTGGTCCCCGCACCGCCGTTTTGGCGGGTTTGATCCTGGGGTAGGAGCCTTTGTCTGGCCGCCATTTTGGAGTGGGGTGAGTGGGCTGAGGCGCTTCCATCCGCCAGCGCGTTAGTGCGCATGAGCCTGCGTGTGAACGCCTATTTAGGGCGAGTCCCTGTGGACATTCTCCCCCTGACTAGGTAAGCTGATCACTGATCGCAGCGACAGCGCTTTTGCGCGCATGCTGGAAACCTGCAATTTTTAAAACTTACCTTTTTAATATTTTGTTGCACTGCCCTCTTACTTGCACGATAAATTGGTCCCCGCACCGCCGTTTTGGCGGGTTTGATCCTGGGGTAGGAGCCTTTGTCTGGCCGCCATTTTGGAGTGGGGTGAGTGGGCTGAGGCGCTTCCATCCGCCAGCGCGTTAGTGCGCATGAGCCTGCGTGTGAACGCCTATTTAAAGCTCCTCCCTTAGCGCAGCGGGATCGTGCAGCGGGCGCGTCCTCGCGTGGCCAGAGTCGTGCCAGAGTCCTGCCCGTCTGCGCCCGTCCGCGCTAAGGACGCGCGAGACGTGGTTGGACTCTATCGGGCAGTAGTATGGTTCTCCAATACTCCAGCCAGGCTCTACGCCTGATAAGACGCAGCCTGCCCCCTTGCTCGTGCGCGGTTCAACATCCTCTCTGCGGCCCTTATAACTGTTCTTGTGGCTGGTGGGAACTACCTGCACCGAGGATGCCACCTAGCCAGGTAAGGGTACACCGGAGGAAAGAACCTCTCCCTTCAAGCGCCATAAAATTGTGGCACCATAATGTCAGATCACTGTCAAAGCATCATCAAGATATCTACGATCTTATCTCTTTAGAAGGCCCTGATGTCTTCTTTATGACGGAGACCTGGCTAAGGGATGAGGACACGGCCAGTGTTAACCTGGCTCTTCCTCCGGGCTATGCCATCCATACTCTAAACCGTAAGGGGAGAGGAGGAGGTATTGCGGTGGCTTTTAAAACCTGCTTCACCTGTACCTGGAAACCTATGGACTTGCCGGCTGCGGAATGTGCCCATTTTTCGATTGGCATTAGTCAAAACCAAACTCTGTCAGGTCTTTTGATATATCGCCCCCCTGGGAGTGATTGTGCCTTTAGGAAGGCCCTTCCTGAGCTGGTAAGTTCTCTCTCTTTGTCCTCCTCTAATTTTACCATCGTCTGCGACCTTAACATACACCTGATTGCCTTTGAGATTCCAGCGGTTAGAGGTCTGTTGGATGATCTCGAAGCAGTGCAGCTATCCCAATTGATTTGTCATCCGACTCACGAGGGTGGCCATATCTTAGACCCGGTTTTTATCAACCTGCAATTGGCCGAGGTCTTGCCCCCCAGGCCTATGGGTTGGAGTGATCACCACCTCATTGAGCTCGTTATCTCATCGGAGATACGTCCTGCTGGGAAGCTAGAGAAAACATCTTTTAGGCGTCCCTGGAAAAAGCTCAAGTTGGAAGAGTTCCATCGTTTTTTGATCTCTTCACCCCTGGTCCAAACGGATGACATAGCTATGGGGTATAAAACATTCTGCGCCTGGATTATCAAGGCGCTCGATGCACTGATACCGGCCAGCTGGTCTAAAATCCGATCCTCCCAACCTAGCCCCTGGTACTCTGAGACGCTCAAGTGTGTTAAAACCACCTGCCGACAAGCTGAAAGAGCCTGGAGGAAGAATTACGACAAAAGCCTTAAAATATGCTACCAGGCTAAGCTAAAGGCATACCACAGAGCTGTCTGTCGGGCTCGAGCGGATTACTATGCTCGGGAATTCCAGGCGAGCTCCAATCCATCTAAATTGGTCTTCAAAGTTCTGAAGGAGCTTGCAGCGAATAGATCTCCAGTCACTGAAATATGTTCTCAGGCCCACTGTGAGTCGTTAGCTAGCTTCTTTGTGGAAAAAGTAAATGCCATCTATCGCTCTTTCCCCAAAGTGGATCCTGAGGGTACGACTTTGACATCACGTACCTCTCAGTGTTTGGCTATTCTTCCCACACCTTCGGAACAAGAGTTCACCCTCTTAGCGGCCAAGGTTAAATCAGGCTCTCCTGACGACCCTCTGAGGCCAGTTCAGTTTTTGGACTCGGCGTCCATCTGCCTTCCTCCTATTTTTCATCTGGTGGAGCAGTCCCTCACTACCGGGTTAGTCCCACCTAGTTGGAAGGCTGCCTGTGTCAGACCCATCATTAAGAAACCTGGATTGGACCCGTTGAAGGCGGAGAGCTATCGACCAATCTCCCTTCTCCCGTGGGTAGCAAAGATCACAGAGGCCCATGTTAATAACATTCTAACTAAACATCTGGCCTCTGCACACCTACTCGATCCAACTCAGAATGGTTTCAGGCCGGAACATAGACAGAGACGGCGCTCCTTTATATGGTAGAACATCTCCGCTCTGTACTAGATGCAGGTCAAACGGCGGCACTGGTCCTTTTGGACCTTAGTGCCGTGTTTGACACTGTATCCCATACCATCCTTATCCGCAGGCTGGGTGAAGCCGGCATCTCAGGCAGGGCGCTGGACTGGTTCCGGTCGTTCCTTTCGGAGCGATCCTTTCAGGTGGTAGCGCCACCTTTCAGATCTAAGTCCCATGCCATCACCCAAGGAGTCCCGCAGGGGTCGGCGTTGAGCCCCATGCTCTTCAATCTTTATGTCCAACCGTTGGCGGAAGTTGCGAAGAGCTGGGGTCTCACTATGGTATCTTACGCCGACGATACCCAGTTGGCGGTAACCCTCAATGGGGATTCTAACCAGCCGGCATCGAACTTTGCGGCGGGTTTGAGGGCTGTTGCTAGTTGGCTAACGCTCAACTGTTTACAGCTCAACGCCCTCAAAACTGAGGTGATGGTTTTGGGAAAACATCCTGATCTGTGGGGTGACAACTGGTGGCCTGAGGAGCTGGGATCGCCCCCTAAACCTATTTCTGAATTAAAAAATCTTGGCGTCTGGCTGGACTCCAAACTGACCTTCGCGTGTCACACTAAGAAGGTGGCATCTACGTGCTTCGGCATCTTGCGAGGTTTAAGGCCGATCCTCAGATTTTTCGATGCCCCAACGCGACAGATGGTGATCCAAGCGAGCGTACTATCTAGACTAGATTACGCTAGCTCATTGCTTTTGGGTGCTAACCAGGCGGAAGTCCAGCGATTCCAACGAGTACAGAATGCGGCAGCACGTGCCTTGGTTGGCTTGCCTCGCTTCTGTTCTGCTCGCACTACAATTTGCAAACTGCACTGGTTACCTGTAATCAGACGTATAGAGTTTAAGAGTCTCTGTTTCGCGTACAAAATTTTGGAAACTGATACTCCTGCCATTCTTCAGCATCTTCTGATTTTGTACACTCCATCGCGAAACCTTCGCTCTGCTGGTCAAAATCTGGCACTTGTTCCACGGTTCCAAAAATGTAGATTAGGGGGCCGCTCGTTTATGGTGATGGCCGCCAAATTGTGGAATACCCTCCCTGTCCACATTCGCTCTCTGGAAACTCTCCTTGCTTTTAGGAAAGCTGTTAAGACGCATCTTTTCCCCTTGCCTTATTAGCTGTGTCTCTGTTGGTTTGTTGGTTATGTTACTTTCTCAGGTATAGCGCCGGGACGCCCCTTAGCTGGGGCAGCTGTGCGCTTAAGAAATTTCAGTTAACATAACATAACATAACATGGGCCCCAGGAGGATGAAAGGCTGAGTGGTTCTGCCGAGAATCAAACCGCAACCAAAGGCTCGTACAGAGATTCATGAAGTGGGTGTTTTACTGCACCGGGCTTCCAGAACCCCGCGCTTATGTCTGCTCTACACACAGTAGACGTACAAAACAGTCAATGATTAAAAATTATTTGCATTATAGCCCTTCATTTGAGGTGCGTGCACACAAGACGCCAATGAAACTACTGTTGTCTCAATACCGTGGATCTGCGCAGATCAAGCTCAGCTGATTCTCTCATTCACTTTCAGGTTCTGAGGAAATGTTTTGAGATATACAAAACAATGTTATCAAGAAATGGCTCGACAGGGTGCAGTTTAGTGTATAAAATGAGTTTCTGAAGGGAAATGTCACATAAATGAAATCGTCCACCCCTTTGGTAGGTTTACTCCATTGAGGAAGGTCCACAAAACTATACTGGTATGTGTAATCTGCCCTTACAACTGCTTTGCAATGCATGCAGTAACCTTAAAGTCAAACAGTAAAAAAACAAGCATTAGCATAGCTAATAGGTCTCGCCTTTTGGACTTTATAAGTGTTTAGTCATGCAGGACGTTATCCTGGATGCAAAGCCAATAGGTCTTGGCAACCCGAGACTCTAGGGTTCAGGAAAACTGTACTTTACACTTCTGTGAAGTCCGATGCTCTGCCCGAAGCAAGATGCACCGACTCGCTCTACAGAGATTCAAATACTTTAACAACATACATTTTAAAAGTACAGTTTTAAATTGTTCAAATAGTAAAATCAAGCACATTACTGTTTCCAGAACGTAGGCTAAGGCCATTTCAGAACACATATGCTGGTACCAGGGAGCAGGATAGAACACAGGACGTGGGAACTGATTGGAAGACTCAGCATTCGTAAGGAGCAAAAGGGTCCCCATATGGTTTACAGGTGATGCTGCACATGGCCAAATCAAGCATCGTTTTATGACCATATGACAAAGAATTGATTTGCTACTATACAGTTAACAAGCAGCAATTACTCTTTCGTATGATAACTTGAAGTGACAATGAATTATACATCAATTCATCTGACCCTTCCCATACCATCATCACACATCAATCACACACCTCCTTAAATGCTTAGCAGCTGCAAGACGTTTCATAATTTAACCCCTTCAGTGCTGATGACAAAGCCAGCTCGTCATGGGCGTTACCTGCGCTACGCGGATGACGAGCTGGCTTTGTCATAAACAAGCCATTTGTTTTTTTCAGCGCACAGCGGGAAAACACGGTGGCGTGGTAGGGGTTAAAGGGCAATAAATATAAATTACTAGGGCAGTGTTTTTAAGTCTCGCCTATGCAGCGCGCATGTGCTGCATAAGAGGGCCTTTACCCGTCACTCTGGTCATTTTCACGCACACACTCGTGCTTGTGGCGGCATCCACCTTGCAGGAGCGAGCAGGGGTGCGCCACAAGCACAAGTGCAGTGCTTGAAAATGAGCTGACTGCGCGTGCATGCCAGCACCACTACCGGGCTCTCTCTTTCTCTCTGTCTCTCCCACTCTCTCTTTCTCTCTCTCGCTCTCTCTCTCCCACTCTCTCGCTCTCTCTCTCTCCCCCTCTGTCTCTTTCTTACTCTTCCCTCCTGCTCCCTGCTGGCAACTGTGCATTCATGCTGCCGCTGCTGGTTAATCAGATGTCGCCAGTTGCCTTCAGAGTACACATCTCTTGGGGAGTGCAGAGAGACGTGTTTCCTTATTTTGTTATTATGAATGGATTTTTATTTTTTGATGGAACGGTTTAATTACAGAATGTGTTTGAGCTTGGTTAGAATGTGCTTGTTTGTAAGTCTGGCCCATTGATGAGCTGCGTGTCAGGTTGCGAACAAGGCATCGCGAGTGCACATCAAATGCGGAGTCTGCATCCTACGGCATAGACCCAGTGGGTACCCGCTTGAATACCACTATCACTGTAGGGGTTACTGCAGTGTCTGACTCTGTAGTCCATTTAGGTGCACCATGTCTCCGGCAGCCATGTGTGTGACAGCGTTGGTTACTATGGCAACGATCGGCCATTTATACCACATGCGCGTGCTCTGCCCAGCCGCTACCAGCTAACAAGCATTGGCATAGCCAATAGGTCTTGCCTTTGGGACCTTATAAGTATTTAGTTATGCAGCACAATATCCTTACCGCACCAACATTAACTGTTGCATGGCTAAACACTTATAAGGTCCCAAAGGCATGAACTATTGGCTATGCCAATGCTTGTTTTTTATTGCGACACCAGTACCGTGGTGTAAAGCTGGAAATACAGTGGTCTGAAAGTAGATGTCTGGTATAGCTCCAGCTGTTACAAGATATAATTTTCTAAGTATCACCACCTCAACAGAAAGGTAAAGCTGTCAATACCACAACTGTAAAATAATATAAAGCCAGCTCTAAAAACAAGTGGGGTAAACTGTGCTTGGATGAGAGTGAAGTGTAATCCCTCCCTTGTGTTTTGAAAGGCTCCCTTGAGCCAACAAGTTCAGCTGGGGTGCACCTGTGTGCCTGTGAAGTGGTACTGTGACCTGTGAAGACTTGGACAGCATTTCAGCAACCCCAGATGACTTTCCTCTGCTTTCTACTACTTCTGCTCTCTACTGTTGTTGGGCTAAACTCAGAAACATGTGTCTAGAGATAACAGCGCTACCTGCACCAACTTTGGTGACAAACGACAGCAACTTTGAAGTAAGCGTACTGCATTTACCAGAATGCAATGGGGTGAACTGTGCTAGAATGAGAGGCAGAGTGCTCCCCCCCTTTTGTCTAAGAACATGTTGAACTGGTCTGTTACCAGGGCGTCGATTCCGATCCGGTAAAAAAATTGTCCGTACGAATCGTATCTGAAGCCCCCTCTGTACGACTCGTACACACGCCGTACGACCCGACGAGTACGATCCGGACCGGGGCATCAGGACGCGAACTGTACGGTCCACGTCAGGTAAGGGCGATTCGTACGGAAAAGTGCACAATGACATACACACCGTACGGTGCGTACCCCCCATGATCGCAGGGGTACGCCCCGTATACCCAGCGTACATGGGGTACGGTGCCTACACCCCATGATCGCAGGGGTACGCACCGTACCCCATGTATGCTGGGTATACGGGGTGTACCCCTGGGATCATGGGGGGTACGCACCGTACCCGGGGGGCCATTCCGTACCTGTTTCGGCGCGAACTCTGCTTTTACGGCTGTTTTTAGCTCCCGTAAAAAAGGGTCGTACGGTGCATACCCGACACGTATCGTACTTGCTAGGTCATATAAACCAGCCGCGAGCCGTACAGATGTCGCGTGCAGCAGGTTCCGATGGAGACTTGTACGGGGATTCGAGTCGTACAGTCTCTGTACGATTCGTACGGAGTCCGGCTCCTGGTGCGAATCGTACTTCGACGTCCGTACGTAGAACGTTGCAGGGTACGATTCGTACAGGAAAAACGCTCCGAACGGCTATTCGGAGCGGTTTTTCCCGAATTGGAATCAAGCCCTTTGTGAAGGGAAAGCTTAGAATGCTGGGACTGATAGGCTTATGTGAATTTTGAATATCTCAACATTAATATTTTATGCTGCCTACCTTAAGAGGATGTAATACTAGGGGTATTTTGAACAATTAGTTCATCTGTAGTGGAGTGTATATCTGGAAGGGCCTCATGTAATGGAATGTAAAGTTGAGCACATATCCTCACTTTATTTTCATATATCCGTTCACTGTCACTAGCCAACCTTTGGTATAGATGAGTTTATGCATTATCCATAATGAGTCTGTACCTTTACAGGCTGCCCACATGCTTTTCAGCGAAGCTCCAGTGGATGTTCTCTTGGTAAAAGCTCAGGGAAATGGGAATTATATTCTGTAATAACCTGTAGTAGTGTCCTTCGATCTGAGGAGATTTCCAGGGCCTATTTTAATATTGTCCTTCTCTGATCTGCGTATTTACCAAGCTGTTGAGAAAAGACCAAGTCATCTGGTGTTGGTTCATCTGATTATTAAAACAAAATCCACCACCACACAGACATGACCAGGATGCTCCAGTAAAAAGACAAAAGCTTCAGTACATCCATATAATTCAACCTATTCCTTAAATTATGCCAACAAAACTGTTCATAGTAGTAAAACGTCCTTGGCATCAGGCAGAATGCTGACATGGTGGTTGCTAATGATTTGGGGCACAATGTAAACCTGTAAAACAATCAATAGAAGCTACCTTCAAACAGACTGGATAAAACATCAAATCCTTGTGAGCCCACCGCTGTTGTGTTGCTTTTGTGTTCCTCCAGCAAAAATGTACCCAGCTCAAATGATAGATTGTATAAGGTGTATTCATTTTCCGAACAAGAGGAGGTATACGAAGAACAACAACAAAAGGTCCTGTCCTCCAGATAATATGCTGTAATCAACAAGCATTTGCGATGCAATAGGTCTCGCATTTGCGAGACTTTAAGCTATTGGCATTGTTAATGACAATGCCTTTTATTTATGTTTTAAAAGTCAACACATAAATAAAAGGAATTGTCATTTACAATGCCAATAGCTCAAACTCTCGTAAATGCGAGACCTATTGCATTGCAAATGCTTGTTGGCCTTATGGTCATCATTAAGGTACTCAAAAACAAGTCTCTCAGCATGTTTCTGCGGTGCACTACATGGCAGGGAGCTGAAAGGCAGTTGTGGAGCTGGGCAAAGGAGTTCTTGAGCTTAATTCTCGACAAGGGGAGGGGGCAAATGTTATATTTATGTTTTGTTTTTGTAAATAGTGAAATTAATACTTTTGTCATTTACAATGCCAATAACTTTCTTTTTTGCAAATGTGACACCTCTGGCATTTGTAATGCAACATGTTTTGTATTTATGTGACTTATATTTATCGATATTACAACTAACATTGTTTTTTTAAAATAAATATTAATGTACATTTAAGTTATTGTAACTTATAATGCCAATATCAAAAACGTTTGTAAATAAATTTTGTGAATATTATGTTCAGTGTATTTGCTGTTGTTGAAAATCTTAGAGCATAAGTGAAATATTAACATTTTTTTGTGACATTGAGGGAATATAATTTAACTAGTTGTTGTTGAATTTTTTTACAGATTGATACTGTTGTTGCGTATAGTGATGTTGTGGTGCCCCTGACTGATGTTGTGGTGCCTCAGTGCGAATGATGTGGTGCCCCTGAGTGATGCTGTGGTGGTGCGATAGATAGATAGAGTGATGGCGAAAGAGATATAAAGTGAGGGCAAAAGATAGATAGATTGAGGGGGTTAGATAGATAGAGTGAGGGCGATAGATAGATAGAGGATGATAGAGTGAGGTAGATAGATAGATAGAATGAGGGTGATAGATAGAGTGAGGGCGATAGTTAAATAGAGTGAGGGCGATAGATAGATAGAGTGAGGGTGATAGATAGAGTGTGTGCAATAGATAGAGTGATGGGTGGGGATGGAAGAGTATAGCAGATCTGCACAGGAGAAGAGAACATGTATTTAAAGAATGATGTGCTGTGGAAGAGAACAACAGATTGCCACAGGAGAAGTAAACTGCGAGTTATAGAAGGAGGCGGTTGAGCACAACAGCAGATCAGTACAGGCGAAGAGAATAGGGAGTTCAAGAAGGAGGGTGGGTGAAAGAGAACATCCGATCAGCCCTGTATAAGACAAAATGGATGTATAGAAGGAGTTGTATGAAAGAGAGTAAAAAGATTATTAAAGGAGAAGGCAACAATGAGTTAGAGAGTGATGCGTGGTGCAAGAGAAGAGCAGATGAGCACAGGAGAAGAGAACAGTGAGTTAGAGAAGGTGGTGGGTGGAAGTGAGCAGCAGATCATCAGTGGAGAACAGAACTGGGAGTTAAAGAAGGATGCGGGTGGAAGAGAGCAGCAGATTAGCCTAGGAGAAGAGAACAGTGAGTTACAGAAGGAGGCAGAGTGGAAGAGAGCAGCAGATCAGCATGGTAGAAGAGAAGAGAACAGGGAGTTATAGAAGGTGGTGGGTGGAAGATATGAGCAGATCAGCACAGCAGAAGATAACAGGGAGTTAAAGACGGATTTGGGGTGGAAGAGAGCAGCAGATCCGCACCGCATAAGAGAATAGGGAGTTAAAAAGGATGCGGGTGGAAGAGAACAGCAGATTGGCACAGGAGAAGAGACCAGGGAGTTAGAGAAAGAGGCGGGTGAAAGAGAACATCAGTTTTGCACAGGACAAGAAAACAGTGTTTTAAAGAAGGAGGCGGGGTGGAAGAGAGCAGCAGATTAGCACAGGAGAAGAGAACAGTGAGATAGAGAAGGAGGCAGAGTGGAAGAGAGCAGCAGATCAGCATGGGAGAAGAGAAGAGAAGAGGGAGTTAGCAAAGGAGTTGGGTGGAATAGATGAGCAAATCAGCACAGCAGAAGAGAACAGGTAGTTAAAGAAGGATGTGGGGTGGAAGAGAGCAGCAGATTAGCACAGGAGAAGAGAACAGTGAGTTAGAGAATGATGCGATGTGTTAGAGAGCAGCAGATCAGCATAAGAGAACAGGGAGTTAAAGAAGGAGGTGGGGTGGAAGAGAGCAGCAGGTCAGTAGAGGGCTAAAAGAAGAGAACAGGGAGTTAGAGAATGAGGCGGTGTAAGCGAGCAGTAGATTAGTATGGGAGAATAGAAGAGAATAGGGAATTAGAGAAGGAGGTGGGTGGAAGAGAGCATCAGATCAGCACAGCAAAAGCGAACAGGGAGTTAAAGAAGGAGGTGGGGTGGAAGAGAGTAGCAGATTAGCACTGGAGAAGAGAACAGGGAGTTAGAGAAGGAGGTTGGTGGAAGAGAGCAGCAGATCAGCACAGCAGAAGAGAACCGGGAGTTACAGAAGGAGGTGGGTGGAAGAGAGCATCCGATCAGCACAGCATAAGAGAACATGTAGTTACACAAGGAGGTGGATGGAAGAGAGCTGCAGATTAGCACAGGCGAAGAGAACATGGAGTTAAAGAAGGCGGTGGTGTTGAAGAGAGCCGCAGAACAGGACGGGAGAAGAGAACAGGGAGGTAGAGAAGGAGGCGGGTTGAAGAGAGCTGCATATTAGCTCTGGAAAAGAGAAGTGAACAGGGAGTTAGAGAAGTAGGTGGGTGGAAGAGAGCAGCAGTTCAGCACAGGAGAATAGAACGAGGAGTTTGAGAAAGATGCTAGTGGAAGAGAACAGCAGATTAGCATAGGAGAAGAAAACAGGGAGTTAAAGAAGGAGGCGGTTTGGAAAAGAGCAGCAGATCAGCACATGAAAAAAGAAGAGAACATGGAGTTAGAGAAGGATGCATGGTGGAAGAGATCAGCCGTTCTGCACGGGAGAAGAGAATAGAACTGGGAGTTAGATAAGGAGTTTGTTGGAAGAGAGGAACAGATCAGCACAGCAGAAGAGAACATGGAGTTAAAGAAGGTGGTGGGGTGGAAGAGAGCAGCAGATCAGCACAGGAGAGTGTTGATTTGGATTTGGATGGTGCAGTTGGATTTGGAGTGTTGATTTGGAGGGTTGAGTTTGAGGTTTGAGTGTGAGGTTGTAGTTGTAGTTTGAGGGTGGATTTAGAGTGCGGATTTGGAGGTTGGATTTGGAGGGTGGATTTGGAGGTTGGATTTGGAGGGTGGAGTTGGAGGCCGTAGTTGGAGGTTGGATTTGGAGGGTGGATGTTGAGGGTGGAGTTGCATTTTGAGGGTGGATTTGGATTGGGAGGGTGGATTTGGATGTGGAGGGTGGAGTAGGATGTGGAGGGTGGATTTTTATTTGGAGGGTGTATCTGGAGGGTGGATTTTGAGGGTGGATTTGGAGGGTAGATTTGGAGGGTGGAGTTGGAGGGTGGACTTTGAAGGGGGAGTTAGAGGGTTGAGTTGGAGGGTGGAGTTAGAGGGTGGAGTTGGCGGGTGGATTTGGACGGTGGATTTGGAGGATGGATTTGGAGGGTTGATTTGGAGGATGTATTTTGAGGTAGGATTTGGAGCTTGGAGTTAGAGGGTGGTTTTGGAGGGTGGAGTTAGAGTGTTGATTTGGATGTTGGATTTGGATGTTGGTATTGGTGTGTGGATTTAGACGGTGTATTTGGAGGGTGGAGTTAGAGGATGGATTTGGAGGCTGGAGTTGTAGGCTGGAGTTGGAGGGTGGATTTGGATTTGGAGTTGTTGGGTGGAGTTGGAGGGTGGATTAGGATTTGTAGGGTGGATTTAGAGGGTGTATTTAGAGGGTGGATTTGGAGGGTGTAGTTAGAAGGTGGATTTGGAGGTTGTAGTTGGATTTGGAGGGTGGAGTTGTATTAGTAGGGTTGAGTTGGAGGGTGGAGTTGTAGGGTGGAGTTGGAGTGTTGATTTGGAGGGTGGAGTTATAGGGTGGATTTGGAGGGTGGAGCTGGAGGGTGGATTTGGAGGGTGGATTTGGATTTGGAGGGTGTATTTTGAGGGAATGGAGTGTGTATTTGGATGTTGTTTTTGGTGGGTGTATTTGGAGGGTTGATTTGGAGGGTGGATTTTGAGGGTGCATCTGGAGGGTTGTTTTGGAGGGTGGATTTAGAGGGTGGATTTACATTGTGGATTTGGAGGGTGGAGTTATAGTGTGGATTTTGAGTGTATATTTTGAGGGTGAAGTTGGAAGGTGGATTTGGATTTTGAGTTGTAGGGTTGAGTTGGAGGGTGGTTTTAGTTTTGGATTTGGAGGGTGTAGTTGGATTTGGAGTGTGGATTTGGATTTGTAGGGTGGAGTTGGATGTTTGATTTTGAGGGTGGAGTTTGAGGCTGGAGTTGTAGTTGGAGGGTGGAGTTAGAGGGTGGATTTAGAGGGTGGATTTTGAGGGTGGATTTGGAGGGTGGATTTGGAGGGTGGAGTGGAGGGTTGATTTGGAGGGTGGATTTGGAGGGTGGATTTTGAGGGTGGAGTTGGAGTTGGAGGGTGGAGTTCGATTTGGAGGTTGGATTTTGTTGTGGAGGGTGGTGTTGGATTTGGAGGGTGGATTTGGAGGGTAGATTTGGAGGGTGGATTTGGAGGGTGGATTTAGAGGGTGGATTTAGAGTTTAGATTTGGAGGGTGGAGTTGTAGTGTGGAGTTGGAAGGTGGTTTTGGTTTTGGATTTGGAGGGTGTATTTTGATTTGGAGTGTGGATTTGGATTTGTAGGGTGGAGTTGGAGGTTTGATTTTGAGGGTTGAGTTTGAGGCTGGAGTTGTAGTTGGAGGGTGGACTTGTATTTGGAGGATGGATTTGGATTTGGAGGGTTGATTTGGAGGGTGGATGTTGAGGGTAGTTTTGGAGGGTGTGTTTGGAGGGTGGAGTTAGTGGCTGGTTTTGGAGGGTGGATTTAGAGTTTGGATTTAGAGTTTGGATTTGGAGGGTGTATTTGGAGGGTGTATTTGGAGGGTGTATTTGGATGGTGGAATTGGAGCGTGGAGTTAGAGGGTGGTTTTGGAGGGTGGATTTGGAGGGTGGATTTGGAGGGTAGATTTGGATGGTGGATTTGGAGGGTGGTTTTGGAGGGTGTATTTAGATGGTGGATTTGGAGGGTGGAGTTAGACTGTGTATTTGGAGAGTGAATTTTGATGGAGGATTTTGAGGGTGGATTTTGAGGGTGGAGTTGGAGGGTGGGTTTGGATTTGGAGCTTTACGGTGGATTTGCATTTGGACTTTGAGGGTTGTTTTGGATTTGGAGGTGGGATTTGGAGGGTGGATTTAGTGGGTCAATTTTGAAGGTGGAGTTAGAGGATGGATTTTGAGGGTGGAGTTAGTGAGTGTAGGTGCAGCTGTGTGATAGTATGTGTGAGTGTGAGAGATGGTGTGTGAGTTTGAAAGTGTCTGTGATGGTGACATTGTGAGTGTGAGTTGTTTGTGAGCTTTGGTGTGTGTGATGTTGAGGGAGTGTGTGAAGCTGATTGTTTTGTGAGTGTGTGGTTGTGGCGTTGTGAGAGTGTGTGATGTTGTGTGATGTTGAGTGTGTGAGGGGGTGTGATTGTGAGGGTGTTGTAAGTGTGTGTGTGTGTGTGGGTGCGAGCTTGTGTGTGTGTGGGTGTGTGTGTATGTTTTGTATTGTGGCTTATAAATAATTGTATTTATTTTGTTGTTTGTTTTGTGTATGTACTGTGTTATAGTATTGTAATGAGTCCTTCTTCCTTTTTTTGACGAATGTTTTTTTTTTTTAAATGGCAGAAGCGCTACTGTTCCCTAACGCTACCTACGATTTTTTAGGTTAGCAGTCTACTTTTTTTTTCTTCTAACCACCATTTTTGATTGACGTATTTTTTATCCAATGACATTGCTACGTTGTCTTACGTAGCGTTGTAATTGCTGTATGTCATTTGTGAAATTTCCAGATCCTCGTGCCCGCTGTCTGTGGAAGGCGTGCCGTGTTTCCTGTGTGTTTGCTGTGTCGGCTGACAGGTAAGTTTTAATTATTTTTTTATTGCTTTGTGTTTTGTTACGAAGTCTTTATCCTGTCGATATATTTTGTACGTATATGTATTTTTTTCATGTATTTTTACCTTTGTTATACCTATTGTAATTGGCGTGCGTATGTACTTAATGTATACCTGTAGAATGTTTGTAATATAATATTTAATATGTATTTGTGATGTTTATCTATTAATATATTCCAAACTTTTTTTTGTATTTGATGTACTACTGCAACATGTTGTTATACTGTGCGTCTGTTAATATTTTTTTGATGTTAATGTTTTATAATATTCACTGTCTATTTCTTTCAGGTTATTTTTTTTCCGCCTGTTTTGGCTTGTTGTATAAAACGTACAATTTTTTTTTTCATTCTTCTAAATTATGAATAGTTAGTGTAATTGTATCGAGAACACATTATGTATATTTTATTGAAACATACATGATTTAAAGCGTAAGCCTTACAGTTCGATGTTCGATCTTAAACTCCATTTTTGTCTCTTGTTAATTTTCATTTTTGGAGGCCTGGTAATTGTCGCTTGTTTTGCGTTGTGTTTTAGCTAAATACACATTTGTAGGTTTTGAATTACTTCTGTAAGCCTGTGAACTTTTTGGCCCTTTCGATTAAGCACTGTTACAAACTCCCTTTTTTTTTGGTAATTTCCCCTAGTGTTTTAAAAGTATTTGTTTTGTGAAATATTTGAATTAACTTATCGCTTAATTAAATTTGTTTATGGTTCCAATGCTCCATGTTGTTAATCCGTGTTTCTTACATGGACAGCCTTTCTTTAAATTTGTCTAATAATCTCAGTGTATTTTTGTTTTCTTTTGAAAACATACATGTGTTTATTTGGAATATTTATAGTCCTACACCTGACTTTTAACTCTATTTTGCAGCGTGTGAGCTTGTGTGTGTGTGTGTGTGTGTATATTTTGTATAGTGTCATTTTATTCGTAATTTTTTTTGTGTGTTTTCTGTATGTGTGTGTGTTTGTTTCGCAAGCTGATATTTAATTCCTTTTGTATGTGTTTGTGTTTTATGTGTGTATATTGTAAGCATGGGCGTAAAATCCGTTCCGCTCGCGGATTTTTCGGATTTTCGGCAAATTCGCAATCCGCGAACTCTCGCGAATTTGTCGAAAATCCGTGAATTCGCTCGCGGCGGATTTTTTGCTTGGTGATACAATATTGCGGCGCGCGGCGTGGTTCACGGCGTTCACTTTCCGTCATTCAGCGTTTGCCGAGTTGTTTTTCTCGATCATATTTAGTGAGTGCTGCGCCATTTTGGATCTTGCCGCGGGATCCCGCGGGAGTTTGGCGCCCGCGAATACGTAATCGCGGCTTGCCACCTTGCACAGCATGCCTCGCGAGAGTTCGCAATTGCGAACACGTAGTTGCGGGGGAAAGGAACAATCTCGCACTCGCGAAATAGAGATTTAGCAATTCTGCACAAGAAATCCACCAGCAAACAGGATAAACCTTCAGAAAATGATGATTTTTATCAGAATCACTCCTCAGGTTGACATTTGCATGGCCTTTTTTTTTGCAAGGAGTCCATTTTTTGGGGGGGGGGAAGGAAGTGCCCCACAGTCTCCAACTTCCTGTTCCTGTCCAGCAGGCTCCTCCCAGTGCTTTCTTCATGTGCTGGTCACTTTCATTTGGACCTTGACCTGGAAGGATTACTTTTTGTGGGTGCTGCTGGATATTTGGATTTGAGGCCTTTTTGACTTTCTTTGGATCACTTTTGGATTAGAAATCAACTTTCACAAGTAAGTTTGTTTGGGGCATTACAGTTGCTGCAACTACAATTTTGGAACTTTTTCAGAACATTAAATAAAATATATTGTGGGTAGCCACAGTATCCAGTAGGACCAGTGTTGGTTATGGGTGCATGATACAACTGTTTTGTTGAATTTAAACACCATTGAGGCCATGGATGGGCATGGATTGTGCTGATTTTTGTTGTTTTTGTCGTTTT
The DNA here is from genome assembly GCF_964261635.1 of Lissotriton helveticus. NCBI lineage: Eukaryota > Metazoa > Chordata > Amphibia > Caudata > Salamandridae > Lissotriton > Lissotriton helveticus. Next base: position 1,064,352,581 of record NC_136065.1, on the reverse strand, counting down.
TTGGGGCTGCTGGTGGGGCCCTTTGCCCAGGGGTGGTGAGTGTTGCATGGGCCCAGTCTTTCTGTGGGGTGTCCTCTTGAATTTAAACACCATTGAGGCCATGGATGGGCTGGGATTGTGCTGTTTTTTGTCATTTTTTGGGGCTGCTGGTGTGGCCTTTTGCCCAGGGGTAGTGGTGCATGGACTGAGTGTGCCTGTGGGGTCTCACTCTCTTTAAGGTAAACATCCTGGATGGCATTGGATTGTGGTGATTTTTGGGTGTTTTTCAGTTTTTTTGGGGTGTACTGTTGATGTGGACTGGCCATGTGGGTGGTGGTGGTTGCCATATTGAGTGCTGGCTGGTACAGGCAACATGTGCTTGGGGTGCAAGGGGCCATTTTGAAGAGAGGCAGTGTCTGAGGCCTGCACTTATTTAGCCTACTTTTCATCCATTATCCCCAGGGGTAGTGAGTGTTGCATGGGCCTAGTCTTTCTGTGGGGTGTCTTCTTGAATTTAAACACCATTGAGGGCATGGATGGGCTGGGATTGTGCTGATTTTTGTGGTTTTTGTCGTTTTTTGGGGCTACTGGTGGGGCCCTTTGCCCAGGGGTGGTGAGTGTTGCTTGGGCCCAGTCTTTCTGTGGGGTGTCCTCTTGAATTTAAACACCATTGAGGCCATGGATGGGCTGGGATTGTGCTGTTTTTTGTGGTTTTTGTCGTTTTGTTGGGGCTGCTGGTGTGGCCTTTTGCCCAGGGGTAGTGGTGCATGGACTGAGTGTGCCCGTGGGGTCTCACTCTCTTTAAGGTAAACATCCTGGATGGCATTGGATTGTGGTGATTTTTGGGTGCTTTTCTGTTTTTTTGGGGTGTACTGTTGATGTGGACTGGCCATGTGGGTGGTGGTGGTGGCCATCTTGAGTGCTGGCTGGTACAGGCAACATGTGCTTGGGGTGCAAGGGGCCATTTTGAAGAGAGGCAGTGTCTGAGGCCTGCACTTATTTAGCCTACTTTTCTTCCATTATCCCCAGGGGTAGTGAGTGTTGCATGGGCCTAGTCTTTCTGTGGGGTGTCTTCTTGAATTTAAACACCATTGAGGGCATGGATGGGCTAGGATTGTGCTGAATTTTGTGGTTTTTGTCGTTTTTTGGGGCTGCTGGTGGGGCCCTTTGCCCAGGGGTGGTGAGTGTTGCATGGGCCCAGTCTTTCTGTGGGGTGTCCTCTTGAATTTAAACACCATTGAGGCCATGGATGGGCTGGGATTGTGCTGTTTTGTTTTTTTTTGTCATTTTTTTGGGGCTGCTGGTGTGGCCTTTTGCCCAGGGGTAGTGGTGCATGGACTGAGTGTGCCTGTGGGGTCACACTCTCTTTAAGGTAAACATCCTGGATGGCATTGGATTGTGGTGATTTTTGGGTGTTTTTCTGTTTTTTTGGGGTGTACTGTTGATGTGGACTGGCCATGTGGGTGGTGGTGGTGGCCGTCTTGAGTGCTGGCTGGTACAGGCAACATGTGCTTGGGGTGCAAGGGGCCATTTTGAAGAGAGGCAGTGTCTGAGGCCTGCACTTATTTAGCCTACTTTTCATCCATTATCCCCAGGGGTAGTGAGTGTTGCATGGGCCTAGTCTTTCTGTGGGGTGTCTTGAATGTAAACATCATGGATGGCATGGGATTGTGCTTATTTTTCTGTGTTTTTCCATTTTTTGGGGTGTATAACTGAACTAATGTTCCTCTGTCTTCCATTGCTTTTAGGTGCACAAGACTCTAGAGAACCACCAGTGCCAGGAAGAAGTCCTGCAGCGGTGTGTGTGTGCAGCATAACGTCACGCGACGTCACGTCTGGACACAGACAACTCTGCAACTCGTGCAACTGCTGCCTGCTGTTCTGAAGAAGATGGCCCCAAAAAAAGTTACCCGTAGCTCCTCTAGCAAGAAAGTTGCCAGTAAGGAGCAGAAGAAGCAAGTTACCAAGGAGACTGGTGTGCCGGCCGCCCCTTTTTTTGGGAGTAAAAAAAAAAGTATGCCTGCAGCAGCAGCGGGATCTGCTGGGGACCAAGCTGCGAGCAGCACCCCCGCTCCATTGGGCTCAGTGCCACCACCACCACCACGCCAACTTAAGTCCAAGCCCTTCAGTGCTGCAGAGGCACTTAGTATAGTTGTTCAATCACCATCGACCAGTGATGTTGGCTCATCGCAAGAAAGTAGCAGCAATGTCCCTCAATCAACACAGGTTGTTGTAACTCATTTGACGAGTGTTGAACAACCACAGCCGCAACAAAAACCACATGTGCAAGTACAAGCCCAAGTACATGTGGAAGGAGAGGCAGCGCAAGGAGATGCGCAAGCAGAGGTGCATGGAGGGTCACAAGTGCCCGCAATAGTTGTTCCTCCCGAAGTAGGGGCACATCAGGAAATCGACAATCAAGGCGAGGTATCATTTGAGGAAGACACTCCTCCTGATGATCATTCATTGTCTTCCACACCCCTAGCAAGGAAGAGATCAAGGGTGGTGTCTACATCTTCTTCAAGCACACCTCCTTCTGATGATACGGATCAAAATTGGGAACCAGCACCACTGCCGTCTGAGAGTGAGGCACATGATCTGACAAAGGTAGTTAAGTGTAAAAGGAAGCTCGTCCAAAGTCTCAGAGTTATGGAGTGTGATGATGAGGCTCAACAAGAAGTGGCGATACTGCTGCTGATGAAGACTCAGACAACGACGACCCAGTCATCATAAAGGTCACTGCAGCCCCAGCGGGCATGCAGCAAACAGACATTTTGACCCTAGCCCGAAAAGCTGCTGAGCGTGATGATGATGATGTTGTCGACGAGGAGGCAGTGGAAACACCACAATCATTGGAGTTAAGTACACCAACTCGTACCACTTCCATATTTCTTTCTCACAAGAAGGGACCTCCATCCACCTCGACCTTAATTAGTGGCGGTGAAAGTGCACAACGTACAAAAGTTGGGCAATCCAGATCCTCCACTTCATCTGGCATTAGCAGCATGACCACCACCACCAGTATCACCGCCTCCTCCAGGCCCCACAGACACTTCAAGTCACCAGTTTGGGACTTCTTTACTGTTTGCCCAAAAAGGGAAAAGTTCGCCATTTGTACCCTTTGTAAGCTTTCAGTTAGTCGTGGTAAGTCAGGTACCAACTATGGTACCGGAGGCCAGAGAGGTCATCTTGAGAGACAGCACACTGTCCTATGGTTTGCGCACCTAAATGCGATCAAGGAAGCCCGAATTGGAAGTCAAGAAAACGTTGATGTTGCATCTGATGATGACAAGGAGGAAGAAGACGTGTCAAACACTTCACTTACACCCAGTACCCCTGTCAGCAGCACACCCCATGTGAGGCACACTAAGAGTGTTGGAGCGAGTGAGACACCAACGCGCAAAAGTTCACCAGCGAGCATAATTAAGTCAACGAAGTCATTATCATCCCATAAATGCTTGGTCCAGGGCAACATTAGAACCATGTTTTCTTCAGACGCGCCATATGAACGCAACCACCCACTGACGCGTCTGTATAACACTAAGCTGGCTAAAATGCTAGCTGTGGACCTTCTCCCTTTTTCTTTTGTAGAAGAGGTAGGTTTCTCTAGAATTAGTGGCAACGCTCTGCCCTAAATGAAAGGTTCCTAGCCGGTTCTATTTTGCCAGAGTTGCGGTTCCAGCACTACATGAAGATGTGCTGGAGGCGATTGGGGCAGCTTTGCAGAAGAGTGCTGTTCACACAATACATCTGACAACAGACATGTGGACCAGTGGCGCAGGCGCTGATTACATGTGCATCACTGCACACTGGGTCTTTTTCAGGGGTTAAAGCAAAGCTAAACGCAGGTGTTGACCCGGACCAAGTTTTTTAAGCTGCTCGGAAACATGCAACACTAGCCATGTTTGGCTTGGAGAAAAGTCACACAGCACGAAACATTTTGGATGAGTTTAACAAAAAGGTCTTTCACTGGCTGTCCCCAAAAAAACGCCAGATTGGTTATGTTTCCACGGATAATGGCGCCAATGTAGTTAAGGCCATGGCGCTGGGTCACTATTTCAGAGTGCCGTGTTTGGCGCACTGTATCAACCTGTTAGTTCAAAAATTCTTGAGTGATAAAGACAGTCCAGCGTGCGAGGTAATGGCCACCTGCCGCAAAATGTGCAACCATTTCAGCCATTCTTTTAAGGCCCGGAAGCATCTGAGGAGCCTGCTACTTGAACGTCGAATGCCAGTGATAGCACTCATCCAGGAGGTGGCAACACGTTGGAACTCAACCTTCTACATGCTTGAGTGTCTGTATGAGCAGTATACGGTACTCGATCACTATTTCTTAAAACAGCTCAGAAGGACCTGCGGATGGGTGCGGCGCAATGGGACATAGTTAAAAGCCTGACAGACATGCTTCGTCCTTTTGAGTTCTTCACGCGTGCAGTCAGCCAGGAGGACTGTAATTTGGGAAAAGCTATCCCATTGTTGTGCATGCTGGAGCACCAACTGAAGGCGGTGTCTTCTGAGTTAGAAAAAGATGAAAAAAACAAAGACCCTTTTCTTTTGTCGGAGAAATTATTAGAGCGCCTACGTGGTGATGAACGTCTTAAAAAGATCAACTCAGAACAGCATTACATTTGTGCTACTATTCTGGATCCACGCTACAAAAAGGCGCTGGCAGGCCAAGCATTCTTTCCTTTTGCTGATGAAGATGTTAAAAAGTACAAACGTTGGCTAGCCTGGTCAGCCAAGAGGTTTGAAAAAGAACGGCAGGATATTGAAGGAGAAGGCAGTACATCAGCATCAGCATCAGCAGGCCATCCCCAGTCAAAATAATCCACTTCTGCACCTGTGGCTGTGGCACAAGTGACCTCTCAGCCGTTAAAGACACCGGCAACCGGATCATCTGCACCACACACAAGAGTAACAGTGGCTGCTGAAGCGGATTGGCTAACTTTGCTTGGGTATGGTTCTCAAAAAAAGGTCACAGGCACAGCAAAAAGTAAGCAAAGTGGAGGAACCGTTGAGGACCTTGAGTCGATGGTGCAGGACTATCTGAATGACTCAACAGAGGTCTTTCTTAATGATGAGCCATTGCAGTATTGGCATGGGAAAAAACAATTGTGGCCACAGCTCTCCAACCTGGCTATAAACTATTCGTCTTGCCCACTTGCAAGTGTGTCTTCTGAACGTGTTTTCAGTGCTGCTGGTGGCATTGTAACTCCCAAACGGAGCCGCCTCTCGCCCAAAAAGGTGGAAAGGCTAACAATGATCAAGATGAATCAGCACCTCATACCACCAGATTACAAAGTACGAGAAAGCACGCCGCATGAAGACGAGGAGGACGGCAACGTAGATGAGGGGATTTGTTCTCTGTTCGGTGACGCTGACCTTATCCTGCCTGAATTCGCAGAGTATGATGACGAAATCTTCTTCTTATTCCCTGACACCGAGCCCTGAAAATGAGACAATGAATCAATAACTTTCTTTTTCGTCCTTATTCACTTTTATTCCTGTGTGTCTGTCTTTCTTTGTTTTGCACAGTTAATTTAATTCAAACTTTAATCACCTAATCCCAAAAACAAGCCCATCAGCAGAACTGTCTTCACTTGTTTGCTTATTGATTTGAAGGTGCCGCAGTCTACATTCCTCAGGTTCACAAGTTCAGAAGAACATGCTCCTCTATCCTCCTCCTCCTATTTCCCTCAAAGCAGAGGGCTGGATTACGCCCAATGAAGAAAGACTCAGCACTTGTGGGGGTGTTCTACTTCTTTGCGGGTGAGTTGACGGCTCTGGGCCCATTGCTGTGAAGCTCTAATAACGGATAAAAGTGTTTTGGACCAAATATGAGGCGGAAATTTCTTGCCGTTTTTGCTGACTTGCTTGCCTTTGAGGTGCTCTTTGGCGGGGTTCCGGGTGTTTGTGGGTGAGTTTTGGGGTCTGGGAGCACTGCTGCGACAGTCTAATCTTGATTGCATTTGCTTGTTAGGAAATCCGTGGTGGAAAACAGGAGTTATGATGATGACCTAGCTGCACAGCGCGTTTGGACCGAAGGCCGAGAGATATTGTAAGTATGAGATTTTGCTTTTTGGTTGTTTGGGGGTGTTGTCGCGTGCTTTTTTGCGGGTGGGTTGGCGGGTCTCTTGGGGCATTCCTGGGAAGGTCTAATACCGGATAGAAGTGGTTTGGACAAAATCCATAAGGAAAGCCTTTTTTTTGCTATTTCTTCTGACATCTTGCTCAATGTAGCGTTTTCGGGGGCCTGTTTGGGGGTCTTCCTGGTGTTTGCGGGTGGGTTGCGGGGTCTCTGTCGAAGCACTGCTGCGACAGTCTAATCTTGATTGCATTTGCTTTTCAGGAAATCCGTGGTGGAAAACAGGAGTTATGATGATGACCTAGCTGCACAGTGCGTTTGGACCGAAGGCCGAGAGATATTGTAAGTATGAGATTTTGCTTTTTGGCTGTTTGGGGGTGTTGTCGCGTGCTTTTTTGCGGGTGGGTTGGCGGGTCTTTTGGGGCATTCCTGAGAAGGTCTAATACCGGATAGAAGTGGTTTGGACAAAATCCATAAGGAAAAGCTTTTTGGCACTTTTTGTAACTTAGGGTTCATTAGGGTTAGCCCTAGCAGCAGGATTGCATGTGTTTCGGGGTGTTCTAGATTTTTGCAACTGAGTTCTGGGGTCTTAGAGCACTCTTGGAGCGATGCTGGCTATGGATACTTTTGCTTGCTTGCAAGTGGTTTGAATACAATCCACGGTGGGTAAGGGTGTATTTGGGCCTACTTTTACTTTCAAAGTACGTTTTGTCACCATTTTTCTGCTAGGCCTCGTTTTTTGAGATCTGATTGGGGGTCTTCTACAGTTTTGCGACTGGCTTTAGTAAGGGTCTTGGTGGGAGCATTGCTGGGAAGGTCTAATTTTGTTCTAAAACACAGTTTACAGTACACCTAGCTTGAGGGGAAAGATCCGCTAAATTAATTTGGCCATACTTATTTATCCTTAAAAAGGTGACTCAGACAGATTACGCAATTTCAAAAATATTGTACTGTCTATTAGGAAAATCAAAGTGTGACTTTTTGCACCACACAGCGTACATACCTTATATTTATTTATCAGTGGTATTGTAATAGCACTTCCTGTTTTCCGTTCAATAATTACAGGCCGGGTTTCAGTCAACATCCGCCAGGCAGGCAGTGGACAGGGTGTCTTCTGTCAGTGGTCACTGGTCACCAACATTGATGGACGAAGCGTCAGCTGGAATGGAGGAGTGCCGCTAATAAGAGGAATTGTTTGCTGCATGCAACTTACTTACCAAATTCAACAGGACAACTCCAACAACATACAGAATACAGATACAGTATCCATTGTTTTCTTCTATGAGTGTGACTGCATGTGGTTAGCTTTAGTTTGTACCCAAAGATTTCTTTATCTTCAATTATTGTTTGTCCATGCTGTGCTTTTTTTTTTCTTCTCTCAACAAAACCTACCCAAAAAGAAACCCCCATTCCCATCCATTTTCCAAACCCTAACCCTCTTCCCCCGGGCTGTGTGGTTTTGCTTGATGTCTGACTAAATGACATCAATAATTCCACACACTTGCTGGGGAGGATAAGGTCATAGCAACAGGCTGGTGAAGGAATACGAGGATATATTCTAGACTTACTCAGCTTCAGTACTATTTCTTGTAGTAGTAGGAGCCAATGTCAAATTAATTCAACGCAAGTACTAGTTATACTTGCAATACTTTACCATTTGTTAGGCTACATTGTGGCACTGTTCTAGTGTACTGTCACCTGCTATATTCTCTATCGTACCGTAACCGTTGTAATGCTACAGTAAGGACAAACCAGGTTTCGTTTTCTTTTTTTCCATAGGCATGCAACTGCCACTGTGTCACACCACTAGTACCACCGCAACGAGGAAATTTCATCCGCCCAGGATTGCCAACCTTAATCCCCATTTCCCGTGGAGCCAGCCCTGGGCCTAGCCCTAATTTCTAACACAAATTACAGGTAAGATAAGCGTTTGGTGGGAGGTAGTATAATGGAGTATTAGGACTAGACGAGAGATTGGCGGTAGTACTACTAAAGTCCTAGGACTCTTCAGGAAAACAAACTTACTGTTAAACCCCCACCCACCAGACTGAAAAGCAGTAAAAAACAGGTATGGTCAGATAAAGTTTAAAAAAGTATATTTATGTAGCCCTAACAAAATAATCTCCCTCAAGACCCTCCCTAACCCCAACGATTGTCTTTCAAAAGTCCCAAAAAGAACCCAACTCCCAAATCCCACCCCCCAAAAGTCTCTAAAAAAAGGGCAAGGGACACTCCACTACTGGAGGGTGCTGGTGAATTTTGCGGCCAGGGCATCATACTCCTTGCGGAGGGTGGCATGGTCGAAGCAGAGGCCCTCCACCAAGTTCTTATAGTTATGGACCTCCTGCTCCAGGTACGACACTCTGAGTCCTAAGCGGCGCTGGCGTGCCTTGCAACTCCTGTGGGGGGCAGCTGGTCTTTTTGCTGCTTGGCGGTGCCGGTTGGCTTTGTTAGCCCGGCACCGTACCGCTGGAGCACTGCGCTGGCTGGCAGCCCGTGGGGGCACGGAGAAGGATGCAGCTGTCCCAGTGGAGGATGTTGTGGTTCCACCGGTTGACTGCGTGTCCTCCTCCTCCAGGGCCACCAGCCGCCGATATTCGGCGACAGTGGCATCCAGCCTCCGTTGCCGGGCCATTCGAGCCTGCTCCCTCCGTGATGTCGATTTGGAAGGAGCAACTATATGAAGAAAGAAAGACATAGTCTGTAACCAATGCTCCTTAACATTAATAACACAAAGTGATTGAGCCGAAAGTTGTGTCACAGTACAAGTAGCAAATTGAAAGCACAGTACATAACTATTGAGGACAGTAGCTATCTAACCTCCCACTTCTGCATCCTTGCTCTAACATTAGTGGGAGTTTAATAAACAAATTCTACGACCACTATGGACTTCCATTACAGTCGACGATGACAGTACACCAGTCTTATTCTTCTTCTTCTCTCTTGTTTAGGAAAATTGGTACGTTATCTTATGCAAGCCGGCAGAATGCCAGCGCAGTGAACTTGCACCCGAGAAAAACAGACGCACACCATGATGAGTGAGACAGACTTGCGTTACTGTACCGGTCCAGTACATGCAGGTGGTGAAGCTATTACTTTTCTATTACGGGTGGCACTGAGAATACTCTGTTACAAGGGCTACTGCTTAATTAATTTACCTTTCACCCTACAGTGCAAATGAGAACTAGAAAAGGAAAATTAAGAAGCTAAATAATTTGATTATCTATCACTTCACATGGGATGTATTTGATGACATATGGGATGACTTTAGGTGCTTTGCTTATTATTGAGTGAACAGTGATACACCCACACATGAATGACGTACTACTACTAAACTAAAGTTATTAAGAGAGGTACGGAGTGTCCACCGTAATAACCGGATATATGCTGTGCTTGCAGTTGCAATACAAACTACTGCTACTATTCATGGTAGTATTGGACAAATTTACAATTTCTTTTCCTTGCCTTCCCTACACTGGAACGGACGTGCGGGTGCGGTGTTACATGCTCTTCAAGGTAACACTTAGTTCATCCAGTGACCATCTACTCTCTCTAGATACACATGTGCTATCTAAGAGTCAGATAATACCATGCTCCAGGCATCCATCCATTCAAAGTATATGCACACATGCAGTTTCTGTTTCACCCACCCAGGCTGTTGTCCTTCCACCTATCCTTGCTTCATCATTGGCCCAGCCATGCACCATACCATATTCTTTCCTTCCCAGCCACCGCGGGGGCCAAGCAAACACATATCATTCTCCTTTGCCAGCCATCATAAAATTTCTCATCCTTCCACACTTACTTACACCCATCTTTTGCTTTTCGTTCATCCCATCCATCAAGTTCATCTAAGATCTTATTGGGATTCTTCTCACCAAAAACTTCACAGCTAAGTCGAAGTACATTTAAAGGAGGCTACTACCTGGTTGATTTATAATACACCCGTGCAGAAAGCACACTATGCAGTCTTCAATCTCAATAAGTAAGGAATATATAGCTTACCTCTTCCCGCCACCACCGTGCGAACCCTCACAGGAACGTCCGGCACTTGCACCGCCTCCTCCCCAGAGTCCTCGCCCAACACCACCACCTCCGCGCTGGCCCCGCCACCAGATGTTCCACCTACAAAGTACATTTAAGAATGTTAGAATACACCACTCACTACTATATAATATTTGGTCTAGGAGGAATAAACAAATGTTAAAAAAACGAAATACAATGTAATAATTTGTAACTGTCTACTCTAAAGTAAAAATGTCCCTTTTTCCACAAGAAATGTGTCCAATTAATCGTTAGCACTAAGCACTTTTCCATTTTCAGTTAAACGTTTACTTTTATGACAAATTTGATTTTAATAAATGTGTTTACTTTTAATAAAGCTTTTAAACTTAAATAGACTCTGTGGTTTTTGGTCCTCCAGACTAGAGTGGATGAGCTAAAGGTTTTGAATTTTTTGCAAGCATGAGTGCCTCTGGCACTTCTTGACTCTGACTCCGTACTCTTGTCCTGCGTTGGATAATCTAATGATCATTGGGGATCAATCATCGGTGACTTTGGGAGCTAAATGACTCTGCCACACTATCTAGTCAGTAAGGAGATTGGGGGTTCTTCAAAGTCTGATATCACTGAGGTATGTGGAAAGAAAGTCTACCTGCGCCTATTATAATTGATAAACAATGCACTATTTAGTGTTCATAGTTCGGTTTGTGCAGATTTGTCCCTGCAACAGTAGTAGAATGGATTGTCCTCCTATCCAAACCAAAAGTAAAGTAGTATCTTATTCTTTCTTGGTGGTCATTCACCTTTTTATTGTTGGCAATTGTCAAAGCATAAACATTTAGAAGACTTGAAAAGACATTATGGACAATCCCAGAGGACTGCACTCAGTGCATAGAGCTATTGCTGACTAGAATGGGAGTCCAATGGAATTGCCAAATGTGCAATCTTAGTTAGCTACACAGACAGACTAATAAGAATAATCTAGTAATACCACAGGGAGTCATAGTCGAGGCAGGATAAGAATTTAGATCCAGTCTACAAGAAGATCAAAGACGATTTAGAAAAAATCGAATGAGGAACGCTAGGAAAAAATAGGTACTCTATATTAAAATTAAAACTTACTGGGGCCAGCAAAGGAGCCCTCGCCTGCCCGATCCTGGCCTGCATCCTCCTGAACAGCACCCTCCTCCTCCTCCTCCTGTGTCCTCTTGCCCTTGGAGGGAGCTGATGTACAACATGAAAGAAAGACCAGAAAACATGGATGAGATTTGTCAACCAAATCAAACATTTCAAAAGAACAATAACAAAATATTTTGGAGAAATAGCAAATAGATAGACAACTATTCCACGGGATATATTGACCTATCTCATGTGGTATACTACGTTATTCGTATTGCCTGATTTGCGGACCGTTGACTTTGAAAGTTCCTATGTAACTCACTAAACAGACTACTAAAAAGGTTTGCCTAGGCCTGGCAGGCAGCAGTCCGCAGCACGCGAAGTGACAGACAAAGTCCATCCTGCTTGCAGATCAGTGAATACTCAAACTATCAATCCACCGACCACCACCACTATTTCTTCTTATAGCCATGTGTCTTAAAGGAAGTACTGGACTTCAGTCTGTTGGGGCTGATTTAGAAGTCCCTTGCGGCTCACATTCCTCCATTCCTCCGGCGCAAGGGAGGGCGTTCCTGCGCAGGAACGAATCCTAAAAGTGGCTGAGGGAAATCTTCAAGATGTCAATCAGTCACTTTTAGGACAATGATGCATGATTGAAACCCTGCGCCTGCTTGAAGCCAAGCAGCATTGGGGAGATAGGGCACCCCAGAGCATTGCTGGAGCTGCGCCATCGTTGGCACGCAACTCCAGCAATGCACCGCCTTTACGGCACAGATGCGTAAGGCTTCTGTGACGTTTTGGGCCCATGGGTGGTGGTGGTGGCATGGCACACAATTACTGCCGCATCCCTGCTACTTTGCAGGGATGCGCCGGTAATTGAAAATATGACCCTTAGTGTCTAGCATTACGCAGTTCTTTACACTACACTCATACATAATTTCTCAGGCCAATGAAATGAACACAAATTACAAAACAAATAAGCATAGTAGCAAGCAAGGCTACTGAGAAGAAGAGCAGTGCACCTGAAATGCATAGAAGATTTTGAAATATAATTTACCTACAATGTAATCTGCAGCATTATTGCTCTTGGTAAAGAACAAAGATTTGCAAATAACAGAGCCGGATAAAACAGAGTAGTGATGAAATAGCTAGAAATAGCTACTACTACTCACCAAGTCGGGGACCTCTACGCCGAGCGCGTCCAGCAAGTCCCGTTCCCGGTCCATGACATCCGTCCAGCGGTGGGTGGCCTGGTTATAGGTGCGCCGGACCCCAGAGAGCTTAAACATGGCCCGGCACACCTTCTCCCACCGCTTCCGGCGCTCCGGGATGCCATAGCCGGTTGCGATCTTGCCGCCTCCCAGGATGGTCTTGGGGAGGCGGCGCTGGACGTAGAAGATTAGTGCGCCCACCTCCTCCGCGCTAAAGATCTCCCGTGGCATCACTTGCTCCCCCCTCAAACGCCCGCACGGGAGCCGGGCACGGGGTGCGGGACCCTTCCCCTTCTCAGGGTGCTTCCCGGCTCCCTTTACCATGGTCTGGGCAGAAATGAAGTTAAATGATAAAGAAGAAATAGAATAGGGAAGAAGAAAAGAAAAGAGTTTAAAAAAGTAGTTTAAAATTAACTAAAAGTAGCAGAAAACACAAAAATATAGAGCTAGAAAAATAGAGGGATAGATAATAAGTAAAATAGATTAAATAAACTTAAAACAAGCAAAGGATGGCAGAGATTCAGAGAGGATACAGAAAGCATGCCCAGAACCATAGCAATGAATGAGAAACAAGATGGCCGCGCCCATTCACGACCGCGTGGGTAAGTTCGCGCGAGATTTTCCTCGCGATCACGCGCAAAATTGTACTAGCGAGCAGCACACTTTGCGAGATTACACATAGCGGCCGGAAACGGAATTACGTCACGCAAACAAGATGGCCACGCCCGTGTACGACCGCTAGGGTAACTTCGCAAACGTATAGCTACAAGCGCCTTGCGAACACGCAAAAAATCACGCGAACATACACGCCGCAAAAAAAAAATTGTGTATTCGCACGCATTCGCGGCTTCCGAAATCGATCTCGCACGGATTCGCGCCCCGCAAATCGCGCGAAATTGCAGAAAAACGATTTTTGCTAAACTGAAAGCAATCAGCAGGTGCAAAAGTTCAAACTTAACATTAGTAACCATTCACTCTAGTGCTTCCTGAGGGGCCCCACCAGAGTTCAGTTGCCTATTTGCAACTATTCCATGACCCTGCTATGACCCAAACAGCAGGCTCATAGAATAGCTACAAGTAGACCATAAAGGTCCTGTGAAAAAAAAATGCGCTGCAACACAAAGCAAATTGCAGATAAGGAAGGAAGCAGGTGCCAGCCAGACTGGAAGTTTCAAAATTACTGACACATTAATCACCCCCTAATTAATTCATGGCAGTTGAAGAAGGGCAGGTGTGCTTGCTTTCACTGCAACAGAAAGCAAATTACAGATAAGGAAGGAAGCAGGTGCCAGCCAGACTGGAAGTTTAAAAATAAGTGACACATTAATCAACCCCAAATTAATTCATGGCAGTTGAAGCAGGGCAGGTGTGCTTGCTTTTTTTCACCCCCATAATCTACAGTGATAAACAAACCTAATGGGTGGCAGTGAGGATGTACCAGAGGGTGGCATGGGTGTACCAGAGGGTGGCAGTGGTGAAACAGAGGGTGCTGTGAACCTGTGATGATAAACCAGACGTAGAAACAACATAGTCGCGGCCGTTGCAAGCCGAAAAGTAAGTTCGCAATTGCGAAATGGTCCACAAATCCTCGCGAACGCTCGCCAACACAAAAAACTTAAAAATCCGCTCATCCGCGAGAGTTCGCGGATTGTGCGTATTGCGAATCCGTAAATACGCAAATTCGCGTATGCGAGATCCGCTAGATCCGCCCATGCTTAGTATATTGTTTGGAAGTATGTGAAAATGGCACCTCGGTTAATGTCCCCTAATGCTGTTCATGTTTGTTAATGTAGCGGTCTAGTCTTTTTTTTGCATATTATTATTTTTTTTGTATTGACGTATTTCCCGTCCAATGCGATTGCTACGTTGTGTTACGTAGCGTCCCAACTGGTGCGCGTCAATCCGGAACTTTCTAGATTGTTGATCGCGTTGTTTTCGGAAGGCACACAGTGTTTGCTGTCTGTTTCCTGCGTCGTCTGACAGTAACGTTTTTTTTTTCTTAAATATTTGTTGTTGACTTACGTATTTGTGTACTTGTTGTATATTTTTTTGTAGTTCCGTGTTTTTTATGCCCAAAAACGTAAGCTTCGTTATAGTATTTTTTAACAGCCTCCGTATGTACGCAATGTATAATTTGCTAAAGATTATAATATTTTTTTTTTTATTTGGACTGTTTCTTGCGAATGTATTGAAAAAGCTATTATTTTATCTGTAATATTGATACTTGTTGCATAATTATTTGACTTATATGTATATGTCGAAACTTTTGTTTCCATTTTTTTTTAATAAGCAATGTGTCATTGTATCTGCCGTATTAATTTTGCTAGAAATGTGTTGTTGTTCAAATGTGCTATTTCCATGTTTCTAATCTGTGCATGCCTATATTTGTAGTGCGTATAATAGTATGGAGAAGTTTTTTTTGTGTTAATATAACAGACATGTTTTTAAGTGTATGACAGACATTCCTATGTTGGACCCCACACTCTATCTTGCTTGTTATTTTTATTCTTTTATTTTTGTGCGACTTTCAAATGTTGCTGGTTTGCGGTGTATCAGGCCGATATACACACAGTTTAGTCTTTAATCATTGTATGTTCTGTAGTTTATTTTAAATTTAATGGCAATCTACTTTTTATTGTGAAATGTGTGAAGATGCAGGCTTTTTTTTAAATTTTGGGGTTAATCTTAACTTCTTTCCAAACAGTTCCTCATCATGTGTTTGAATTGTCACTGTTTTTCTGCGCACCACTACTATGTGCATGTATGTACAGATGAGTGTTGTCATTTTGGCTATTGGCTTTGTTATTGCGATGTAGTGCTTGTAACAGCATTACAGATTGTTGTGTTACAGATGTTGTTTAGTTTTGTACAGATGTGGTGTATATGTATTTCATCTTTTGTGATAGCATGTTGTTCCTACTAGCGTACTCACTGCGTACAATCTTGTGTACTTGCCATGTCGTAACTAATGCGTTTAAAATGTTTTAAATTCTTTCTTTGTTATAATCTGATCAAAATCTTGTAACTGTATGTGAAAGTAAGTGCAAAATAAAGCTTAGTATTGACTCTAAATTGTGAATAATGCAGTGGGACACTTAACACTAACCTTACAGACAACCATATGTAGAGCATCCCTTTATGATTTTTTTTTCGGGCAAGCCCTCGTAACTCTGGGAGGTTGGTGCCCCTGTTGTTAATGAGGATAAGACATTTCACCCTGCCTTTTTTTTTTTAACAAAGATAGGGCCTGCTGTCTGCATAAATTAGTACCCCTCACTCTCGTCCCTTTGGCATTTATGCATGTTGAAAGTTTGATTTTTCCTCCTCTGTCAATTGCAGGATGATTAGAGAGCAAACACTCTCTCTTGCTTCTTAATGTTCTAAAAGTACTTTGAGCTGACAAATGTTGTTAGAGATCTGTATTGTTCATGACATTAAACGGTGACCCTTGCTCTTATGGACGGGTCAAGTGCGGGATGTTTCGAAAGCACACAAAGTCTTTCTTCTTAATGTTCTCATACCACTTAGATCTGCCAACTGTTGACAGAGTTCCGTTTTCGTTAGGGCCATTAAATGGTGAACTTTTCTTAACGGACGCTACGCTGCATGTATACATTTTGAAATGCTGTGCTTTTCTCCTTAGTTAATAGTTTTTATTATTAGAACGCACACATTCTCTTTCTTGCTAGTGCTATAAAGCAACCCTGATCTTTTCTGTGTTTACAGAGACATGCATTGTTTTGTGCATTAAACGTTTTTTTTTTTTTGCTCTTAATGGAGCTCTGGCTGTATTAATGTTAAAAGGCGGTGCTTTGAATTTATGTATTAGACTTGTATAAGTTAAATAATGCAAGCTCCTTTTGACCCTATGCCCGTTTGTTGACTTATTCCATAGAACTTTGTTCATTGGAATTGTTATGAAACTGTTTTACCTGAGAAAATGCAGACCTTGTTTCCTATTGATGAATTATTCCATTTGCTCTCTATATCCCAAATCTCTCTTGCCATTGAAAGAGGTGACAACATTCATCATTTAATGTTTGTACGGTAGGTGCAGGTGTAGACACATTAATGTTTATATGTTCATGCAATCCCACTTTCTTTTCACTATAGTTGTTATGTGGCTAGAGTTGTTGCGCCTTTGGTGTTGTTTGCTACTGTTGTGTGTGCTAGGATGGTGTTTGCTAGTGTTTTTGTGGTGTAGGCTTGTGTGGGCTATGGTCTTTGCAGCTATTGTTTTTGTGGCTAGTGTGTTTGTGGCTAGGGTGTTTGTATCTAGGCTTATGGGTGTGAGTGTGTTTGCGGCTAGTCTGTTTCTGGATATGGTTTTGGTGTCTATGGTGTTTGCGTTTTCTATTTTTGCGGCTATGGTGTTTGTTGTCTAGTGTTGTTGTTGTCTATTGTGTTTGTGGCTATTCTTTTTGCGGCTAGTGTTAGCGGCTAGGGTGTGTGCAGCTCTGGTGTTTGCAGCTATGGTGGTGGGTGCTACGGTGTTTGCGGCTATGGTCTTTGTGTCTATGTTGTTTGTGTTAATATTATTTGTGTCTAGGGTGTGTGCGTTTAGTGTGTTTGTGGGGTTTTTCGTGTGTGTGACAGAGCGAGTGTTTTTGTGTGTTTGTGAGTTTGTGTTTGGGAGTTTGTGTATGTTCGTGTGTGTGTGTGTTTGTGTGTGTGCGAGAGTGTGTGTGTGAGAGTGTGTGTGTGAGTGTGTGTGTGAGAGTGTGTGTGTGAGAGAGTGTGTGTGTGTGTGAGAATGTGTGTGTGAGAGTGTGTGTGTGAGTGTGTGTGTGAGAGTGTGTGGGTGAGAGTGTGTGTGTGAGAGTGTGTGTGTGAGAGTGTGTGTGAGAGATAGTGTGTGTGTGAGAGTGTGTGTGAGAGTGTGTGTGAGAGTGTGTGTTAGAGAGTGTGTGTGTAAGAGAGAGTGTGTGTGTGTGAGTGTGTGTGTGAGAGTGTGTGTGTGTGAGAGAGTGTGTGTGACTGTGATGTGTGTGTGTGAGTGTGTGTGTTTGTGACTGTGTGTGTGTGACTGTGTGTGTGTGTGAGTGTGTGTGTGAGTGTGTGTGTGAGTGTGTGTGTGTGTGAGAGTGTGTGTGTGTGAGAGTGTGAGTGAATGTGTATGAGAGTGTGTGTGTGAGTATGTGTGTGAGAGAGTGTTTGTGTGAGAGTGTGTGTGTGTGACAGTGTGTGTTTGAGAGTGTGTGTGTGAGAGTGTGTGTGTGTGTGAGTGTGTGTGTGTGAGAAAGTGTGTGTGTGTGAGAGTGTATGTGTGTGAGTGTGTGTGTGACTGTGATGTGTGTGTGTGACTGTGTGACTGTGTGTGTGAGAGTGTGTGTGTGAGAGTGTGTGTGTGTGTGAGTGTGTGTGTGAGAGTGTGTGTGTGCGAGAGTGTGTGTGCGAGAGTATGTGTGTGCGAGAGTGTGTGAGTGAGTGTGAGTGTGTGTGTGTGTGAGGTGGTGTGTGTGTGTGTGAGGTGGTGTGTGTGAGAGGGGAGGTGTGTTTGTGTGTGTGTGATAGAGAGAGAGGTGTTGACTTTGAGAGATGTAGAGAGAGAGTGGTTTTGAGTTATAGATATGTTTGAGAGAGAAAGAGGTGTTGAGGTAGAGATATTTCTGAGCGATAGAGAGGTGTTATGTAGATAGATGTAGAGGTGGTGAATGATAGTGATTGAGAGACAGTGGCTGTGTGGTATATAACTACAGAGTGATTGAGTGAGTGTGTTAAAAATTTAGTTATGTATGTTTTGAGATAAATAGAGTGGTATGGAGGTTGAGAGATAGAGTGAGGTATGTTGTGTGAGCATGAGTGGGGTATGTAGGGTGAGCATGAGTGAGGTATGGAGGGAGAGCTAGGGTGAGGTATAGAGTTAGAGCAAGAGTGAGCTATGTAGTGTGCGCATGAGTGATTTTCTGAATCAGAGTGAGTTATTTGCCGACTGAGAGATAGTGAGGTGGCAATTGAGAGTGAGTGATTTGGTGATTGAGATAGAGAGTGCGAGAGTGAGGTGGTTAGGGGGATAGAGAGAGAGAGAGAGTGAGAGAGTGAGTAATGTGGTGAATAAGAGACATAGAAAGTGAGGTGGTGATGGACATAGTGAAAGTGTGGTGTTGATGGAGAGAGAGTGATGTATGGAGGGAGAGAGAGAGTGATGTATGGAGTGAGAGAGTGAGTGAGGTTTGGAGTGAGAGAGAGTGTGGTGTGGATGGACTGAGATACCGATGTATGGAGTGTGATATAGAGTGAGGTATTGAGGTAGAGAGAGAGTGGTATATACGGCGATAGTGAGTGAGGTATTGTAGGTTGAGAGAGACTGATGTATGGAGTTATAGACACAGTGACTAATGTTGAGAGTGATAGCGATAGAGTCTCTGTGCGAGTTAGTGTGATACTGATGGTGTATGAGCTAAGGATATATATAGTGATCCTCCTATTGTGAGTTATTTTGCTACTCTTTGAGTTTTATTTTGTGATTGAGAGTGATGTTACGAGTTCTTGAGGTATAGTGATGTTGGTAGTGATGTTGCGTGTTGTTTCTAGGCAATGTGGTTCATTTCAACCCATACGACCAACCTTTTTTTTATTGTTAAATCAAAATTTTATTAATATAATAAAAACTGCGATAATGATTATTTTCCTTTGTACAAAAGTGAAGCATGTCAACAGTAACGTATCTATTCTTACGCTATTTCTTCTTCTGTTTTCTCCTTAACAATTTTAATTATTTTTCCATTGCAAAAAAACACTTCAAATGTTTGTGGCAAATAATGTGTAAGTGCTTCTCCAATGTCGTCCACCTCTTCATCCAGCATAAACCATTCAATGAGAAGATGATTTTGTATGTTCATTGATTGAAAAATGTCAGTGTTTTCAACTTTTGCCGTTATTGTAGTGATGTCTCCTTTGGTGTTTTCAACTCCATATATTTTTACGTCAATTACTTGCTGTGGTGCTGCTGTTATCTGTTGTTAAAAAAATGACATAATCAAAACATTAGATTTTTTTGTATGATTATAAGTGTTTTTAAACTTCAGTGTGATGGTGTGTGTGAGAGTGTGTGTGTGAGAGTGTGTGTGTGTGAGTGTGTGTGTGAGAGTGTGTGTGAGAGTGTGTGTGTGTGAGTGTGTGTGTGTGTGTGTGTGTGAGTGGGTGTGTGAGAGTGTGTGTGTGTTTGAGAGTGTATGTGTGTGAGAGCATGTGTGTGTGTCTGTGTGTGAGAGTTTGTGTGTGTGAGAGTGTATGTGTGTGTGATAGTGTATGTGTGTGTGAGATGTAGAGAGAGAGAGAGGTGTGAGGGAGCGAGATATAGAGAGAGAGTGTGAGGTTTCTGTGAGAGAGAGATGTTGAGAGATAGAGAGATTTGGTGAGGGAGAGAGATGTAGAGAGTGAGAGAGTGGTGTTGAGTGAGAGAGATTGAGAGAGAGCGGTGGTGTGGTAGAGCGCTACATAGAGATATAGTGAGAGAAATATATATATAGATAGAATTTGAGATAGTGAGAAATCTAGAGGTATGTAGATGATAGAGAAAATTAGAGAGTTATTGAGGGCGAGAGATAGAGTGATGTATGGAGGATGAGCATGATTGAGGTATGGATGGTGAGCACGAGTGAGTTTTTGGAGGGTGAGTAATAGTGAGGTATGGCGGTAGAGCGATACTGTGGTATGGAGGGAGAGGAAGTTTGAGGTATGTAGGGAGAGGTGTGTTGTTGATTGTGAGTGAGTGATGTGGCGATTGATAGTGAGTGAGGTATTGATTGAGAGAGAGTGATTTGGTGAGTGAGAGAGAGAGAGGTGGTGTTATTTGAGAGAGAGAGAGGTGGTGAGTGAGAGAGACTGAGGTGGTGTTTGCAAGAGAGTGAGAGAGAGTGTGATGTGGATGGACTGAGATACTGATGTATGGAGTGTGATATAGAGTGAGGTATTGAGGTAGAGAGAGAGTGGTATGTACGGCGATAGTGAGTGAGGTATTGTAGGTAGAGAGAGACTGATGTATGGAGTTATAGACACAGTGACTACTGTTGAGAGTGATAGCGATAGAGGAGTCTCTGTGCGAGTTAGTGTGATACTAATGGTGTATGAGCTAAGAATATATATAGTGATCCTTTTATTGTGAGTTATTTTGCTAGTCTTTGAGTTTTATTTTGTGATTGAGAGTGATGTTATGAGTTCTTGAGGTATAGTGATGTTGGTAGTGATGTTGCGTGTTGTTTATAGGCAATGTGGTTCATTTCAACCCATACGACCAACCTTTTTTTATTGTTAAATCAAAACTTTATTAATATAATAAAAACTGTGATAATTATTATTTTCGTTTGTACAAAAGTGAAGCATGTCAACAGTAACTTATCTATTCTTACGCTATTTCTTCTTCTGTTTTCTCCTTAACAATTGTAATTATTTTTCCATTGCAAAAAACCACTTCACATGTTTGTGGCAAATAATGTGTAAGTGCTTCTCCAATGTCGTCCACCTCTTCATCCAGCATAAGCCATTCAATGAGAAGATGATTTTGTATGTTCATTGACTGAAAAGTGTCAGTGTTTTCAACTTTTGCCGTTATTGTAGTGATGTCTCCTTTGGTGTTTTCAACTCCATATATTTCGACGTCAATTACTTCCTGTGGTGCTGCTGTTACCTGTTGTTAAAAAATTGACATAATCAAAACATTAGAATTTATTTTGTATGATGATAAGCGTTTTTAAACTACAGTGTGATGGTGTGTGTGAGAGTGTGTGTGTGTGTGTGAGAGTGTGTGTGTGAGGGTGTGTGTGTGTTTGAGAGTGTATGTGTGTGAGAGTATGTGTGTGTGAGAGTGTGTCTGTGTGTGAGTGTGTCTGTGTGTGAGAGTTTGTGTGAGAGTGTATGTGTGTGTGATAGTGTATGTGTGTGTGAGTGTATGTGTGTGTGAAAGTGTATGTGTGTGTGAGAATGTATGTGTGTGTAAGAGTGTATGTGTGTGTGAAAGTGTATGTGTGTGTGAGGTGTTGTGTGTGTTTGTGTAAGGTCTTGTGTGTGTGTGTGAGGGGGTGTGTATGTGGGGGGTGTTTATGAAGGAGATATAGTGTGAGAGAGAGGTGGGGAGAGAGAGAGAGAGAGAGATGTGGTGAGTGAGAGAGAGACGGTGACTGAGAGAGATGTAGAGAGAGAGAGAGAGGTGGTGAGGGAGAGACATGTAGAGAGAGATAGAGAGAGAGAGAGTTGGAGAGAGAGAGAGAGATGTAGAGAGAGAGAGATGGTGAGTGAGAGAGAGGTGTTGATGGAGAGAGTGAGATAGAGAGAGAGAGGTGGTGTGTGAGAGAGAGAGATAGAGAGAGAGATGTTGTGAGGAAGAGAGAGAGAGAGCGAGAGAGAGAGGTGGTGACGGTGAGAGAGAGCTTGAGAAAGCAGTGGTGAGTGTGCGAGATGTAGAGAGAGAGAGATGTGGTGAGTGAGAAAGATGTAGAGATAGAGAGAGGTGGTGAAGTAGAGAGATGTAGAGAGAGAGAGAGGGAGAGAGGGGTTGAGGGACATAGATGTGGAGAGAGTGTGAGAGAGAGAGGTGGTGAGGGAGCGAGATGTAGAGAGAGAGAGATGTGGTGAGTGTGCAAGATGTAGAGAGAGATGTGGTGAGTGAGAGAGATGTAGAGATAGAGAGAGGTGGTGAAGGAGAGAGATGGAGAGAGAGAGAGAGAGAGAGAGAGGGGTTGATGGACATTGATGTGGAGAGTGTGAGAGAGAGAGGTGGTGAGGGAGTGAGATGTAGAGAGAGAGTGTGAGGTTTCTGAGAGAGAGATGTTGAGAGATAGAGAGAGTTGGTGAGGGAGAGAGATGTAGAGAGTGGGAGAGTGGTGTTGAGTGAGAGAGATTGAGAGAGAGCGGTGGTGTGGTAGAGCGCTACATAGAGATATAGTGAGAGAAATATATATATAGATAGAATTTGAGAGAGATAGTGAGAAATCTAGAGGTATGTAGATGAAAGAGAAAATTAGAGAGTTATTGAGGGCGAGAGATAGAGTGATGTATGGAGGATGAGCATGATTGAGGTATGGATGGTGAGCACGAGTGTGTTTTTGGAGGGTGAGTAATAGTGAGGTATGGAGGTAGAGCGATACTGTGGTATGGAGGGAGAGGAAGTTTGAGGTATGTAGGGAGAGCAAAAGTGTGTTATTGATTGTGAGTGAGTGATATGGCGATTGATAGTGAGTGAGGTGTTGATTGAGAGAGAGTGATTTGGTGAGTGAGAGAGAGGTGGTGTTATTTGAGAGAGAGAGAGGTGGTAAGTGAGAGAGACTGAGGTGGTGTTTGCAAGAGAGGTATGGTGTGTCAATTGAGTGATGTATGGAGTGTGCCATAGAGTGATGTATGAAGTGTGTGATAGAGTGAGGTGTTGAGGGAGATAGAGAGAGAGGTATGGAGGGAGAGAGTGCGTGAGGTATGGAGGGAGATGGGCGTTGGATTAATGTATGTATGTTTTTAAATACTTACTTGTATTTTGCTGTGCCTTGTAGTATTTAAGATCTTTTGTCCATTAAATTCATGTACTGTGACATGAGTCAACGTAACATATTCTCCAATGTTTATTTGAAAAAGAGTAGCTTCTCTCCACAGTGTCACTTTTATTTCATCCGTGGCATCTTTCAAAGTTATTGATTTGAGTGCAGTATGTTGTCCATTGATGAACACATTTTTAATTTCCTTTTCCTAAAATGTAAAGAAAGTATTTATTTCTTTGCGATTAACACCGAGTGATAGAGATAGAGAGATAGATTGTGTTGTGTAAAAAGATAGAGCGAATGCTGAGCAAGGGAATTAAATTAATGTTTCATGTGAAATCAAGTTGTGTAGATAGCTAAAGAGAGAGGATAGTTTCAGTTTTTATATCACAGTGTTTTTGTTTTAAGAGAGCTAGAGTTGAGACTTTGTTGTGTGTTTCCTATTTGCTAGACTGTATAGAATGATGTTTTAGATTGTGAATGAGGTGTTGATTGCTCGAGGTGAGTATAGAGAGTCACAGCTAAGGAGATATCTAGATCTGCATTTAACTTGCCTTTTTGAGTTTATAGTGAGATAGAGGTATGTAACTTGCGAGATATAGGTTTAGAGATTTTTTTTATAGACTGTGATTGAGCAAAGTGTTGATAGAGAGTGTGTTAGTTGTGTTTATTTAAAGTTATAGTATATAGAGGTATGTATCGAAAGTGCTCCTGATGTGTGTAGATCTAGCAAGAGAGTGATGTGTGAATATATTTCCCTATTGAGATTGTTGTGAGTTTTTCTTAAGTTTTGAACGAGATAGAGAGGTATATGTGTGCGTCTATAAAGAGAGACAGAGCTGTGATCTGAGACCTAGAGATTTGTTTACAGCGAGAGCAAACGAAAGAGTTGTGTGTATAGAAGTATTGTTATAGTTTGAGAGACTGAGTTGTTATTGAGATGTTTTGAGTGAATTTGAGATTTGTTTATAGATAGTTAATAAGAAATAGCCCTTTATAGAGATTGAGTGTTCTAGATAGAGAGACAGAGTGTTTAGTGATATGTGTTGCAAGCTGTAGAGCTTTGTTAACAGAGAGCTAATTATAGAGAAACGTGAGTTGCCATGGTGTGTTAGAGAGAGATAGACAGATTATTTAGTTGAAACTTACTTTAAACTTGCATGTTTGATTTCCTTAATTGGTGAAGCTGGTGGTGCTGGCGGTTATAAAATGTTTTCTGCTTCTTTGATTATTAACGCTTTATGATCACTGTAATAGCATTCTAATGTACCATAGTTTTGCATTATGTCATTAGTATATATATGATCTAAAATGGATTGGTAGTTAGTTGTGTAATTGTCTATGAGTTATTTACATTGTAATTTTGTTTCAAAAAACCTAATTAGTTCGTTAGTGTGTGAATTTGTTTGTGCTAAATCTACATTGAAATCGCCCATAATGATAAATTTGTGTGTTGTGTAAAAATTAGTTATATTTGTGATGAATTCTAAAAGTGAATTAAGAACTTTATTTGGTGGTTTGTATACTATAATAAGCAGGTAATCTGTGATAATGATATGTATTGTAAAATGCAGAATGTCTATCCCTCCGTGTGTTTCATAAATACGTAATATAAAAAGATCCTTTTTGTAGTACAGTATCATCCCATGGTTTGTGTTATATGTATGAAATTTATCAAACATAATGTGATGATATTGTTCTACAGTAAAATCTTGCCCTGTTGCCTTTCTTGTAGTGTTGATCTCAGTTAAACAAATAATGTCCGCTTTCAACATGTTTTTATCAGCTATCATTGATGCGAAATGTTTCTGAAGTGATGGGATATTGTGTGTGATGATATTAAAATGTGCAGTGTATCTTTCAAATTGTGGGATTGATATTTCTAGTGGCATATGTGTCCTTAATCTTTGCATTTCCTCATTAACTTTTGGATGTACTATAATTTTCCCCTCATCAAAATTTTGGACATATATGTTTTCAATTGATTTTGCTCTGCTTAAAGCTACATAATGCAAATGATGAATTTTACTGTTACTAAAGTGTATATACAGTGGTTCTATAGTTTCACCTTGTGTCCGATGTATAGTTCGTGCCGATGCTTGACGTAAAGGAAGTTGTTTCCGTATAATAGTTATGAATTTCTTTGTATTTTGAAAATGTCCAGCTATCACATGTATTGGTGTCCATGTATTTACAATTTGTGAATGATATAAGTGTTTATATTCCTGCCGTGTTGTTTTGCCTACACTCGGATTGTCAAATGCTACCCAAACAATAAATGGTGTATTGTTAATTATTTCAACTTATTGCACTACACCAGTTGCGCCATTTGTTAACCCATCATTAACATTTACATTGCAAGTTAAATCATACCGTAGTTGTAAAGCTATGTGTAATGTATGGGCAAGTTCCATTGTTTTTGTTGGATCCTTGGGCAATTGTTTAAGTATAGTTTTCTTGACATTTTCTGACAGATCCGAACTAACGGTATCGTTAGCTACTGTTATGTAAACTGGATATTGCTTGCTATGTAGCTCCAAAATATGTCTGTTGATTTCATTATATGGTATTGTTTTAGAAAGACTCTCATTAGGTGGTATTTCTCTTTGCTTAATTTTTTTAAATATCTTCCTGTGTATGTTTCCCCTCTTGTAATCTGTTTAGTAGTTCTGCAAATTGAAGATCATCTTTTTGGCGCATAATCTTAGTTAGTTTAAATAGTTTGAAATGTTCTTGCCATAAGTTAGTAGTTTCAAGTTTATTTTATTTTTATGATTTTGGAGCTCAAAAGAGATCCACATAAAAAGAAGAGAAAAAAAAGGTGAAGCATACATTCTCAAACAGTAAAATATGATTTACAAATGCACTAAATATAAAATATCAGATAAAATCAATATTAATAATCATGACATCCATATAAAGTTTTAATACATATCTAAAAAACACTTAAAAAAGTTAAAAATCAAAAATCCTATGACAAAACATTTCATTTGGTGGATTATAGAAAGCGTCTATTAGTGCAGAGGCAGAAAGAATGGATAATTGTTAGTACTTAAAGGGCCATACAACAGGGTAGCTTCTTGAAAAATGTATCTGTCAAAACTGGTTTCAATTGGTAAAATTCACCTATAGCTAAAATAGAAATTCCTCCAAACGGTACATTAGATGATTTTATTTCTTGTAGCCTGTTATGGATCAAATTGAACATATTTTGACCGACCATTGAAATTTCATCTATAATAACAACTTTTACATGCATCATTTCAATTTGAAGAGCAGTTCTATGTTCATGAGTTAGTGGTTTATAATTTAACGTTTGTGACACAGGTATTTTAAAAGTACTATGCAGTGTTTTTCCATTAATAATATGTGCTGCTTTGCCAGTTGGAGCAGTAAGTAAAATATAAATATTATCTGGATTTTCACCTGCCTTTGTGTTATAATAGCGTAGTAATGTTTGATTTAGTGCAGTTATTAGAAAACTTTTACCAACACCTGCCCCTCCTGTGCAAAAAGTATAGCATGGATTGTTTTTAGTTTTTAACCAATGTAAATGATGGTAAACCAAATTTAGTTGTTCCTCTGTTAAATTCCGCATAATATTCTGGTATTTATCATCAGGCAAAATTGAGTTAGTTATGCTTTGTTCTTCAGTGATTGTTCTAATGCCTAAATCTAATGACAAATCATATAGATGATGTTGTTCTTTATTGTTCCCTTCAGCACATATAGTATCTGACGGTATTAAAACAGGTGATAGAGGAGGTGATATTAGAATTTCATTATTGTGTTCATTAGTAACGTTTGTAATCTCCCCATGATGATGGTTATAAAGTTTAACTTGTGCATCTACTAAGTTCTTAACTTCTAGATACCTATCATAGTAAGTGTTCTTGTTTAAGATTATTTTATGTTCTTCCCTCCGTGGATAGTGCAGCATTAATATTTCTCTA
Organism: Lissotriton helveticus; assembly: GCF_964261635.1. NCBI lineage: Eukaryota > Metazoa > Chordata > Amphibia > Caudata > Salamandridae > Lissotriton > Lissotriton helveticus. The sequence goes on along the minus strand of NC_136065.1, from coordinate 1,064,325,766 downwards.
TAATAATCTTCAGGTTCATTCTTTTTGTTAAATCTGCAGTAGCGTATTATTTTGCACCGTGTGCGCTTACTTAAAGCATAATTGTTTGTGCTATCTCTATTTTCTCCCTCTTCTTCAGTACATTCTATTTCTATTTCTTCCTCATCAGAGCTGTAAAAGTTTGTTTCTGCAAGTAAGTTTTCGCAATCATTTATTTCTCTGTTATAATTCTTTTTTTATATAGTTAAAATTTGCAGCATAATCAGCTAAAGTACACGTCTCTAATGCTTTTGGCCTCTTGCAGTATTTAACAATAATATTTTCACATTGGTTGCTAGTAGAAGTATCTGGCAAAGCATTAATAGTTTCCATATCATGCATTAAATAGGTTATTTTTTCTGGACGGCTAGTATTAATAAATACAAATGACCGTGAACTTTTCCGTAATGGAATTTGAAGAATGAGATATGCAGCTTCTTGAGCACTCATTTCTGTACAGTTGAGGAATTTGTTTCCTATGTGTTTAAGTTGGTCTTTGACATTAATATTGCTGTTAACCTCTTTAGCAGCTTGTGCAATAAGTTTGCTAATTCCTCTTAGTGATTTACTGATATAGGAAATAATGTACACAGCACAAGAATAAGCATCTAGTATGAACTGCAAGTCTATGTTTGCTCGCCAAGCTTTTAAAATAGTAATATTACAGTTATTAATAAAGCATTCCCCTGTTGTTCTTTTTTAAAAAATAGTTGGTTTTTCTAGCGTAGTTTGTATAGAAGTGATATATTCTTTATTATCCATCTTAATTACGTCTAAGAATTCTTCAAAAGTAAGTGTATTAAAGGTAGTAGTATTCATCGTTTCATGGATAAGTTTTCTATTCTCTTTCCATTGCTTATCGGTGCTCTCTAGTGTTAATGGTTCTAGTATGAAAGTATTTGACATTGGATATTTTGGATATTGATATTTGCATGTTCTTTTATTTTTACGTCTGCAATTTTTAGTGTGGACATGCCTTTGTAGAGTTATTAAAGCCTGTAAAAGTGTTTCATCTGACTTATTACATGTGATATATTTATCAATAAAGCTATTGACTTCCTCTTCTGGTGATACACCATATAGGGGTGCATTTTTTATCCATAGTAATGCATGTATATGTGGAGAACCTCTCTGTTGAAATTCTACTCTGTAGAAGTAGTCTACCATTTCCCCAATGGGATTTGTTCCATGCATTAAAACACAATTAAACAATTTCCTAACTTGATAGTCAAACTGCCTTGCACATGTAATAGGGTCTTCTTGTATTAATTTACAATTTGTTTCCCAAGAGATGTTTTGGAATTCTTCCTCTGTGCATTCATTTAAATTTTGAACTCTCAATAGTATATTTATTAAATGGTGCCATTTTGTTTCGGCAGCAGATAAAGTCAGAAAAAAAGTTGGAATTCCAAGTTGCCTTATCATAGCAAACAGATCTTTTTTGCAACGTTCCCAATATGGAGGCGAACTCCGTATAGTTTTTAAGACTTTGTAACCTTCATTATACTGAAATACTTTTTCAATATTATGCTTTATGTCTTTTGCAGTAATACTTTTCCCATCTGTAAAATTTTTCCTTATTGAAATGCTAATTTTACCTTGGATTTGCTTAATAAGTAATTTTTTAAGTTTGAAGTACACATTAGTAATAGATTTAGCTACTCGTTGATCATGACTTCTTAATTCCCATTGACAAATAGTACTATATTGTACCGGTATGTGTCTTTCCTTATTGTTTGGCCTTCGTTCCCCACAAAAAATTGTTGGAAAAGCCAAAAACTCGGAATCTTTGTCTTCATATAAACCTCTTGGCGTGTTATGTTCAGCTGGAGCTAAACTTAATACATCTACACTATTAGTGGTAATAGTTTCATTTGTTAACATAGTATCTAAATTCCCTGCTTCCATGTTGTCTGAAGTATCGGAGGAATTGTTTGTCTCTGATGTATCATTATGATTGTCTATTTCTTGAGGTATATACTCCCAATCTGGGTTAATAGTCACCCCATATTCATTAAACATGACACTATTGGTTGCTAGCCATATAGCTGCCTTTTAACCGTATTTGGTCTAATATTTTCATAATGTGTGTGTGAGATTTGTAAGCTAATTTCCTTTTTAATTTAACTGGAATTGTCAAGGCGTCATTAATTTGCCTTGGTTAAATGGTAACAGTTGCCATAACATCTGCAGGTACATTAACCACAGCACCTGATAAAGATTTCTGAAAACCGCGTGGTAAAGTCTGAATTTGTAGGAATGGTATCCTTGGCGAAACTAATTGGTCTTCTAAATTATGCAAGTGTAATTCTATTGGTACATTTGGAAACGCCATGCCATTTACAACTGAATATGGTGGTATTTTATCTTTTTTTATGTAACGATAGCAAGTACTACAAATATGTTTTGTTTTCTTGTTACTAATGTCACACCTCCTAAGAATTGCAGTCTTGCAAACAGTGTGTGTATTTCCTAACGTCTGTTTATGCCACAACTGATTGCACAGAGTACAAACGTACTATGGTCCATGCAATATTTCGCG